>NC_044401.1:67781784-68405034 GCF_006542625.1 Nomascus leucogenys | reverse complement strand
TCTGTCTAGGCAACGGGCAAGATTAACCCCTTGGGCAGTTACAAACTCCCCTTTTGTAGAGAGAAATGTATAAAGGAAATTTTCATTAGTAAAGATATCTATACCAGGAAGAAAGCTGCTTTGAGCCAACTTTTATTACCTGAGAGACTCTTATCTGCATAACAAGGTAACCTTTATTTTCACCATATGTTTCCTCCCCTCATTCTCCTACGGTCTGTCTCTACTCTTCCCTAGAAGCCCCAAACCCTTAGGCCTTTCTGTAGCTCAGATTAAGTGTCAGTCATCTGGCCTATCTTTTTTTTTTTAAGAGAGAGATGGGGTCTTGCTATGTTGCCCAGGTTGGTCTCAAACTCCTGGGTTTAAGCAATCCTCCTGCCTCAGCCTCCCAAGTAGCTGGAATTACAGGCATGAGCCACTGTGCCCACATTGGACCTTCTTTGAGTCTTATGTTTTCATGGGGCTCTTGTGTGTGCATATGTACATAATTAAAATGGTTTCCTCCCGTTAACCTGCCTTATGCCAATTGAATTTGTAGACTAGTTCACTGAGGAGGGTAGACGGAAACTATTTTTATTTCCCCTACACTTTCAACAGGATCGGGGTTGTGATGGCTAAAGAGTGGGCTCTGGGGTCAGATGGTATTATGGGCTAAATTGTGTCCCCCTAAAAAGATATGTTGAAGTCCTAATTCCCATTACATCAGAATGTGACCTTGTGGCAGGCCAGGTCTCACTGATGCAAGCCTCCAGTACAACTGTCCCAGCACTGACTGAGTAGCTAGGTTAAACAGTAAAAGCTGATTGAGCCAGTGCTCTTATAAAAAGGCTGAAATATAGCAAAGAGCCCAGCAAGAGTTTTGCCTAGGCTTTTCCGGGGCCTTGAAGCATGACAATATAACAAAGGAATTCTTAACAGGACCTTTTT
This sequence comes from Nomascus leucogenys, assembly GCF_006542625.1. Lineage (NCBI taxonomy): Eukaryota > Metazoa > Chordata > Mammalia > Primates > Hylobatidae > Nomascus > Nomascus leucogenys. The sequence goes on along the minus strand of NC_044401.1, from coordinate 68,404,110 downwards.
AGGATTAAACAAGTTTTATTGGGGGTCTGAAATAACTCTCCAGGCCTCCACAAACAAGTTTATTGGGGTCTAAAGGAACTCCCCAAATCTTTATGATTTAGCAGGAGACAAGATAAGGGTAATCACCCCAGCACCTAGACCCATTTAGATTAAGTAAACTGACTGAGGCTTCAGAGGAAGGTCTTCAGGACTCAGACCTTAGTTATAGATTGTAAGAAGTTAATCACTTACATCTTTGAATAAATACACACTTACACACAGATGTACAGCTTAGAAGGTATATAAGCTCTGGAAAACTTTATAACTTTGAGTTGGTCTGGTGATAATTTCCAGGCCTTCTCCCTGTAACCAGTTACGGAAATAAAGACTCTCTTCCTTCCCAGTGCATCTGCATCTCGTTATTGGGCCATGAGAAATAGCAGCCCAACCCTCAGTTTGGTCCAGGAACACATCTTCAGCAAGAACCACAAGCAATTCCACATCATCAGCTGGAAGCTGGATGAGCTGCACTGCCAGTTCCTGGTTCTGCTGCCAGGCAGCCTGCACTTGCTGCCGCTGCTCACACTCCACTGCAACATCATGGAATCCTATCCATCTTCTTCACTAATGTGGTTTGTGGACTCTGATGACCCAAATCTGACATTAGTTCTGGAATGTACTAAGAACAAGTTGACACCAAGAACCTGGACACCCTCCACTGGTGAGAACCTTATTTGGAAGTAGGGTCTTTGTAGATTTAACTTCCTTCCACAGGTGTTGAGTGCGATAACACCCTCAGTCATGATGAGGTCATCAGGGTGGGCCCTGATTCAATATGACTAGTGTCCTTTGACAAAGAATCTTTGCTTGGCCTTGAAGTTTGCTTCACACACGTCAGTGCTTATAAAACTTTTCCTGGCCCCATCTGTGTACTTCCTTGCAAAATCCAGTTTTAGCAAAAACAAACAAACAAACGAACAAATGTGAAAGGAAAATATCTTGGGCCCCCAAAATCACTAAGCTACAGGGAAAAGTCAAGCTGGGAACTTAGGGCAAACCTGACTCCCATTCTATTCAAAGTCATCCCTCTGCTCACTGAGATAAATGCATATCTGATTGCCTCCTTTGGAGAGGCTAATCAGAAACTCAAAAGAATGCATCCATTTATCTCTTAACTTCCTATGACCTGGAAGCCCCCACCCCGCCTTTCCAGACTGAACCAATGTTCAATGTTCATCTTACATATGTTGATTGATGTCTCATGTCTCCCTAAAATGTATAAAATCAAAATCAAACTGTGCTCTGACTACCTTGGGCACATGTCATCAGGACCTCCTGAGGCTGTCATGGGCGTGCATGCATCCTCAACCTTGGCAAAATAAACTTTCTAAATTAATTGAGACCTGTCTCAAATTTTCTGGGTTCACACAAACAAAAAACTCTGCTGAAGCCGCTTAGAAGGAAGCTTCTCATCCTTGAGATCTGGTCATCCTTGATATCTGATCAGGCGCCTCATCCTCCACCATCCCCCAGGTGATATCTGATCACTCCAGCCTGTCTTCATCAAGAACACTAGTGGGTTTCTTTAACCAGGATCCCCCTTATCATTAACGTTTTCCTCTTGGTAATTTTCCACCCACCGACCCCCACCCTGCTCAGTAGCTATAAATTGGCTCATGTTGTATTTGGAGTTGATTCTAATCTCTCTCCCCCACTGCAAGACCCTTTTGCAGTGTTCCTCGTACCTATTGCAATGGTCCTGGATAAAGTCTTCCTTGCTGTCTTTTAACAAGTGTCATTGAATAATTTTTTCTTTAACACCAAACAAAAAAGGGAAATTTGAACACGGACACAGAGGACTACGTGAGGACACACCAGGAGAACACTGTATGAAGAAGCACGCAGAGATGAGACTCATGCAGCTGCAAGCCAGGGAATGCCAAGAACTCCTGGCCACCACCAGAAGGTGGAGGATGCAAGGAAGGAGTCTACCCAGAGTTTCAGAGGGAGCATGGCCCTGCCGAGACCTTGGTTTGGGATGTTTAGTCTTCAGAATTGTGAGACAACAAATTTCTGTTGTTTTGAGCCACCCAGTATGTGGTACTTTGTTATAGTAGCTCTAGCAAACTCATAAAGATGGAATCCACGCTGAGTCAGACAGACACAAGTTCAAATCTTGGCTTAGCCACCTATTGGTTGTGAAATTTGAAGTAAATTTACTTAATTGCCCTGTGTTTCCATTTCCTTTTCTATAAAATGGAGAAATCATATTAATAGCACCATTGTTTTCAAGTTCTGAAGATACAATGTCTGTAAGGGCTTGTGCCAGTCAGCCTCAAAGATGGTTCCCAATGGTTCCTGCCTTCTCCTTGTCACTCCTTTGTGTAGTCTGTTCCCACACTGAATGGGGATGATCTGTGTGACCAAAAGCATATTGCAGAAATACAAGAATGTCACTTCCAAGGCTGAGTCATAAATCACATTGCAATTTCTGCCTAGCTCTCTCAAATCACCGCACTGGGTAACACTGGCTGCCATATCATGAGGGTCATGAGGACTCAAGCAGCCCTGTGGAGACAGCTGCTGCTGACAGCTAGGCAGCCATGTGAGTGAGCTATCCTCCAGCCCCCATCTAGCCTTCAGATGACTGCAGCCCTCACTGACATCTTAACTGAAACCTCATGAAGGACCTTGAACTAGAATCACTCAACTAAGCTGCTCCTGATTTCCTGACCTGCTGAAACTATGCAAAATAATAAATATCTCTTGTTTTAAGCTGCTAGGTTTAAGGATTGTTTTTTAGCACAGTCATAGGTAAGGAATACAAGGCTAACAGTTGCTAAGTAATCACTCCATAAATGTTAGTGGTTATTTTCCACGTGACTACTTAGGAAAATGCCTTTACGGGCACTTTGCTCCTAAATCCAAATTTCTAACTGATCTTCAGTCAATGGACAGTTCCAACTGTTAATTAGACTTTTATACTGGGGGGCTCCACCTGCAAGTAAGACTGGCAATGTGCATGGTTCCTGCTTTCCTTGTACCATTTCCCAATCCTGGCATCACGTCAACCTCTGCCTCACCCAACTAATATCTGCCCCTCCTTTAAGGTCCATCAAGAGCCTGCCTTTGGGAACAGGTCTCACCACGGCTCTCACCTTCTATAACTCTGAACTTACCTCCTGATGGACTCCCATAAGATTTATTGCCTAAACTTCCAGTAGGTATTTATCTTTCTCTGCTTTATATTGTAGCTTACTTAAATGACTCTTCTACTTTCTTATTTTTTAAATGGGTTACACATACCACAACTTCAGTTAGAATAATATTTGAGGTCACCTCTCTGAATTTACCTTCCAACATTCCTAGCAGAGAACCTTGCACATATGCAGGTTTTGAGGAACAAATTACTGAACGAATTAGTATAAAATTTGGAAGTAAAAACAGCTGGCTAACCGGCTGACTTTCCTACCCCTCACCCTCCTTTTCTGGCTCTTTTTAACTTACTTATACGTGGAAGCTAGAAACAAATTAGTATTCATCATTAATATATGTAATGAAGCCGTTTTCCACGTGCCTGGCTCTATCCGTGAATTTGTCCCCTGTGTAGGAAGTGATATATGGTATTTCTCTCTCTCATTCTAACTCAGAAGGCCTGTAACATGAGCCGAAAATATGAGGCAATTAACCATGTAATTCAGACAAAATCGCCTGGAAATGTACTTCGTGAGTAGGTACACAGCCCAGTAATGGAAGACTTGAAATTCATTCATGATAGATATGGAATCATTTATTAGCAGAAGCGTGGGCTGTGCTGGGAACATTTCTAATCTGTTAAAGTCAGCATCTTAGAGCAAAGCGGGCTTGATGACACAATCTCCCTTAATGCTGCCACTAGAGACAGAATCCGCAACTGTGAAGCGAGGAAGCAGCACTGGTTTGTGTGGAGATGGTTTCACTCTGTCATTTCTGTGCTGGCTAGGGTTCTAGGGTGGCAAGTGACAGAGACTGAGTCACAGTATTAGGCCAAATTAATAAACAATAAAGAATTTATTGGAAGCTATGGTATAGCTCCCAGAATGGAAGGAAAAGCTGGAAAATGAGCCTTTGGAAAAAACTAGAACCAGAGAAGCTCTAGGTTTCTTGGTAGCAGGAACTAACACTGGGACTTTTTCACTTGGGAGCCCCAATGGGAACTGCCAGTACCCCTCCTCACAGGGTGTCACTGCCAGGATGAATCCACTCCAACTGCTTTGTCCCTATGCCACCTGCCCTCTACCATGTGCCTTAAATGGGCGTCTGTTGTTACAGATTTGCATTAAATTTTAGTGGGTCTTTTCAGTACCCATTCATTCATCTACCCAGTATTTCTTGAAAACTGTACAAACCTTGTGACAGGTGTTATGGAGGACTGCAAAGTAAATTCATTACAGGTTCTGCCCTCTGTGGAGATAAGTGCTCAAATATTCTTAAGATGGGGTAAAAAGCTGTGCACATCATGATCTTTTCATTACACAGGACAGAAACCAGTCTCCAGTCATCTTTAGGAAGGAAGAGAGATATTTGTCCCATACAAAGGAAAGTCCAGTGACAGAGCTAGCTGAGACATGGCTGGAGGCAGGGGCCAGACACTGGGATTGGGACTCTGTCCCTGCCCATCTCTTGCTCTTCTCTCTCTCTGCTCCTGTTCTCAGGGACGGTCTCTGCAGCAGGTCATGAAGGTGCCCCATGCATAGCCCTTTTGCACTTGGCATTCCTGGACACACACCTGGGGCTCCTCAATGCAGCTCGGTTGATTCTCAGCCTGGGGGCTTTCTCTTGCCACAGGGGCTGGCTCAGTCTGTTGTGGGCAGGCAAAAGAACCAGGGAGTTAACGGCCCTGGTAGCAGCCTTCAGCCAAAGACAGATCGATTTAGTAGATTCAACAATGAATTACTACTGTCTTTGGTTGGGAGGACTCCTGGACATGTTCTATATTTTCTCCAGATGTTTCCAACAGTGCTAAGCCTCAGTTGCCCCCTGTGGCAGCCTGCTCTCCAGTGCACTCTGATTTAGCCCCCTTCTCTTCCCTGTCTCACTTTCCTATTCTCCTTCCCATGCTTCCTGGGAGTCTCCAAAATAAATCTCTTGCACAGAAATCCTTGCCTCAGAGTCTTCTTTTTAGGGAGCCCAGCCACAGACATCCTGGGTGGTGGTAAGGTGCCTGCCAACAGTTGTAGGCTTGTACCCTGCCAGTGTCTGGTCTGGCGGAGACAGAGTTTTCTTACGGACACTTCCATTAGAATCCTGAGGCTGACTCTCATTGTTCAGAGTTGGCTACATTCCCATCCCTGGGTTGAAATATACTCATTGACTAGTTCCAGCCACCTACTCACCAGGGAGCTGAGAAGGATGGAGTGAATTCCACTCAATCCTCATGGTCTGGGAAGGGAGGAGGAATAGTTTTCTCATGAATAATGAGGATACTGTTGCCAGTTCAGGGCTGAAGGGATGGTGAACAGGTCGAATCATCAGTTGTCTGCTGCATGTGGGGTGCTCCGAAGGGGACAAACACAGTTCAGAGGAACATGACACAGGTTCTAACTTGGTGGGGAAGATTGGAGGAGGTTGAGGATCAAGGAACCTGAGATATCACCTTGTGAATTACCTACCAATCCCCCTTTTTAAAGCCATGGAGACTGGGCTTGTTGGCTCATTCCTGTAATCCCAGCACTTTGGGAGGCTGAGGCAAAAGGATCGCTGCAGGTCAGAGTTCAAAACTAGCCTGGGCAACATAACGAGACCCCCATCTCTATTAAGATAAATAAATAAGTCAGTCACCAAGAAGATGGCCAATATTCTTCTTCTTAATAATGGCATATTTTGAAATACCATGTCATCCAAGCAAAACAGCCTGTAGTCAACAGTAATTAATTCAGTCTCATATTTTTAAAACTAATAAATGGCATTATTGAGTCCATGTTCCTAATAATAGAGAAACATACCATTTCCAAGTGGTTATTGGAAATATGAAAAAGGCCTTCCAGTCTCTTCTGTTCTTCTTAGCCCCTAGGAGCTGGGGGATCCCATCATTTGATAGTTGAGGTCCTCTGGTTATACACAAAACTCTTCTCAGGAGATTGGCTAGCAAATTGGGCAATTTTCATTTCTACTAATAGTCTTTATAGCCTGGTGAATTACCCTTCAGGTCACATCTCCCAAAGAAATCCCCTGGCTTCATCATCACAGCGTTTATGTGCTAGAAAGGATCTTTGAGAGATTACACATTTCATGCCTAACTAAGGAAATTGACATGACGGGATGAACCCACGTTCTCGCATTAATTCACAAGCCCTGTGTCTCAGGCCCCTTCTATGTGCCAGGCATCTTGCGGAAACAGAGTGAAGAAAATGGAGACAGTCTCTGCATAGCAGAGGAGGCAGACAAAACTTAACAATAAAAACCACAGTTGGTTTCGGTCTACAATGTAAAGAGCTTGGAATCATCCTCACAAGAAAAATGCTGAACACACTGGAAATCAGCAGCTCTTAGATCCATCAGAGAATTTTGCTTACAGGGCAAGCTGCTGCCCCCAAAAAACTGGAGAGACAGATGCGTGGCTATAGAGAATCCCAGCTTCCTGAGAGCAGACGTCTTGGCCGAGCCAGGACTGGGACGAATGTGTTCAACTGTAATTGACAAATTACTGGAAGATCAGTGTGGGCCGGATTGAGATGTAAAAATTCTGAGGGGACCTAGTCTTAGAGGCCGCTCACGCTTTTGTGGGTTTACCTTCAGGAGCCCTACCAGGTTCCGCAGTGAAGATCAGATAAAAAAATCCCTCATGCCTCTGGCAGGGAAACGGAAAAAGGAGCCATTTTTAAGAACTTGCAGTGCTAAGTGCTATGGAGGGAATAAAAAGCGAACACTGAACAGCAATGAATGAGGAACCCACGGGAGGAGGCAGCATAGAGGCCTGAGTGAGCGAGAGCTCAGTCTGTCCCAGGAACTGAGAGGAGTCCCTGGTGGCTGGAACATGGTGAGGGAGGAAAGGTTGGACAGGAAGCAAGGGCCAGATCACCCAGGTTCATGGGAGTTTGGTCTTTACTTTTCCTCTAACAAGATTCATTCTTTATTTTTATTGCTCATTGTTATCAAGGCCCTCAGAAACAAACTTCATTCTCTTTTTTTTTTTTTTGTGACGGAGTCTCGCTCTGTCACCCAGGCTGGAGTGCAGTGGTGAGATCTCTGCTCACTGCAACCTCTGTCTCCCGGGTTCAAGCAATTCTCCTGTCTCAGCCTCCCGAGTACCTGGAATTGCAGGCACTCACCACCATGCCCAGCTAATTTTTGTATTTTTAGTAGAGACGGGGTTTCACCATGTTTGTCAGGCTGGTCTTGAACGCCTGACCTTGGGTGATCCACCCGCCTCAGCCTCCCAGAGTGCTGGGGTTATAAGCGTGAGCCACTGCGCCCAGCCAAGCTTCATTTTTTATATACAAGCTTGTTAGCAGATGAGCTGGGACATGAGTCTAGGTCTCCCTGCTTTCAGTCTAATGCCTGCTTCCTACTGCCCGAACACATAAAGTACTAATTTTACAGTGTATGGTCTAGAAAAAACATATTGAGAAGCAGGTAAGATTTTCAGCAGCCCCAAGCCACGTAGGGTCTCCTACAGGGGCAGAGAAATAGTAAAACAATCATATGCGGTTGGGTAGCCTGTATAGAATGTAGACTAATTATATTCAAATCCTGCCTCTACCACTGGCCAGCAGTAGGATCTGGGACAAGCTACACTACGTTTCCAAGTCCCTGTTTCCTCTTTTGAGAAAAGGAGAAAATAAAAATACCTCTAGATAGGGTTGACATAATTAAATTAAATGAAATAAAGATTGATTTTTCCCCAGACATGTTCATTCCCTAGTCATCCATCTCAGTAAATGGTACTACCTCCCATCTAGTGCAGAGCCTCAAGACAAAGCTGTTAGAGTCATTCTTGATGTTTTTCCTTTTCTTGAATCCCAAATATGTCAATCTACTCCAATGATTCTATTTCTGAAACACATCCTAAATTTGTGCGCTGTGGTTTACCTCCATTGCTCACATCCTCGTCCATGACACTATTGTATCTTGACCTGGTCTACTGCAGTGGTGTCCTAACTGGTCTCCCTGCCTTCTTTTTGTGTGCTACAACCTATTTTTTTTCACAAAGCAGCTGTTTATACCTGTTAAATGTAATTCGACTATGTGTAACTCCTTAGATTAAGCCCATCCACTGGCTTTTCGATGTATTTACAATAAAATCCTTAGTCCTTACTCCACGCCTCTCTGATCTTGCACCTGCCTGGGTCTCCATTCCTATCTCCCTCTCTGCTACACCCTGTGAGAAAAAGTGGATCATTCCATGTGATTCTTAACCTTCCAGAATAACCCTGCCATGGCTTTACATGGTAGAGGAGACTTCCTCGTCCCTGGACTTGGGGCTTGGCCATGAGACTTCTTTTGGCCAGTGACATATTAGTGGTCATGACATGGAAAGAACCCTGAAATGTGTGGATGGTGCACTTTATCTCTGCCCTGTTCTTCTGGGATCCACCAGGAGAAGGGTGCGCCCTAGCCAGCTGCTTGTCCAAAGAGAGCAAGAGAAGATTTGCAGCAGATTTTAACCTAACCCATAGTCTGGAGCCAAGCCTGGCCAAGCTGCAGCCAGAAGAAGAGCCATCCCAGAAGACCCCCAGTTTAATGGTAATGTTTAATATATTCGGACCCCAGTTTTGTTTCCTTTCCTGAAACTTTCATGCTGTTCCCTCTGTTTGAAGCTATTCTCTTTGGAACAGAGTTTCTCAACCTCGGCACTATTGACATTTGGGGCTTGATAATTCTGTGTTGTGTATGTATGTGGGGGAGTTGGCAGGAGTGTCCTGTACATTGTAGGATGTTTAGCACATTCCTGGCCTCTGTTGACTAGATGCTGTAGCCCACCCCTTCTGGTTGTGACAACCCACCATGCCACTAGACATTGTCCAATGCCCCCTAGAAGGCAGAATTGTCTCCAGTTCAGAATCACTGGTCTAGAAAATCCCAGATCTTCACAAAGCTGGCTCCTTCTTGTCATTTAGGTCTTATCTCTGATGCACTCCTTCAGCAAGTCCATACCCGATCGTCTTGTTGGGGCTCAGAACACAATACTCCAAAGTATGGCACTTTAGCATGCTGAGCACTTTGAACTAAAGGAGACTGGATGGACCTCTGAAGCAAAGCAAGGTCTCTCTGACCTTCTCCTGCCCTCCCCCCAGTCTCCGCCCCTCTTTCTCTCCTGAAATGAGTCATACAAGCCAGAGTTCTTCTTCCTCAAGGTGGGTCACAGAAACTAGAACTTCTCTCCCACAAAGCAAGCCATAAAACCTATGTAGCCCTCTCTCCCTTCCCACTTAAAGACCTTCATCTCAGAAGGGTCCTGCCTTGTACTGGGGGCGGTGGTGGAAGTGGGCAGGAATGCTACACAGAGAGCCAAGAAACAGAGGCGACAGGCCTTGATGGGTGTGATATTACCGTGTATTTTTTGGTCCATCCTGATTCCCGGCTCTCAGTTCCTGTAAGCCTTGTTATTTCCTAAGTGACTGGAGCAATAAGAATATTATCTGTTAAAATATTTGCTATTTTCTCTTTGGTTCCTGAAGTAGCACCTAAACAATAAAGGTGAAAGACAGTCTTTTGTTAATTACATCAAGTCCTTTCAAACACACCTGGGCTTATGTTAATTAGACAGTTTTTGGAAAGCCCCTAGATACTACAGAATAAAGTTCTGGTTGCCAGGATAATCAGCCTTGTGATCAGAGGGTTGGAACTTTCAGACCCACTCCCTAACCTCCAGGGAGGAGAGAGGGGATGAAGGTTAACTTGATAGCTAGAGGCTAATGGTTTAATCAATCATGCCTTCATAATAAAGCTTCTATAAAAACCCAAAATGGACAGAGTTCAGAGAGCTTGGGGAGAGCTGAGCACATGGGGACTTACACATTCCCAACTTCTGCATTTGGGACCCTTCTAGACCCTGTCCTGTGTTTCTCTTCATGTGGCTGTATATCTGCAGCCTTTGTAATATCCTTTAAAATAAGCTAATAGTCATAAGTAAGTGTTTCCTTGAGTTCTGTGAGTTACTCCAGCAAATTAATCGAACCCAAAGAAGAAGCTGTGGGAACCCAATTTATAGCTCGTTGGTCCGAAGCATAGGTAAGATAACCTGGGGCTTGCAACTGGCATTGGAAGTCAGGGGCGGTCTTGTGGAACTGAGCCCTCAATGTGTGGGTTGTGATGCTATCTCCAGGTAGATAGTGTCAGAAATGAATTGCATTAAAGGCAGGTGGTTTCTGCAGGAGAATCTGCTGCAGAATTAACTGACTGGTTGGTTGATGGTGAGAAGGAATCCCCCCATGCTTCTTGGTGACCAGGGAACATTGAAGGTTTTTGCATTGATTGTTGAGTGACAGTGTGGTAGGAGAAACTGAGCTCTGTTTTTTCTACTCACTGGATTCTCCCACTCAGTCTATCACCATTAGATTATACCCTTCTGTCCAGTCACACTTCTACATGGCTATCCATTCTTCATGCAACCTAAGCATAAAAATAGTTTTCCTTGGGTCTCTGGGTCTAAATTTCTAAAGGCTCCTATATCACATAAAACTTTGATTAAACAAATGCGTTATGTTTTTCTCTTGTTAACCTGTCTTTTGCTATAGGAGTGTAGGCCATGACCCTTAAACGATGGGTGAGGAAGGGTATCATGTCTTTTGCGGCTACAGTTGATTATCTTGCTCAATTATTTCTTGACTTGTTTTGCTTCCTTTCCTTCTTGCCATTACAGTATAAGAGCCACAAAAGCAGGACCTTTGTCGGTTTTGTTTGCCATGAAAGTCTCCACTTTTAGAATGGTTCCCGGCACATGACAGGCATTCCATAAACTTATTCCAATGAATGAATGGTCAGAAAACAGCCTGTCAACTGTGTTGACTTTAAAGCATTATATGAATTAATTATAAAAATAATGAAAGAAAAGTTATCAGAAGCAAGTCCACAGGGAGTTGAGCAGCTGGGAAATTTCTGATGCTATAATTTCCTTCTGCAGCTGTTGTCCTTCAAGTTTTGGACAGAACTACCATCAGAATGAGTGTTCTGGAGCCCTAGCTGGGTTGTTTCAGAGCACTCATTGCTCCTAGGATATCTTTAGAATGGATTTAAACAGCAAAATAGTTCAGTGGATGTGATTTCATTTATTCCCCCAAAGCAGCTGTGTCCCCCCATCCACTGCCCCCACTTCCACTGATAGCTCTGCCTCTATTTGCATATGTAGCCTTCAAATAGCCACAAGTTAATAGATGGGGGTGAAGGAGGCATGTTAAAGCAAATGAGTAAGGGTACCAACCTGTTCTTAATAACTCATAATGCATGGAATTTATCATCACCCTCCATATATCCTCTAACTTAATAACAATTGACAATGCCAGTTTTCCATCGGTATCAGCCCATCAGAGTGAAATTATTTTTCCCAAATGAAGACATCACCTTAAATACAGAATCAGCAACATCAAAGGATTTGCTGGGACTTTCAGTGGCTCAATGGGAAGGTAAGGGGAGGGGAGGTATAACTGGGCCCCAGTGCTCAAATCACACTTTGATCTGCAAGCTGGTGAGATAAGAAATGGCCCATGCTCTTCTCGGGGAAGGCGGTGAATGTGTTGCACCTGAACTGGGATTTAGGGGCTGGAAAAAGGGAGTGGAGACAATGACAGATGATGCTTGACAAGGTCTTCCCAGAGATCAGGCAAGTCAGATATGTTTTGACTCAATCTGATAGGACCCGAGGCCCTGTGGTAAATTCTCAGAGCTTTACAGCTCCCTTTGGAAGACCAAATGTCTGATTTAAATTCCTTGCGTTTCAGTTTAAGCCTATTTCATTTCATTCTTTCCTTTCCATAAGCTGCAAGTTGTTTCCCACTGGGTGATACGATTCCCACTGACACGGAAAAGTGATAAACAGCTTTACCTTGACCCCTCACTCCCTCCAGAGGATCCTGCAGTTTGAGACCCTCTTCTTTAGGAACGACTCTATCACTCTGCCCACTCAGTAGCCACATTTTCACTGAGTCATCCCTCCCAGTGACCCCCTGGCCCTAGCTGGGCCAATCAGGACCTCTCGCCTCAGAACTGAGCCACAGAGAAGGAAGCTGAGTCACATCACAGGAAAGCTCTGAAGGGGTTCAGTTCTAACCCCAAATTTGCCAGTTTGATACATTGATTATTTTGAGTCGAAGGCACTTTAAAAAACAGCAGTGAAGAGGCAGGCCCTCTCTGAACTTCCCTTAACTGCCTAAGGACAGATCCTGCAAAAGAAACTAAATTGTCATCAGTCCCATCCCTGAGAGTTTCATCAACCAGGGAAGATGAACTCATCACAGAGAGACTAGAAGTTGACACCACTCTCATACAAACTTTGTCACAACCTAGCATATCTCCCATCTTATTTTCTATGGGCTCATTCATCTTTCCTAAAAATCTTCTACTCTCCTAAGTGACCTGCATCCCACCCCACTTTCCTTATTAAGATGGAATGGAAGCTGTCAAATCTCACCGCTTTTTTGAGGTATTCACTCTTTTTTTTCTGTGATGCATTCATGCATGTTACATTAAGAATTCATAAATTTATGTACTTTTTTTCCTGTTAATCTCCCTGTTGTCAGTTAATTTCATAGACCCAGCTATCAAACCGAGGAAGGTGAAGAGAAAAACCTTTCCTTCCCTACAGCTCTCAAGAAGAAACCACAAACTGGACAGAGATCTAGCTGGCAGACATGCTTTATTTGGGCTGCACGGTTTTTAAAATATTGTAAACTTTACTAAAAACCCAGACTTTTGGATTCTGTTAGAAAACTAGACCATCTAACTATACTAGGCCTGGGATTCTGAAAGGCAGCAATTGTCTGGAGCTAAGTGGCACCCTCTTTAATTGGGTCCCACACTCTCCAGTTCCCCCACAGTCTCTGCCAATCCATTTTGTTTACCCTGCCCTCGTTAATCCTACCTCCTAGTGCTTGGAAGCATTACGGTTTGGGATTCTTGCTCTAGAAGGAAAAATCTCAGCCGGCCGTGGTGACTCATGCCTGTAATCCCAGCACTTTGGGAGGTCAAGGCGGGTGGATCACTTGAGGTCAGGAGTTCGAGATCAGCCTGGCCAACAAGGTGAAACCTCGTCTCTACTAAAATACAAAAATTAGCCAGGTGTGGTGGTGGGTGCCTGTAATCTCAGCTACTCAGGGGGCTGAGGCAGGAGAATTGCTTGAACCCAGGAGGTGGAGGTTGCAGGGAGCCGAGATCACGCCACTGCACTCCAGCCTGGGTGACAGAGTGAGACTCTATCTCAAAAAAATAAAATAAAAAGAAGAAAAAATCTCAAATACCTGTTGGAGCAGCCCTGGAATTTGCTCTCTCTCTTTCTGTATTGTTTAGACGGAGTCTTACTCTGTTGCCAGGCTGCAGTGCAGTGGCACCATCTCGGCTCACTGCAACCTCTGCCTCCCAGGTTCGAGTGATTCTTCTGCCTCAGCCACCCGAGTAGCTGGGACCACAGGCATGTGCCATCACGCCCAGCTAATTTTTGTATTTTTAGTAGAGATGGCGTTTCACCATATTGGCCAGGTTGGTCTCGAACTCCTGGCCTCAAGTGATCCGCTCGCCTTCCTAAGTGCTGGGATTACAGGCGTAAGCCACCACACCCAGCCTGGTATCTGCTCTTTTAAGGCCTGTTTGTTCAACCTTTAAATGGAGTCCATGAGATACCACTGTAACTCTTGCTACAAAAAAATAAGGAAAATAAATCTGGGAACCCCAAATTCACTAAGCCAAAGGGAAAAGTCAAGCTGGAAACTGGATCACACATACCTACCTTCCATTTTGGTTCCTAGATAAGACGGCTACAAAGATGAAAAGCTACGTAGCTTCCTCACATTTTGCCCAAAAGAAAATTCCTTGTGGTCCCCAAGATCTTCACCCTAAAGCAGTTCTATTGAAGTTCACCGTGATAATGTAAATTGATAGCTTACCTTCTGGAGCTGCATAGGGACACAGGACAGAGCTCAAGGTTATCCCTCTGCATATGTGATTGTTTCCTCTGCCCTATTGGCTGCATTCCCCTTTTTTTTTTTTTTTTTTTTTTTTTTTTAGGTGGAGTTTCCCTCTTTTTGCCCAAGCTGGAGTAAAGCGGTGCAATCTCAGCTCACTGCAACCTCAACCTCCCAGGTTCAAGCAATTCTCCTGCCTCAGCCTCCCGAGTAGCTGGGATTACAGGTGTCCACCATCACGTCTGGCTAATTATTTGGATTTTTTTTTTTTTTTTTTTTTGAGACGAAGTCTCACTCTGTCACCGAGGCTGGAGCAAAGTGGCGTGATCTCAGCTCACTACAACCTCCGCCTCCCGTGTTCAAGCGATTCTCCTGCCTCAGCCTCCTGAGTAGCAGGGACTACAGGGGCATGCCACCATGCCTGGCTGATTTTTTGTATTTTTAGTAGAGATGGGGTTTCCTCATGTTAGCCAGGGTGGTCTCAATCTCCTGACCTTGTGATCTGCCTGCCTGGGCCTCCCAAAATGCTGGGATTACAGGAATGAGCCATCGCGCCTAGCTGCATTACCTTACATAAAAAATGCAGACTCACTGAGCCTGACAAAGACGTGAATGACTATTTTCCCCTCTCCCCTTCAACTGAAAATTGTGTACTTCTCAATATCCTGCCCTTCAAACATGGAAGACCTCAAAACCATCTTTGGAGAAAGGCATAGACCTGTCTCCTGGGCATGTGTCCTTAACTTTGGCAAATAAACTTCCTAAAATGATTGAACTTGCCAAGGCCATTTTCTCTGATTTACACTATCGAGTACTAAGCTCTGCTTTTTTTCTCTTGCCCAAATTCCTATCTATGGGGTCTGGGGAATCATGCCCTACAAACCATAAATTCTCATTAGTTGGGTTTTATTTAACCCTATACATCCTGACTTACTTTCCAATCTGACTCTGGCATAACATTATGTAACAAAGAAGAAAATAAAAATATTTTACCCCAAAACATTTTTCTTTGCCATGTTTTGAAATGACCCTGCAAAGCCATCCTTTGTGGGGGGAAAATTTGCATGTATAAAGAATCTCTATTAACATAACTAGATCTTTTTCTTCCAGGCCCTCCCAATCCTGAAGAGATTAACTGAGAGTCTAGCACCTGTTTAAAGGTCCAAATAGGAAACTTGTGTCATGTATTGTCTCTAAGGGCAGCCACTTTGAGAGTTCAAATGAACCTGTCTCCACAATCTTTTCTCTTAACCTGAACATTTTCTTTCTGTTAATCCCAGGTCTTTACACAAACTTGACCAATTGCCAACCAGAAAATGTTTAAATTTAGCTATAACCTGGAAGCACCCCCCTGTCCTTCAAATTGTCCCGCCCTTCTGGACCAAACCAATGTATTTCTCAAACGTATTTGACTGATATCTCATGCCTCCCTAAAATGTATAAAACCAAGCTGCATCCCAACCACCTTGGGCACATGTTCTCTGGACCTCCGGAGGCAGTGTCCTGGGCCATGGTCACTCATATTTGGCTCAGAACAAATCTCTTCAAGTATTTTACAGAGTTTGATTCTTTTCACCAACAACCCTAATCCAATATGACTGGTGTCCTTATGAGAAGAGAAAGAGATGGCAGGGAGACACAGGTCCAGAGGAAAAGCACATGAGGACGCAGAGAGAAGGCGGCTATCTACAAACTAGGGAGAGAGGTCTTAGACAAAAACCAGCCCTGCTGACATCTTGATCTCAGACTTCCAGACTCCAAAACTGTGAGACAACAGATTTCTGGTGTTTAAGCCACCCAGTTTGTGGTGCTTGTTAAGACAGCCCTGGAAAGTGAATGCAGTATCCCATCAGGAACATTCCTTCTCCCCGCCCCCCTCATCATTTAAACTAGCTCAAGTTTCTTTCCGGTACTTGCAACCAGAGCCCCAATTCAGAATCGTGCTTTCTCCTGCAGTCATATAACATTCCCTTCATTTCGCCCAGTTTCCTTGCTCTAGCTTTTAATATTTTCTTATAAGCCCCACATGTGAAGCTTTGTAAACTCAAGTGTCTGACTCAAGGTCTTTGGTTTAAGTGGAGAAGCTGTGTCAGAAATGGGGGCAAATACTGTCCCTTCCTCTATGCCTCTGCTCAAGTAGCTGTGTTACCGGAAAGGGGTCCTGATTCAGATCCCAAGAGAGGGTTCTTGGATCTCACGCAAGAAAGAATTCTGGGCAAGTTCACACAATAAAGTGAAAACAAGCTTACTAAGAAAGTAGAGGAATAAAAGAACGGCTATGCCTAATGCAGAGCAGCCCCCAGGGCTGCTGGTTTCCCATTTTTATGGTTTTTTGATGATATCCTAAACAAAGGGTGGATTATTCATGCCTTTCCTTTTTAGACCATATATGGTAACTTCCTGGCATTGCCATGACATTTGTAAACTGTCCTGTCACTGGTGGGAGTGTAGCAGTGAGGACCATCAGAGGTCACTCTCGTCACCATCTTGGTGTTGGTGGGATTTGGCTGGATTCTTTACTGCAACCTGTTTTATTAGCAAGGTCTTTATGATCTGTATCTTGTGCCGACTGTCAGGCCTGAGAGCCCAAGCTAAGCCATCATATCTCCTGTGACCTGCACGTACACATCCAGATGGCTCTTTGTTCCATGAGAAAGATTCAGCTACGGCCTCAGGTCCTCAGACCAACCAGCCCAAGAAACATCTCACCAATTTCAAATCCAGTAAGCGGCCTCTTTTTACTCTTCTCCAACCTCCCTCACTATCCCTCAGCCTCTTTCTCCTTTCAATCTTGGCGCCACACTTCAATCTCTCCCTTCTCTTAATTTCAGTTCATTTTCTGGTAGAGACAAAGGAGACACGTTTTATCCATGGACCCAAAACTCCAGCGCCGGTCACGGACTGGGAAGGCAGCCTTCCCTTGGTGTTTAATCATTGCAGGGATGCCTCTCTGATTATTCACCCAGGTTTCAGAGGTGTCAGACCACACAGGGACACCTGCCTTGGTCCTTCACCCTTAGCGGCAAGTCCTGCTTTTCTGGGGGAGGGGCAGGAACCCTGACCTCTTATCTCTCTGTGCCCTGATTCCTTATTTCCACACCCCGACCTCTTATCTCTGTGCCCCAACCCCTTCTCTGCTTTTCTGGAGGGCAAGAACCCCCCACTCCTTCTCCATGTCTCTACTCTTTTCTCTGGGCTTGCCTCCTTCACTATGGGCAAGCTTCCACCTTCCATTCCTCCTTCTTCTCCCTTAGCCTGTGTTCTTAACAACTTAAAACCTCCAACTCTCACCTGACCTAAAATCTAAGAGTCTTATTTTCTTCTGCAATGCCGCTTGGCCCCAATACAAACTCAAACTCAACAGTAGTTCCAAATAGCCAGAAAATGGCACTTTCAATTTTTCCATCCTACAAGATCTAAATAATTCTGTTGTAAAATAGGCAAACAGTCTGAGGAGCCTGACGTCTAGGCATTCTTTGACACATGGGTCTCTCCCTAGTCTTGGTTCTCAACGCAGCTCATCCCAAATCTTCCTTCTTTCCCTCCCACCTGTCCCCTCAGTCCCAAACCCAAGTGTCGCTGAGTCTTTCTAATCTTCCTTTTCTACAGACCCATCTGACCTCTCTCCTCCTCGCCAGGCTGAGTTACGTCCCAATTCTTCCTCAGCCTCTGCTCCTCCACCCTATAATCCTTTTATCACCTCCCCTCCTCACACCCGGTCCGGCTTACAGTTTTGTTCTCTGACTATCCCTCCCCCACCTGCCCAGCAATTTACTCTTAAAAAGGTGGCTGGAGCTAAAGGCGTAGTCAAGGTTAATGCTCCTTTTTCTTTATCCCAAATCAGATAGGATTTAGGCTCTTTTTCATCAAGTATAAAAATCCAGCCCAGGTCATGGCTCGTTTGGCAGCAACCCTGAGACGCTTTACAGCCCTAGACCCTAAAAGGTCAAAAGGCTGTCTTATTCTCAAAATACATTTTATTACCCAATCTGCTCCCAACATTAAATAAAACTCCAAAAATTAAATTACGTCCCTCAAACCCCACAACAGGACTTAATTAACCTCACCTTCAAGGTGTACAATAATGGAGTAGAGGCAGCCAAATAGCAACGTATTTCTGAGTTGCAATTCCTTGCCTCCACTGTGAGACAAACCCCAGCCACATCTCCAGCACACAAGAACTTCCAAACGCCTAAACCACAGTGGCCAGACATTCCTCCAGAACCGCCTCCCCCAGGAGCTTGCTACAAGTGCCAGAAATCTGGCCACCAGGCCAAGGAATGCCCGCAGCCCAGGATTCCTCCTAAGCCATGTCCCATCTGTGTGGGACCCCACTGGAAATTGGACTGTTCAACTCACCTGGCAGCCACTCCCGGAGCCCCTGGAACTCTGGCCCAAGGCTCTCTGACTGACTCCTTCCCAGATCTTCTCGGCTTAGCGGCTGAAGACTGACACTGCCCGATTGCCTCGGAAGCCCTGTAGAACATCATGGACGCCAAGCTTTAGGTAACTCTCACAGTGGAGGGTAAGTCCGTCCCCTTCTTAATCAATATGGAGGCTACCCACTCCACATTACCTTCTTTTCAAGGCCGTGTTTCCTTTGCCTCCATAACTGTTGTGGGTATTGATAGCCAGACTTCTAAACCTCTTAAAACTCCCCAACTCTGGTGCCAACTTGGACAATACTCTTTAAAGCACTGCTTTTTAATTATCCCCACCTGCCCAGTTCCCTTATTAGGCTGAGACACTTTAACTAAATTATCTGCTTCCCTGACTTTTCCTGGATTACAGCTACATCTCATTGCCTCCCTTCTTCCCAATCCAAAGCCTCGTTTGCATCTTCCTCTTGTATCCTCCCACCTTAACCCACAAGTATAAGATACCTCTACTCCCTCCTTGGCGACCGATCACGCATCCCTTACCATCTCATTAAAACCTAATCACCCTTACCCCGCTCAATGCCAATATCCCATCCCACAGCATGCTTTGAAAGGATTAAAGCCTGTTATCACTCGCCTGCTACAGCATGGCCTTTTAAAGCCTATAAACTCTCCTTACAATTCCCCCATTTTACCTGTCCTAAAACCAGACAAGCATTACAAGTTAGTTCAGGATCTATGCCTTACCAACCAAATTGTTTTGCCTATCCACCCCATGATGCCAAACCCATATACTCTCCTATCCTCAATACCTCCCTCCACAATCCATTATTCTGTTCTGGATCTCAAACATGCTTTCTTTACTATTCCTTTGCACCCTTCATACCAGCCTCTCTTCGCTCTCACTTGGACCCATCAGGCTCAGCAAATTACCTGGGCTGTACTGCCGCAAAGCTTCACAGACAGCCCCCATTACTTCAGTCAAGCCCAAATTTCTTCCTCATCTGTTACCTATCACAGCATAATTTTCATAAAAACACACGTGCTCTCCCTGCTGATCATGTCCAACTAATCTCTCAAACCCCAACCCCTTCTACAAAACAACAACTCCTTTTCTTCCTGGGCATGGTTGGATACTTTCACCTTTGGATACCTGGTTTTGCCATCCTAACAAAACCATCATATAAACTCACAAAAGGAAACCTAGCTGACCCCATAGATCCTAAATCCTTTCCCCACTCCTCTTTCCGTTCCTTGAAGACAGCTTTAGAGACTGCCTCCACCCTAGCTCTCCCGGACTCATCCCAACCCTTTTCATTACACACAGCCCAAGTGCAGGGCTGTGCAGTCAGAATTCTTACACAAGGACCGGGATCGCGTCCTTTGGCCTTTTTGTCCAAACAATTTGACCTTACTGTTTTAGGCTGGCCATCATGTCTCCATGCAGCGGCTGCTGCTGCCCTATTACTTTTAGAGGCCCTTAAAAATCACAAACTATGCTCAACTCACTCTCTACAGCTCTCATAATTTCCAAAATCTATTTTCTTCCTCACACCTGACGCATATACTTTCTGCTCCCCTATTCCTTCAGCTGTACTAACTGTTCATTGAGTCTCCCACAATTACCATTGTTCCTGGCCCAGACTTCAATCCAGCCTCCTACATTATTCCTGATACCACACCTGACCCTCATGACTGCCTCTCTCTGATCCACCTGACGTTCACCCCGTTTCCCCACATTTACTTCTTCTCTGTTTCTCACCCTGATCACACTTGGTTTACTGATGGCAGTTCCACCAGGCCTAATCACCACACACCAGCAAAGGCAGGCTATGCTATAGTACAAGCCACTAGCCCGCTTCTTAGAACCTCTCATTTCCTTTCCATCGTGGAAATCTATCCTCAAGGAAATAACTTCTCAGTGTTCCATCTGCTATTCTACTACTCCTCAGGGATTATTCAGGCCCCCTCCCTTCCCTACACATCAAGCTCAGGGATTTGCCCCCGCCCAGGACTGGCAAATTAGCTTTACTCAACATGCCCCGAGTCAGGAAACTAAAATACCTCTTGGTCTAGGTAGACACTTTCACTGGATAGGTAGAGGGCTTTCCCACAGGGTCTAAGAAGGCCACCACAGTCATTTCTTCCCTTCTGTCAGACACAATTCCTCAGTTTAGCCTTCCCACCTCTATACAGTCCGATAGCAGACCGGCCTTTATTAGTCAAATCAGCCAAGCATTTTTTCAGGCTCTTGGTATTCAGTGAAACCTTTATATCCCTTACAGTCCTCGAACTTCAGGTAAAGTAAAACAGACTAATGGTCTTTTAAAAACACACCTCACCAAGCTCAGCCACCAACTTAAAAAGGACTGGACAAAACTTTTACCACTTTCCCTTCTCAGAATTGAGGCCTGTCCTCAGAATGCTACAAGGTACAGTCCATTTAAGCTCCTGTATAGACGCTCCTTTTTGTTAGGCCCCAGTCTCATTCCAGACACCAGACCAACGTGGACTGTGCCCATAAAAACTTGTCATCCCTACTATCTTCTGTCTAGTCATACCCCTATTCACCGTTCTCAACTACTCATACATGCCCTGCTCTTGTTTACACTGCAGGTTTACACTGTTTCTCCAAACCATCACAGCTGATACCTCCTGGTGCTATCCCCAAACTGCCACTGTTAACTCTTAAAGTAAATAAATAATCTTTGCTGGCAGGACTATGCTGAATCTCCTTAGGCACTCTCTAATTAGATGTCCTGGGTCCTCCCAATTCTTAAACCTTTAATACCTGTTTTTCTCCTTCTCTTATTCTGTTTAGTTTTTCAATTCGTACAAAACCGTATCCAGGCCATGACCAATAATTCTACATGACAAATGTTTCTTCTAACAGTCCCACAATATCACCCCTTACCACAAAATCTTCCTTCAGCTTAATCTCTCCCACTCTAGGTTCCCACGCCGCCCCTAATCCCGCTCGAGGCAGCCCTGAGAAACATCGCCCAGTATCTCTCCATACCATCCCCCAAAATTTTCGCCGTCCCAACACTTTACCACTATTTCATTTTATTTTTCTTATTAATATAAGAAGACAAGAATGTCAGGCCTCTGAGCCCAAGCTAAGCCATCATATCCCCTGTGACCTGCACGTACACATCCAGATGGCCGGTTCCTGCCTTAACTGATGACATTCCACCACAAAAGAAATGGCCGGGGAGGGGGGAGGGACAGCATTAGGAGATATACCTAATGCTAAATGACGAGTTAATGGGTGCAGGAAATCAACATGGCACATGGATACATATGTAACAAACCTGCACATTGTGCACATGTACCCTAAAACCTAAAGTACAATAAAAAAAAAAAAAAAAAAAAATGAAAATGGCCGGTTCCTGCCTTCACTGATGACATTATCTTGTGAAATTCCTTCTCCTGACTCATCCTGGCTCAAAAGCTCCCCTACTGAGCACCTTATGACCCCCACTCCTGCCCGCCAGAGAACAACCCCCCTTTGACTGTAATTTTCCTTTACCTACCCAAATCTTATAAAACAGCCCCACCCCTATGTCCCCTCGCTGACTCTCTTTTCGGACTCAGCCCGCCTGCACCCAGGTGAAATAAACAGCTGTATTACTCACACAAAGCCTGTTTGCTGGTCTCTTCACACTGACTCGAGTGAAACCGACCGCCTATCTCATCCTGTGACTTAGAATGCCTAACCTCCTGAGAATGCAGCCCAGTAGGTCTCAGCCTCACTTTACTCCACCCCTATTCAAGATGAGGTTGCTTTGGTTTGACTGCCTCTGACAGCTGTGTAGCCTTGCAGAGCTTATTGGATACATCTGGATATTGTGATTGGATAAGTATCAATCTTTACCTCATTGGAAAATAGGAATACCCGTCTGAAAGAGCTCAAGGTTACATCTAGACCATGCCTTCTTAATGGGGACCATAAGGCAGTCAAGAAGAAAAAAATGAATTTCGAGGGAGGTAAAAATCCCTTAAGTTTTTAAATGTGTAAAGCACAGATAGACATAAAGCACACAAACCAATATATGGAATAGCTGTGGTTTTAGTTTCATGGGTGGCAGATCAAGAAAAAAAGATGCCTAAAAAGGCTCTGTAGGGGGCTGAAACATTTTAAAAATGGTTGGGAAACACTGAACTGTGTGTTTGGTGTAGCGCTACTACTCCTTTTTGAAAGACATTGCTTTCGGGGCCTTTACATAGTGATGCTAATGTGGACAATTTTACAAATTCTCAAGTAGAAAATAATCCTTTGGCCAGGCACAGTGGCTCACTCCTGTAATCCCAGCACTTTGGGAGGCTGAGGCAGGTGGATCACTTGAGGTCAGGAGTTCAAGACCAGCCTGGTCAACATGGTGAAACCCTGTTTCTACTAAAAAAAACAAAAATTAGCTGGGTGTGGTGGTGTGCACCTGTAATCCCAGCTACTCAGGAGGCTGAGGCTGGAGAATTGCTTGAACCTGGGAGGCGGTGGCTGCAGTGAGCTGAGATCGCACCACTGCACTCCAGCCTGGGCAACAGAGTGAGACCCTGTCTCAAACAAAACAAAACAAAACAAAACAAAAACAGAAAAGATAAAAGCTATCCTTCTACGCAAAGTGTAATCAAGCAGACAAAACCATCTAGTCTTGATGACTGAAGGGCAAAGTTAAAAAAGAAGGAAATTATGAGGGTATGGCTGATGGATGCCCACCCCATAGCATTCCCTCTACCTTTCTTTTTCTTTTTTTGGTGGGGAGGGGACAGGGTCTCACTCTGTCACCCAGGCTGGAGTGCAGTGGCACAATCACGGTTCACTGCAGTCTCAACCTCCTGGGCTCAAAGGATCCTCCCACCTCAGCCCCTAACCTTCCCTCCCCCAGTAGCGGGGACCACAGTTGCATGCCACCATGCCTGGCTAATTTTTGTATTTTTTATAGAGACATGGTTTTGTGCCGAGACCAGCTCGGTCGGGGAGACCCTAACCCAGCGGTGCTAGAGGAATTAAAGACACACAGAAATATAGAGGTGTGAAGTGGGAGATCAGGGGTCTCACAGCCTTCAGAGCTGACAGCCCCGAACAGAGATTTACCCACATATTTATTAACAGGAAAGCAGTCATTAGCATTGTTTCTATAGATAATAAATTAACTAAAAGTATCCCTTATGGGTGAAGGGATGGGCCAAATTAAAGGAATAGGTTAGGCTAGTTAACTGCAGCATGTCCTTAAGGCACAGATTGCTCATACTATTGTTTGTGGCTTAAGAATGCCTTGAAGCGGTTTTCCGCCCGGGTGGGCCAGGTGTTCCTTGCCCTCATTCCTGTAAACCCACAACCTTCCAGCGTGGGCATTAGGGCCATTATAAACATATTACAGTGCTGCAGAGATTTTGTTTATGGCCAGTTTTGGGGCCAGTTTATGGCCAGATTTTGGAGCGCCTGCTCCTAACAGTTTTGGCATATTGCCCAGGCTGGTCTCGAACCCTGGGCTCAAGTGATCTGCCCACCTCGGCCTCCAAAAGTGCTGAGATTACAGGAGTGAGCCACCGCACCTGCCCTACTTTTTTTTTTTTTTTTTAATTTGCTGGCAAAGTTACTTCGCAAGATGGAGGCTGAACACACTAGATACAGACATGATTTCCAGCCTCCTGTGCAGCTTATGAAGCATGTGGCCCAGGAATGGGAGCTTCTGGGAAAGGGACTCCAAGCCAATAAAAAGTCTCAAGGGATGAAGACTGTCCTTCAGCTGGCTGCTGTCATGTCACATGTGTTGCCTGGCACTGCAGCAGCCATCTTGTGGCCATGAGGCCACAAAACTGAGTGGTTAAGGATGGTGAAGTAGAAGGAGTAAGAGACAGGGTCATTGATAACAGTGATCAGTGAGAAGGACGGTGAACAACATAAAAGAGCAATGAATAAAATCAACCACATTTTATATTAAAAACAAAGCTAAATTTGGGGAACAAGTGGCCAAGTATACAGAAAAAGGACTAAGTAGAAGTAAGAAGTGCTGATTGATTCTTAGTCCTGATTCTAATACTCACCAGATGGATAATTTTGAGCAAGTTATTTAGCTTCTCTAAACATTGGGGGCTATTTATTCTATTTCTCTCAGAGCTTTGTTGGTCTGCATCGTCAACTTGTCTAAACTTGAACTATACTTCCCCAAATCCTCTTCCCTATGTATTATTAATATGTCTAGGTTGAGCTGACCAAAAGAAAAGAAAAACTGGGGGCATGAAGTTTGGAAGGTAAGGTAAAAGTGAATCAACAGCCATTACTCTCTGAAGATCATTATGCTTGGCCTTATAGTAAGGGACGGATGCAGAGGTATCAGCAGATTCTAGCTTATCTTCACTTTTTCCCATGCCACTTCTTTCCAATTGCCAGGCTTGTTACCAACAGTGCCCCAGGCCCCCCACATCTCTGAGACACCAGTCTTCTACAGACTGCCTCACTGCGTTCCCCTTTGCTGTCTCACCACAGCAGCAGGACGTGCCTGCCCTCTCCTGTACTCCCTGGCAAACTCCTACTTCCTCACTCACACAAGTGACTCAGGAGGACTGGTTGGTGGCTTTACTCGGATCCTCCTACTTTCCCTTTTGTCCTTGGGTTCTCAGCTTCTCCCACAATTGTATAAGGGCTTCTTAAACCACAGCCCTATTGCATAATATTCTGGATTCAACCCTGAGTGATACAAGAATCAAATGAAATCATGGATCTAAAGCAATTAGGACAGCATCAGGCACATAAATTATGAGTTATTTTGTTATCATTATCATTGCTTTCATTGCTATTAATGCCACAGAACTTAGAGACCCTGCTTGTCTGATTGCCTCATTCTGCAGAGCAGTAAACTGAGATCTGCCAGGTGAAATGACTTGCCCAGGGTCACGCAGCTCAATTGTGACCCAGCCAGCACCAGGACTCAGGCCTTCTGATTGCCAGTCTCACCCTTTTTCACACACTACGCCCTGCTGCACAAATGAGCCTAGCATTCTGCTTATCACCCAATAGTTATGATGCTGTGGGCTGCAAATACAAAACCTAAGTCAAACTAAACAATATGGAAGGTTTACTGGCTCATGTAACCAAAATGTTGAGAGGGAGGACAGATTTCAGACTTATCATAATGTCTGCAGGGCAAAGCTTTGTTTCCCTGGAGTTCTTTCAACACTCCTTTCTGCTGTGTCCTAGCCGTGCCTCAACTCATAGAAGCACAAATGGCTTCAGTAATTCCAAGCCTTACACTTCCAAGCGACAGCTATCCTGGGGAAGAGTCTTTGTAAGCCAAAGTACTGTGATTCAGTATGATGGGGCCTGTTTAGTTCACACATCCACCTTCACCCAATCTCTCTGGTGGGAGGTGGTGTGGTGGGATGAAAGGCAGTGATTGGCCTACTCTGAGTCAGGTGCTACAAACCTAGAGCTGGCAGGATGGGAGGAAGGGGTGGGGAGAGTTCGCTTCCCTAGAATTACACAGAGCCCTAAATAGAAACTGGGGGTGGGGGTGGGGGTGGAGGTGGAAAACTGGAAGTGAATGCTGGGGAAGCAACATTTGCAGAGGGAGTGTCACATTTCTTGCCCTAGTATCTTTTCCCAATGCTCTTAGTTGGTATTTGGATAAAGCCAGAAGGGCACCATTTCCAAAAGGAATACACAGTGGTAGGTTATGTATTGAAAAGTAATGGTCACGTGATTAAATATTTATGTCCACTTAGTTTAATGCAAAACACCCATCAACCATTTCTGCTGAGTTTGTCCCATGTCCATGAATCATGGGGGTGGTGGGGGCGTTGGGGCTGCGTGTCACTCCTGGTCTGTCATATGAATTAGCCTACAAAACTGAGTGCCATCTACCTGCTTGTGGGTAATATCCCACCGTACAGAAATGTGGAGTAAGAAATCTGCCAGGATGTAATAATGTTGTCTTGCTTGATAGTGCAGGCCAAATAGAGAAGCAGGAAATTTTTCCTTTACCTTGAAATTCGGTTCTTTTTTGTTGGTTTTGCATCATTACAACTAATTTGACATTGTAGGGTAAGAAAAAACGAATTTTCCCTCTAATCTTCTAAGCTCTCAGCTGAGACCCCCTGTAACAAAAGACAGATTAACAAGGGTAAAACAACAGAGTATTTTAACATTTATACCTCACAAACACATGGGAAATACCCTGAGAAAAATAAGTAACTCTCAAAGAAGTGGCCTAGAACTCTGCCTTACATAGCATCTTTAACTAGAACAAAGTAAAAAGGGTGTTGGGGAGGCAAGTTATGGGGAAGGTGACCAGGAAATGGATGGTAAAAACAGAAGTTTTGTTTCGCAGAATTTAACTTGGTTCCTTCTCCACTGATAAGAGTTTCTTGGCCAGATACAGTGGCTCACGCCTGTAATCCCAGCACTTTGGAAGGCTGAGGCAGATGGATCGCTGGAGCCCAGAAGTTCGAGACTAACCAGCCTGGGCAACATACTGAGACCCCATCTCTACAAAAAATAAACAAAATTAGCCAAACATTGTGGTGTGCGCCTGTAGTTCTAGCTACTCAGGAGGTCGAGGTGGGAGGATTGCTTGAGCTCAGGAGGTTGAGGCTATAGTAAGCCATGATTGTGCCGCTGCACTCAAGCCTGGGCGACAGAGTGAAACACTGTCTCAAAAAAAAATTTTTTTTTCTTGAGATTTAGTCATCCTTTTTCTGGTACAGAGTGGGAGACATCATTACAAATAGAGACTTCCTTTATAGATGCAAATTTCCCTTACAAAAGGGTAACTTCTACTTCATTTCCAGAGCTTCTCTTTTGTTGCTGTTTCTCAAAATAATCAGTTCAAAATAATTCTTATGCCAAAGAGGCATATTTTTGGGTGGCATATTCCAGTCCCCTACAACAAATGAAGAACACACACTAACATGCACAAAGTTTAGGTTTTCAGTTGAACGAGTATTGATAATTGTATACACCTGGGTAACCACTAGCCAAAATAAGATACAGAACATTTGCTTCATAGCTGAAAGTTCCTTGATGTGCCTTCTGAGTCAATCCCCAACCCCCATACTAAGAACCACTATGATTTCTCTCACTGTAGATTAGATTTTTATGTCTTCTTGGATTCTACTTAAATGAATGCGGTAGTATGCACTCTTTTATGTCTGGCTTCTTGTAATCTTTTGGAGATTCACTCACATTGCTGTGTGTAGAAGTAGTGTGCTCCTTTTAATTGCTGAGTAGTGTTCCATTGTATGACTCTGCCATAATTTTGTTTATCCACTCCTCAGAGGATGGACATTTAAATTGTTCCCAATTTTGGCTGTTATGGAAAAAATGCTGTACACATTCTTGTATAATTCTTTTTGTGCAATGTTTTTATTGCTCTTGAGAAAATACCCAAGAGTGGACTCGCTGGGTCTTAGGATGGATGTATGTTTAATTGATCAGAAATTGCTAAGTAGTTCTCTAAAGTGGTCGTGCCATTTTACAATCCCACCAGCAGGGTATGGATATCTTGGAACTTGATCCTAATTTCTGATAGAGACTCAATGATGGCATCTTTGGATCTCAAAGGGCCATTTCTTCTCAGGTGAGAAGTGAGGTGCTGCATGTTGGAACCCAGAGATGACAGCTTCTGGGGAACAGCAGTGTACAGTCCTGTGATCTTTGATCTGTTCCCACCTCTGATCCATGCCCACCCACCCCTGTATCACAGGAGACTGACCCCTGTAGGCTGTGCTTCTGAGGATCCCTGGTTTGTGGCTCCTGGTTGCGGTGACCAATGGGAGGTACTGGGTTCGGTGTGGCCAATGGGAGATGCTGAGTTGGGTGTGTCCATTGGGAGGTGCTGAGTTGGGTGTAACCAATGGGAAGTGCTGGGTTGGGTATGACCAATGGGAGGTACTGAGTTAGGTGTGACAAGTGGAAGATGCTGAGTTGGATGTGTCCACTGGGAGGTGCTGAGTTGGGTGTGACCAATGGGAGGTGCTGGGTTGGGTGTGGCCAATGGGAGGTACTGTGTTGGGTGTGACCAATGGGAGATGCTGAGTTGAGTGTGTCCATTGGGAGGTGCTGAGTTGGGTGTGACCAATGGGAGTGCTGGGTTGGGTGTGGCCAATGGGAAGTGCTGGGTTGGGTATGACCAATGGCAGGTACAGAATTGTATGTGACCAGTGGAAGATACTGAGTTGGATGTGTCCATTGGGAGGTGCTGAGTTGGGTGTGACCAATGGGAGGTGCTGGGTTGGGTGGGGCCAATGGGAAGTGCTGGGTTGGGTGTGGCCAATAGGAGGTGCTGAGTTGGATGTGGCCAAGGTGAAGCTCTGTGGTGAGTTTGAGAGGTAGTAGGAAGGGAAAAGGAAGAATCTTTCTCCCCCACACTTTCTGTCTCTGGCAGCTTTTCTTGGAGCCATGGTATGTCTTCCTTGGCAGCAGCTTCTGCCACACAGACCTGCCATGGCTTCAGCCTCCTCTGGATGACTGCACCTCCTGAATACAAGTAACACCACCTCTTTTTAAAATTTTTTTATTTTTTACCTCTCTATCCTAGTAGTGGTCATGTCTTCCTGCTGTGGCACATCCCTGGGTTACCTCACAGTTCCCTGTTGTTTGCCTCCCAGCCCCTTCCTTCATCTGTGCAATCAGCTCCTTACATTAAATTCCTTTTGTTTAGATACTTAGAGCAGGTTCTGTTTTTCCTGGTTGGACCTTGACAGATACACACAGCATCAAGGATTAACAGAGACGATTTCAAGGCCAAATCACATCTGAGGGCTGCCAGGCAGATTTATTATCAAATCCTTAAACTGCAAAAATAGGACAACCTTCTTCAGAAACACCATCTGGTACCACACTATTCCTCTAATGTCTAGCCCAAATCCCTGCTGTGATGAAGTTTGCATCTGATAACCAGATAGAACCAAGCCACTCGGCCTCAAGAGCTAATGTGAGCATGGGTGTTAGTGGGTCCATGGGCCATGCCTTAGTACTGGCAGGAGCCACAATTATGTTTATGGGAGAAGGAAAGGAAAAGGTTGGGAGGAAAAGGGATATTTCTAAGCAGTCACCATAATTGGATGGATTGACCCAAATTTTAGGTTGTCAGGCCACATGCTTCGTTCTCAAGGGAGGAACTCATCTCTGTTGCTCCTCTGCCTCTTTCTTTGGGACTTAAAACAGTGCCTGCCATGTAAGGAGATGACAAATACTTACAGAATTGAATTTGTTCATTCAGTCATTCATTGTCTACTAAGCACCTGGTCAATTGTTGATTGCAAGTGATAGAAACCCAACTCAAATTAGCTTTAACAAAAAAGGAATTATAGTAACCTACATGATTCAAAAGTTCAAGGATATAATAGCTTCAGGCGTGGCTAAATCCAGGTGCTCAGATGAGGCATCAGGAGTTGTTTGTCCATTTCGCAGCTCTGCTTTCCACTGTGTTGGCTCCATTGCAGACAAACTCTTCCAAGGGAGGGTAGTGAGGAGGTCCTCAGTAGCTCCCAGCTGATATTCTATCAGAACAATAACTGTAGGGGAAAGAGAGAACGTGTCTTTTAATAAATTTTTAGCAAAAATCTAGTGCTTGGCATTTACCAATTCTGATTGCCTTGGGTCTCCTGCTTCCCCTTGGCCAGGGCAGAAACGAGGGCACTTTGAATTAAACTCCCCCTGCCCCTCAGACTTTCTGCAATGTGGGAGGGGTGGCTCCTCAAAGGAAAAACAAGAATGCCTTTATCAGCAGAACAAGAAATGGATGTTGAACAGGCAGGAACTGCAAATGGCCACTATGGGGACACTGATGGGATAGGCACTGTGGGCCAGGGCCAACAGCAGGGAACCCACCAGTATTTCTGTCCTCGTGGGGCTTATGTTCCAGCAAGGAAGACTGGTGAGGACCAAGTCATTAGACTCAAGGACGTGAACCTTACCATGGTGGAAGTCCAGGATGCAAGAGGAACAGTCTACTTGAAATGTGAGTTCACAGGCTGCCATTTGAATACTCTAATATCCTCAGATTTGGACAGGCCGGAAGCTAGAAAACTGGCTTCATGCCCACATTGGACACTCAGAATTTCAGTGATGTCTTCCAGAAATCTGCTGAAGCTACAGTCTAGCAGATTGTCGTTTACAAGAGATGGCAGGAGCCTCTGGGAGAATGGACTGTAAACTATTTGGTCACATTGTGGTGGGGGAAGAGGTGAGACAAGGAATGGAATCTGTGGGGCTGAAGTGCCCTTTGGTTCAGCTTCCAACTTTCAACTACATTGGAAGTTGTGGAATTTTTTTTTTTTTTTTCTAAAAAGGTTTCAAATTTTGAGATACTTAGTTTCACCTCAAATTGTAAGAAGCAATACAGAGAGATCCATGTTTCTCCAATTTTCCCCAGTGGTAACACAAGATGGTAACATTTGTGTTAATTGGTAACACAGTTGGTTGAATGATAACATTTCAATCAATTAGAGCAAGTTGACATTGATCACTTCATTGTATCTTTACAGAATTCTGGTTGAAGGGATTGATTCTCTTTCCCTCCCTCCCTCCCTTCCTTTCTTCCTTCCTTGCTTCCTTCCTTCCTTTCTCCTCCCTCCCTTCCTCCTCCCTCCGTCTCCTCCTCCTTCCCTCCCTCCTTCCCTCCCTCCCTCCTTCCCTCCCTCCCTCATTCCCTTCCTCCTTCCTTCCTTCCTCCCTCCCTCCTTCCCTCCTTCCTTCCTTCCCTCTTTCCTTTCTTCTTCTCCCTCCCTTTCTCCTCTCTCCCTCTTTTCCTTCCTCCCTCCCCTCCCTCCCTCCCTTCTCCCTCCCTTTCTCCTCCCTCCCTCTTTTCCTTCCTCCCTCCCCTCCCTCCCTCCCTCCCTCCTTCCTTCCTTCTTTCCTTTCTTTTCTGTTTCTGTGTTTTTGCTTCTTTCATTTGGCTTGAGTTTGATTCCTCCTTCTGGATAGGTCTTATCTCCCTAATTGGATGTTGGTCTTTGCCAAGTGGCCCTGTGTCTTATGTGCTTTGCATGGTGCCATGCATTGAGTTCAGGGATGGCAATACCTGATGCCTTTTTTCATACATTCAATGCGTGCTTAATGCACACCTACTTTGTGCATAGCATGAGGGAGACAGTGGTGAATCAAGGAGACACAGCCCTGTCTTCATGGAGCTTATAGTCAGCAAGGTGAAAAAGACCAGAAAAAGAAACAAGTGAGCAACTAAATAAACAAGAGTGCTACAGATTGCAATAAAGGCTGTGATGGAAATGACATGGAGATGCGTTAGGGAGGGAGGTGCACTGTGCTACTTCAGGTGGTCTGGAAGGCTGCTCTGATGGCTGACTTCTCATATATGTGTAGCTGGAGACTTGATGTTTCACCACCTCCCTTTCAATGCTTGTGACAGCTATCTTTAGTCAATCAATGCGTTAGTACCCCATATGCACTAGAAATATGTTCCCAGACCCCCAGTGGATGCCTGGAACTGTGGAATGTATGGAACCCTGTATACAGTTTGCACTAATTTCCTTTCCTTTCTTCACAATTTCATGGATAGAAAATCCATTCTTACCATAGATCTTAGCAACCTCAGCATAGGATTTTTTTTTTTCTTTCCACAAATTGACAACTTTCACCATTTCACTTAAAGGAAGCACTTTATGGCTTCTCTTTGGCAATCTGAATCACCAGCATCACTACTCCTGCCCTTTGGGGCCATTATTGAGTAAAGTAAGGGCTCCTTGAACACAAGCACTGTGATGCCATGACAGTTGGCCTGATAACTGAGATGCTCCTAAATGACTAGTGGGCGAGTAGTGTATACAGTGTGGATACTCTGGACAAAGGTCCCAGGTGGGACAGGGTGGGGAGGAGCAGCGTGATATTTCATCACATTACTCAGAACGGCGTGCAATTGAAAACTCATGAATTGGTTATTTCTGGAATTTTCCATAGAATGTTTTCAGACTAGTTGACTGGAGGTAAGTGAAACAGAGGATAAACAGGGGACTGCTGTATACACTTTCAGCAGCCACTCGTAAGGAAGTAGATGTGACACATAAGGTGAAACTTCTTTGCCTCCTTGACAGAGTCGTTCCTCAAGGAACATTGGGCAAGAATGAACAAATCATTGGGCTGGATGCGATGGCTCAGGCCTGTAATCCCAGCACTTTGGGAGGCCCAGGAGGGCGGATCACTTGAGGTCAGGAGTTCAAGGCCAGCCTTGCCAACACGGGAAATCCTGTCTCTACTAAAAATACAAAATAATTAGCCTGGCGTTACACATGACTATACATGACTACACATGACTATAATCCCAGCTACTCAGGAGGCTGAGGCAGGAGAATCACTTGAACCCAGGAGGTGGAGGTTGCAGTGAGCCGAGATTGCACCACTGCACTCCGGCCTGGATGACAGAGCAAGACTCCTTCTCAAAACAAACACCACACATCTTCCTCTTCTGAGAAATGTCACAGGTTGGGCGATATGGCAAAAGCCCATCTCTACAAACAAAAACAAAAATTAGCTGGGAATGGTGGCACATGCCTGTAGTCCCAGCTACTCCAGAGGCTGAAGTGGGAGGATCACTTGAGCCCAGGAGGTTGAGGCTTCAGTGAGCTGAGATCCACTCCAGCCTGGGCAACAGTGCAAGACCTAGTCTCAAAAAAAAAAAAAAAAAAAAAATGGGTCGGGGGGTGCAGATGTTATGGAACTCATCAGATCAGTAAAGAAATACATCCAAGGAAAGCCTTGAACTTGCCTAAAATTTCATAGCTAAGAAGGGCAGAATAAGGATCAGAATGTAGCTGAACAGACACTAGCATAACCCAGGCATTCTGAAACTTGGGTTGCAACATTACATGGCACATATGGTAAAATGCAGATTCCTGCCCTCGCCCCGGAGAGTCAACTGTGGTAGGTCTTGTGGGGGACTCAGGAGGCTGCATTTGCAACATGCATCCCAGGGGCTTCTGATGTGGGTGATCCACAGACCAGACTCTCATAATCATTAGTCTGTGGGCCACCAATTTTGCCTTGTTTCCATAACTAACCAAAGGCTCCTTCTCACGGCTGCATCTAATTTACCCACTTATTCCTGTCCAGAGGTCCAGGACCCCCAGGTGTCCTGTGCCACTGGAAACTCTAAGTAGGGAGGTGAAATGCTGACCTAGCCCTGTGCGATTTAGCTCCTGCTGCCTTCTCCAGCCTCATTGTGCACCGTGCTCCCCATTCTACTTGCTGCAACCTCCCTGGCTGCTTTTCAGTCTCTGGGATACAATGACGTCAATAAGTACCTGCTGTTCCCTGCATCCAGGACATCCTTTTTTCTGTCTCTTTACCCTCTGAGCTCCTACCCACTCTTCAGATCCTAGAGCTTGTCCCTTACTGGGGGAAGACTTTCCTTTTCTTCCTGGCAGGAGCTCCACTAGGCCATAGAATTAATTTTGTTCAATTTAAGGAATGGCACCCCTTTCTTAAGACATTTTGGATGCCACATTCCAGAAAACTGTCATAATAAATATTCAAATTTATAATGTCTATGATGTGACTGGCTCCCCCTAGAGTTGTGCAGTGTACAGCCTGCCCAACCACATGGGAGAGTCCTGTCTTGGTCAATTTCCATCTCATTGCATCTCTTTGCACTAAGAACTTCCCCCTTGGGGGCATTACTCTCAGTTGCAACCTTAAATTGCAGTATTGATTATTGTCTCTTTACCCTCCCAGAGTGTAAATAGAGACTCTGTCTGGCTTTATCTATGTTTGGATCCCCAGGACCTAGAGTAGTGCTTGGTTCATACAAATCATTTAGTCAATGCTTGAAAAGCTTTTGCTTCTACACTGCTCTCAAAGTCTCCCTCAAAGAGCTCTTTCTCTGTGTGTCTTTCCTGACCTCCCTGTGCTCCCTTGCACCGAGGATGTTCCAATTGTAACACATGTCACAAAGTATGGCCATTGCCTGTTTTCTTTCCCCTATTTCATTTTAACCCACCCATCCCCCAACACACCAGTAAACTCTAAGCTCCTTTAGAGGAGGGGGCATGCCAATTTGTTCATCTTTTGTCTTCCTCTGACTAGCCTGGTACCTGGCAGTTGCTGAACTGGGTGCTGAATGCCTGAGAGGCGAGAATGCTGCCAGTCTACCCTGAGACTGAGAGGTGTGGAGGGTGATGGCTGTGCTTAAAGGCACCTCTTAGGGTGCCCCTCACTATGAGGGCAGCTCCCGGCTCACCCCACAGGGCAGAGGACCCTGTTGTCCCAGCGATTACTATAATACAAGCCACTTCTCATTCCAACCTCATTGCCTGATAAGAGAATGAATTTAGGGTATTGTCTTTCAAAGGATGTCTTTATTCAGTCCCTGCCAGTTTCCTATTCAGTTGCTGCCAATTTCCTACAATACTTGGCACCTAACAAGCTTCAAGACCCAGAAACCAGAGGCAAACAGGTGCTCCAGAATGGGTGGAACTTGCAATCCTGGGTAGCCTGTGAACCCACTTTCCCAGCCTTCACAGTCAGATCCCTGCAGAATAATAAGACCGACAAATC
Source organism: Nomascus leucogenys (assembly GCF_006542625.1). Lineage (NCBI taxonomy): Eukaryota > Metazoa > Chordata > Mammalia > Primates > Hylobatidae > Nomascus > Nomascus leucogenys. The sequence goes on along the minus strand of NC_044401.1, from coordinate 68,369,146 downwards.
TTTTGTCTGGAAAATTATCTTCCTGTAACACTGGAAGCTGTTACCATGGAAATAAAATAGCCTATTAGCCCAAATCTACCAAAACACGGGAGAAGCCCGGCTGCATTTCCGAGGCCCTTCACTAATAAGGAGAAAAGCAGATTAACCTTTAAGAGAATTGACAAGAATGGCCATGACTTGCCGGATTATGATTTCTGTGTTGAGTTTATCTGGGCTAATATCTCAGCTTGGAGCAGCCATGCTGAGTGGAAAATAAAGAAAGACAAGACTCAGTTTGGAAATTCAAATGCCTGCCAGGTTTGGCTGGGCTTAGGTGTGTTTTTGTCTTTTGGTCTTGGCCATCCTGGACTCCTTCCCTCCTATGGATTCCTGGGGACGCCTCCTAAGTAGACTAGTCCACTGAAGGGAGAGCACTTTTCCTGTCTCCTATTGAGCAGCTGCTGGGAGAGGCAGGGAACTGCAGAGGGCTCCTACAGCACAGCCAAGATGCCAAACAGAAGCCGGAGACAGATGGAGCTGAACTCAGCCTGTCCTGGTCTGCCTCCTCCTCCCGAAAGGGTCCTCAGTGCCAAATCCCAGACATGCAGGCTGCTGGGAGAGGCAGCGAGGACTTGCTTCTTCCTGTGGCTGGGCACAGAGGTTGCTGGCCCCAAGCAGGGATGCTCCATGATCTCAGCAGTTCCCAGCAGCCCCAGGTGCACAGCAAGCCAATACCAGGTGGCTATCAGAGACCTGGTCCTGCACAGTTCACTGCTCCCACACCTGGCCAGCAAGAGCTGTCAGCATCTTAACTACTGGCAGGTGGGATGTGCCAGTATTTTGACAAGTATCAAGAGAGACTCCATCCCAGGGAAACTGACAATGGCCGTCCGAAGCTTGGGCTGTGCTTGACTACAGGACACAGATTACTGGGATTTTTTTCTTCCTTCTCTTTTGATACCTTTGCTTTTTGAAGAAAGGTAGGAGAGTAGCTCTGTGAGCATCAGTCATCATTATTAAAGGCTCTGCTGCCTCGGGGACAGTGGTATGTCTTCCTCAGGTGTCTTTCATTGTCTCTGGTTACTGACACCGGGAAACGGAAGGCACCTGTTCGTGTGACCAGTGGCCTTGTGGTCTGAGACATGAGGTGAGGAAAAAAAAAAAAGAGGTCACCTATTCATTCTCCCATTCATGTTTAACAGCGTTCTGGTAGGGGCTGAGTGGGACTCTGTTTTCCTTGAATAAGCCCCAGTGGTCAGCCTGGGCTAACTGCCATCGTGAATGAGTCCTGGATCTCAGCAGCTTCATGCGAGAGCGGGCTTACTTCTCGCTCCCGTCTCGGTCCAATCAGGGGGTGGGGCAGCTTTCAGAGGTCTAGATTCTTTCCATCTTTGGCTCACTGTTCCCAGGGCTTTGGAATGCCTCACTGGATCCTAGCATCTTGCTGAGAATTGGGAGAGGAGAATGTGGACAACCTCGAGGGGAGGTTCCAGGGGGCAGGCCACCTGCTCTTCTCCCATTGGCTAGGCACATGTCTCTCTCCCAGGGATAGGGGGATGAGAAATGTGGTTGAGCCAAGGCAGAAGAGGAGACTTCAGCAAGAGTCTCTTAACACAAATGGCAGATGCAGAGCTGAGAATAGCAGATACCCACTACCCTGAAGTCACAGTAGAGAATCTGAGTATCAGAGTGAAGGTGGTAGTAGCTATTGTGCCACATAGCATTGCCCAAGGTATGCGAGCAATTCAGATCCTTCAATGTGCTTCACATAAATGAATTTCCTTGAGCAGATGTGTTTGGAAAACAATGAAAAAGACATATTTCCTCCTGGGCATTCACATTGTGTGGTAGCATATGAAGGCTCTGAGAAGTCCTGCATTAAAGAAAATCTATCATTATTTAAAACATTTCCCACAAGTACTTGACCAGGGATGTGTCATCATTTTTCTGCTTGAAAATCTAGTAACATTTCTTAGAATCAATGTTCTAAGGGACCTAGTTTAAAAAACAGACCTAATACAATCCTACCTTTTAGAAAATATGTATATTTTTGGCACACAAGTGCATGAGGCTCAGAATGAGGATTTGACTTACCCAAGATCAAACGGCTTGCCTCAGGAGGAAGTTGCACGCCTGCATGAGGTCCCAAGCAGAGTGCTCATTTCCCCAAACCTCTCAAATGAGGAACATGAAACTGGCCAGTATATAAGCTACAGATAAGGTACAGCACGAATACAGCACATCTTCTGAGGTGGGGGATGGGGGTGCTATTTATTCATTCATTTGGCAAATAAATGAATAAACTGTGCCTCAGTTTTCTTACCTGTAAAATGGAGATTATGGAAAGATCATGCATTTAAAAGCACTTAGCCCAGAGCTGGGGACTGTGTTTACAAATAGACAAGCCTGGCCTCTCTCTTCATAGAAACTGCAGACCATAAAGGAGACAGATAGTTAACTAAAATAATCATGAATTGTGCAAGCACTAAGCTGAAATTGCTCAAGAGACTGACAGTGACAAGTCGGTAGTGGCTGCTGTGGATGGGATGGTCCCAGGGAAGGTTCTCTGAGGATGTGATGTTTCCGCCAATACCTGAATAATAAAGGGGACTTACTATAGCAAAGCGAAAGAAGAGCCCAGTACAGGCATCGCACATAATAGATGCTCAGTGACTATTAGTTAAGTGAATGAATGCACAAATGAATGAGTTGTGGATTGGGGTATAATGTCATATTTTGGAGTTTTCAGATAAAACACCTTGAAGTAATATCGTCTTTATAACCTCAAAACACTGAAGGTGTATGTTTTCTCTTCCCACTCTTCTCTGCTGATAGGGTTAATTCAGTAGGAAAGTTCAAGATGTCTTAGAGTTGGTGATCTCAACCTTGGCATGATTGGCATTTGGCTGGGTAGTATGTCTCAGGGATTGTAGGATGTGGAGCAGCATCCTGGCCTCTACCCGTTAGGTGCCAGTAGCCTTCTCCTTGCCCCCTACTTATGACAACTAAAAACATCACGAGTGGGGGACAAAATTACCCATAGGTGAGAACCACTGTCCCAGTGTGACTGGACCTATTCATCTTAAACATGGGAAATGTGGACCATAAAATTATCAAACCTCCTCTCTTTCCTCCTTCTCATGTCTGTGGCCTCCCAGAATTTGTGGCCCAATACCACAGGAATGGCCCAAGTCCACACGTCATCATTCAGCACAGCAGCAGCTTTCCTGACAGAGCGGTCCCAATGAGCCATAGGTGTGCTTCTCTCTCCTCTTTCCCATGCCCCAGAAAAGTCCAAGTAAATTTCCAGCCATCCCATTACGACTTCTCCAGAAAGAAAGGAAGTTTCCTGGGTTTGCATTCCAGCAGCATTGCAACCTGAGCTCTTTGTATTTTTTGACATCCTGTTTTTGATTTCCGTGCTGGGCTTAAAGTAGGGAGTAAACACTTTTTTGAAAGCTCTGTGCATTCCAGAGAATATCAGCCAGCAGGCTCTGAAGAAGAGAGAGGATGCAGGGACACGCTGGTGGAACGTTCCGTGCTTGCCACTGGGTGTAGAAAGACAAAGAGCCCCAGGGTGAGCTGCATGCAGGGAGTTTGGGGAAAAGAATGTGGACAACCTACAGGGGAGGGTTCAGGGGCCAGGCCACCTGCTCTCCTCCCATTGGCTAGGAACATGCAAAGACATGTGCCTAGCCAATGGGAAGAGAACATTATTATATATAATAGTAATATATAATTACATATAATAATATAATTTATATATATGGTATATATATTTTTATATATTTATATATATAATTATATATATTTATATATATTTATATATTTATATATAGTATATATATATTTATATATAATTATATATTATATATAATATGTTATATATAATATAAGCTATAGTATTAATACATATAGCTTATATTATATATATTATATAATATAGCTTATATTATATATAATATATTATATATACTATATATAAATATATAAAAATATATATCTAATATATAATTATTATATTAATATATATTATATATATATAATATATATAATTATATATATATTTTATATATTTATATATTTATATATTTTTATATATATATATATTTATATATATTTATAAATATATATATATATATATATATATATATTTATATATAGTATATATAATATATTATATATACTATAGCTTATATTATATATTATGTTATATATTATATATACTATAGTATATATTATATATTATATACTATAGCTTATATTATATATAACATATTATATATACTATAGCTTATATTATATATAATATATATACTATAGCTTATATTATTTATAATAATAATTATATAACAATATAACTTATTTTATATTTAAATATAAATATGACCTATATTTTTAAATATAAATATGATATTTTTAAATATATATATATGTTTTTAAAAGTAGGATTGTACTAGGTGTGCTTTTTAAACTGTGTCTCTTAGAACATTGATTCTAAGAAATGTTAGTAGATTGTCAACCAGAAAAACGACAGCACATCCCTAGTCAAGTATAGGGGGATGAGAAATGTAGTCTAGCCAAGGTAGGAGAGAAGCCTTCAGCAAGAGCCTCTTAACATAAATGCCAGCTACAAAGGTGAGATTAGCAGATGCCCACTACCCTGAAGTCACAGTAGAGATTCTGAGTATCAGAGTGAAGGTGGTCCTAGCTATTGTGCCATCCAGCATTACCCAAGAGAGTGTGGACAACTAGAGAGGATGTGGTTGCCAAAGCAGGAGAGAACATGTTCACAAGATATGGCTCTTCACTTGCGGGGGGTCTCTGGCAAGTCACTTAAACAGAGACTCAGTTTCCTCATTTGTAAAAGGTGAAAGATGCTACTGTTACTCGTGGCTACTGTTTACGTGCTGTGCTAAGCACTATGTTTTAATAATTCTTGCCCTATAGGGCTCAAAGAGTTATGGTGAGGGTTATATTATATAATAATGTAGATGTAAGGGCTTTGTAAACCGTAAAGTGGCATAAAAATCCGAGGTCTATTTAGGATCATTACCTACCTCAGATAGTAATATCTACAACAACAACAACAACAAAACAAAAACAAAAATGAAAACACACACACACACACACACAAACACAAAACACACCTAGGAAACAAATTAACAGAGTGGGGTTAAGAGTCCAAGGTTCAAAAGCAACTAATCTGGAAGTCCAATTCCAATTCCAGCTACGCTGACTGTGTGACTTCGGGCCTACGATTCAACCTTCCTGTGCTTCAGTTTCCTCACTGTGAAGCAGAGCAAAGTAGGATTTTAAAGAGAATTTAGGTCAGGCATGGTGGCTTATGCCTGTAATTCCAGGGCATTGGGAGGCCAAGGTGGGAGGATCGCTTGAGGCCAGGAGTTTGAAACCAGCCTGGGCACTTTAGTAAGACCATGTCTTTACAAAATAAAACTAATAATAAATACATAATTAGCTGGGGGTGGTGGGACATGCCTGTAGTCCTGGCTACTCCAGAGCCTGAGGTGGGAGGATCTCTTGAGCCCAGGAGGTCGAGGCTACAGTGAGACATGATTGTGCCACTGCACTCCCGCCTGGGCAACAGAGAGAGACCATATCTCTTAAATGAATGAATGAATAAACAAATACATAGAATTTAATGTGATCATGCATTTAAAGCACTCAGCACGGAGTCTGCCACTTAGTGAGCCTCCACCGATATTTGTGCTGGATCTTTAACTAGAACTAGAAAAGCAGAAAAAGAAGGTTGAGAGTGAATTGAGTTGGAGAAATGGGGGTGCTGAACCTGTGGAATGAAGGAAAAAAAGCCCCTACTCATGGCATTGATTCTGGCTCAGAAGGAAAGCAGTAGTAAGACGGGGTCCTTGCGTCTGCTGTGCCAAGTGCGATTGAGTGGGAGAATCCTGCCAGCAACTCTTCTCAAAGCCCATGTCTGTCTCTGCTGCCAGGATGTGCTAATCGCCTGCCTTTCTCCATTTCTCCATGTATGCCCAGTTTGGAAGAGGCTTAGCCTTGTCCTTGGAGTTCTTCATGTGTTCTAGGTCAGTCTCCACCGCGGCACATACACACACACACACACACCACCAATGACCCAAGGAAGGCAGGATACCTCAACCCCAGCCAGCCCCTGATTCCTGGAAGTGTTGACCACTCATGTCTCTGGAAGACACCCTCAAGCTTATGATGACGCAAGAGCAGAGATGTGTTACTCGTAGCAAACACCTGGCCCTCTGAATCAGGGCTCCTCCAGGTTGGTGTTTTTGGGTGAGTCTTTCTGGATCTTCTTTTTCCGGCATTATTGACACAACCGTTCAGTTTTCTGATCCTTTCTGGGTTTTTTGTTGTTGTTGTTTAGTTTTTTTGAGATGGAGTCTCGCTCTGTCGCCTAGGCTAGAGTGTAGTGGCAAGCTCTTGCTGGAGTTGGCTCACTGCAACCTCCGCCTCCTGGGTTCAAGCGATTCTCCTGCCTCAGCCTCCGGAGTAGCTGGGATTACAGGCATGTGTCACCACATCTGGCTAATTTTTTGTATTTTTAGTAGAGATGGCGTTTCACCATGTTGGCCAGGCTGGTCTTGAACTCCTGACTTCGAGTGATCCACCCTCCTTGGACTCCCAAAGTGCTGGGATTACAGGCGTGAGCCACCACGCCCAGCCTGATCCTTGCTGTTAATCTGAATTTCCCTGGCAGCCCTCTCTGGCTTGGAACCCCTCTGACTGCTCCTAGGTTGCAGTCCCCCCACAGTCAGACCCTGAGGTGAAGATTTGAGTGCAAGTGGTTTATTTGGGAAGAAGGACAAATGAGGGAGTGGGGATGTTGAGATGGGGAAGGCAAACAGGGCAGGAGGGGCATTGTCAGGCAAGATCTTGTGGTCAGTTGAGCTCATACTGGAGAGCTCTGGGACATAGTGTGGAAGGTGCCTTCAAGTTATCCTACCTGGGGGCACGGACTGCGTGCTGGGCCACCCATCCGTATTGTTTGGGGGCTCAGAGGCCAAGAAAAATGCCCAGAAGCAGAGAGACCCAGCAATGTGCAGTACCTGCTTTCGTGGGTGGAGCTGAGAGCTGAGGGCTTATGGCAGGGCCCCATTACTGCCTGCCCCACTTCCCAACAACATGTCTCAAATCTCAGGACCCTAGACACAAGCCCAGCCTCTGCTGTGTGGAGGAAGCGGGATGTCAGGGGACCGTGACTCCACCACAGCTTCCCAGAGGGGGAACCAGGTTGCAACTGTTGAAATATTGATGGAACTCTAAAAAATATGTGGAATCTGCTAAGGAAATTGCAAAACATCGGTCACAGTTCTGTTTGTTTGGTGCCTCTCTAACCATGGCAAATTTTTCATCGGGAGAGAAAATTAAAACTAAGTAAAACCATGAGCACTCTCTCTGCGGAGAGGCCCAGAACTCATTTCTCTGCCTGTTCCCAGTCAGCCCCTCAATGCTAATATTGAAATTAAAAAAAAAATAGTAAAATATGCTTGTTTTTTTCAGTCTCAAAGATCTTCCTCCCTCTCTTGTTACACTGGCAGACTGGGCTGGGAAAGGTGCTGGACGTTGCTTCATCCTGTTCTCCCTGGATGATCTCTGCCAGCTGGTATGAACTGATGCCCTCTGACTGGCTGGCGTGCAACTGGGTTCTCTCCCACCTTGCTGCCTGCATTACCCTGGACAGATGTGCAAGTCCTAGGTGCCCTGGTTTCTTCATCTTTAAGGTGCTGGTAATAATAGAATCCACCTCTTAGGGTTATGATGAGGATTAAATGGGATGATGTAAGCCCATACTAAGCACATGCATGCACAGAGTGCATTATTATTAATATCCAGGGCCCCATCTTGAGAGTGGAGGGGTGGGCTATAACCCCCAACTCCGTTTTTAAAAAATAGTTTTATTTCTGTGGGTCCCACTCAACATTTGTCATTGGGTCTCCCAATAGGTCCATTAAACATTTATGGAGATAAAACCCTGGCGGCCTGCCCGTGATCTCTGGACCTGCTGGAGTTGCAGGAGAGAACTCTACAGAAGCCTGGCAACATTTTCCCAAGGGAAGGGAGGTAATTCTCAGTCAAGTGCAACTACACCTCAGGGTCAGGTTTTATCCCCATGCTAATCCCAGCATTTGGGAGTCAGTGTTAAGAGGAGCATGGAGAAGGGAGAGATTAATTCCAGCCAAGGGGGTCACTATTTAAACCACATCTGCATTATTCTATTTCTCCTGGGATGTCACACTTTGCTGGGTATTGGCAGATAGATATATATTTAAAATATACAGATCCATTTCTGCGCAATATAGGATGCTATGTGTAGGTGAAGTGTGTGCTGGGAAGAGGTGAGGAAACCACTTAAATTCCTAAAGCATCTAATGCAAGGGGCTCAGGAAATACTAGTGAAATTGAATTAATGAGAATATTAGACCATAAGGCTGTGCATATTGGATCAGGCCATTTGGTTGTGCATAATCATATTTTAGCAGCAGGTAACATCTCAAGCTCTCAGGAATTTTAAGCCCCAAATGGAGGTGGAAATGCCCTCCTTTTAGAAAGCTACCGTGAGTGACAGGAGGATGCCGGAAATCTCAAACCACAAGACTCACAAAAATTGGCATTCGGGAAATCACCAAAGCTTTTCCTGCCCTCCCACTGCCAGTCCACATCTGGTGTCCTGGATCAGGCACTTCAGGTTGCCCTGTCGATAGCAGCTGTCTCCTGGGACTGGGAATTTAGCAGCCTCCTGTTCATTCATAATTTTATTTGCTTTGGCCAAGACATCAGAACAGGGGTGTTAGATGTGGTCCCTGTTTAAATGTACCTCACATGGGAGACTGATTAGGAAATCGGAGCAATTCGTGGTTATGAATATTCAGGGTGGAGGAAAAAACAAACAGGGTTTGTGGGGCATGTAACTGAAGACAAATAAATACTCAACCAGAGTATCAGGAATGGAGCCCAGGGATCATGAATGCCTTAGCCATAAGCTCTCTGGAAGATCGGGGTGGAGGACTTGTCTGCCTTGTAAAATGCTGTATTCCCAGCACCTAGCACAATGCTGTCACCCAGTGGGTGCTACGTAAAGATTTATCAAACAAACAAAAGAATTGGCCCACAGGTTAGAAACCCCTGCCCTGAAGATGTGTTTATCACAAATGAGATTTTTAAAAAGTTTTAAAGTGCTGTGGTATGCAGAATTCTAAACCTGGACCTGCCCGCCCCTCAACAAATTCCCATCCCCTGGCTAAGTAACGAGACATGAGTCTACACACTGCTGGGAAAGGACTTTGCCGATGGGATTAAAGTGGCAAGTCAGTCAACCTTAAATTCCAAAATTTATTCAGGTGGGCCTGACCCAATTAGGTGAAACCTTTAAAAGTAGAGTTTTTCTGTCTGGTAGCAGAAGGAAAGTCAGACAGATTCAAAGCACAAGAAAGCCTTTGCTGCTTTTGAAGACTGGACCATGTGGGAGGATCTTTTCTGGCCAGGTGTAGATAGAGCATGGCAGTTAGGAAAGTGGAATTGGAGCCACACTGCCTAGATTCAAATCCCAGCTCTGTCATTTTGCCAGCCGAAAGACCTCAGGTAAGTTATTTCATCTCCCTGTGCCTTGGTTTCCTCATCTGTGAAATGGGGAAAATTACAGTACTTCATCACCAGGTCATGGTGAGAAGCAAGTAAGGTAAAACACGTAAAGTGCTTAGAACAGTTTCTAGCACACACCACATGCTTTATAAAACCTGTTATTATTATTTTAAGACATTGCTTTCTTAGAATGTCCCCCAACACCTAGGATCTGGGAAGGCTGTGTCCATAAACCCACAGGGCAACAATCAGCCGAAGCTGCCCCTTTGACGCCACCGTTCCCGGTTTCCTCATATCCACCCCTCCTGGCTCATTGCGTTTCTGGCCTAGCTCTTGTAGGCATTTGGGCTTTCAATCCTTGACCCTAGATTGTTGCCTAGGCAGGCAAGCCAAGACATCATTCATTAGCTGAGTGGGTATAGTCTTCTCCTAAGCCCTCCTCCGTTTTTCTTTGGAAGGATTTAGAGGGCTGGCTAGAGTTTGGCTTGAAAGGATTTGAGCAAAGACACTTGTGGGCCTTTGAACTGAAGATCCCGATGGATGAAGGAAAAGTGGCCCAGGAGGGCTCTTGAGCATCTAATCCATTTGGGGCTGTCATTGCCTCTCTGCTTTGTAAAATAAAGGATAACAAGAACCCTATGAAAGATGCCGTCATCCCTCCGGTGGCTCCAAAGCCCAAGCCCACTAGACATTCTGAATTGTGAATGCTGGCTGCTCAAGGGCCCTCTCGCCTCTCTCTTCTGTGGTCCTCGATGATCCCCTGGTCCAGGATCCTTGCCAAGAAGTAAGAGAAAAATGCCTCTCCAAGCCTGAAGTCATCTCCCTATCTCAGGTCCAATTAGCCCAGAGCACTGGGGATGCTGTGTGTGTGAGCAGCCAGGGCAGAGAGTGCTTTCCAGCCCGCAAGCAGGTGGACCAGGAGGAGGCCAGCACTTGTTTTCAGTCTAAAGGAGAGCCCAGGGTGGGGACCACAGGCAGCAACCATCCTGCCTCTGAAGGGTAATCTGGGGGGATGAGAAAATGCTCCATGGCTACAATACCTCAGTTTCCCTCCGTTCTTAGACTATGACCTCCCCAGGCTGTGAAGATGAACTGCTGAAAACAAACCAACCACCATCTGGTTTTCAGCCTCAATTTGGAGCAAAAGCAGAGGAGTAGACCAGTTGGCTGCACATCTCCCCAACACCCTCCCACCTTTTTCCCTTTTTCTCTCGGACTTGTTCCTAGAACTCAAGCTTGTGTGTAGTACAAGAATGTTTTGAAATATTCGATGATGTGCTTATTCTTCCTTGCTCTCCCCTTTTAGGACTCTCTCTCTCTCTCTCTTCCACAAAGTCTTGCTATTCAAAGTGAGATTGTGAGGCCAGGTGTGGTGGCTCAAGCCTGTAGTCCTAGCACTTTGGGAGGCTGAGGCAGATGGATCACTTGAGTCCGGAGTTCGAGACCAGCCTGGCCAAAATGGTGAGCCCCCATCTCTATTAAAAATACAAAAAATTAGCCGGGCACGGTGGCACACATCTGTAATCCCAGCTACTTGGGAGGCTGAGGAAGGAGAATTCTTGAACCAGGGAAGTGGAGATTTCAGTGAGGTGAAATCATGCCACTGCACTCCAACCTGGGTGACAGAGTAAGACTCTGTCTCAAAAAACAAACAACAACAACAACAATAAAAAACCAAAGTGGACTTGAGAACTTCCAGGGCCATCAGCATTGGCATCGCCTGGGAGTTTGTTAGAAATCTGGAATCTTAGACTTGCTCCACGTCTCTCAGAAACTGCAGTTGAGTATATTCATGTGCTGAATTATGCTGTTTTGGCCACAGGCCAGATATATGATGGTGAGCTCATAAGATTATAATGGAGCTGAAAACTTCCATCATCTAGTGATGTAGGCACCTTAACATCATAACATTACTCATATATTTTTGGTGATGCTGGTGTAAACAAACTGACATGGTTTGGCAATGGCCCCATCCAAATGTCATCCTGAATTCCCACGTGTTGTGGGAGGGGCTCAATGGGAGATAATTAAATCATGGAGGCAGGTCTTTCCCATGCTGTTCTCATGATAGTGAATAAGTCTTGTGAGATCTGAGGGTTTTGAAAAACAGGAGTGTCCCTGCACAAGCTTTCCTTTTGCCTGCTCCCATCCATGTAAGGCATGACTTGCTGCCTTCCGCCATGATTGTGAGGCCTCCCCTGACATGTGCAACTGTAAGTCCAATAAACCTCTTTCTTTTGTAAATTGCCCAGTCTTAGATATGTCTTTATCAGTAGCATGAAAATGGACTAATACACAAACCTACACTGCCAGTCGTATAAAAGGATAGTGTACATGACTATGCTCATATAGAATACTTGATAACAGATGACTGTATTACTGATTCATGAATTTACCATACTATATTTTTATTGTTATTTAGATTATACTCCTTCTACTTATTAAAAAAAATGAAATGTAAAACAGCCTCAGGCAGGCCATTCAGGAGGTATTCCAGAAGAAGGCATTGTCATCATTGGAGATGACAGCTCCATGTGTATAATTGCCCCTGAAGACCTTCCAGTGGGACAAGATGTGGAAAGAGAAGACAGTGATATTGATAATCCTGACCCTGTGTAGGCCTAGGCTAATGTGTGTTTGTGCCTTAGTTTTTGTTGTTGTTGTTGCTTTTGTTTTTATTTTTACTTTTTGAGAAGGAGTCTCACTCTGTTGCCAGGCTGTAGTGCAGCGGTGTGATCTCGGCTCACTGCAACCTCCACCTCCCGGGTTCAGGCAATTCTTCTATCTCAGCCTCCCAAGTAGCAGGACAACAGGCACATGCCACCATGCCCAGCTAATTTTTGTATTTTTAGTAGATATGGGGTTTCACCATGTTGGCCAGGATGATCCTGATCTCTTGACCTCGTGATCTGCATGCCTCGGCCTCCCAAAGTGCTGGGATTACAGGTGTGAGGCACTGCACCCGGCCCTGTTTTTGTTTTGTTTCGTTTTGTTTTTGTTTTTGTTTTTGTTTGAGATGAAGTCTTGCTCTGTTGCCCAGGCTGGAGTGGAGTGCACAATCTCAGCTCACTGTAGCCTCCGCTTCCCAGGTTCGAGTGATTCTCGTGCCTCAGCCTCCCAAGCAGCTGGGTTTACAGCTGCACACTAGCACACGTGGCTAATTTTTGTATTTTTAGTAGAGACAGGGTTTTGCCATTTTGGCCAGGCTGGTCTTGAACTCCTGGCCTCAGGTGATCCGCCTGCCTTGGCCTCCCAAAGTACTGAGATTATAGGCATGAGCCTCCGTGCCTGGCCTGTGCCTTAGGTTTTAAAAAATCATTTTAAAAATTAAAAAAAATAGAAAAAAGCTTTATAGAATAAGAATATAAGAAGAAAGATTAAAAAAAATTTTTTTTTATTTTTAGTAGACATGGGATTTCACCATGTTGGTCAGGCTGGCCTTGAACTCCTGACCTCAAATGATCTGCCTGCCTCTGCCTCCCAAAGTCCTGGGATTACAGGTGTGAGCCACCATGCCTTGCCAAGAAAGAAAATATTTTTGTATAGCTGTACAATGTGTTTGTGTTGCAAGCTAAGTGTTATTACATAAGAGTCAAAAAGTTTATAAAATAGTAATAAAAAAGATACAGTAAGCCAAGGGAAAGAAAAATATTCTTTTGTAGATTTAGTGTCGCCTAAGCCTCCAATGTGTATAAGGTCTACAGTAGTGTACAACAATGTCCTAGGTCTTCACATTCACTCACTGACTCACTCAGAGCAACTTCCAGTCCTGCAAACTCCATTCATGGTAAGGGCCCTAGACGGGTCTCCCATTTTAAAATATTTTAAATTGTGTTTTTACTCTTCCTTTTCTATGTTTAGATATGTTTAGATGCACAAATACTTACCATTGTGTTACAATATCCTGCAATATTCAGTACAGTCCCATGTCACAGAGGTTTGTAGCCCAGGAGCAATAGGCCATACCATACAGCCTAGGTATGTAGTAGGCTCTGCCATCTAGGTTTATGTAAGAGTTTGGACTCTGCTCTGTGATATTTGCACAATGACAAAATTACCTGATGACACATTTCTCAGAGTTCATTCCCTCACTGCGCCATGTTTAATTGTATTATCCCTAGGGGATTGATGCGAGCATTAAAATTGGAGAAGCAATCCTTAGGCTGGGGCTCTTCCTCCCTGGCCCAGATTGACAGAGTCACCCACTGCTTTGGGGGAAAGAAGAAAACAAAGCAGGAAGAGGGATGCAAATTCCTGACTACCGAGTTTTTAAAAATCCACTTGCTTAAATTTAAGGCAGAAATCATAGTGCATATACCTGCAGAACACATTTTTTCTCTGTTGTCAGATAAATTAAGACTCCACCCCTGAGGGAGAGAGGAAGAAGAGGGACCATGGAGACAGGAGCTAAGTGAGATCAAGAGGCTCCAGGTCTTGGGAGTGATGCCATCCACCCCAGTGCCAGGGAGCCACATGGCTGCCCAGTTTGTGCCCAGTTGTCCTCCTCATGGCCATCTGCTAGGGCACACTCATGGTCATGATGCCAGCCAATCAGACAGAAGGACTGAGGCTCTTCTGCAGCCAGAGAATTTGCTTTAGCCACTGTCTGACTATGCAGACCCATGCGGGCCACAGCTCTCCCGGAATAGAGTATGGGGCCCTAGATACCTTCAGAGGTAACGTGACCAAGAGGAAAACTCCATTAGGAACAAGATCTCACCATGTCAAAGACATCCACTAACCCACTCTACATTTTTGATTTGGTTTCCCCCTTGCATGTCCCATTACGTGAAGAGAAGGCTCTGGAACTTCCAACTTCATCCTTCATGGGAAAAAATGGAAATAATGAAGGTGACTTACTAGCATAATGGCTTGTCAGAGCTGGGAATGACCTTAGAGTCATTCAAACCGTAAAAAAAGATCTCTCTCTTCCATTTGTCCATCCTTTCTTCCTTCCATCTATCCATCCATCCATCCATTCATCCATCCATCCATCCATCCATCCATCCAGACTTTCATTAATTGGACAAGCATTTATTATCTCCTACTAGTCAGGAATCAGGTTAGGCACTGGGGGATCTATTGCTTGGCAAAAGCAGATATAGATCCTGCCCTGGAACCCCTGGCCCATTATTGCTTTGTCTCATTCGGCCACTCACCATCTACTGGAAGAAGGGAAACAGAGGACCTCTGAGCTCAGAAAAGTGTGATGGATTAGTTTTCCAAGAGATAAATTGGGAGAAGCATGCCTCCCTTTAAAAAGTCACTTTGCTAGCAATAGCTAACAGTTTTTAATGTCTTGCTTTATGCTATATGAAGAGAATGCATTAAAGCATCATACTAAGCCCTGTTACATAATCTTTTAATCCTCCCAACAACTTTTAAGAGTTGGTTGTATCATTAATCCCACTTTACAGATGCAGACACTGAGTCTTGGAAGGTTAAAAGACTTGCCCAACATGACTGAAACTAGTAAGTAGTAGAGCTGGGGTCTGAATCCCAGGCTCTACTTGGGATAGGAAACATGGTGTTAAAATACTGCAAGACAGCTATGACTCTCCAGAAAGCCTGCTTCATAGGCACACAAGCAGTGAAGTGGCACAGAACCTGGCTCAGAGTCCCACATTTGGGGTTTAATGCTCCAGAGTTGTCACCTTGAAACTCCTAATAATTATACCTTTGATTTTGGGTTTTGTAAGCCGATTTTGATGGGACTGTGGAGCTGTCCTGCTGCTGCCTTTCCACCTTGTCATCTCCCCAGGATGAGTTCTCTGTCACTCGCTTCTATGCCCCATAACACCCTTGGCCTCTCTTTCTCTCTCTCTCTCTCTGCCACTCCCCAGTGACTACAGCCACCCCCACCACCAGGTGTCCCTAAGCATCGTCTAATGATGGATGCTGCCTTCCAGCCCCAACAGAGGCCTAGGTGCTGGCATGGGAAGAGTGAACTTGGGTGCATGCACTTAGTGGCATCCAGGAGCAAGATATGGCTGCACTTGGCATGCCTGGTACACAGCTTGGCAGGAGTGAGCCTCTGCCCACCTGACCCATACCAGTGTGCCCAGCATGGAGGTTGCAATCCTTGAGGGCTGCCTATCCACTGTGGGTTGGGGTAGCTGACCAGTAGGAAGGGGAGAATGGCTTCTCTGCCCTTGGCTGGGGTGCGGGCGTCAGTCTGGTGGCTGCTGGGAGCGGGAGCCTAGCAGGTGGGGCTGAGGGCTGGCACGTGCTGAGTGACAGGATTCCCAGTACCTGTGAGAGTCACACTGTTTGCGTGAGTATTCCTTTGCCTGAGGAGATGGCACATTAAATAACAAATAAAAACACAGAAGTTGGGGAGAGAAAAGGAACAAGAGACAAAGAGACAGACAGTAGAAGAGAGGAGAAAGTTTTCTATTTCAGTTCCTTTGATGGCACCTTTATCCTGATTTATGAACAAGGGGTCCTGTGTTTTTATTTTGCACTGGACCTTACAAATGATGTCGCTGGGCCCCAAACCGCACCGCAGACTGCTGTGCCGGCAGTGAGGGTCCTTCACCCACTAAGCGTCCAAGAGAACATTTTCTCACTCCCCTCCCAAAAAGGGGAGACTGTTTCTTTAAAAAGAGCCCTCCCTACCCCCACCCCATCTAAATCTCAGTGCTCTTGGAAGCTTCTGTCAGGCTAGGTCTACATGCATTCCAACTGTCTAGCTTCTTCAGGTTCATTCCCTTATATGTTACCTTACTTAGCTTTTAATGCTCATATTTGTTGGGTGCTTGCCATGTTAAACCCTTTACACAGAATGTCTCATTTAATTCTTATAGCAGCCCTGTGAAGTACATGCTACTATTATGCCTGTGTTGCATATGGGAAAACTGAAGCTTGAGAGGCTAAAGGTTTAGCCCAGTGAAAATGAGGACCTTTCTGCAGTCTCTTTGCACTTCCTTTGTCTGTTCAGCCCAGCATGCCTTGCACTTGCTACCACCTGTCTTTGCCGACAGTTTCCATTTGATAAAGCAGCCTTTCTTCTCATTCCCTTCTAGGGCCAGACTACCTTCATGGAACCTAAAATTCATGGATTTTCTAGTGTTATTCTTACATTTCAGACGTGCCTGGGATCTGCCCTGGACAAGCTTCCTGGAGTTAGAAGGACTAGCTGCTCGTCTTGAGAAATGCTTTCTGGAAAGAGGAGATACTAGGAACACATAAAAAAAAAAAAAAACCACTGGGAATATATGGCTTGGGCGAGACATTTCAAATATCACCCCTCCATGCCACCAACAGGCAATGACTTAGTCCCAGCTGCCCAGTTATTTACCAAAGGAAGTCTGCCGCAGGTAGGCACACTGGAGACTTTCTTCTGTGGGCCTTTCATTGCCAGAAGGCACCCAGAGAATGTACAGATTACAAGCCCCATCACCTCAAGCCAACTTGCAGAGGGAGAGCTGAATAGAGCTCTCTTTGGAGGCCAAGCCAGGATTACAGTAATTGCAGGCCGGCTGCCGGCTCTCTGGCGGCAGTACCTGGTGGAAGCTGCCAGCTGGCCCTGCTAATTACCTGTCGCCCAGGATAGGGAGGAGAACATGAGAAAGGACTGACGAGGCCCAGACAGAAGGCACTGGAGCATGGCAGGCTGGCATCTCCAGGATCCAGGCCTCCCAGCCGGCCCGATGGCTATGGCTCTGCTGTTGCAGAGAATGACTTGGCATGTTTCTACCTTGTTCCTCCCAAACAGCTCCCTCGCGCAGGCCTGCCTGTCTCCCCTTCAGAGCAATAAACCTCTCTAGTCTAGAGTTTTCCCTGGGACACTACAGGAATTGCTCAGAGTGGGGTTTTGGGCAGAAGCTCAGAGAAGGCGAGAGAAAGAAACCCTTTCTAGACTAGTGCTGTTCAATTTAACATAAGCCGCAAATGTAATTTTAATTTTTTTAGTAGCTATATTAAAAAGAAAAGGTAGGCCAGGAGCGGTGGCTCACACCTGTAATCCAAGCACTTTGGGAGGCCAAGGCGGGTGGATCACCTGAGGTCAGAAGTTGAAGACCAGCCTGGTCCACGTGGTGAAACCGCGTCTCTACTAAATATACAAAAAATTAGCCGGGCGTCGTGGCAGTCGCCTGTAATCCCAGCTACTCGGGAGGCTGAGGCAGTAATTGCTTGAACCTGGGAGGTGGAGGTTGCAGTGAGCCGAGATCGTGCCATTGCTTTCTGGCCCGGGCAACAAGAGCAAAAACTTCGTCTCAAATAAAAAAGAAAAAAAGAAAAGAAAAGGTAAAAAGAAACAGGTGATGTTAATTTCAATAATACGGGTATATTTTATTTAGCCCAATATATCTAAAATATTATTTCAACATGTAATAATGTTTTTAAAGTATTGAGATATTTTACATTATTTTGTTGCTACCAAGTATTGAAAATCCAGTGTGTATTTTACATGTTAGAGACCATGTCCATTAGGGCTAGCCCATAGCCACACAGGGCCAGTGACAACCATGTTGGCCAGCACAGCTTCAGATGCGATGGAAAATACAACTCAAAGCATACCTACAGGCTTTCTTTAGCCATATTTGGGTTTTGTCCCCAAACTTCCAGTCTTTCTTCTGAGCTTGACATTTGCTCTCCAAGTCTTAGATCCCTGCTCCTCCCCCTGTGGGCCAAGGACAACAGCACTGGACATTCACCTTGGAGCTTGGTCAAAATGCAGAATTTCAAGTTCCCGCCAGGACCTACTGCCTCATAGTTTGCATTTCACCAAGATCTCCAGGTGACTTCAATAGTCAGTTTGAGAAGGGCTGCTCTAGGCTTCTCTCTCTTCCCCCTGTCCCTCCTGATTGCATTTGAACTGGTGCACCTGGTCATTCACTTCAACCTTGGCCTCCTTTTTGCCTGGATTCCTTTGTCCATTTTCCAAACCTTGGCTTTTGCCAGATGTAGATGACACTTACATTATCTGCTTCTGTCTCTGGGCTACAGAAAGGCAAAAGTGGAAATTATCAACCACAAGTGAAAATGACAACTTGTCTACCACTTATTTGATCCTTGCTATGAGCCAGGCCCCATGCTCAGCACTTTGCATGCGTAATTTCTCAGAATTCTCACCAGGTTTTAGAACCTGATGCATTATTACATACATTTTAGAAATGAAGCCCAGAGACTAACATCCACGCACAGCTAATTTCTGGTGGAGTAAGAATGAAACTGTGAATCTGCCTGACTGGAAAGCCCATATACTTTGACTAGGTTGAAGTTAAAGTTGTTTTAACGTGGGTGGTGGCAAAGGTGGGTGTATCAGTCTGTTTTCACGCTGCTGATAAAGATATACCCCACACTGGGTAATTTATAAAGAAAAAGAGGTTTCATGGACTCACAGTTCCACGTGGCTGGGGAAGAGGCCTCACAGTCATGGTGGAAGGCAAAACGCACGTCTCACATGGCAGCAGGCAGGAGGGGGCTTGTGCAGGGAAACTCCCCTTTATAAAACCATCAGATCTCATGAAACTTATTTACTATCATGAGAACAGCATGAGAAAGACCCACGCCCATGACTCAATTGCCTCTGACCAGGTTCCTCCCACACCACGTGGGAATTGTGGGAGCTACAATTCAAGATGAGATTTGGGTGGGGACACCATCAAGCCATATCAGTGCGGCTACTTACTCTTGTTCAGAGAGTCTTTCATTCTGATTTGTCCATTTTCCATGGTCTTCCTCACAATGGTAGCTATGTACTTTGTTGTTTTTGAACTCTCACCTCACCAACCTAACCTTCTGAAGATAACTTTTCCTTCTAAGGGAAACTTGAAACCATCTCACATGAATGTCCTCAGTTTCCCTCTTCTCAGTCTCAAAATCTCCATGTGTCTGCTTTGCCTTGATTTGGCTTTGTTTCATGGCTTCCCAGGCAACCTTCTGACTTTGGGATTGCAAGCTAGCTTCAACCAGGCACTTTCCTGTCGGGGAGGAGAAATGCTGCTAAGGCTAAATTAGTATCCCTGAGCCTGCCTGGCAGCTGGCATAAATTCACTTACTGTAAGTTCACAATTCGCATTCTGATTTATATCCCAGACTCTTGGGGGCATGGTTAATGTGAGTCTTTAATGTGGCTTTTTAAAACGATATCTCCATGCTGGGTCAGCTTAGAGAGTTGCATCTCTTCCAGAGAGATTTTGGGTGCACATAGATAAAGACCCAGGTGAAGACCCTGCCACGGGGCTCCAGCTGAGCAGTTGGCTGGACAACTTTGCTGTCATTGCTCTTTCTCTCTGTATATGGCACAGGGGCTCTCTGACAGGGCTCCTAACACATAGAGTCTTGTATTGTCTTGGCTGGATAAACTGGTATTGCCAGCTAGGTTTTAAAGCACCTAAGGTATGGGCCACAGCCTTTGCTATATAGGAGGAATTGGAGGAATGCTTGTGAATATGCCTAGCTGTCTTAGTTTGGGTTCCTCCAGAAATGGTCTCTAAGACAAGGATTAGAGTGGAGACAGTTTGAGATTTGGGAAGGAAGGGGACATTAGGAGGCAGGTCAAGGTGAAGAGAAGGAAGGGATAAAAGTTAATAAACGGTATGTTTTCAAGCTAGATACTCCTGTGGGTGACTAGAGCTTAGTCCCCCTGAAGAAACTCTAGGAGTCAGTGTAGAAATGTGCCTCTGAGATGTCCTGCTCCAAGGCTGAGGGGGCTAGGGTATTTATACACCAACTCCTATTAGTAATTGGTTGAGGGCTGCTCTCAGGGGGTTCCATCAGGAAGAGAAACTCCCAGGCAAAGAAACAAAGATGCCAGCACTTGGAAGTCAGGCCTGTATGCATAAAAGTGGTAAGAATGAGGGGTACAGGAGGGTCCGAACAATGTCTGCCATGGCAGACTAGATTAATAAACCTCTTGCCATAACCAGGTCAAGAGGGAATAAGCTAGCTCTTGCCCTTTGACACCTAGCTCTTGAATTCCTTTCAGTCATTTCTGGTGTTCATTTTTAACCAGGTATCACTCATATTAAAATGTTGGAATGAGCTGAGTCACAGGCGATTGACCTAGATGGCAACTTGTTCCAGAACCTGACCTACAAATGCCTTTGGATAGATCCCTGGAAAGGCATGGCTCCAAATCCCTCTCTCTTGGTTTCTATTGGCTGTCTGGTAGGCATAGCAGTGAAGTCAGGCTCTATGTGAATGTGAGGATCCTGTCCCTCTCCTGTCCCATGTGTTCCAACTTGACCAGTCAAGACTGGCTGGGCAGACACACAATCCAACTCAAAAACACCAGCATCAAGCAGTTTCTGGGTGTCTCTGTTTTGGGGGCAGAAATGACTTTTGGGGAAAGGAATCTATCCTGGGTGAAGGAGGGTGGAAGAAATCTCTATTATCTGTCTACACCTATCTATGTATCTATCTATGTACTCTATCTATCTATCTATCTATCTATCTATCTATCTATCTATCTATATGTCTCTATCTATATCTCTCTATCTATATTATCACGTTGCTGATGAAGACATACCCAAGGCTGAGCAACCTATAAAAGGAAGAGTTTTAATTGGAATTAAAGTTCCACATGGCTGCGGAAACCTCATAATCATGACGGAAGGCAAGGAGGAGCAAGTCACATCTTACATGGATGGTGGCTGGCAAAAAATGAGAGAGCTTGTGCAGGGGAATGCCTCTTTTTAAAACCATCAGATCTTGTCAGACTTATTCCATATCACGATAACAGCACAGGAAAGACTTGACTCCATGACTCAATTCCCTCCCACCAGGTCCCTCTCACAACACATGGGAATTCAAGATGAGATTTGGGTGGGGACACAGCCAAACCATATCATTCTGCCTCTGACTCCTCCCAAATCTCATGTCCTCACATTTCAAAACCAATCATGCCTTCCCAACAGTCCCTCAAAGTCTTAACTCATTTCAGCATTAACTCAAAAGTCCACAGTCCAAAGTCTCATCTGAGACAAGACAAGTCCCTTCCACCAAAGAGCCTGTAAATCAAAAGCAAATTAGTTACTTCCAAGATACAATGGGGGTACAGGCATTGGGTAAATACAGCCATTCCAAATGGAAGAAATTGGCCAAAACAAAGGGGCTACAGGTCCCATGCAAGTCCAGAATCCAGCAGGGCAGTCAAATCTTAAAGCTTTAAAATGATCTCCTTTGACTCCATGTCTCACAGCCAGGTCATGCTGATGCAAGAGGTGGGTTCCCATGGTCTTGGGGAGCTCCACTCCTGTGGCTTTGCAGGGCACAGCTTCCCTCCCAGCTGCCTTCATGGGCTGGTGTTGAGTTTCTGTGGCTTTTCCAGGCACACGGTACAAGCTGTCAGTGGATCTACCATTCTGGGGTCTGGAGGACAGTGGTCCTCTTCTCATAACTTCACTAGGCAGTGCCCCAGTGGGGACTCTGTGTGGGGGCTCTGACCCCACATTTCCCTTCTGTACTGCCCTAGCAGAGGTTCTCCATGAGGACCCCACCCCTGGAGCAAACTTCTGCCTGGGGATCCAGGCATTTCCATACATCGTCTGAAATCTAGGCAGAGGTTCCCAAATCTCAACTTTTGACTTCTGTGTACTCACTGCCTCAACAGTGTGTGGAAGCTGCCAAGGCTTGGGGCTTGGACCATCTGAAGCCATGGCCTGAGCTCTGCGTTGGCCCCTGTCAGCCACAGCTGGAATGGCTGGGATGCAGGGTACCAAGTCCTTAGGCTGCACACAGCATGCCCATGAAACCACTTTTTCCTCCTAGGTCTCAGGGCCTGTGATGGGAGGGGCTGCTGTGAAGACCTCTGACATGCCCTGGAGACATTTTCCCCACTGCTGGGTGATTAACATTTCACTCCTTGTTATTTATACAAATTTAGGCAGCCAACTTGAATTTCTTCTCAGAAAATGGGATTTTCTTTTTTATCCCATTGTCAGGCTGCAAATTTTTTGAACTTTTATGCTCTGCTTCCCTTATAAAACTGAATGCCTTTAACAGCACCCAAGTCACATCTTGAATGCTTTTCTGCTTAGAAATTTCTTTTGCCGGATACCCTAAATCATCTCTCTCAAGATCAAAGTTTCACAAATCTCTAAGTCAGGGACAAAATGCTGCCAGTCTCTTTGCTAAAATATAACAAGAGTCACCTTTGCTCCAGTTCCCAACAAATTCCTCATCTCCATCTGAGACTACCTCAGCCTGGATTTCATTGGCCATATCATGTCAACATTTTGGTCAAAGCCTTTCAACAAGTCTCTAGCAAGTTCCAAACTTTACCACATTTTCCTATCTTCTACTGAGCCCTCCAAACTGTTCCAACCTTTGCTTGTTACCCAGTTCCAAAGTTGCTTCCACATTTTCAGGTATCTTTTCAGCAGTGCCCCACTCTACTGGTACCAATTTACTGTATTAGTACGTTTTCATGCAGCTGATAAAGACATACCCAAGGCTGAGAAATTTACAAGAGAAAAAGATTTAATTGGAATTACAGTTCCATGTGGCTGGGGAAGCCTCACAATCATGGTGGAAGGCAAGGAGGAACAAGTCACAACTTATGTGGATGGCAGCTGGCAAAAAATGAGAGAGCTTGTGTAGGGGAACGCCTCTTTTTAAAACCATCAGACCTTGTGAGACTTTTCACCATCATGAGAACAGCATGGGAAAGTCTTGCCTCCATGATTCAATTCCCTCCCACCAGGTCCCTCCCACAACACGTGAGAATTTAAGATGAGACTTGGGTGGGGACACAGCCAAACCATCTCTATCTATCTATTATCTATCTATCTATCTATCTATCTATCTATCTATCTATCTATCTATTATCTATCGATCTATCTATCTATCTATCTATCTATCTATCTATCTATCTATCTAGTTTTAGAAGGGATATTGCAGGGCAAGGATAGGAGAAATATGTGTCCTGTCGGTGGTGGAGAAATCCTACAGGAGGGGAGGATTTGATAGTTTCAAAGGTTGGCACTTCATTTTGCCAAAGTCAATCTAGGTGGGTCTGCATTTGGGTCTGTTTTCTTTCTAGAATGTTGATATTAATATCACCCTGTGGGTACATTCCATACACTCCAAGGCCTTTTAATCTTTTTAGTATTCTGTGCATTCAAAGGAAAAGAGAGAGGGAGAAAAGAGGGAAAGGGTAAGAGATAGAGAGGGTAAAATTGAAGTTCTGATGAAAATGCAAACATGGCACATCCCTTTAAAAGAGAATGAGGCAGCAGGTTCATTGGTTTTCCACAGTGCCACAGAGCTCCAGGCCTTTGTTCATTCATAGCTCTTCAGAAACAAGATTCTTTTATTGGAGTGAACTGTTCCTCACTGGATGGATCTCAAATTCCAAGCCAAGTGAATGTGACTATAGGGAAAAGAGTGTTCACTGCAGAAGAATGAAGAGCCCAGTGCAAATCAAGGAGGCTCAGGACATCATTGATTCAATATTTTGTCAACTGTATTGATTGAACTAGGCAGAAGAGGCCCCTTCCCTTATCATTCTGAATCAAGGGCTTGAAGCGAGCTCATTAATTCACTTTTTCACTCCTTCATTTATTCATTCAGTCAGTCTTTATTGAGCATCTACTCTATTATGGATTTAGTGATGAATAACAAAGCCAGGTTGCCTGCCTTCATAGAGTTTATATTCTAGTGGTGGTGGGAAATAGGAAATGAGGAAGTTAAACAAATGTGGTAATTTCAGATTGTGGCAGGTGCTATGAAGGGAATAAAACAATGGTGCAGTAGATGTTAATCAGTCAGGTTCGTATGTTATATAAAGTGGTGTTCTTATGATCTATTACTGTGTAACAGATCACTTCAAAACTTAATGGTCAAAACAAACATCTCTGCTCCATGGAGTGTCAGCTGGGGAGGCTCAGCTAGGGCTGGCTCATTCACGTGGCTGGCAAGTTGGTGCTGGTTGTGAGCTGAGAACTCAGCCTGGACTGCCTGACACCCATGGGTTTTAGTACTTTCCATGTGGCTGCTTGAGCTTCTTTACAGTGTGATTGTTGGGTTCTAAGAGTTAGTATTCCAAGAGGCAAGATGGAAGCTGCAAAGCTTCATATAATCTATACTTGAAAGTCTCCATAGTTTACTTTTGCTGCATGTGACTGTTCAAACGAGTCACTGAGGCCAGCCTAGATTCATGGAGAGAGGAACAGATTCCACAGGTGGTCTGGAGGATCTCTCTGAGGAGATGATTTTGAAACTATTAATATATCGTGAAGAATGATTTAAGTACCAACTAGGTAAAAAGCACTAGGTAGGGCCTCTAGGCAGAAAGAACAACAAATGCCAAGGCCATGAGGAAGAAAAGAACATGGCATGACTGCAGGACAGTTTGTTGAAAGGCCACTGTGACTGCAGCACTGTGGGCTGGAGAAGCTTAGTAGTAGATGAGTTGAAAAGATAAGCAGTGACTGGGTGACGCAGCCCACATTAAGGAGTGCAGATTTTACTATAAGTGCGGTGAGAAGCCCTTCAAGGATTTTTAAACAGGAGTGACATCATCTGATTTACTTTTGAGAGTTTACATTGACAGCTATATTAGCTTGCTAGGGCTTCCGTAAAAAAATACTACAGACCGGGTGACTTAAACAACAGAAATTTATTTTCTCATAGTCTGGAAGCTGGAAGTCCAAGATCAAGGTGTCAGCAAATATGATTTCTTGGGGCCTCTCTCCTTGGCTTGCAGATGGCCACCTTCTCACTGTGTCCTTACATGATCTTTTCTCTGTGTGCATGCATCCCTGGATGTCTTTCTGTGTGTCAGAATCCCTCTGATCACATATGCTGGCTGATATTTGAGAAGGCCATCCTCTGGCCATCCTGGCCCTGGAATATTTCTGCACAATTTATCACTGCATGCAATGGTGCATAAAGTG
This sequence comes from Nomascus leucogenys, assembly GCF_006542625.1. Lineage (NCBI taxonomy): Eukaryota > Metazoa > Chordata > Mammalia > Primates > Hylobatidae > Nomascus > Nomascus leucogenys. The sequence goes on along the minus strand of NC_044401.1, from coordinate 68,343,725 downwards.
GTTCATCTGTCTAAAGGGGTGTATTAGTCAGTTCTCACGTTGCTCATAAAGACATACCTGAGACTGGGCAATTTACAAAAGAAAGAGGTTTAATTGGACTCACAGTTCCACATGGCTGGGGAGGCCTTAAAATCATGGCAGAAGGCAAGGAAGAGATGGCAGCAGGTAAAGAGAGCTTGTGGAGGAAAACTCTCCTTTTTAAAAACCATCAGATCTCATGAGACTTATTCACTATCACAAGAACAGCACAGGAAAGACCTGCCCCCATGATTCAATTACCTCCCACTGGGCATCTCCCATAACACGTTGGAATTAAGATGATATTTGGGTGGGGACACAGCCAAATGATATCAAGGGGCTAAAGAAAAAAATATCTCTTACTTTAACCTCCACTTTCCCCCTTCCTCATGCAATGGACTACCTAACAGGTGGGGAAGGGAAGATTTGCCAATTACTACCAAGGGAGTTAAAAACCTGAAAGCAGCAAAAGAGGAGTATTTCTGATGTTCAGGCTTACTTAAGCAAGGCCACTTCGTGCTCAGAATAAATTATACAAGACAGAAGGAGAGAAAAATTATACACTAAATACTATTTAACTAGTAGGGGTGAGGTTGGGAAGATAGAGTTGGAAGAACAATGTCATCAGGATCTTAGGGAGTGAAGTTTCTCTGGCGCACACAAAAGACAGAAATTTGGTGGTTTAAAATACATCCAAAAGTGTTTGGCAGTCCTCCTAATTTCCATCCCCGACTTGAGTGTGGGGCTGGACTTAGTGATTCACTTCTAACCAATAGATATAATGGGACTGATCATGTATGACTTCCAAGACTAGATCATTACACACACTTAAGCTTCCTTCTTTCTTAGGTCACTCATTCTGGGAAAAGCCAGGTGCCACGTCACGAGGATACACCAAACAGTATATGGAGAGGCCATATGGTGAGAAATTGAGGGCTTCTGCCAACAGCCATGTGCTCCTCCTGCCCCAGTCAAACCTTCAGGTGACCATAGACCCAGCTGGCATCTTGACTGCAACTACATGAGAGACCCTAAGCCAGAGCCCAGCTTTGTCTCAAATTCCTGATTCACAGAAATTGTGGAGATAGTAAATATTTTTTTCGTGTTCAGCCACTAAATTTTAGGGGTAATTTTTTGTGCTACAATAGATAATTATTTGATTATTAGTGGGGGTGGGGAGATAGAACAGGAAAAATCCAACATGAAGATTTTAGGAAGCAAAATTGCTCTAGCACATGACATATAACAGGGATCAACATTTCTTGCCTCTACTGTCTACTGAATTGAAGCAAAATGCTGGGGATAATATACAGTATTATCTACAGAATTCTCATGGAACCAGAATTTCTAGGTCAAAAGATAACTCCGAGGGTTGAAAAATCTTCATTTTTTTCCCCTAATAGATAGGGAAACCTAGGTTGAGAGAAAATAAGTGATTTTCCTGAATTTCTTTTATCTGGTTTGGAGGAATCCTGGTTTAAGTTGGAGGCAACAGGCAAATTCTGAAAAGTTATTGATATCAGGAATTTCCAGCTGGCCTAGGTAACAATGTTTTCTGCACATCACCAATACTGAGGGTTCGCAAACATATTTACAACACCCAGGAGACAAAGCAGTCTGTGGAACTACAATTCAATATCAATATGTAAAACTGATTTGTTGTTTGTTTAAGGAAAATTGTTGCAATCTTTCCTTAAGCAAGTTGTAAGTCTCCAAGACACAGAAAGTGTTGACTCATATTCAGTGGCTTCATGTAAACAATTGGTTTGCCATCTGACAACTCTAGCCTTCAAAAGGCCCTGGAATGCAAAGACCGGTTAAGGAAAACCTCTAGATTGGAGACTTCCCATGGAGGTTCCCCAGCTATTAAGCTTATTCTTCAGCTCTTGAGAAGATTGCTCTTCTGAAACAATAATTTTTTGGCCATTACTTTCAATGGCAAAAACAACAATTACTTTTACACCAACCTAATAATAAGGGATGGTCTGACTTTATGGAGTCCTGGATGATTTCAATTTGGTGATGTTCAGGCTTCCTTAAGTTCCATGCCTTAAGCACTTTTTTTGAGCAAGCAAATAGACACCTTTATACCAATTTGATACCCAGAAATACTCAGATAGAAGCTTCTTCAAAGACCTGCTCTACTTTCTCTATCCATCACCATCTTTTTATAAGTAGTAATAAGTAGTAACCTGGAGCTCTATAAAGTTTTGTACATCACTGTGCACAGCCCAGCTTCTGTCCTCCTCTCCCACTCAATCAGGTACCACTGTGCCCCTTGATCACTCCACTCCAGACACACTGACATTCCTTTTCTCCCTAAAATAAGACAGATTCTTTCCCATCTGAGATCCTTTCCATCTGCTTTTCTTTCCATCTGGAATATTCTCATCTCGTGGCTCTTAGAATGGCAGTTTAATGCTCAGTGTTTCAATGTTCACATATCAATTCAAATGCCCCCACTTCTTAGAGAAGCCTTCCCTGTATGGGCACCCCTCCCTTTCCCATCTGTGACAGTTAGTTGTATGTGTCAGCATGGCTAGGCTATAGCTCCCAGTTATTCACTGGAGCACTAGTCTAGGTGTTGCTGGGAAGGTATTTTATGGGTGTCATTAAAGTCCATAATCTTTCAGTAAGGAAAATTATTCTCCATAGTCTGGGTGGACCTGACCCAATCAGTTGCAAGGTCTTAAAAATAGAGTTGAAGTTTCTCTGAGGAAGATGAAATTCTGTCTTTCAACAGCAGATTCAGTTGTGCTCAAGATTTCCAGCCCATCCTTCCTGATAGCCAGTTCTACAGATTTTAGACTGGCCTAGCCACCCCTATACCTGCTTGAGACAATTCTCTGCAATAAATCTCTTAATATATTCTACTAGTTCTTTTTCTGTGGTGGAGCCCTGCATGATACAACACTCCAGTTACTCCATTTATTTTCTTAGTGCTCAGGTTGCCTGAGTTAGCTAGTAAAAATACAATATTGCAGCTAGGATGCAATACTTGGGATGTACATATACTAAAAAAATTTGATGTTTATTTGAAATTCAGATTTAACTGGACATCCTGTATTTCAGGGGTTCCCAACTCCCAGTAAGGAACTGGGCCTCACAGCAGGAGGTGAACAGCAGGTGAGTGAGCAAAGTTCCATCTGTGTTTACAGCCACTCCCCATGGCTCACATTACTGCCTGAGCTCCGCCTCCTGTCAGATCAGCAGCAGCATTAAATTCTCATAGAAGCACAAACTCTATTGAGAACTGTGTATGTGAGGGATCTAGGTTGCTGGCTCCTTATGAGAATCTAATGCCTGATGATCTGTCACTGTCTCCCATCACCTCAGATGGGACTGTCTAGTTGCAGGAAAACAAACTTAGGGCTCCCACTGATTGTGCATTATGGTGAGTTGTAGAATGTATAATAGTAATATAAATAAAGTGCACAGTAAGTGTAATGCACTTGAATGATCCCAAAACCATCCAGGTGGGCCCCAACCCTTGGTCTGTGGAAAAATTGTCTTCCACAAAACTGCTCCCTGGTGTCAAAAACTTTGGGGACTGCAGCTGTATTTGATCTGGTGACCCTATTTAGTATTTATCACAATTTTAACTTACCTTATTATTATTATTGAGACAGAGTCTCACTCTGCCACCCAGGGTGGAGTGCAGTGGCATGATCTTGGCTCACTGCAACCTCTGCCTCCTGGGTTCAAGCAATTCTCAGGCCTCAGCCTACCAAGTAGCTGAGATTACAGGCTAATGTTTTGTATTTTTGGTAGAGGAAGGGGTTTCACCATGTTGGCCATGCTGGTCTCGAACTCCTGGCTTCAAGTGATCCACCCATCTTGGCCTCCCAAAGTGCTGGGATTACAGGCGTGAGCCGCCACACCCAGCCTGACTTACCTTTCTTCTTGATGTGCTTACTTATATATTGTCCATCTCCCCATCTAGTCTGGAGGTTCCATGAGGATGGGGACCTTATATGTCAATTTCATGGCTATATCCCATTTCCTGAAACAGTGTCTGGCAATGAATAGGTCTTTAGTAGATATTTATTAAGTGAATTAATAAATGAATATATTATGTCACCTGTACAGTTATGCTTTCTGCCTTGAGAGGCCCGAATCAACCTTCACATGTAGAAAGTGGGTTTCTGTTTTTCAACTGTTGAATCGGTGCTTTAAACGATGGCATCCGAGTGTGTGGTCTGTTGGCTAAGGGTTCCATTTTTCACATTGCTGTTGTTGTCTGCCTAGGAGAGTGTTGGTTTGTGTGATTATCTGACTATTTTAGGAGCTCATTGCTATTATTATTTTGTAAAAATGAATGAAAATGGAAAAACAAAAGTGCTGATAGTGGTGGTAAGATTCTTGTCTCATAAACTTAGTATAATCATACCGCAAAATAAATCACAAGACAAGCAGCAGATCTTCAGCCCTGATCAGAAGCGCATGGAACTCAGGCTGCCTGGCTGTCAAATCATGCAAGGAGAAAAAGGAGCAATAATAAGAATATGTGTGAAATCCTAAGGCTCTGTCGCTGAGGACTGGTTAGAGTGGAATTAGACATTTTTTTCTTTTAGCATCTGGAGGCAGAAATCACTTTTAACAAGTGAATCCATTGTTTGATTTAGGGCATTGGCTTTTTGTTCTGCCTGCAATTTAAGCCTCAGCTCAAGTGTCACCCCTTCCCTGAAGACTTTCCAGCTCCTTTCCCCCAGCCCCAGACCCGAGAACCATTTCTTTGTTTTTTTCCCTGTGCTCCCAGGAGTGTGTTGTTGGAAACCATTTTAAGTATGTGTTTTCACTCTCCTTTTAATTTTACTCACCTACTACAATTGTTTCCTCCTTTAAATAGCAGATTCCTTGAAAATAGGAAATGCTTTATGCCCCCTTCCTGCAAATATCCCAAACTCCGTTATAGGGAGCTCAGTGCTAGCGTGGAAGTTAATGTGGACTTGATGTTAAAAGCCAGGGTTTGGAACCCAGCCCCTTTGAAAACTGTGTGCCCTTTGATATATAATTGCATTCCTCTCCAAGGCTTGGTTTCCTCACCTGTCAAATGGGAACACAACTATCTACTGAGAGGTTTAAATGGGTTACCATTGGGGAACAATTGGAACTGTAAAATGCCAGCTCCATGGAAGGTCTTAATGATGTCTAAGCAGAAACAACGATCAAAAATGTTGGTTGAATGAATGTCTTTGTTAGCTCAAAATCTCAAGAGTTGGAAAAGAATATCAAGATATCTCTATACAAGAATACAGAGTTTTTACATAGGCAAGAATGTCTCTGGATTCTGATGGAATAGGCCCCTCCACTCTAATCTCACCCTCCTACCAAGTAGAATTGAATCTATCTGCTCCCGAACAAATTCTGTCCCGACCAGGCCCAATGCCTTAAGCCTTCACCATTACTCCTGTAGGCTGATACATTCTGTTCATTGTCTCTGGGCTGATATCAGTGGGCCTCCAGACAGGCTTAGTAGGTCAAGTTGGAGTGAAGAAAAAGCAATGTATTTGGGCCCTGGTGGCAAAGCCTGCTACAGCCCTGCCACATACCACCTACTTGACCGCCCACCCCAACATTCTGTAATTCAACCTTTCTTAGCTTCAGTTTTCTCATCTAGGAGTCATGGATGATAAGCACACCCTCCCTCACAAGATTACTAAGGCAGGGTTTCTCAACCTCAGCACTATCAACATTCTGGTTAGATAATTGTGTGTGTGTGTGTGTGTGTAGGGAGAGTACCCTGTGCATTGCAAGATGTTTATCTGTGCATTGCAAGATGTTTATCAGCATCTCTATTCTTCAGCTACTAGATGCCAGTAGCACCTTCTACCAGCTGTGACAACCAAAAACATCTCCAAATATTCCCTGAGAAACAAAATTGCCCATAGTCAGGAAACACCACAGTAAGGATTAAACTCAGTAATTCCTATGTGAGCCTTTGTAAATTTGAGAGCCCAATACAAGTGTTAGTTTTAATTATTTTGCTCTGATTTCAGAGAAAATTAAATTTCCCTCTTCTGTGATTCCTTAGCACTTAAAAAATACCAGCTAGCAATAATTGAATACTTGTTATGTGGTAGGCTCTGGTGTTGTCTTATTTTGCACATAAGAAAACTAAGCCTCTGAGTGGCATGCCCAAGATTACAAGAGGAAGCAGTCAAGGCAAAATTTGAACCACAATGTTTGTTCAATGAGTCTAAACCCATGCTCTCAACTTGCATTAGTTATTTATTGCTGTATAACAAATTATCACAACTTAGAAGCTTAAAACAGGATACATTGTTTTCTCACTGTAACTGTAGGTAAGGAATCTGGGCACAACTTTGGAGGTCCTCTGAATAACTACAACCAAGGTTTTGGCCAGGACTGAGGTCTCATTTGAATGCTCAACTGGAGAAAGAGCTACTTTCCAGTTCACATGGCTGTTGGCAGAATCCACTTGTTTTTAGGTTTTAAGACAGAGCCTCAGGTCCCTACTTGCTGTCAGCTGGAGGTCACCCTCAGTTCCTTGCCAGATGAGCCTCACTGTAGGATAGCTCACAACATGGCAACTTGCTTCATCAAGTCTAGCAAAGGAGAGAGACTATTAGCAATATGGACATTGCAATTTTATGTAACATAATCATGGAAGTGATGTGTTGTCACCTTTGCTATATTCTATTGGTTAAGAGCAAGTTGCTTGGCCAACCCACCATCACACAGTAGGATCACAGGGGCAGACATACCAGGAGGTGAGGATCCTTGACGCCATCTAAGAGTCAGCCTACCAATCCATGCTCTCCTGCCTCCTGCTTAGCCCACTTATTACAAATGTGTAAGACTGTTTCAGCTATTAGCCCAAGTGCTGTTTTTAGGGTTTTTTTTTTGCTTTGTAGATTGTCTCCATCTTCACAGGCTGCAATAACAAAATACCATAGAGTGAATAGCTTAAACAGCAGACAATTCTTTCTCATATTTCTGGAGGCTGGGAGATTCAGGATCAAGGTGCCTACTGACTCATTTTTCTGATGAGGGCTCTTTTTCTGGCTTGCAGACAGACACCTTATTGCTGTGTCTTCAAACAGCAGAGAGAGAGAGAGAGAAAGCTCACCCTTTCTCCTCTTGTAAAGCCATGAATCCTGTGATGACGGTTCTATGCTCATGACCCCATCTAAATCTAATTATCTCCCAAAGGTCCCATCCCCAAATACCAGAGAGAGGGATGTTGATTCTTCCAGGATAGGCTATATATATAGCCTATACATATATATGAGACAGGGTCTTGCTCTGTCACCCACGTTGGAGTGCAGTGGCATGATCACTGCTCACTGCAACCTCAACCTCCCTGGCTCAGGCAGTCCTTCCCACTTCAGCCTCCTGAGTAGCTGGGACTACATATATGCACCACCTTGCCTGGCTAGTTTTTATATTTTTTGTAGAGATGAGATTTTGCCATGTTGCCCCAGACTGGTCTTGAACTTTTGAGCTCAAGTGATCTACTTGCCTTAGCCTCTGAAAGTGCTAGGATTACAGGTGTGAGCCACCCCATCCAGCCTGGAATAAGCATCTTTTTTATATACCTATCTTGCAACCTAAGCCAAGGCTTGGTACTTGGTAGGTCTCAGAAACTGTAGGCTGAGTGAACAAAAAACAAATGCATAGGAACAGAGGAAAAAGTTGCAAGAGCTTGGGACCCAGGACTGGTAAACATTAATGGGGGTTGTGGAGGCACTCTGAAATAAGGAAAATGGAAGTCTGCCTGAGTCGAGCAACATGACAGAAACATGGGCTTTGAGGTTCAATAAACTACACTGTTCAATCAATCTCTGCAAGCAGCATTTTCTTTCTTGCAAGTGGGAATATTGTTGATATCTGTCTCAATGTGGCGTTGTGAGGACTGGAGAAGGTAATACATGAAAGCCCCTTACATAGTTTATGTTTAGATCAGTGGTTGGCAAAATCTGTATTAGTCTCCTTTGCTGCTATAACAAATGACCACTATCGGAAGAACCAGCCCCAATATTTCAATGTAGGTTCTTTTCTATTTCCCCTAAGTGTTGGCTGGTCTGAGAAATAAAGAGAAAGTGTACAAAAGAGAGAAATTTTACAGCTGGGCCTCCGGGGGTGACATCACATGTCGGCAAGTTCCGTGATGCCCCTTGAGCCACAAAACCAGCAAGTTTTTATTAAGGACTTCAAAGGGGGAGGGGGGTACGAATAGGGAGTGGGTCACAGAGATCACATGTTTCCTAGGGCAATAAAAGATCACAAGGCAAGTGGCAGAGCAAGATCCCAAGGCCAGGGCGAAATTAGAATTACTGATGAGGTTCCATGTCCTGCTGGGCAGACATTGTCATTGATAAACACGTTAACAGGAAACAGTGTTAGAGAGCAGACAACCAGTCTGACTAGAATTTGCCAGGCTGGAATTTCCTAATCCTAGCAAGCCTGAGGGCACTGCAGGACACCAGGGCGTATTTCATCCCTTATCTTCAACTGCATAAGACAGACACTCCCAGAGTGGCCATTTTACAGACCTTCCCCTGGGAATACATTCCTTTCCCAGGTTTATTCCTTGCTGGGAAAAGAATTCAGTGATATTTCTCCTATTCACCTTCTGCAAGAAGGGAAATATGACTCTGTTCTGCCTGGCCCCACAGGCAGTCAGACCTTATGGTTATCTCCCTTGTTTCCTGAAAATCACTGTTATCCTGTTCTTTTTTAGGATGCCCAGATTTCATATTGTTCAAACACACGTTTTACAAACAATTTGTGCAATTAATGCAATTATCACAGGGTCCTGAGGCGACGTACATCCTCAGTTTATGAAGATGACGGGATTAAGAGATTAAAGACAGGCATAGAAAATTATAAGAGTATTGATTGGGGAAGTGATAAATGTCCATGAAATCTTCACAATTTATGTTCTTCTGCCACGGCTTCAGCCAGTCCCTCCATTCGGGGTCCCTGACTTCCCGCAACAGACCACAAACACAGTGGGCTTAAAACAATGTGAATTTATTATCCTATAGTTCTGGAATAAAAATACTGGGCTAAAATCAAGGTGTCAGCCTATCTTCCTTTTGGAGGCTCTAGGGGAAAATCTGCTTCCTTGCTTTGTCCAGCTTCTAGAGACTGCCTGCATTCCTTGGCTTGTGGCCCCTTCTTCCAGCTTCAAAGCCAGAAGTGTGGCATCTTCTCTTTTCTCTGACCTCAGCTTCCATCCTTACATCTTCTCTCTCTGATTCTGATGCTTCTGCTGATCTCTCACAAGGACTCTTCTGATTACATTGGGCCCACCAGGATAACCTCCCCATCTCAAGATCCTCAACATAATCACATCTGCAGAATTCCTTTTACAGTGGAAAGTAATATATTCACAGGTTCCAGGGATTAGGATATGGACATCTTTTGGAGGGCCATTATTATTATTATCATTATTTAATTTAAAAAGAGACAGTATCTCACTATATTGCCCAGGCTGGTCTTGAACTCCTGGGCTCGAGTGATCCTCTTTCCTCAGCCTACCAAAGTGTTGGGATTACAGGTGTGAGCCATTGTGCTGGCCTGGAGGCCATTGTTCAACCCGCAAAAATCTGCTGTCTGTTCCCAAAGTTTCATGTCTATCTCAACTGCATTGACCCCATTCTTCAAAACTCTCAACCCATTTACAGCAATCAACCTGAATTCAAAATCTCATCTAAGTCTTATCAGGTCAAAAGTTTCATTTCTCATCACATAAATCATCTAATATAGGCATGGGTGAAGCTCTGGGTATAGTCCAGTGTGTGGCACAATTTCTCTCTATCTGTGGACCTATGACGCTAGCAAAGAAATTATCTGCTCCCAAAATACAAAATGAAACACACTCCACCAGGGTAACAGCACTCCCATTTGAAACGAGAGAAGAATGAAAGGAAAAAAAGAGTTCCTGGTCCCAAATATTTTCTAAATCCAACCAGAAAAACTCTACTAGGTTTCAAGGCATGGCTCTCAGCTCTGCCTTCTGAGCCTATAAGGTCTGCTCTCACAGTCATCTTTCCTTTTTCATGAAGGGTAATACTTGTTTGCAGCTGTAGTTTCACCCACCTGTTTCCTGTCTGTAGAATTTTGGGGATCTGACAGCCTTCTTTCATTCTGTTCTCTCTGTCCCTTTCAGGTCAAGCTGGCAGTGTTTTGGGGGACATACCATTCTTAAAAGCCTTATGAGTTTCCTATGTATGTCACATGCACTCACTCCCTTTGACCACTAGGCCAAATCAAGCCTATTGCCTCTTTTTGTAAATGAAGTTTTATTGCAACACAGACACACCTACCTGTTCATTTACATATTGCTGATGGCTATTTACATGATATAACAGAGTGAAGGGTTGCAACAGAGACAGTGTGGCTCACAAGCTGAGACTATTTACTATCTAGCCCTTTTCAGAAAATGTTTGCTGATGACTGGCCCAGAGCCAAAACCCAAATAAGTAGTAGTTTTTAAACAAATGACAAGCTTGGATGGGTTGCAAAAGTGGGGCCACTTGGAGGTAGTGAATATTTCAGATGTTGTGTGGAAGGTGTGCAGAGAAAACTGAGAAGAGGTGAGGGACGAAGGAAGAGGAAGTGAGAAGCCATGGACTTCAGAAGTAAACTTGATCTTCTTGGCAAGTTGCCTTGGAAGCCTGGGGCCAGGGTCATTAAGCAGCAAGATTACCATGAAGAAAAAGAGTGAACCGAGAAAGTAAGGGGAGAAATTCAAACTGGGCTCAATTGTGACAGAAAAGAAAAATCACACCTAGAGCAGTGCACTGAGTCCCTTAGTATGCAAGAAGCACATCGCCTTCTCCTCATCCTCCCTCTGAAAAGAAGTCCGCTGTGCACACCTATGGGACAGCATTTGCTTAATTCTATGTGCCAGCGGCAGCTTCCCAGTAAGCCTTCTCCGCTTCACTTTTGCTCCATGGAAATGAGAACACACCAAGGGTGACGTTTGTGTGTGGGTTTTGGCGCTTTCACAAAAAGCTTGATTAGCCTTATTTAGAATATGATTACTCCTTCAATCCCTGTGCATAAATGCATTTCAGGTGACCATGCCTGTCACAGGCGCCTGCTCACCTGGTTACTGGCTTGAGGTGTTCTTTGGTTTAAACAAAGCAGGACAAATAAAGAGCAAAGACCCACTCGGGGCTCTAGACGTTCATAGAAACTGATTTCCCCTTAAAAAAACAGCTCACTGTGGGAGTTGTAAATAGGAAGAAATGAACCATTTAAGAGAGTCTTTGAGACTATTGCCTATTGGAATGGAACCAGTTTGGGGTTTGGGGTGGAGGTGGCATGTCAAATTTGCGGTTACTTCCTAAACACACACAAACTGTTTCCATATCAGATTTGAATATGCTACAACTGCCCCCCCAACCCCCTGCCCAGCAGTCTTTCCCCCCACAAACAGCTAAGCCAAGAACCCTAGGACAATTTGCTCTCTGTGCTGATAGACTATCTGGGGTTTCTAAAGCAGGCGACGTATTCTATTTCAGGAAATCAGACCAAATAAAAATCATTCCAATTAAAAAGCACCACTGGGCAAGTAGAACAGCAAGTGCCCACCTCACACAAAACAGACCAACCACAAAGTGCAGGCTTTCATGTATGTTGTTGATGGCAGAGTTACTGCCTTAGAGCCTCGAGTTTATTCAATGGGATAAAAGTTGCCTGGTAAATTGGGCTGAGAGGATTTTTTCCCAGAAGGCCATCACAAGGCATTTTGATGTACTTACCATTTACAAGAGCCCAGAGGACTAGAGGAATCTAAAAGTGATTTTGATTTCGAATAGAACCCAGTTATTTTATAGCTTATTAATACTGAGCTTCAAATAACCATCAGATATATTCTGAGACACACACATACACATACACACACACACACACACACCCTCTGTACAGGCTTGTAATATGAGGCCTGTGATGGTGATGTCTCATCTTATTTAGAGAGTCAGGTTCTAAATTTCTACAAAGATGAAAATTGTGTCCGGTTAAAGTTGCATTTGGAAAATCCCTTCAAATGCCCCCTAGCACAGTGAGGTGCTTGCACTGTGGGAGGTAGGAAGTAAATCTGATTACTTCAGCTCTCACGTGCCCCTTGCAGGTGAGGATGGGCAGAACCAACACCCTGTCAGCACTCTTCCTCACTCTTCTTGCTGAGGGCCTGGAGATGAATTCAGTTTAGTCAACTGTATAGGTTATATAACTTCACCTTGATCAGCTCACTCCCAGGAGGGTTAGTCCTCTCTACAAATACAAAAGCCACTTGTGTCCTTTTTGTAGGAAAAATTCCTCACTACCTGGTAAGGAAGACCCTCCATTGTCTCATCCACTAAAAACACTCCCAGTGTCTTCCATCCCTTTTCCTTCCTCTTTCTCTCCTAAAAAGACTGACTTCGGCTTTTGAAAATTGGTTAAGCCTTCTCTTCTCCCTCTTTTCTCTCTTTCTCATTAGCATTTCTAAGTGTAACGTTCAAAGCTTCCAATGGGGACAATGCCCTGAAATTTCAGACAGCTCCAAAGGACTCCTTCCCACGCTGATGTAGGCACTTGAGTGTTGAATTAGCAATTTCCCAGCACAACTTGAATTCTAGAAGTTAGACGTTACGAGTGGATTGATGAACTTTATTATTCAGACCTTTTTAGTTAAAAGTGCCAGAAACTAACTCAAAGCTTAAGTAAAACGGGGAAGTTTTTTTTGACTCATGCGAGTGAAAATTTGAATGTGGTATTAGCCTTGGGATGCTAGTGAATCGAACGACAAGGATCTCTTCTCCCTCCCCTTGCCTTCCTCTCTTCCACTGTCCCTTCCTCCCTCCCCATCTCTTCTTCCTTCCTTTCCCCCTTTCTCCCTCCCCTGCCCAGTCTTAGCTTCTCTTTTCTATGTAGGTTGGGGCTGATTCCCTCTTACAAGAAGACTCCATTAATTTATGGGGTTGGGTGAACTGCATGCTTCACTCACATCATCACATCTTAGGGCCATGCAAGGAAACAGTGATTTATCTCTTCTGGTACCCACAGGTGTGTCAACAGAAAGAGTCAAACTCTGTAAAATATTTGAAGAGATCTATTCTAGCCAAACATGAGTGACCAATGGCCTGTGACACAACCCTCAGGAGATCCTGAGAACATGTGCCCAAGGTGGTTGAGCTACAACTTGGTTTTCTACATTTTAGGGAGACATAAGAAGACCAATCAATACATGTAAGATGTGTATTGGTTCGGTCTGGAATGGCAGGACAACTGGAAGCGGGGGCGCTCACAGGTCATAGGCAGAGTCAGAGACTTTTTGACTGGCAATTTGTTGAAAGAGTTATTATCTAAAGACCTGGAATCAAAGGAAGGAATGTCTGGGTTGTGATAAGGCATTGTAGACACCAAGGTTTTTCATGTAGATGAAGCCTCAGGTGGCAGGCTGCAGAGAGAATAGATTGTAAATGTTTCTTATCAGACTTAAAAGGTCTGTTCTATCAGTCTTAAGGTTGAGTTGATGTTAATCCTGGTCAGGTGAGCCTGAATTCCAAAAGGGGAGGAAGGTATGGTGAAGCATGTCTCACTCCCTCTTCCCATCATGGCCTGAACTAGTTTTTCTGGTTAACTTTGGAATGCCTTGGCCAAGAGATGGGGTCCATCAAGATGGTTGGGGGACCTAGAATTTTATTTTTGGTTTATGGATGAATCCCAGACAAGGATTCTGATAGGCTGGTCCGGTCACAAGCTTCCTTAGCCCAGTCACAGGGGCTGAAGGGAGAAGACACTAGGATTGGGCAGACCTCGATCCCATGCCCACCCTTGTGGCATACGGGAAGACTGAGGAGTTTAGCAGCCTGACAGACACCATATAGCAGTATGCAGTGTGCCAGGCGTGGTGGCTCATGCCTATAATCCCAACACTTTGGGAGGCCAAGGTGGGCAGATCTCCTGGAGTCAGGAGTTTGAGGGCCAACAAGGCGAGACCCCGTCTCTACTAAAAATACAAAAATTAGCTGGGTGTGGTGATGCGTGTCTGTAATTTCAGCTACTCAGGAGGCTGAAGCAGGAGAATCACTCGAACCCCAGAGGCAGGGGTTGGCCTGAGCTGAGATCACACCACTGTACCCCAGCCTGGGCAACAGAGTGAAACTCTGTCAAAAAAAAAAAAAAAAAGAAGAAGAAGAAGAAGAAGAAGAAGAAGTATGCAATGACAAGGATTTTCCCAAAAAAAAGATAAAGGGAGAGTGCAGGTACAAATGTAAAGAAGAAATAAGCGCTATGTGGAAGAAACCACATATGTTCACCTCAGGGTCCTAAGAAAAGTCAGAAGAAAAAAAAAAAAAAAAGCAGACCATCTCACTCCTACCACCATACATTCAACCAAACATCCTAATGGGTCTGCAGATCAAGCTGACCTTACCAGCACTGTGTATATTACCTTGCAACTAGTATCAGTCTTAGCAACTGGCCCCAAATAGTCATCTCTGAGCGGTGATCCACAACTTGGAGAAGGCATGAAAACTAAGTTTCTCTGATTTGAAAATGTGCTCACTTTGTAAGTCAGGATTTTGCAAGTTTTCTAATTATAGTGGTTTACCCTTAAAGCCAAACAAAACCAAAAAACCAGTGCCATGATTGCGTGCCATGCTTGAAGCAATTACTTTTGGCAGCTCCAGGCACCACCTCCGTTCTCTGTCATCCATCACAGTGTGGATTGAATGTCTGCGGAGCAAGCCTTCTGCTGCCATTCCAGACCAAAGGTCATGCTAATGTGTCTGTCTGTTTTTTCTCTCTTTATCTTTCTTCTTCCCTCTTTTAAAGTCTGGTCCCTAGACAAGCAGCATCAGCATCTCCCGGGAACTTACTTCAAATGCAAATTCTTGAACCCCTTCCCAGACCTGCTGAATCTGAAAGAGAAAGTAGAGGCGGCAGCAACCTATATTTTCACAAGCCCTCGAAGTGATCCTGACGCACCCGCACGTTTGCTGAATCCCACCTTATGTAATGCCCTATTGTCACACTGACCTCAGAGCTATGCACACATATGCTTTCTCTTTTTCTTTCCTGCTCAGAAACTCCCCATGGTCCAGATAAAAAATTACATACTCAGTTTAGCCATTCAAAGACCTTGGCAATCTCATTTTCCTAACTTACTACTTATTAATGTATTCATTGTTATGAATCTTATTTATTTATCTAGCATTTAGAATGAGCCAAGCACTATGCAAGGTCCTTAACATACCTTGTGTATTAGTCAGCTCAGGTTACCGTAACAAAATACGGGCCAGGCGCGGTGGTTCACGCTTGTAATCCCAGCACTTTGGGAGGCCAAGACGGGCGGATCACGAGGTCAGGAGATCAAGACCAGGGTGAAACCCCGTCTCTAATAAAAATACAAAAAAATTAGCCGGGCGTGGTGGCAGGCGCCTGTAGTCCCAGCTACTCGGAGAGGCTGAGGCAAGAGAATGGCATGAACCCGGGAAGCGGAGCTTGCAGTGAGCCAAGATTGCGCCATTGCACTCCAGCCTGGGTGACAGAGCGAGACTCTGTCTCAAAAAAAAAAAATATATATATATATATAGCCTGGGTGGTTTAAACAACAGCCATTTATTTTCTCACAGTTCTGGAGGCTGGAAGTCTAATATTAAGGTGCTGGCTGATTCCGGTTCTGGTGAAGGCCCTCTTCCTGGCTTGCAGACAGCTGCCTTCTTGTGGTGTCCTTGTATGGTAAAGAGAAAGAACTCTCTCTCTCTCTCTCTCTCTCTGTTTTCTCATCTTCTTATAAAGCCACCACTCCTATCATGGGGGCTCCTCTCCCATGACCTCATCTAGGCTTAATTACCTTCTGAGAGTCTTATCTCCAAATTCAACGCATTGGTGGTTAGTACGTCAACATATGAATTTGGGGGGTATGCAGTTCAGATCATAGTACATTGATTTATGTAAACTTCCAACAAGCTGTGAGATAAGAATCACTGAGCCCATTGGCTGTTGAGGAAACTGAGGCTTGGAGAAGCTAGGGAAGCTGCTTAAGACCAAAGTTAGTAAGGGGTGGCGCCAGAGTCCAATCCTGTGGAGGCATTCTTCCTCCCGCACAGCATTACTCCCACGACCTGTTCTCTCCGTTATCCGTGGCTGCCCAGGTGTCCAGATGTGCCCCTGACTTCCCTCCTGGACACCTTGCT
The DNA here is from genome assembly GCF_006542625.1 of Nomascus leucogenys. Lineage (NCBI taxonomy): Eukaryota > Metazoa > Chordata > Mammalia > Primates > Hylobatidae > Nomascus > Nomascus leucogenys. Next base: position 68,327,544 of record NC_044401.1, on the reverse strand, counting down.
CAAACCACTCCTAAACCTGGATCTCCTCTCTGGGCTCCTTTGTCTAAATGTATTGAGACCTGGAAAACAAATCCATCTTCACCAGCTTCCCTGATGAGAATCATTTTCTTTTTCTTTTCTTTCTTTCCTTCTTTTCTCCTTTTTACAGCAAGTTTTTCATTCCTTTTTTTTCTAACATTATTCTCAGGGCTCTTCTGTCCCTCCAAATTCTCTTTGCTCACCCTAGATAGTGCACCCCTCTCTAAGTTCCTTGCTAACTTCACTTCCAATAGCTCAAGGGAGATCCCTAAGGAGCATTATTGATAACAGTGATTATTAGTGTTTCTAAATATTTTGGAAATGTCTACTACATTCTAGCAACTACAGGTTTCTGCAGATATCCAAAGTCTTGTTTGGAAACAGCTGATGACCCAGAGTCAGCAGATTGAAACTCAAAGCAAAAGGTTTATTTGGCCAACGGTTTTCAAATACTTTCTGTCTCTCTCTTTCTCTCCCTTTTTTTTTCTTGTTTTTTGTTTGTTTTAGGGATAGCAGAATCAAATGAAGCAATGATAGAAAAAGGTAAGTTGGATGGAATAACAAGTGGTGCCCTCACTCCCAGTGGTCAGTTCTGATATCAGTATGACAACAGAGTAGTATATAAAGCAGAGGTTGGCAAACTATAGCATGCATCACAATGATCTGGAGTGCTTGTGAAAGCATGATTGCTGCTGCACCCATTCCCTTTCAGATTGACAAGAACTGGATGGGGCCCAAGAATATGCATTTCTAATAAGTTTCCAGGTGATGTCAATACTGCTGGTCCAGGGACCACACTTTGAGAACCACTGACCTAAAAGGCTTCCTTACCCTTGTCGGAGATTTAGAAATAGATGAGCATATATATGTATCACTGAGATGCTCTGGCTATGGTATGAGTAAACCCACCTGAATGTAGTTTAGGCAGTAAGGCATCAAAGGAAGTCTGCAGGTAGTATCCATGGATAGCCGAGCCAATGACTGACTTCAATAAGGATTAGCCTCTCCCTGTCTTTCTGTCCTGCCATCCTCATCATGTTGGCTTTGTTCTTGGGCTTGTCTCTTCATTATTCCAGAAAGGCTGAAGGCTGCCACTGTTCCAGGTATCACATGCGAACCCAGAAACATCAGTCTGAAGAAGAGATGGGGTTTTCTTCCTTGTGAGTTTTTTTTTTTTTTGGAGACAGAGTCTTGCTATGTCACCCAGGCTAGAGCACGATGGCATGATCTTGACTCACTGCAACCTCCACCTCCTGGGTTCAAGCAATTCTCCTGCCTCAGCCTCCTGAGTAGCTGGGATTACAGGCATGTGCCACTATGCCCAGCTAATTTTTGTATTTTTAGTAGAGATGGGGTTTCACCATGTTGGTCAGGCTGGTCTTGAACTCCTGACCTCAAGAGTTCCACCTGCCTCGGCCTCCCAAAGTGCTGGAATTACAGGCGTGACGTGCCTGGCCCATGTGTCTTTTTATTCAGGAGGAACAACTCTCCCAGAGGTGCCCAGAGGATATTCCATTAAATCCCACTTGCTACGATCGTCATGTACCCACAGTTGCTGGCAAGGGCAATGGAATTACCATGATCTGGTGAGTCCAAGCGATATCCCCTTGCTGGGGCCGGGGAGGAGCCCTGTGCCCCTGTCTCCCTGGACTGCCAGCGGATTGTAGGGGAGGAGAGAACCGGCAGTGCAGGCTTACAGAGCATTGAAGCAGTGGCAGCAACAGCTGCACGGGGAGTGACCCCACCTCACTTCCCGGAAGAAGCCAGAGCTACAGCTGTGATGGAGAGACCCGGGGCCTGGCCACACGCCTGGAAAACTGGCACCAGGAGCTGCCACACCTGGGTGGGAAAGAGGCAGGCAGATCCTTTTCTCTGGCCATGCTAGCAGCGTGGGTGTTAGGCCTCCAGGTACTCGTTCACACGTTGGGCATCAGCGGGTCCACATCTTGCAAGGGGTGAGTGCCCAATGGACTAGGGCCAAGGCCTGGTTGACAGTCGGCCTGTGGGGCCTGGGGTCACTCACAGTTGCATCTCTTTGTTCTGAACATCCATTCTGAGTCGCAGCCCAGGTACACCTTAGGAAGGGCTGGGTCCCATTACCCTGTCCCTGAACACCACTTATTAAGACAGCTGATGAGCCTGGCTCGGTGTGTGATGGAGGCCCCTGGGAGTCAGCAGAGCCGAGCACATAGCACACATCAGGCAGAGCAGGCCAGAGATGGTCAACTCTTGAACTTAGCCAGCTAAAAGAAGGTGGGAAAGGTCCTTGGGGGAGGCAATTGACTGTGTCAGCCACAATCACCTACTCCTCCTTCTCTGCAGACCCCACTAGGGGAGAACATAGACACAAGGGGGTGAAGGGAAGAAAGTATGGGTCAGTGCTTCCCGGTACACTGCATTGAAGGATGCCTGCGGTGGACATCTGCAACTTTTCCTACCCAGTGTCTGCCCCCTCCTTTCTCCTAACAGCACTCAATTTTCCTCTGGGGAACCACTCCACTCCCATTTGGGTGGTCTTGGTGGGTCAAGCAAGGTGCACTGACGTCACCTGGCCTTTCCCATCACCCAAGCTTGGCCAATCTGAGTTTCTGTCCTGGGGATTTCAACCTTGAGCAAAGCAACACAAGAGCAGAAAACATTATGGAGTGGGCAGGTGTCCTCCCCCCTCTGGAAACAGGAAACAAGCATCCCCCACTTACAGTCTTCCTCCTCCTCCTCTCCTCTTTTAGCTATAGCATGTGCAGGTGCTCTGTGGGAAACTTTACATGCACGGTCTCAACTAATCCTAGCAACAGTCTTATGGGTGACTACCATTACCTCCATTTTACAGATGAAAAACCAAAGCTTCAAGAACTTTAAGGATCACAGAGCTAGTAACTGGTAGATCTTAGATTTGAATTTATACCTATCAGATTACGAAGCCCTGTTTTTCTTGTTCTCCTAGAATATCAGGAGAAAAGGAGCCCTCCCCAGGCAGCACTGTGAAATGGCTGAAGGTCTTTTATCTTCTCTGTCCGTATACGTGGGAGTCTTAGCGCCTACACTGCTGTCTAATCTAGGCTTGTTAGGGCTGGGCAGTGTTTCACAATCCTCCCAGATAGCTGGCAGTAAGATGTAAACGACACTCATAGGGGCCTTCAAGGACAGCTGCTTGGAGACAGTCTGTGTGTAATATGGATAGAAAAAGCACTGCTGATAGTATCTGAACCTCTGGATCTGGCAATACCTGAAGTCCAGACTCCTGAATTTCATTTTTGCGTAACTCAGTTTGAATGAGGTTTTACTGCTTACAACTGAAGAAGTTTTAGCCAGTGTTTCTCAATCACTTTAAAAAATGGAGGAAGGCGGAAGTGGCTTCGCTAGGGAAGCTTCCAGCGTGGAAATCGCGCAAGCTGGACGTGGAGCAGCGGTGCCCAGGGCGCCGGCGGGTCCTGGGAGTCCCCGGCGAGCGTAGCAGCGGCAGCAAGTGCAGCCCTGGGGAAGCAGCGCCCAGCCCCGTGGTCCAGGCTTCACGCAAACAGGAGAAAGTGAATTGCAAACTCAAAACCCAGGATGAGCAGGAGATCCCTTTCCGGCTCCGGGAGATTATGAGGAGCGGCTGGGAGATGAAAAATCTGACCGGTAACAAGAAGAGGAAGAAAGCAGCCCAGGTGGCCTTCAGAAAGACATTGGAAAAGGAAGCAAAGGGAGTGGAGCCCGACATTGCCCTCCCCAAGTTCAAGCAGAGGAAGGGGGAGTCTGCCTAGGCCTATATCGAGCGCATGCAGCAAGAGACCCAGCACGTGCTATTCCTCAGAAAGAACCAGGCCACCCGGCAGCCAGAGATCCAGGCAGCTCCCAAGGAGAAGTCTGAGCTGAAAAAAGCAAACAAAGCATTCCAGAAGTGACGACTAGATAAAGTCTGGCAGAAAAAGGAGGAAAAGATGGCAGACAGGCTGGAGCAGGAGTTGCTCCGAGACACGGTGAAGTTTAGTGAGGTTGTCCTGCAGCGCCCAGAGCTGACTACCAGGCCCTGAAGGAGCGTAAGAAGGATCAGCCTGGCAGGAGATTGCAGATGCTGAGGATGCTTCTGAGCCCCCGCGGTGTATTCCAGCCTCTGACTGCCTCCCTGGCCTACCAGAGGACTGCTGGGGAGGAGAGAGAGTGGGCCATGCAGGCCTAAGATGTTGAAGCAGCAGTGGCGGCTGCGTGGGGAGTGACCCCCGCCAACCAACTTCCAACAAGAAGCCAGAGCCACAGCTGTGATGGAGAGAACCGGGGCCTGGCCATGCTCCTGGGAAACTGGCACCAGGAGCTGCCACACCTGGGTGGGAAAGAGGCAGGCAGATCCTTTTCTCTGGCCATTCTAGCAGTGTGGGGTGAGGCCTCCAGGTACTCGTTCACATGTTGGGCATCGGCGGTTCCACGTCCTGCAAGGGGTGAGTGCCCGATGGACTAGGGCCAAGGCCTGGTTGATAGTCGGCCTGTGGGGTCATTCACAGTAATCCCAGCACTTTGGGAGGCCAGGGAAGGAAGATTGCTTGAGCCCAGGAGTTCAAGACCAGCCTGGGCAACATAGGGAGACCAAAAAAAAAAAAAAAAAGAAGAAAGAAAGAAAGAAAGGAAGAAAGAAAGACAGAAGAAGATGGCCGAATAGGAACAGCTCCGGTCTACAGCTCCCAGTGTGAGCGACACAGAAGATGGGTGATTTCTGCATTTCCACCTGAGCTTTGAAGAGAGTAGTGGTTCTCCCAGCACGCAGCTGGAGATCTGAGAACGGGCAGACTGCCTCCTCAAGTGGGTCCCTGACCCCTGACCCCCCAGCAGCCTAACTGGGAGGCACCCCCAAGTAGGGGCAGACTGACACCTCACACGGCCGGGTACTCCTCTGAGATAAAACTTCCAGAGGAACTATCAGACAGCTGAATTTGTCTGATAGTTCACATTCAAAAGCTAGCAGAAGGCAAGAAATAACTAAAATCAGAGCAGAACTGAAGGAAATAGAGACACAAAAAACCCTTCAAAAAATTAATGAATCCAGGAACTGGTTTTTTGAAAAGATCAACAAAATTGATAGACCACTAGCAAGACTAATAGAGAAGAAAAGGGAGAAGAATCAAATAGACGCAATAAAAAATGATAAAGGGGATATCACCACCGATCCCACAGAAATACAAACTACCATCAGAGAATACTACAAACACCTCTACGCAAATAAACTAGAAAATCTAGAAGAGATGGATAAATTCCTCGACACATACACCCTCCCAAGACTAAACCAGGAAGAAGTTGAATCTCTGAATAGACCAATAACAGGCTCTGAAATTGTGGCAATAATCAACAGCTTACCAACCAAAAAGATTCCAGGACCAGATGGATTCACAGCCAAATTCTACCAGAGGTACAAGGAGGAGCTGGTACCATTCCTTCTGAAACTATTCCAATCAATAGAAAAAGAGGGAATCCTCCCTAACTCATTTTATGAGGCCAGCATCATCGTGATACCAAAGCCTGGCAGAGACACAACCAAAAAAGAGAATTTTAGACCAATATCCTTGATGAACATTAATGCAAAAATCCTCAATAAAATACTGGCAAACCGAATCCAGCAGCACATTAAAAAGCTTATCCACCATGATCAACTGGGCTTCATCCCTGGGATGCAAGGCTGGTTCAACATATGCAAATCAATAAATGTAATCCAGCATATAAACAGAACCGAAGACAAAAACCACATGATTATCTCAATAGATGCAGAAAAGGCCTTTGACAAAATTCAACAACCCTTCATGCTAAAAATTCTCAATAAATTAGGTATTGATGGGACGTATCTCAAAATAATAAGAGCTACCTATGACAAACCCACAGCCAATATCATACTGAATGGGCAAAAACTGGAAGCATTCCCTTTGAAAACTGGCACAAGACAGGGATGCCCTCTCTCACCACTCCTATTCAATATGGCGTTGGAAGTTCTGGCCAGGGCAATTAGGCAGGAGAAGGAAATAAAGGGTATTCAATTAGGAAAAGAGGAAGTCAAATTGTCCCTGTTTGCAGATGACATGATTGTATATCTAGAAAATCCCATTGTCTCAGCCCAAAATCTCCTTAAGCTGATAAGCAACTTCAGCAAAGTCTTAGGATACAAAATCAATGTACAAAAATCACAAGCATTCTTATACACCAATAACAGACAAACAGAGAGCCAAATCATGAGTGAACTCCCATTCACAATGGCTTCAAAGAGAATAAAATACCTAGGAATCCAACTTACAAGGGATGTGAAGGACCTCTTCAAGGAGAACTACAAACCACTGCTCAATGAAATAAAAGAGGATACAAACAAATGGGAGAACATTCCATGCTCATGGGTTGGAAGAATCAATATCGTGAAAATGGCCATACTGCCCAAGGTAATTTATAGATTCAATGTCATCCCCATCAAGCTACCAATGACTTTCTTCACAGAATTGGAAAAAACTACTTTAAAGTGCATATGGAACCAAAAAAGAGCCCGCATCACCAAGTCAATCCTAAGCCAAAAGAACAAAGCTGGAGGCATCACGCTACCTGACTTCAAACTATACTACAAGGCTACAGTAACCAAAACAGCATGGTACTGGTACCAAAACAGAGACATAGATCAATGGAACAGAACAAAGCCCTCAGAAATAACGACACATATCTACAACTATCTGATCTTTGACAAACCTGACAAAAACAAGAAATGGGGAAAGGATTCCCTATTTAATAAATGGTGCTGGGAAAACTGGCTAGCCATATGTAGAAAGCTGAAACTGGATCCCTTCCTTAGACCTTATACAAAAATTAATTCAAGATGGATTAAAGACTTACATGTTAGACTGAAAACCATAAAAACCCTAGAAGAAAACCTAGGCATTACCATTCAGGACATAGGCATGGGCAAGGACTTCATGTCTAAAACACCAAAAGCAATGGCAACAAAAGCCAAAATTGACAAATGGGATCTAATTAAACTAAAGAGCTTCTGCACAGCAAAAGAAACTACCATCAGAGTTAACAGGCAACCTACAGAATGGGAGAAAATTTTTGCAACCTACTCATCTGACAAAGGGCTAATATCCAGAATCAACAATGAACTCAAACAAATTTACAAGAAAAAAACAAACAACCCCATCAAAAAGTGGGCGAAGGACATGAACAGACACTTCTCAAAAGAAGACATTTATGCAGCCAGAAAACACATGCAAAAATGCTCATCATCACTGGCCATCAGAGAAATGCAAATCAAAACCACAATGAGATACCATCTCATACCAGTTAGAATGGCCATCATTAAAAAGTCAGGAAACAACAGGTGCTGGAGAGGATGTGGAGAAATAGGAACACTTTTACACTGTTGGTGGGACTGTAAACTAGTTCAGTCATTGTGGAAGTCAGTGTGGCGGTTCCTCGGGGATCTAGAACTAGAAATACCATTTGACCCAGCCATCCCATTACTGGGTATATACCCAAAGGACTATAAATCATGCTGCTATAAAGACACATGCACACATATGTTTATTGCGGCACTATTCCCAATAGCAAAGACTTGGAACCAACCCAAATGCCCAACAACGATAGATTGGATTAAGAAAATGTGGCACATATACACCATGGAATACTATGCAGCCATAAAAAATGATGAGTTCATGTCCTTTGTAGGGACACGGATGAAGCTGGAAATCATCATTCTCAGTAAACTATCGCAAGATCAAAAATCCAAACACTGCATGTTCTCACTCATAGGTGGGAATTGAACAATGAGAACACAGGGACACAGGAAGGGGAACATCACACTCCGGGGACTGTTGTGGGGCGGGGGGAGTGGGGAGGGATAGCATTAGGAGATATACCTAATGCTAAATGATGAGTTAATGGGTGCAGCACACCAACATGGCACATGGATACATATGTAACAAACCTGCACATTGTGCACATGTACCCTAAAACTTAAAGTATAATAACAATAAAATTAAAAAAAAAACACAGAAAACAAATAGCAAACACTTTGAAAAGTTGTGTAACAAAGATTGTTAAATTAGAGACTCTCAGTTTACAAGACTATCCTAGCACTCCTCTTTCCCAAGGATGCAATGGCTAAACTATGTTTCTGTCTCTCTTTTAATAGCTACACATACTGATATAATACATGCACATTACATACACACACATATACACACAAGCATACACACATCATTCTCCCGCTCAATAGATTCTTATTTCATTGTTTTTCCAGTGGAGTTGCTTGGATTCTGTTGTCAATATTCCTGACTCCCTTTCACAGTAAAACTCCCTAAGCAAGTAAAAAATAAATAAATAAAAATAAAAGAAAAGAAAGGAAGGAAGAAAAAAGAGAAAAGAAAAGAGTACATATGGAACGTACAAGTGGGGGCTGGGTGGTGTATAGGTATGCCATAACAACAAAAGGTTTAGGAAATCTGAGAGATTCTATCAACGCAGTGCAAGGCATGTTCCAATAAACATTAAATAGCTTGTTTAAAAAAAAAGCTAGTGAGAGAAATATTCCACCCCCACACGAATTCAACAAGCCTTTGCCATTACTTACTCTGTGGAAGGCGCTGTGTGAGATACTTAATATATTAGTGTCCTAGGGCTGCTGTGACAAAGGACCACAAACTGGGTGGCTTAGAACAACAGACATTTATTGTCTCGCAGTTCCTTCCTGGAGGCTGGGAGTCTGGAATCAGGGTGTGAGCAGGGCTGTGCTCTTTCTGAAGGCTCTAGGGAAGGTCTGCTCCATGCCTTTTTCTGAGCTTCTGGTTTTGCCAGTAGATCTGGAGTTCCTTGGCTCATGTGAGCATCGTCACTGCAATCTGTGCCTCTGTGTTCTCCCTGTGTGTCTTCACATCATCTTCCTTCTGTGCCCGTCTGTTTCTGTCTCTCTTCTCTTGGATTAGGGCTCACCCTAATGACCTCATTTTAACTTGATTACATCTGCAACGACCCTATTTCCGAATAAAGTCATACTCACAGGTACTGAGGGTTAAGACTTCAATACTCTTTGGTGGGTACACATTTGAACCCTTAACTAGAGAGAGCTGAGAGAATCAGATTCATTCTTGACCTTTTAGAATACAAACCATGCTGACTACAGACCCATGCATAACTAGCAATCACCCACGTTGCAAGGGCAACCACAATTTGGGAATGCCTCGTGGGCAGAAGCACAGTGTCACTAGCCTTCAGAGGATGTGTAGAATTTTGACAGTTGGAAGCAGGGCGGATGACATTCCAAACAGAAGCCGAGTGATCAAAGGCAAGAAGGCCAGAAGGCAGAGGAACTCTTCAGGGCTGAGGAGCTGCTCTGCAGCTGAGCAGGAGTGAAGATTTGACAGCGAGGTTGTCGCCAGGTGCAGGAGGTATTGATTGCTAGTCTAAGGAAGTTGCACTAGATTCTTGGAACAGACGCTATCAGTATCTGAGGTCAGGCAAAGGTGGAGAGTACGAGTCTGGGCGAGGCTGCTCCCATTGCTCAAGGGCAAGCCTCAGGAGAAGGTTGCAGATGTGAGCCTTTGCCTGCAGCAATGCGGGCAGCGGCTTGGAAATGGGGGTAGAAAAAAGACCCCGTGGGATCTGGGTGGGGCATGCCAGCCTCAGCTACACTAGGGAAAATCCAGGTGCCTAGGTCTTGGAGCAGGTGGAATGAAGGACATGGAGATTTGGAGCCAGGTCAGGGCTGAAGTTGTGTGTCAGGGATTCATCCCAATACAGTAGATGTTAACAGCTGGTAGTGGAGATCACTGAGACAAAGCATAAGGAGTTCAAAGACGAGGGCAGAATGAAGATGGGGGTTGGAAGAAACTGAATTAAGGAGATCAGTGTGCCTGAACTCTTTTAATTAGGCATCTGCAGTCACTAGATAATTACCACCAAGGGTGAAAGCTAGTGCCTTGGGGAGTTTCAATAAAACTTGTCCCCAGATCTTCAACATGCTTTAGGGGCAGGAAAAAAAATTATCACACTGCTCCCACATGGCTGAGGTTCATTTTAATAGGGGGCATTTGAGAGATACAAAGTCCTTACTCAAAAAAGTGACCAGGGTTGGTTGAGAGCTTGGGCTTCGGGGTTGGATGCTTAGATTTGGATTTCAACTTTACCAATTATTTAAGTGGGAGACTCTCACCAAGTTACTTATTGATTTGAGCCTCAATTCCTTCCTCTGTAAAAGATGAAGAATAACAGTACCTATCTAAAAGAGTTGATAAGAAGATGCAATGGGATACTACATGTAAAGTGCTTAGGACAATACTGTGCTTCTAATAAATGCTGAATAAGTAATTGTCACATTTAGTCATGTACTATGGCCAATGGGGGTGGTATTTGTGGTTGGGCTGGAACTTAGGGCGTCTCTCAAGTCACCTCCACAGTGCTAAAGGGCAGGAGCTCTGGAGCCAAACTGTCTGAGTCCCAATCTCGGCAATCCCACCTGCTAACTCTGAGACCCTGTGCCCTGGTTTTCTTATTTGTAAAATGGGGATGTAAATGCCACCGACTAATCCTGTGGGGTTATGCACATTAAAAGAACCCGTGCATGTAGTATGCTCAGAACAGTGCCTGACATGTAGTGAGTGCTCCAGAAGTGCTTATCATAATGATTATTACCCCTGCTATTCCTTCTTCTAAGCTCAGACACAGCAAGGGCCAACCTCACAATGCACACAGCTCCATCCAGTAAGCTAGGATTCCCAAATGGAATGGTCACCAAAGATGTGACATCAGACAATTTGGACCTTAAGTGGAGAAGAATATAATATATATTATTTGCTGCACGGCTCTAGCTCACATCTCTGTGTATGGGAGCCTGCATTTATCAGATGGTCTCTAGAGAAAATCTTCACTCTGCAAGGCTCTCAGTTGGGAGCGAAGTCCTGATTTTACCATATTTTAGAGTAACTCACATAAACTCTGGGGTCCATGTCATTCAGTCTTTATTCAATAGTCTGTTGGAAGAAGCACAGAGACAAAGCCTTAAGTCATCCCTGAAGGAGGTTGAAGAGGCTTACATGCACCCGACAGGCCTTCTTTCTGTGGCTGGCAGCGGCCCTGGAACCTCTGACCCTTTGCTCTTTTTCAATTCTTCATTCTCAGCTTTCTACTCCAGCTTTTGCAGACATTCAGGCTTCAGGGTCCCTGTCTTTGAAACTCTATCTTCTTCCTTCCCCCTTCCCAGACCTCCTGATACCACAGCACGAAGTCTTGGAATGGGCTGGCTGAACTGACCCTCATTAGAGGGCCATGAGGAGGAGGAACTGAAAGGTGAAGACAAAATTCCCCTTGGACATAGGGATACATTGGGGGCGAGGGAGGTGGGAGGCCCTTACGTGCTCTTGTCTCAAATGATGCTCTCTGCCTCTCAGACAGCACCAGCTACACCTGTCTCCTTACGTGGCCCACGTAGGCTGGGTGCGCTTTCAATTATCTGTCTTTACTTATACAGCTCCCTCTGCCAGAAATGTTCTTCTCCCGCTCTCGTTACATCTCATTCTTCAAGTTTCAGCATAAACATGTCCTTTTCAGAGAAGCCTTTGCAAATCAACTTCTCCAAGTTGCCCCATCCCTTTCCCTGTTTATCTATCAGCATTCTCATAGTTTGTCTTCCCTTTGCAGCATTTACTGTAATTTGTGGTTCTTTCATTTGTTTACTTTTTTTTTTCCTATCAGCCTCTTTAGAATCCAAGCTCCAAGTTCCATGAAAACAGACATTACAGAAGCATCCCCAGGGCTGGGCACTTAGTAGGGTTCTCAGTAAATAGTTATGAACAAACAATAACGGAATGATTATTTTACATCTTCAACTCATGAGCAGCTGTGTGACTTTGGAAAACTCACTTAACCATTCTGGGCTTTATTCAAGTCTAAAGGGATGGCAAAATTTACTCTGACTTCTTCCAGAGGCGGTCATGAGGATCAGCCCCATAAGGCAACCACAAAACATCTCAAAATGCAAAAAGCTTTACTATGTAGAAGTATTAGCCTTAAAAGCTGAAAGTGTGAAAAGATGTAAACAGCACTGAATGGTGCCTGTTGCTGTGTAGTAGGGTACATTTTTTGGTGCATTCTCTTGTTTTGAGTTTTCACCCTTTTCACCCTGCCCTGACCCACAGTATTTCGGAAGGAGCACACCCAAGGGGTAGTGTGCAAGTAGGCAAATGATCTGCCGCTAACTGCTGCCCCTCATCTACTGTCAGCTGCTGTCTACATGGACAGCAGCTTTCCAAGAAAAATATACATCTCTCTCTACTGCTGGTCTGGCTTGTCATCATATTGTTCAGCTCTAGCTCCATTATACATCCCTCTGCCTGCAACTAAACGGTCTACAAGGGGGAAACCTTGCCTGGCCTTCCCAGAAAACAGGCAAGGTTTTGCAGAAGGGTGAATTCTCTGCCGCCATCTCCACCCTAAAGCAGAAGAAAAACAATCTAAGCCCCCAGCCTTGTCACACTACAGCTTGGCTATTATTTAGCTGACTAAATGCCCCCTTTTCATATTTGCACCTGGAGTCACAAATCAATCACGTTCGCTTGCCAAGTGCTGTCCTGCCTTGTGATTAGCAGGCAGTGCTGAGACTGACAGGGAGGTGTGGGGGCCTGGGCTAACCCTCTTGCATCCTGTTCTAGTACCTCAAATTGATCTTGCTTCTTGCATTTCTCCTCTCCTTTCTTTCCCACTCATCTGTTTCCTACCCTACAAACTGCACTTATTTAGGGCTTGGGAAGACATGGCCATGTCCTTGATTTATTTCAAATGAGCGGAAAATCAATAATCTAGATACATCCCGTGTGTGCCTGGTTGAATGTATCTTAATTTTGTCCCATCCAGGGAGGGTAGCGCTGTCTGTCTGTATGCCTGCAGCATCCACAGGAAAAAAGACTGGTGAATTACCACAACTCCAGAATGTTCTGGAGCAGTACTGTCCAATAAACTTTTGGCAATGATCAGGCTATTATTCTATATCTGTACTGTCCAATATGGTAGCCACCAGCCAGTGACACGTGGCAACTGAGCAGTTGAAATGTATGTAGCTAGTGCAACTGAGGAGCTGAATTTTTAATTTAAATCTAAATAACCTCCTATGGTTAGTGGCTGTGGTATTGAACTATGCAGTTCTGGAGCAGGGCTTTTCAAACCTGTGTGAATAGGAATCTCCATGTTAAAATGCAGATTCTTTTTCTTCTTTTTTTTTTTTTTTTTTTTTTGAGACAGAGTTTCATCCTTGTTGCCCAGGCTGGAGTGCAACGGCACGATCTCCGCTCACTGCAACTTCTGCCTCCTGGGTTCAAGCGATTCTCCTGCCTCAGCCTCCCGAGTAGCTGGGATTACAGGCATGCACCACCACGCCCGGCTAATTTTCTGTTTTTAGTAGAGACGGGGTTTCTCCATGTTGGTCAGGCTGGTCTCGAGCTCCCAACCTTTGGTGATCTGGCCACCTCGGAATCCACACAAGTTTGAAAAGCCCTGCTCCAGAACTGCACGGTCCAAAACCATAGCCACTAACCACATGAGGTTATATAAAAAGGCATGAGATCGTGTCCTTTGCAGGGACATGGATGAAGCTAGACGCCATCATCCTCAGCAGACTAACACAGGAAGAGAAAAACCAAACACCGCATATTGTCACTCATAAGGAGGAGTTGAACATTGAGAACACATGGACACAGACAGGGAAACAGCACACACCAGGGCCTGTTGTGGGTGGAGGGTGAGGGGAGGGAACTTTGAAGACAGGTCAACAGGTGCAGCAAACCACCATGGCACACATATACCTATATAACAAAACTGCATGTTCTGCACATGTATCCCCCCTTTTTTTAGAAGAAATAAAATAAAAAACAAAATAAAATTAAAAAAATAAAATGCAGACTCTGAAACAGTAGGTCTGGGAAAGGGCCTGAGATTCTGCATTTTTAACAAGCTTCTCAAGGATGTTGATGCTACCGATCCCTGCTCCAGCCTTTGAGTAGCTGGGGACTGGACTGTTGGTTCTCAAACTTGATTGCACATTGGGCTTCCCCGGGGAGCTTTAAAAAATACTGATGCCTGGGTACCGCCTGAGTGACTCTGATGTAATTGGTGAGGGTGCAGCCTGGGCATCTGGATTTTTTAAAAGTCCCAAGAGGATTCTAGTCAGCAGCCTTTGCCACTCACACTGCATTGCAAATGACCTAGTTAGTGCTTTTTAAAATAACCTGTCATCGCAGAGAACAGAGCACTAGCTTTATACTAATCTCTGAAGGGATCTTATTGGTTCATGGCCAAATCTTCAGGGAGTTTAGGCTGATTTTGCCCATCCTGACTAGAATGGAAGCAAGCTTTTTAAGGTCAATCCCTTCAGAGCATGTGCAGCTCTGGAGATGGGGTGGGGTGGGGAGTTGGGAGTTGGGAGGTCTGTAAGAATCATCCCAGGAAATATCCAGCCTATATCTGCCAGCTCTATCCTAGCCCCAACCTGGGATTCTATGTCACTACAAAGCCTTACCTGTGCCAACCCCTCCTAGTCCTTCTACTGGAGACTAAAAGCCACATGGATTTCAGACCTTAGGCTTCTGGATCAAAGTTCCTGCATTTGAACTCTAATTCTGCTGCTCATTAGGTTTGTAATTTGTGCAACTTACCTACACTATCTGGGCCTTGATTCTCTCACCTGTAAAATGGGAATACATATAGTACCTTTCTCCCAGACTTGTGTGAAGGTTGGCCTAGTTCCCAGCACAGTGTGACAGTTCTAAGTGTCAGCTTTGTCATTAATCCCTCCCCACATATCTTTTCCATCCTCTGTGCTCAAATCCCACTGAATTTCTAGTTTCTTTTTTTTTTTTTTTTTTTTTTTTTTGAGACGGAGTCTCACTCTGTTGCCCAGGCTGGAGTGCAGTGGCGCGATCTCAGCTCACTGCAAGCTCCACCTCCTGGGTTCAGGCTATTCTCCTGCCTCAGCCTCCCGAGTAGCTGGAACTACAGGCGCCCGCCATCACTCCTGGCTAATTTTTTTTTTGTATTTTTAGTAGAGACAGGGTTTCACTGTATTAGCCAGGATGGTCTTGATCTCCTGACCTTGTGATCTGCCCGCCTCAGCCTCCCAAAGTGCTGGGATTAGAGGCGTGAGCCACCGCACCCGGCCTCCTTCTAGTTTCTTAAGCCCACCGTGCTCCTGCTCACCCAGCACCCTGGCATATGCTGGTGTTTGCTGCATGGATTTATTTCCCTCTCCTTTAGGCTTACTTGATGCCTCCCAACTTTCCTTAGATCCGCCCAACTATCGCTCTCCTTGGAAACTCTCTTGTCTCTAATCCTTCTCAGCCCACGCTTATTAGCACTTAGTGTGGTCAATGTTTATTCATTCGATACACCTTGTTTGAGCATCTACTATATCCCATGCATTGTTTTCTACTCTGGGAATTTTGTTCTCTGCAGAGAACAATAAAAGATTTTATGAAAAGAAAAATCCGTATTCTTATGAAGCTTACATTCTGGGAGAGATGGTCCATAAACAGAGAAGTATGCTAGAGAGAAAAAAAGAACAGGAATGTTGACAGAGTGAGTGGCCAAGAAGGCCATGAGTGAGGAGGGATTACTGTGGAAAGGCCTAGAGGAAGTATGGAGAAAGCCGGGCAGACACATTGCAGGGACAAGCACTCCAGGCAGAGGGAACAGCAAGTGCAAAGGCAAAATTGCAACATCACATTTTGTGTAATCATTGGGTTAATCTTTAATGCATCAACACAGATCACAAACTCTATGGCAGAGGGCAAGAATCGTACTTTTTTGTTCTTAGCACCCAGCTCCTTGGCATGTAGTTAGGCACTAAATATATGTGGAATGAATCCACTCACTGGGCATTCTGGAATTTCTGGAGAATGTGTGTTGCGGACAGGGGTGGGGAGTGGTTTGTATTCACTCAAGAATCTTTCATCAGTATCAATACCTGTCACCTGTGGAAAATAACTGTGTCAGGAGAAAAATCTCTTGAAATGGAATACTATTCTTTTCTTTTTCACATTTCCTTGAAATGATCTCCCTTCTACCCAGCCAGAGGGATCCATCACACTGGAGAGGATTAGGACTGTGTGGCAGGAATGCAGAGAGGAAGAAAGAGCTGATGTTCAGATTTCAACTCCTGAAATAGGCACTCGAAGCCCATTTCTGAGAATTCAATAGGCATGAAAGGCAGTGCTTCTGATGTACAAAACTGGTGTTTGTGAAAGGAAAACATTTAATAGCTTTATAGAAATGGGTTTTTTCTTCCTCCATGTGAAAAGGTAAGGCTGTGAAAGAGGAGCACACACATGTATCTATAAGAAATAGATTCAAAAGCAAGTAGATGCCGTAGGGAACCCAGACCAGCTGGGAGGGAGAAAGGTTGGAGGGGTTGGAGGGGTTGGAGAAGGGGGAGCTGCAGGGCCCTGGAAGGTCACTCTGAAGCAAGGCTTTAAGCAGTGAGCAGTGGCCTAGACCACTTTATCAGTCAGCATCCCCACCAACTGCTCAACCAAACAGACTTCAGTGGGGGGAACTATTGACAAAGGTGTGGGCAGGGAAAGGAACCAGCAAGGGAGGTTGAGGCACTCAGATACCAGCAACCATGGGAAGCCCTTATGTTCCTCAGCCTGAAGGGACAAGGGGAGCGGGGCCATGATTCTGATCCCAGGAAGAGCTGGCAGCACTACTGCGTGAGCCGTGGTGCTGAGGCAGGGAGGGAATGGGAAAGGATTAACCCCACCTACCTCTTCTCCCACCCTCAGAACTCCCGAGGGCTCCTCCCCACGACCAAGGCACCTAATGTATAGCAGGTCCTTTGGGATGGCCCACACCATGCCCCCTGGGTCTGCTTGTCATAAACCTCACACTCTCGCAACAGCATGCCACCTCAAGTGCACCCACTTTCTGCTCAGGATCGTCCTTGAAGACAGGGAGCCCTCTCAGCTAGTGCATATGTGAAGCCCAGAAATGCAGGGCAGTGAAAGCCCTCACAGGCAGCTCTGGTTCTGTGGGGCCTGGGAGCTGATGGACAGATACTGCCCAGTGAAAGGCTCCAGGAATCTTGTACCCATCTCAGAGGTCCTAGCAGAATCTTTGCCTCAGACAACATACCCTTAAATTGACTCTCCCTGCTTTCCTGTCCTCTTTCCCTGCTCCCTCACTCCGAGTCCTGAGACCAGCTTCGCCACAGGTTGGGTTCTCTGCAAGAAGACTCTGAGATGGAATGTGGGGTGCAAGGTGTTTATCAGGGAATCAATGCCTGTGAAAGGAATGGGGAGGAAGTAGATTTGGGCAGAGGGAGAAGCTGAGATGTGATGCAGGGATACAGGATCAGCCAAGCCTTGGGCAGCCCAGCAGGTTGCTGGGAGCATGTCCTGAGTCTCCTGTGGGATGAATGGCCGGGCTTCTGTGCCCCCATGCAGATGAGGATGTGAGCAGCCCAGGGGGACATATTCCATGGCTCTCTCTTTAGTTGAGGCAAATCCTGAAGGAGCCAACAGGGGGGCAATCAGTCCCTCCTGGATGGGGGGCCTGCATGGGGAGCTCCACATTCACCATAAGCTCCCCAAGAAACAGGCTGCCCTCACATCCTTATCTGGAGCTCTGCTTTTGGGAGAGCCCAGATAAAGACACTGGGTGAGTTACTGCTGGGATCAGCATCCCAGGACACAGAGAGGATAGAGAAGGGCAGAGAACAGATTTGGGGGTTGAGGGCAGCACGTCCATTCAACAAGCACAGCTGACATCCAGTGCTGGAGGCCCAGAGGTGCCCAGTGTGTGCAAGGCTGCCCTCCTGCCTCCTCGCTGAGTGGACACCCTCTCCCTCTTCCAGCACTCAGAGGACCCCACCAAGGAAAGCCTTCCTGTTTTTCCTAGGGAGGAACAGAAACTACTTGATCTCCCCGACAAGTGCCACCTGAGCTAGACGGGAGTAAAATCTACCCTCATTTGGGGACCGTCTCATTTATATCTTTTACAACATTAAACAGAAGAAAGCATCACTTAGCGGGTGCCCACCCTGATATCCAGCACCGCGCTTTGCATTTGCGATGATTAACTCCTTTAACACAGGTGGAAAATGTGACTCAGAGAGGTTGTTACTTACCCAAAGTCACACAGCCAAAACCCAACAGAGACAGGATTTAGAGACATTCTGATGGACTTCACGTTCCATGTAGATGGCACTATGAGGCACTGTCTCAGGAAGTTTTCTGCACACATATTCCCCCATCCTAGTCCCCAAGGCAGAGCAGAAGGCTCGGCTCTGGGCTTTTCTGGCTTGGGATGCCTTAATCAGACCTCCAGCCCAAGCCAGTTTCCAGCGGCTTCTCCCGCGTTCCCAGCCTGTCTTCAATCACCCTGCAGCAGCCCCTACCTTGTTCATCACCGGCTTTCCTTCTCGTGCCTCCTCTAATTTTGCTCCATATCCTTTATGATGAGCCATTGCATAGAGGGTGATTTACAGCCTCCACTCTCATCTGCCTAGGGTTTTAAAAAAAATAGAAGAATTAAATTGGATCCAGCACTCCAAGAACCTGTCTCTGACTTCAGCCTCTCTCGTTTACCCGTGATGCATCATGCTGTGTTCTAATGGCTTTCTAATGGGCAACTTAATCTGTCATTAAACCCACTCACCAAGCGCCCCTTGCCAGACTCCTCGACCATTGGTCTGCTTGCTGAGCCACGGCGTCTGTGGGGTGGCCCCGTCCTCAGATTGGCAGGGGTTCTAAAAGGAAGCGTATCCTTTCGTCTGGGGTCCCAGGCTCAAATGCCGACGGGGCCAGAGAGGTAAGAAAGGTGAGCAGGGCTGGGGGCTGGGACTCTGCGGCCGTCTAACGGGCAGCCCCTGCTCGGCCCCCTTCATCGCTGACTTATGGGGATCTGGGCCCAGAACTTCCCATTTCTTGACACAAGTCGGAGATGTAGAAGTGTGTGTATAATCTTCCCCTTTTAAAAATGTCAGCATCTATTTAAAAACATTTTTTTAAACACTAGGCAGGCCAAATAAAACATGGCAGCGGCAGCTTTTGTCCCCACTGTCAACTCCTTCTCAGAGAGACCCCGAGATACCCCCCTGTGCTGCTCCCGGCACCGGAGATTTCCTACAGCTCTGCTCAGCACGGGTAAGAGAATAATATATCGGTTACTTCACTATCCAATTAGCAGCCGTTGCTCCCCGCTGGAGGAAGAAAACAAACAGGAAGACCCTGCCCTGTTTTGTTTAAGGTCAAACTCGCCTCTGTACCACCTACCGGAGGGACTCTGGGGTTTGAGTTCTGGGGACAAGCGCGTGCCCCTGCCTCCGAATGAGCTCCTTTTACGTGTGGGTCCTGGGCACCAAACCACAGCCACCACAAGCCGCGAATGCTTCCCCAGGGGACCCCGGGAAGGGAAGCTCTGTGCCGGGGTAAAGCTGAGTTTTGCAACCAGTGAGCGGGAGCCCGGGGGGCGTGGCCAGGCTGAGGGGATGCGTTGTCCTGGTAACCCGCAACTTCCAGAACCATCCATCCTTTGGGGACTTCCTCTATGGGGCTGAAGCGCTTTCTTTCAGTCTCTCCTCAAGCCCTGTCAACATCACAGCAACATATTCCCTTAAAATCCTGAAAAGGTGCCACACTTGAGAGGCAGTGTAGAGTGTGAACCCTGGAGCCGGACCACACAGGATTAGGTGAAAGGCACTTAGCTTCCGCGGGAGCTGGAGCAAGACATTTAACCCCTCCAGCCTCAGTTTTCTTACCTGTCAAGTGGAGATCATAGTTGTGCTGACTCTGAAGGTGAAGATTAAATCAGTTAACACACGTAGCACATCCCCTGTAGTTCCTAGGGCAGGGTAAGTACTATGTAAGTGTCAGGAATGGTAATAATAATTTGGGGGAGCATCCGCTGTCCCATTATCTCTGAGAGATAGAGGCTCATCAATCTATGGGATCTCACATTAAGACATAGTTGAGCTGTGTCTGGGATGCCAAACTCCTAGAGTTTATCACTTTCCCCCTCTCCATGTATTGTATCCTCTCCCCTCCATCTCCTCTGCTGCAGTTCTACCCCTTTCCGAACCCAACTCCAACACTGCTCCTTCATACCACACACAATGTTCTTCATCCTCCTCTGAACTCACTTTATGCTCTATTGGCACACACACAAGAGCACTTATCACAATTTGCCTTAGACGGTAGCTATGTGTGGATACATCTTATCTCCCTGGAGACTGTGACCTCATCTTATTTTTTATATCCCCCATCGCACTGTGTCTTCAACATAATAGGTGTTAAGTCAATATTTGCTGAAGATGCGTTAAGTGAATAAATGAATTAGATTCCCTGAAACAACCAGGGAGATTCACCTGGAGGAAGTCTGAAGTTTGAGAGCTTAGAACTCTCAGAATGGACTTGAACTTGGCCAAGGAAATCTCAGGGGCTATCAATAATAAGCGATAATTATAATAAATAATAAAATTTATTATTTTATTATTTATAGCCCAATTTTTTAATTATTTATAGCTCAATTTAATATTATCTTATTATTTATAGCTCAATGCAGCCTCGACCTCCAGGTTCAAGCAATCCTCCCACTTCAGTCTCCCAAGTAGCTGGGACTACAGGAGCACACCACTATGCTTAGCTAATTTTTAAATATCTTTTTATAGAGATGGGGTCTCACTATGTTGTCCAGGCTGGTCTTAACTTCTGTGCTCAAGCGATCCTCCTGCCTTGGCCTCCCAAAGTGCTGGGATTATAGGCATGAGCCACCACACCCACCCAGCCTGACTTCACTTTAGAGTTCCTCCTCTTCTCCACCGTAATGTACAGTCCTTAGTCTTTTTTTCTAGCCCACTAAAGACTTCAGTTTCCTTGCTGGTCTTTCACCCTTCTGCTCCCTGTCACAACTACAAAAGAGGGGGAAATGCTGTGTCTTGTAAACGAGTGTTTAGGACTTGTGGTAGCCCTTGAGTTCAACATGTTCTGGATTCAAATCTTGACTCCAGTGCTTGCTAGCTCTGTCCCCTGTCTGAACCTCCAATTCTTCATTGGCACGATAAGCAGAAAACCTGTGATTATGAACCCTTCTATCCTGCTGGAGAAAAAGGCTAGGCTCCCGGTTAGAGATCTTTCAGGCAATTCTGTTCCAATAAGTCCTCACCCATGGAGTTAGGAGTAAGGATGGTCTCAGGGTTGATAATGACTGCAGCAGGGGGAAGGGTGAAGGAGCTGGCAGGAAGGTGATATTCGAAATATTCAACCAACTAATCACCATTGGCCTTGGCTCAGTTTCCCCAACTGTACAGTGCAAACGAAGCTAACAGACCTGCCTCCTGAGGGTGTGATGAGACTTGAGTGAGATAATGCCTGGGAAGTGCCAAGACCAGTGCCTGGTACATCACACATGATCAATGAATGGTTCTATTATTATCATCATCCGAGAGCTAGTGCCTTACAAGTCCTGAGTGTCACCCTTGGATCATGCCAAGAAGCAGAAACATGAGCTATAAGCCAGCAGGAGAATTTCGACTCTAGGTTCTCAGATTTTTTTTTTTTTTTGAGACGGAGTCTTGCTCTGTCACCCAGGCTAGAGTGCAGTGGCGGGATCTCAGCTCACTGCAAGCTCCGCCTCCCAGGTTCACGCCATTCTCCTGCCTCCGCCTCCTGAGTAACTGGGACTACAGGCGCCCACCACCACGCCCGGCTAATTTTTTATATTTTTAGTAGAGATGAGGTTTCACCATGTTAGCCAGGATGGTCTCGATCTCCTGACCTAGTGATCTGCCCGCCTCGGCCTCCCAAAGTGCTGGGATTACAGGCATGAGCCACTGCGCCCTGCCGGTTCTCAGATTTTAGCATGCATCGGAGTCACTTGGATACAGAGTCGCCTTCATGGGTGTGTGTTCAGTGTAGTCACACAGGGCTCCATGCTCAGAGGGCTCTCTGCTTGGCTCAGTGCCATGCAGTCACTGTCTTGAAAGTCTGAATTTCTGAACAAGGCATTGTGTGTTTTCATTTTGTAGTAGCCCCTGAAAATTATGTAACCAGTGTTGTCTGGAGAACTTATTACAGCATAGACAACTGGCCCACCTCCAGATTTCTGATGTGGTAGTTCTGGAAGGTGGGTGCCTCAGATGTGCATTTCTGACAAGTTCCCAGTTTGTGCTGGCACTGCTGGTCCATGGGCCACATTTTGAGAACCATGGATTGAGACTGTTGTTGTGAACACTTCTTATACATTAGAATTACCTGGAGAACCTAAAAAAAGGCAAAATGTCTGGGATCTACCTTCACCCAATCAAATGGAATTGCTGTGAGTGCATTCTTGGCTTCAGTCGGTTTAAAAGCTCACCAGGTGGTTCTAATGCACAGCGGGGACCGCGAACCACAGGGTGCAAGCAGAGAATCCTTGAACTTCCCTCAGGAAGCATCCCCTGTGGGCATTACTTACCCACACAAACACCCTACCCTGTCCTAGAACCAGTGCTTTGGGGAATTTCCAGAGATGGGACAAGGAGGCTGTAGGTTCAGCAAGCACCTCAGATGATCCTTGTCCTGCCACAATTTAGGAAAAACTGGTGCCTGCCACCATCTGGCCTACCACAAGTCCTAAACGCTCATTTGCAAGACACATCATTTTTCCCCCTTTTGTAGTTTTGAGAGGGAGAAGAGGGACAAAAGACCAGCAAGGAAACTAAGGTCCCCAGTGGGATAGAAAAAGAGACTAAAGGACTGTAAATTACACTGGGGAAGAGGGAAAAAAGTGAAGTCAGGCTAGGTGTGCTGGCTCACACCTGTAATCCCAGCACTTTCGGAGGCCAAGGCAGGAGGATCGCTTGAGCCCAGGAGTTTGACAGAGAACAGAGCTAGCAACTGGCACCTGTACTTCTCAATCTTCCACACATACAGGAAACACCTGGGATCTTTTTAGGCAGCAGATTCTTGTTCAGGAGGCCTGGGGTGGGGCTAAGAATTTAGATTTCTCACCTGCTCCCAGAAATGCTGATGCCACCGGTGCAGGGACCACAGTTTGAGAAACAAGAAGGTGATAGGGTGACTAAGATTTTGGTGAAGCAATCGCTGGTTGTCCTGTGTGAAAAGAAGCTGGTTAAAAAGGCCATGTGCCCCAGCTCCTGTTTGTATGTGAAGTGTTCATTTCACCTTGAGGAAGCCGGATGGTAGGGCTCGTTCTCAAAGTGAAGTCTGAGAAGTTCCAGTCATGCTGTGGATAAGGACCTTGGCACGCGGCCGACACTCATCCCCCAGAAGAGTTCTTTTTTTTTTTTTTTTTCCAATTTTAAAATCTATTTATTTATATTCTGAGAGTGGGTTATAAGACTGGCTCATTTTTGTGTTTTTGGTAGATATGGGTTTTTCACCATGTTGCCAAGGCTGTTCTTGAGCACCTGGGCTCAAGTGAGCCACCCGCCTCGGGTGGATTCCCAAAGTGCTGGGATTACAGGTGTGAGGCACTGCGCCTAGCCCTAGAGGAGTTCTTTTGCTCGGCCCATCAGAACATGGACCAGAGCCGTGGTTTCTGTTCCCGGTCCTCACACTGGCTGATGGTGAAACTCCAGACAAGGCCACTCCTCCTCTCTGAGCCTCCATCTGTGTACTGGTGAGATTGGCAGGATGTCTATTGGTCTACTTCACAGCTGCTTCTGGACGTCTCACTGTGAAGGTCCTTTGGATAACAAGACTCCACACCAAATATTGTTCTTGTTATTTCTGGATGTTGGCAGGTTCCTTCTTCCCCCTTCCCAATTTTCCTTCACTTCCAGGTGACATGCGTCATGCGCCTGGAATGCTTACTCTCAGTCAATCCACACACCTCTATAAGCACTCCAAAACTTTTTTTGTTTGTTTGTTTGTTGAGATGAATTCTGGCTCTGTCACCCAGGCTGGAGTGCAGTGGCATGATCTCGGTTCATTGCAACCTCTGCCTCTTGAGTTCAAGCTATTCTCATGCCTCAGCCTCCTGAGTAGCTGGGATTACAGGTGTGTGCCACCACGCCTGGCTAATTTTTGTATTTTTATAGAGACAGGGTTTTGCCATGTTGGTCAGGTTGGTCTCAAACTCCTGGCCTCAGGTGATCCACCTGCCTCAGCCTCCCAAAATGCAGATTACAGGCATGAGACACTGGGCCCAGCCTCCACTCCAGAAACTTTTATAAGCTGGGTGAATGAAAAGTGTAAACAGAGAAGAGGTGGCAAGGATGGATGGCAAGTGAGGGGTGCAGAGACGGGTTACTTACGAGAACTCTCCAGATTGTGGAAATCAAGACAGCCCATGCATTGAGTAGGTGGAGGGCAGAGCACCCAGGTGAAGGGACGGGCACATGAACAGGTGAACTCTATTTAGGGCACAGCAGGGACCCAGGTCGGTAGGACGGGACACGGGAATGGATAATTCGAGGGTCTTTTAGAACTGCAAGGCCCCTGAACCAACCTATTCGTGCAGGGAAACAGAGGCTCTGAATGAGGACATGTATCAGTAAAGCATCTTCGGTTACAGGTAATAGAAACAACAGTCCCAAGGAAGCCCAAAGCCCCACCTAAGCTGGAGGTGGTTTTTGACAATTGAAAGGACAAGCGCCTCGCCCACCTGTAGGCAGAGCAGTCGCCAGAAAACCTCCTTTGCCAGAGCACTGTCATAAATTGATCTTTAATTTCCACCGCCGGGTCTGTGGCACAGCTAATCACGACCACTAATTGCCATGACAAGCTTCTCCCTTTTCTTTTTATGTTTCCATATTAGCCTGTTTAGTATGCTTTGTGTCTGTTTATTTTACAGCCAGAAATACTTTTAATAGCCTAGTAAACTGAAAATGGACTTTACTACCATCTGACTTTACCAGAGTTTTACAACCACTCAATTAATGGTATCAGTAATCTTCCTTCATAATTAGACGGTTAGTAGCTCTGTCAGGCACTGCTGTTAACTAAATTAGTACTCAGCATCCACCTAATCATATTTTTGGGGGGCTCCAAATGGGAAACTTGCCAGCTTGGGGGCTGCCAGGATAGAGTGCCACGATTAGCTGGCTGTAAATACCGCCTGCAAATATATGGTTTATTATGGTGATAACGGGCATTTGTAGCTTACATAAATCTGAGCATTCCTGCTGACAGAGGAGAAATGGTTTTCCTTGGTTGCTAGGAAATAGAGTTAGTTCCTGGGTCTCGCATGCTTCACTGGCTTCTCCCAGCAGCTGATGGATTCTCTACATGAGGGGAGAACAGCCCTTAGCCACCCAGAGCGAAGGTAGAAAGTAAAAAATCCAGTTCCCCCCACGCACACACCAAGTGAGTCTACTCTGTGCGAGGTGATGCCTGTAGGATAGAGGCAGACGGAGGATGAAGTTAGATCTGTGCAGCATTGATGGTCTGAAGGCTGATTTTTAATGTCTGAAAACAATCACAATCTCTCATATGCCCAAGAATTTCTGCCAACTGTCATACTTTGAAAGGAGACAGATTGTTTAAGTGCATGAGAAATTGGCAACTGGTAACATATAACCCAAGTGGTCCTATTTCCATATATTTACAGTAATTACATCCCCCAAATATATTTCAGTATTTAACAAAAATTTAAGTTCCTTTAAAAAATAGATAAATGTTCCTTGTTAGAAATAGTTTAACAACTCAAATATTTTCCATAATTAAAATTTAAAGAAGACTGTATTTTCATAATGCAGGCACATTTGAGTGAAACTTCAGTAATTATCCAGTTAGATTTCTGACACTCTCCTGAGTGTCCAGAGAGTGGATCCTAAACACTGACTAATGCTGCCATTCTATTTTTAAAACCTGTATATCTGCCAGCTTTCCAAAACTTCTGAATTCTGACAACACTTGAAATTTGATTGAGTAGTAAGTTCTTGAGACATCAAGAGGCGCTCAGCAGAGGTTTACAAAAAGGGTCTTGTGGGAACAGGGAAAAACATATCGACCTATTGGGGCTGAAGGTGAGCAATGGTTTAGTTGACTTTAATAGGGAAGTCCGTATTCTAGAAGGAAAATGAGACCCGAGTTCAGATACTGCTGCTGCTCATCACCAGCTGTGTGACCCTAGGCAACTTGCTTAACCTCTCTGGGCCTGTTTCCTTCCTTGTAAAATGGGGATACTCTTTCTTCATAGAATTGTAGTAAGGATTGAAGGGAATGAGAGAATGTAAAATACTTGGCAAACTGAGGGTTCGCTGTAGATCTGCAATAAACATTAGCTTCACTTCTTCCTTCTTTTCTCATTCCTTAAAACCCCCTACCCAGACTCCTTTTCTTTTTGTTCAGTTCAGCAAATGCCAAGTTCTACAGAAGACCCCCCCCAAATAAGGTCCTATTTCAAGAGGATTTCAGTCTTCTGGACTTTTAACTCCCTGCCCACCCCCTAACCCTGCCCATATATCATAGTTGGAGGAGGAAATGTCTTTTCTAAAAGCTGTTTAAGGAGTCTATGAAGCTTCTGTTATGTGGACCTTCCTGAAATTTCCTCTGAAAGGCCTCCATACAATACCACTAGAGTAAACATAAAAGCAGAAATCAATTCCATGGCTGAGGAGACTTAAAGTGATTTGAATTGTGAGCAGTTGGCTGGTATTTATCCAGTCCTAGCAGAATGAGAATTATCTTGGTGGACACAACATTTTCCATCATCAAAGGACTGATCTTGAATATTTAAGAAAAAAATTATTGTCTGGTTTTTATGGCAGTGTGGATGATAGAGGCAAGAAAATATCCTGCTATTTGTAAGACAGTAAGGAAGGTCAGGAAGGTGCGAGGCCGGTTGGGAGGTAGCTTGGAGAGGTGGGCTCTGTGAGTCACTGTGAGGGGGTTACACTTTATCCTAAGGTCAATGGACAGCACTAAAGGGTGGGAAGCCACAAGGTCAGAGATGTGACACAGTGACAGAGTGGGAGGCAAGGACTAAGTCGGGCAGAGTTCAAAACTAAGGCTACAGACAGGGAGAGAATCCGCCAGGGTCATCTCTTACAAGGTGCCTGCTGCGTGGGGTGGGGGTAGCAGCTGATAGCACCACAAGACCAGATAGCTTACGAGTGGGAGTAAGTTGCCTGTAAAACTCTGAGGGGTACGCCACTGTTATCAGGCTGAACTGAGGAATGAGGCTGTCTATGTGTAATTTATGTACCTGTTTGAACCCGGGGCTCTTAAATAAACTTAGCTCCTGGCCAAGAGCCTGAGCACATGTGTTGGGCTGGAGGACTGCCATGGAGGACAACCAGAGTGGAAATTGAGAACAGATGACATGCCGTGCAATTGCCCTTTGGAGAAAAGCCACCGCCTACCTCCACCTCCTGCCCAACCAGGTTTAGGGAGGTGATATCAGACAAGAGTTCTTGGGACAGAGCTTCGTTTCCCTCTAGAGTTACTTTGGTTTTTTCCAAGGTCACATCTACAAACTGTGTGAACTTGGGGAAATTAATCTCTCTGTAGCCTCAGTTTCCTTATTATAGAATGACAGTGATGAAACTACCTACCTTGTAGGTTGTCATAAGAATTAAATAACTCAATATATATGTGAAACACTTAGAACATAGTCTGGTACTTAGTAAACAGTTGTTTAGGATTAGCTGCTGTTATTACTATCACAGTGACTTCATGTAGCCATTGGACACTGTTCGTTCAACAACCATTAAGTGCCTATCTTCTATGGGTTAGTTGCCAGGGATACAAAGATAAACCATGTGTAATATTTATTTTCTAGGAGCTTCCCAATATTTTCATTTTAAACTGGAGCCTTAAATAATTTAACACAAAAATGAAGGAGAAACTTGAGAATTTCTTGCATTTTGGTAAAGCCAAGGAATGTATTGTGAGAGAAGACTTTTAGACAGGCAACTCTTGCTTTTTTGCCCCTGAGTCCCAGGAATTTCACTTTATCCTCCCATCAACCCAATGAGATAGGAACTACTATTGCTGCTCCTGGTTTACAGACCAAAAAATAATATATTGCTTTTAGTTACACAACCAATAGTTACACAACTAATAAGAGGCAGAGGTAGGATTTGAACCTATTATCCAACTCTGGTGCTCAATCCCTAAACCACGATATGTCATATTGTCTCTTAGGGTAATAAATGTGGGTGCAAGGCAAGTAGAAGCTGATGTAAATTGCAGCAAGACTAATTAAGGAAGGTATTTTTGAGAGCAGGGACCAAGATAAATGGGAGAGAGAGGGTCAGCCATGGAAAATGGTGACATCCTCCATAAGTTTAATGTATGTTGTCTGGAGGCAAGATTTCAATTCAACAATTTCTCAATATACAGTACTGACTGAAAACCCATTGGACACATGCCATTCTGCTTCTGCAGGGCCTGGAGTTAAGACGTGCTCCTTGCTATGTTTCACCGGCCCTGGAAATCTCACAGTGCAAGGACACCTTCTTGCCAAATACTAAAGGAATGGAATGTTCTCCCTACAACTCACTGGACAGCTCTGGCCATTGGGAAAGCTTTAAAATGCCAGCCATTGGAACGGTAATGAAGTGAGGTGGTTAAAAGCTTAGATCCTGGGGGTTCCGGTTGGTTGCAACTAGGGACAGTACCCCCTTTCCTGCTGGGGTGATTGGAAATGTATGAAGGTGGTTCTGGTTGTCCCAGTGACTGGGAGTTTCCATTGGCATTTAGCGGGCAGGGGCCAAGGTTGAAGAATATCCCATAATTTCCATGACAGTCCAACCCCAAATAAACTTAGCAACCCCATTGAGACTTTTTCAGATTCCAAACTCTCCCCACAGTCGCTGCCTGGCCTTGTGACTGTGTTGATCAGCAGCAGACCCATTCTGATGATAGGGATGGAGACACAGAGCTACCTTTTTACCACTCCTGGACTCACTTTCCACATAGAGTGAGATCAACCTCTTAGCCTCCGTATCAGTCCGCCAGGGCTGCAACAACAAAGTACCGCAGGCTGGGTGGATTACACAAGGAACATTGATTTTCTCACAGTTCTGGAGGCAGGGAAGTTCAAGCTCAAGGTTGGTTCCTGGTAAGGGCGCTCTGGCTCTCTTCCTGGCTTGTGGGTGGCCATTATCTCTCTGTGTGCTCACAAAACCTCTTTGTGCATGCAGAGTAGGACAGGAAGAGAGGGATAGAGGTGTGTTACTCTCTGGTGTCTCTTCTTTTAAGGACACTAATCCTTAAATGAAGCTCCTGTCCTCATGACCTCATCTAACCCTAGTTACCTCCCAGAGGCCCCAGCTCCAAATGCCATCATATCGGGGGTTGGAGCTTCAACATACGAATGATGGAGTATACATTTAAGTCCATAGAAGCCTCACTGGGAAGTCTGCATAATGGCTATTTGAACCCTGGAGAAAGGGCATATTACTCTACATTTCCTTCGTGCAAAGTCAAGAGCTCAGGCTAAAGCGCATTTAACCATAGGCCTCAGCCACAGAAGCAAATCAAGACCTTTTAGGAGAGAGGTATTGACAGCAAAAAGTCAGACTCAGAGAATTCTTCAGAAACAACTAAAATGAAATGTCACTAGCATAAATTCTGGTGGCTTTTCAGCATGCAGTGGTAGCAGGACCACCTGAAAATCTAACCCTGCAGTGCTGCTCATTTGCTTTCTAATTATTAAAAAGCTTCAAATTATGAATTTAAGAGCTTTTATTATGGGATTTCATGAAGTTTTTATTTGAGAAGAATGGGGTTTGGGTGGAGGTTTTCCAAAATCTATGGCTAGTGATATCTTTTGAAGACTGCTGCTATGTTCTCAAAACTGAGGGCAGGGACTGTTTCTGTCTCCCTAGTTGGCCATCGTAACCTGCGGATGAGTCTTGTCAATGAAACACAAGATTCTGCACCAAGAGAAGCGGCTCTTTTCTTTTTTTGAAACCCATGCCCTGCGATCTTACATTAACCTGGGTGTCTGCCCACATCTGTCAGAATTCTTTTGTTTTCAAACGACAGAGCCTCCATTCACATTTGCATCAGCAGGAAATATAATGAGTCGGCCTGTCACAGAAAATCCAGAGGTACTCTGGCTTTGGGTACACCTGAATCCAGACATTTCAGCAGAGCTATCAGCGGATACTAGTGGCTCTCTGCTTCTTTCCATCCCTCAGCTTTAATTTCATCTACACTGGTTTCATTCTCAGGGCAGGAGGACTGCCAGGTGTCCAGCTTGGCGGTGCTTAGTTTTCATGATCTCAGGAGCAAGTGCATCCTCCTAGATAGTGCTAACAAACATTCCAGGGAAAACTGTGGTTGATCCAGGTTGCATTGGAGCCCTGAACTGATCACTGTGTTGGAGGTGACAGTGCTTGGGTCAGGTGTAAACTCCTAGGTCTTTTCTACCTAACCCTTACAACCTGAAATGAGGCTTGGGGAAGATGCTGTTAGGCCCCACCCATTAGCCCTGACTCTCACTATTCCCACATGCCCGGCTTCCTAGTGGAAGTACCTATGACTTGACCCGGGGGCTTCCTCTGGACAGAGGAGCAAGTGGCACTCATGCACAGGGCAGGGCAGAGGGTCAGGGAACAGCTGTCAACCAATGACACGTAGGAATTGATGGAAAAAGACCCCAGCTTCCTCAAAAGCACCTCCCAGGTGGAACAACTCAAATATATGCTCTACCCTGCCTTCCAGAGGTCCCCAGCACAACTGGGCTCTAGTTGCCCACAGTGGCAACCTGCTCCCCAACACACCCTCTAATTGGCTTCTGTCTCTTCCCTGTTTCACTCTCCCACTCCTCTGCTGTGCATCCTGCAATTGTCTTCCAAATAAACTACTTGTAGTCAAATCCTTGTCATCTATATCTTCTGAAGGAATCCCAACTAAGTCAGGGATGCTGGGGCCTCAAGAAGCTTATGTCCACCAAAGTGTCTGCAGGTGGGCCCTGCCATCATAGAGAGCACTTCTTACCTTAGGGCTGGGGTCCACATTATTTTTAAAAGTATATATCTGAGAAGCATATGCCAAGATGGGATTAAATGTATACAGATTTTATTATAAAAAACACTCATGAGAGAAAATCGAGAAGGGGCTGTAAGAGGTTGGGAGAGCTGTCAGACCACATGCAGGTCTAACCCTGTGTAAAGGAGAGAGGGAAGGAAGGTCGAGTAGATGTGTTCTAGAATGTGTGTAGTCCAAAGTGCAACAAGATGACTCACTAAATTCAGCCATCAAAGGAGCTCACATCTCCCAGAAACGGGCCTGCCTCAGTTTTCCCACTTGGTCATTGGCTGGGAGCAGCCTCTGGGGAGTGTGGCTTTGGTGCAAATGCAGGGATGGATCCAAGAGCACAGCAGCCGGGGCACTTGGCCAGTTAGGCTCCCTGTAGTCTGCAGGGTACATTCTCATGGGGGCCACACATATTATAAGAATTCCCACACGTTCTCAGACTAAGGTGTTTGCCTCACCTTTCTGAGCCTCAGAAAGCTTGTTGTGGGGCTCAATTAAGACCATATCTGTGAAAGCCAGTATTTAAAAAAATAGAATACGTGGCTGAGCATGGTGGCTCACTCTTGTGATCCTAGAGCCGTGAGAGGCCAAGGCAGGAAGATCACTCAAGGCCAGCGTTCAAGATCAGCCTGGCAACATAGCAAGACCTTCGCTCTACAAAAATAAAAACAATTAGCAGGGTGTGGTGGCATGTGCCTATAGTCCCAGCTACTCAGGGGGATGAGGGAGGAGGATCAGTTGAGCCCAGGAGTTTGAGGCTGCAGTGAGCTATGCTGGCATCACTGCACTCCAGCCTGGGTGACAGAGCAAAATCCTGTCTTAAAATACATATATGTGTGTGTGTATATATATATATATATACATATAATATATATATACACACACACGCATACGCACACATGAATGAGAGCCAGTGGGATTCAGGCCCCAGGAACCACAGAAGCTTGTGGCATTAATGCTCCTGTAACAGAGAATTCTGGTCTGTGGGCAAAAAGGCAGTGAGCAAAGCCCTGTTTGGATTCAGTGTCTCTCCTGCCTTCTGCAAGCCATGAAAAGCAACACATTCTAAGTGTGGCAAAAATTTCCCATGCATTTTTTTTTTTTTTTTTTACCAGGGCTATGTACATTTGAAAGTAAATCTGATCAGATTAATCTCAGAACCATTAAAAGTGCTTAAACTCTCATCTTCTAGAAGCTGTTTCGAAAATCTCCAATATCTTTTTGTGCATTTCTTTAGACACAGAGCTGCCATTGTTTGCTAAGGGTAATTGGAGTACATTTGGAATTCCCTCCCCTATCAGGAAGTTGTGCTTCCTGCCTGCAAAGCACTTCTCATTCCCAAGCCTGCTAGAGACGTCCTCATAACTGCTCAGATAGTCTAGATCAGGGGTTGGAAAACTATGGCCTGTGGGCCAAATCCGGCCGGCTGCCTCGGTTTATAAATAAAGTTTTATTGGAATGTAGCTACACTCATTTGCTTATACGTTGTCCATAGCTTTATGTGTATGTTTATGTATGTTTATACTTATGTCTACGGCTTGTACTACAGCAGAGTTGAGTAGCTGCAATACAGACCACATGATCTACAAAGTCTAAAATGTTTACTACCTACTCCTTTAAGAAAAAGTTTACTGAACCCCGGTCTAGATAATTTCCAAAAGGCAATAAATAGGAGGGAAAGAAAGAGAATATAGGACAGAAGAAAAAAAAAGAATATACAGTTAAAACATTTCTTAACCCTCACAGCAATGTAATAAGGCTGACATGAAATATGAGGAAATTGAAGCAAAGAGAGCTAAATGGCTGGCTCAAGGTCATACAGTCAGCAGATAATGGAGCTGGAATTTGAACCCATTTCTCTTTGACTCCAAAGCTCAGGGTTTTCAACTTAGTCTGTTTGTAGAAGTCACTGTGTCAACAAGGAGTGGCCCCAACATGATTTCTTACCCCAGTTGTGATGGTTAATTTTGTGCCAACTTAACTGAGGCATGGGATGCCCAGATAGCTGTTTAAATATTTCTGCGTGTGTCTGCAAGGGTGTTTCTGGATGAGATGAGCATTTGAATTGATCGAACTGAGTAGAGGAGATCACCTTCACCAATGTCGGCAGTACCTTCCAGTCAGTCGAGGCAGGAGAAGGGTGAATTTGTTCTCTCTACTTGAGCTGGGACATCCATCTTCTTCTGCACTCATCCATCAGTGCTCCTGGTTTGGGGGTCTTTGAGACTTTCAGGCCTTCGGGACACAGATGGGGACTTCACACCATTAACTCTCTGGTTCTCGGGCCTTCCAACTTCACCACCAGCTCTCCTAGGTCTCCAGCTTGCAGAAGGCAGGTGGTGGGACTTCCCAGCCTCCATAATTGCATGAGCCAATACCTTATAATAAATCTGTCTCTCTATCTCACCTATTAGTTCTGTTTCTCTAGAGAACCCAGACTAATATACCAGTCAAATAAAAATATTCTTTAATATGGACATTTTCTTAATATTATATAAAATTTGAATGATAGCACTTTTAACTCTAAGAAAAGCTGTCTGCTTACTGTATAAACCAGGCTCGAAGACAAGCCCATCATTGCTGTGATCTAATAAAGTCAGCACTGTAGATCACTCACAAAGGAGTTGGAAATGTGATTAATAAAGACTACATCACCTGTAACTAGGGCCATCTCTAAAAAAAAAAAAATCATGAAATGAATAAACTTCGCCTCAAAGATCCTCATCTCTCCTTTTGGAAGGTCTCACAAATTACTTAATATTCCTAGGTCTCAGTTTTCTCATCTGTTAAATGAGAATAATTGGAGTACCTTGCTCATAGGGTTGTTTTGAGGATTAAATGAGATCATCTACATAGAGTCATGCTGTGGGCCTGGGACATAGCGGGAGCTCAATAAATGTTATCACCTTCAATCCCAAGCTGTCCCAGGTAATGTCCACCAGGACTTGCTTTTTATCGTAACATTCTCACATTTAGTGTTTTAGCCTCTGAAGCAAAACTTAACAATTCTATGTTTTTTCTCCCAAAGCTTCAATCTGTTTTTCACAAGCTATCCCAGGGGATGTGGGGAGGGAGATGAATGTATAGTCATTATTTCTAAAGACGTATTATTCTCCCAGGGAAGACATTTAATAATGTACATGGGCCTGAAAGTTCACCAGTTCTTCACACCCAAAACGTCCCAAGGAGAATTCCTACTCTTTCCCCTTAACCTGCTCTCTCCACCCCACCCCTAGGTGCCCAGTGATATCACCACTCACCTGGGCTTGGACTGGGGAAGTGGCCCTTGAGCATGCCCTCACTCATTCACCAGGTTCAGCCCCTTCCCAAGCCCTGCCTCTCTTCTCTTTCTGTGCCCCAAATTCCTGCCATTTTCTTGTACGAACTGTCATTCTCCATTTTCTAACTAGTAACCTCTAGTTTCCTCCTTTTTCTGATCAACCTGACCCAGACCTGTCAGATCCAATTCTGGCCAAGTCACCTCCTGTGCAGAAATCGTCCATGGTTCCCCAGGGCAAAAGTCCAAACACCTCAACCTGGTACCCAGGGTTCCTGCATTGTGGCCCCAGCTTCCCTGGCTGGCCTTAACTCCATTACCCATACTGTGGTCAAGGGTGGTGTTTAAATACAGTCAGGCATTGCTGTAGGGATATGTTCTGAGAAATGTGTTGTTAGGCAGCTTTGACACTGCAGTCAGTTGTAACACAATGGTATGTATTTGTGTAACTAAACATGGAAAAGGTACAGTAAAAGTATGGGGTAGAAGATGACAAATAGTCCGCCTGTAGAGGGCACTGACCATAAATAGAGCTTGCAGTACTGGAAGTTGCTGTGGGTCGGTGAGTGAATGTGGAAGTCTAGAACATTACTGTACACTACAGTAGACTTTATAAACACTGTACACCTGGGTGACACTAAGTTTATAAAAAAATAAAGTAATCGCACTGATACTATGACAGCTGTGATCTCACTAGATAACAGGAATTTTCAGCTCCATTATAATCTTATGGGACAACAGGGGTATATGTGATCTGTCGTTGACCTAAATGTCCCTACGTAGTGCTTGATTGTATCTGAGAACCAGCCATAGGCACTGACCAACAGATAGGAAGTTAGCGGTGCCAGGCAGTACCCTTTCATTTCCTGGTTCAGGAGAAGGTCTGATGGAGGATTCCTGGGGGAACAACGCTCTCTACCAACTATAACAGCACGTTTCAACACCTGATGAATATCAGACCTCCCTGTGGGCAAACAGAAGAATTGGATACCTTCTTACCATGCCCTTTACACTCCTTTCTGTGTTTATAAGTCTGGCCCTTTCTTCATAGACCATCTTAATTGCCACTTTTCTCACACGATACCATAGAGAAGTCACCTTTCTCTGTTATTGTGAATTCCCATAGCGTGTCCCTAATGTACCTCTCTTAGGACACAGAACTTTTACATTACATTAGAGCTATTAGCATACATGTTGCATTCGCTCCTAGGATGATAACTTAGATCTACAAACTGACAACCCACAGGCTCAACTCAGCTTGCAGTGACTGGCGAAACCTGAAAGTATGTATTTTTTAATGATAAATTTCAGACTTCGGATTTCAAAACTCTGGCTTTCTGGCTTCTCTTGAAGCATTGGCAAGCCTGGCCCCACTGGGCCCGTCTGCTCTGGTAGTTACAGTAGGCTGGGTCTGCGAAGCAGCTGCCCCACCCCCAGCTCCCAGAAGGGAAGCCAGCTCTTCGTTTCTCCACAATTCCCGCGTGGCCTGTTTCACTCCTGCCGGATCCCTGTCCGCAGTGGAGTTTGCAGCCCTGCTGTAACAACTTTGAGGGCAGAAAGCCTTCCTTACTAGCCTTGGTTTGGTGTGATGATTAAAAGCACAGATATTGGGCCCAAACTATTTAGGGTCTTATATAGTGCTGATGCTCACTAGCTTGTGGGCCTTGGCAGGTACTTATCCTTTCCTTGATCCGGGTTTCTCTTCTGTAAAATGGGGATAACAACATTGTAGTGCCTACTTGATAGGATTCTTGTGATGATTAAATGAGCTAATACATATAAGGTGCTTAAAACAGTGCCTCGTGGGTAGCTAGCCATCCAATGCCAGCTTCGTCTACTAGTTGCAGTAGAGATGACAGAATATTCCTCACAGAACCTGGCACACATAGTAGGTATACAGACAGATTTACTACATGAATAAACAAATTACATATCGTTTACAAGGTCCTCACAGAAACTGGGCTAACCCAGATGGCAGCCTGATATAATGGAATTCCCATCAATGTGGCTATCCTGGAACAATTAGTTGAGGGACAATAGGATATGATTCGGCTGTTTCAACTTTAGCCTATCACAGGCTGGGAGCAGTGGCTCTGCTGGCCTGTAACCCCAGCATTTCGGGAGGCGGAGGTGGGTGGATTGTTTGAGCTTAGGAGTTTGAGACCAGCCTGGGCAACATGGCAAAAGCCCTTCTCCACAAAAATAAATAAATAAATAAAATGAGCAGGGTGCAGTGGTACACCTGCAGTCCCAGCTACTCAGGAGGCTGAGGAGAGAGGACTGCTTGAGTCCAGGAGGTTGAGGCTGCAGTGAGCTGTGGTTGTACCACTTCACTCCAGCCTGGATGACAAAGTGAGACCCTGTTTAAAGAAAAAACTTTAGCCTGTGAAAAGATATCTATGTATGTATCCAAGGGAAAACAACAAAACAAAACATCAGGTTGAATGGTGGAGATTGTATGCTAATTATCCAAGTACATAATTCTCAAAGTTCCAATAAGATTGTCTGAATTCCAGTCAGGGTCCTCCAAAACTTCTAACCAGAGGTGCTTGGGGCCAATATGGCAGAAGAAAGGGGATGGCGTGGTCATAGCGTGGAAGTGAAGCGCTCCTGCAGAGAAGTTCATCATTTCCGCTGAGGTTGTATGTTCGTTGGAATGGCTAGAGGAGTTTCATTGATGGAAATTATGGAGAATTAACCTTTTCTTCCTTGTACAAGACCTCTTCCAGGTACAACTCTCAGTCTACATCAATGACCATATACTAGTTGAAGAGACTAAGCAATGATGAAGATAATAGCCACATTCAAATGCAGAGAAAACAGACATTCACTTCTAGAAACATCTAACTCTTTGCAGTGTCTCTCAAAAAGAAAATGCCATGGAGCATCATTGAGTATTCTCGGCCCTTATCCCTGAACCTATGGTGAGGGATTCTAATTCAAAAGTGATTTGTATCCCTATGGCGGATACCTTATGGATGACGTTTAACTCAGCCTAAACCAGAGGAAAAGTACTCCGTAAAAGAAACTTTATCACCCTCACGAAAGGCCAACAGCTGGAAGATATTTTGTACCTATTCTAATTAAGGTAGATGCTTTTCTTTTCTTCTGGAATTCCTGCAGGAATGACCTCGGGGAGAATGATGTCAGTAGATGATCATCTCCAGGCCAAGAGTTGTTCCTTCCAAAAACAAGACCCCAGAACTCCGTCTAGAAGGGATCAGCCAAGACTTGGGTGCCTTCACCTGCAGGCCACAGTTCAGTTGTGTTAGAGGAAAGGTAAGCTGTGATGATTTTGAAAGCCGAGATCTGACGTAGCCTTAAATTCATGTGATAACAAGTTTCCAGTCCTGGATTTGGAAGATCTCCAAGGAAACTTCTTTCCAGAGCATCAAAGGAAGTCAAGAGAGATTACAACATCTGGGACCAGCACTGAACATTTGATGATTGTTTAGGCAAGTGATTTACTGGTGACCTGCAGGGAAAACAAAGTCAAGCAGAGAAGGGGAATGACGTGGCAGGCAGAAGCAGCCAGTGAAAGCTGATGGTATTAATCATTAGTGGCTCCGAGCCAAGATAAGTACCTGAGAGTGAAGTAGAAGAGATTGGTGGAGGGAACAGGAGACCTGTGTTCTGGTCCCAACTTGGCC
The DNA here is from genome assembly GCF_006542625.1 of Nomascus leucogenys. Taxonomy (NCBI): domain Eukaryota; kingdom Metazoa; phylum Chordata; class Mammalia; order Primates; family Hylobatidae; genus Nomascus; species Nomascus leucogenys. Next base: position 68,289,688 of record NC_044401.1, on the reverse strand, counting down.
ACTTATTTTCTGTGAACTTTTATGAGAGGCTTTGCTGTTGAACTTTTTTTTGTCTCCCTCTATAGCATAGAAGAGGAAGATTAGGTCCCAACAGTCAAATCTCAAAAGCCTTCAGGGACCAGGCTGGAAATGTCTATCGTGAAGGAGATTGGGTGAGACAATAAAGAGGCAGGGAATATTGGTGATTGCAGCTAACCAAAAGAGTATCCATTGCTGGGTATGATAGGTCACACTTGTAGTCCCAGTTACTTGGGAGACTGAGGTGGGAGGCTTGCTTGAGGCCAGTAGTTCAAGGCCAGCCTGGACAGCATAGCAAGACCTTGTCTTTAAAAAAGTAAAAAAAAAAAAAAAAAAAAAAAAAAGAAAAAATTAGCAGGATGTGGTTGCGCGTGCCTGGAGTCCCAGCTACTCGGGAGGCTGAAGTCTGGGGGATTGCTTGAGCCCAGGAGTTTGAGGCTACAGTGAGCTATGATTGTGCCACTGCATTTCCAGGGTGACAGAGCAAGACACTGTCTCCAATAAAAAATAAAAATGTAAAAAACAGTGTCCACTCTTGCTAAAATCTTTCAGGTGCATTATTGCTAAAGTGCTGCCTGATGAATGTGCCTCTGTTCTAACTTGGCCTGCAGACTGTTATCTTATTCATCCATGGGAACCGAATGATGCCCAGGGCCACATATGACCCTAAGCTTTTGGGTGTCTGTGATCCCAAAATGGGCCATCTCACCCTTAAATACAAAGGACATGGGGCTGTAGCTTGTTTGGATGAAGAGCATGGGCTCTGCAGTAATGTGGGGTTGAGTCTTCTGCTCTGTCACTAACTAGGGGCCCATGTTCCACTGTTTGTGCTTCCAAAATTCAACAACTTTGAAAACCAAAAGATTTTCTGTAGGTTTACAGTCATTTGGTGGCAAAACTGACCTGAATTTTTAGAAAGATCATTTATACCAGAGGTTGGCAATTTTCTTTTTTCCCATAAAGGGCCAGATAGTATTTTTGGCACTCAGCTCTACCCTCGTAGCAGGGAAGCAGCCATAAGAACTGGGCATGGCTATGTTCCCATAAAACCTGATCTACATAAACAGGTGGGATTTGGCCCACAGGGTGTAGTTTGCTGACTTCTGAAGTATACTATTTAGCACAAACAATTCAGACATTTTGCTATAGAAATATTAATGATTCTGATTATTGGGTGCTGTCCCAGATACCTCTGGGGTTATGGTAGACAGACTCATGGTCCCCAAAGATGTTTGGGTCCTAATCCCTAAAACCTGTGGATGTGTTACCTTACATGGCAACGGGAACTTTGCAGATGTGATTAAATGGAGGACCTTGAAGATGCAGAGGTGATCCTACTTTCTCTGGGTGATCACACCTTCCCCAGTGTAATCACATAGGTCCTTCTAGGAGGGGAGGCAGAGTCAGAAACACACAAAGTTCAGATGCACAGGAGATGCTGTGACAGTGGCAGAGGTTAGAGAAATGGAAGTTTGAAGATGCTACGCTCCTGGCTTTGAAGATGGAGGGAGGGGTGTGAGCCAGGGAACACACGCAGCCTCTAGAAGCTGAAGAAGGCGAGGAAACAGATCCTCCCCTAGGGCCTTCAGGAGGAACACAGCCCTGCTGTCCTTGAGTTTAGACCTTCTGACCTTCAGAACTGTAAGAGAATAAATCTGTATTGTTTTAAGTCATTAAGTTTGCGGTAATTTTAACAGTAATAATAGAAACTAACACAGAGGTATAGTGACATATATGGTATATGCACTAAATTTCCTTTCTAAAATCTAAGATTTATGAAGATGAAAACTTGTGAGCTGAAAGCTTTGGGTCGGATACTGGCTCGTGGATTTGTTGTGGCATGATCTTGAGCGAGATCATTCAGCTCCTTAAATCTCAGTCTCCCCATCTATGCAGTGGGTATAAAATCCTATCTTCCCTTATAAAGTCGTTGAGGAGAGGATGGTGATGTTCCTTCCAGATCTCCCTTCAAGAAAGGGGTGCGCAAACTGTAGAAGGCGCTTCTGGTATGGAGTCTGCCTTTGGTATCAGCCCAGTAGGCGTTATCTCAGCTGCAGAACACCCTGAGGGGGAGCATATCTATGGCTGATCAGAGTTGAGTATATAGGGCCTGCCATTTCCAAAATGCTGAGAACCAAAAGTCAGAATTTCCAGTTATCAGCAAACACTTCAGTCTAAACTTTAAAAATTGGGGAAGCGTGGTGGGTATTTCAAAATAGTTTGCTAAAGTCATAGGAAATGCCCAGTCTTCCAGTATTTGGGTGGAGTTGTCCCTCTTGGTATCGCTATACCCTTCTCACGCTTAGTAAATTGTCTCTTTATTAAAATCTCCCCAAGTTCCCCAATTTAAGTCTGTCATTTGCTTCCTGCTGCAACCCCACTAATGTCAGTAACAATGAACTTTATTAAACATTTGCTGTGAGTCCTGCAAACGCAGTGTCATTTAATCCCCGCGAGAATTCCGCGGAGTGTTACTAGTCCACCTTATGGAAGATGAATCTCAAGCTTAAAGAAATTACAATCACAGAGTTAGAAAATAACAAACCAGGAACTGAATCCCTACCGAATCCCTACTCCAGCTGTCTGAGTGCAAACTCTGATCTTAACCACTATGCCATGCCACTGTGATGGATCGTCAAACCTCCATTTCCGCAAAACTCAGCAGATCACTGAAATATTTTTAGAAACTGTTTTTTCCCCCCAGCACCAAATAATGATACCAACAGATTAGTATCTGGTCTACACCGGATAAAAATGATCAGTGTTATTGCTGACAATTTTCAGATGCACTCACTCCAAGCAGCCTTTCTTCATCTTTTTCTGAGAGGCTAAAAAAAAGTTTTGAATCTGTGAGATCTATAAGTGGTGGAGTGTGAGTGGGAGGGTGGGAGCAAGAGAGAGAGAGAATGAAAAAGGTCTAGACAGGCAGGTCATGCTTAAATATCAAATCACTCCCAGCCACGCTTTGGTCTTCAATAAGAGGGTGGCAGATGTACACATTGTGAGTGCTGACCTTTGAAATCGAGAGCCAGCTTTTATAGACAGGATCTCAGCTCAGTCTAGCAGAGTGAGAGGCTATGTGCCCTAGGGAATGAAATTTTTGTCTGCCAAATTAGACCAGCCAGAGACCCTTTATCTTTAAACTGGTGGTTCTATAAACCCTAGTCCCCACTTAGTGCAGTCATAGATCTTTGTGGCCTCACATTTTCTTTTCAAAACCTTCTTGAATATCTTGCACATACAGATGACCTTTAGACTCCATTTAGCAAGTTCTTAAATCTACCCCCATCCCACAGGGATCTGGGTTGGAATAGTGTGAACTTTCCCATTAATTTCAGTGCAACTCATTGTCTCCATGAGGCTTCTCTGTTGCAGGCAACAGAATCCAACTCTGGCTAACCTAAGCAAAGAGAAACCTATTGAAAATACATTGAGGGCTTGTCAAATTCTGGGGAGACTTGCACAGTTTTTAGGGACTAGGTTTGACATGGATAGGAACTAAGGAAGCTTCACAGTATCAAGGAAACAGAGAAGAGGGATCCTCTCTGGAACCTGAAAGAGTCTGATCCAAACGCCTCTGACTCCATCATGAAAGGCTTCTAGCCAGTCCCTCCTTTCGTACTGGGCATGACTCAAAAAGTGCACCGAGAAAGTGCCTGGGTGACTCAGCTGAGGCTTTATTCGCTCTCTCCCACCTCTTACCAACTCCTTTCACCAACTAGAGTGGAGAGCAGGGGATCTGGCTTTCCCAGTTGAAAGTGGTAACCAAGAATTGCCCTCTGCAGAAGATGCTGTCAATACCCACGTGTATCCTCTTGGCCTCCCTGGGAAGTTGCCTCTAGGTTTGCCTCTACACACATTGGTCGTCTCTGTGGCCAGCGGGCTACCCTCAACCCACGAGGGCCGGGATTTGGAAGATCAATAGCCCAGTGTCCTTGACCCTCAGGAAGAAGTCCTGAAGTGTGTTCCACACAGTCTCTCATGAGCCAAGTTGCCCACAGCAGTAATCTGTGCATTAATGTCAATAAGGGACATTGGCTTCCTCCATTCCACATTGCACTTCTTAGTGCTTCCTGAGATCTCCTCCCAAATAAACCATTTGCACCTAAATCTCTGTCCCAAGATCTGTTTTAGGGGAACCCATACTAAAATGTCTTAACCAGGCTTTATGCAAAAGGGTAGAGTCAAGTCCCTAATAAGCAACTGGGCTGTTATGAGGTAAAGAGAATTGATGATGAACAACCACAAATGTCAAATAATCACACATCCATTAAAATGATAGCAATAAAAAATTTTAAAAAGATTTTTAAAAGGGTGAAAACCTACTTAAAGCTTTTATTTTGCTACCTTGTTTAAAGATAAATAGAATAAGGTCCTCCAGTTGTATCATCATGTCTTTTCGAAGTACACGTGTGTTAGTTATCTGTCACTGTATAAAATCTTGTTCCAAAGCATGGTGATTTAAAACCATAAACGTTTATTATCTCACGGTTTTTGTGGGTCAGGCATTTGGGGACAGCTTTGTCGGGAGGGTCTAGCATGGGGGCTCTTGTGAGATTAGAGAGAAGATGTCAGCTTGGGCTGAGGTCACCTGAAGGCTGGAAGATCTGCTTCTCAGCTGGTGTTCTCACATGGCTGTTGGCAGGAGGCCTCAGTTTCTCACCACATGGGCCTCCCTAAAGGAATGCTTGAGTGCCCTCCTGACACGGCAGATGGTGGCCCCGAGTGAGTGATCCAGAAAGAGCAGGAGGATGGAAGCTGTCTTTTGAGATCTAGCTTCTGAAGTCACATTATTCATTTCTGCAGAATCCAATTGTTTACACAAGTCAGCCCTATTCCAAGTAGAAGAGGACTCCATACAAGTGTAAATATCAGGAGGTGGGGAGTACTGGGGACCATTTAGAGGCTGGCATAGTACTCATCTTCTTCTACATCAGTCAACTATCTTTGATGTCTACGAAACTGACTAATGAACAATTCTACTGTGGAGTCAAGTCAGGGACCCCCATCCCACATCTACTAAGTCCACAACTAGATGCTTAGGGTAACAGTTTACTACGTAGCCAACATGTTCTCTGTTGTGAAAGTAAGGACATCAGTGCAGTGTATTTAACTTGTGCTTGTGATTCTGGCCTTGAGTCTGAGAATAACCAAGTTGCCAGAGTTGGAACCAAAATGTGACTTGTGCTGGATAGACTTGTGTCTGGACAGACAGTCTCTCCCCTGCCAATTTTCTACCTCCTCCTCCACAGTGAACAGATCCTAAACTCTAGCGTGAAGTAAACAAAAGAGAGAAAATTCCTTTGTAAGCCCACCAGAACCTAATAAAAACAGAGCCATATGCTGCAGAACCCAATCCGGAAATTCCAGCTTAACATAAAAAATATAAAATACCATCCTCAATGTGCCAAGCTTTTATAAAGAAGATGAGTGACTCTGCCAACCCAAATAAGAGGGAAGGCCAAATGAGTTAAAGTGCCAAGCACATTTTAGAAGTACCCTGCCCCCTCCAAATCATAAATCCAATGTTAGTAGGGCCTGTGGAGAAGGGCCTGGAAGATTATCTTTCATGGCATTCTTTGTATTCACCAGGGCTTGATGTGCGTGAGTCTTAGATTGTACTGACCCAGAGCTCAAAGGGAGAACAACATTGTTACCTGAGAAATCAGCCCCTAAAAATAGACTCTAACAAGAGCATTTCTCTTCATGAGAAATGGAAATTACAGGGATATTTTGAAAAGCATTGAAATTTATACCACAGCAGTATCCTATGCATTGATTTAAAGAGTGGGTCATTTCACTGCAAATTTGAGACATAAATACACTGATTCAGATGACAAAATGCCAGACTTCAACAGCGTTAGACAGCTCTTTTGCAGAAACGTTAATTGTGTGTGCTCTCTGATTCCCTGCCTCAATCACTGGACTTGCAACCACGTGGTCGCTCGGTCCAAAAAACCGGGAGGCACCTTGGCATTTCTCATTCACACACTCATACTCCATTTCTAATTTATTATCGAGGTTTTTATAGGCCATATCTTTCTCCATTTTTTCCACATCTCTCTGTCTCCACCACCCCACTCAGGCCTCTTGCTGGAGAGCTGCAGACACCCCCACATTCTTATTCCTGCTTCTATTCTTGCCACAGCCCCCCTTCGCAGAAGTTATCATTAGTTTCTGCTCTGACTAACTGACACACTCAAAATAAAAGTGTAAGAAGTGTGGAGGTTAGAAATCCAGGGCTGGCATGGCATTCTTTCACATCACCAGGGACCCAGCCTTCTTCATTCTTGTATTCTACCGCGTGGCTTCTGTGCCACGGTCACCTCATGTATCAAAATGGCTGCTAGAGCTCCAGCCATTACATTTGCGTTGCAGCTAACAGGAATGAGGAAAGGCGTTGAAGAAAATCACGCCTCCTTTTTAGAAGGACACTTCCCAGAATCATACACAAAAACCTTTACATTGCATCGGCTATAACTTAGTTGTATGACCACAGCTGGTGGCAAGGGAGGTTAAGAAATTTAGTCTTTGTTCCAGTCATGAGCCCAGTAAAAATCAGGGCTGCTATTACTAAAGAAAAGGATAGAGCAGATATTAGGGTGCTGCAAGTAGTTTCTGCTTCACCTCTTCCATATCCCCTCAGTCAGAACATGTTCTTTATATGCCCTATGAGGACACACTCATAGAGGTCCCACAGGCCATGGTAAATAGTTTAGTTTATTGGACGATGGGAAGCCACTGTGGAGTTTTAAGCATGCAAATGATGTGACCCAATGTGCGTCTTTAAAAGTTCACCTTGGCTACTCTGGAGCACCAGGTGTAGTCAGGCACACATAAGGCAGGAAGACCATCCAGGAGGCCAGTATAGTGCTCCAAGGGAGAGGTGATAAAAGTGGTAGCAATAGCAGTGCTGAGAAGTGGTTGAGCTTGAGCCACACTGTGGTTATAGAGCCAACAGAACTTGTTGATAATTTGGAATGTGGGTATGATCAAATGAAGCATGGTCAGGAAGGTCCCTGGATTTTAGACAGGGATGCCATACCATTCATTGAGGATGAACTGGCTGGGAGAGGAGCATACCGAGGAAGGGAAAAATCAGAAGTTCTTTTTTGGAGGAGTTAGCAGTGCCTAGCAGGTATGTAAGTGAAGACATCAGGTAGACAGTTGGTAGAGGAGTCTGGTGTGCAACGGCAGGGCCAGGGCTGGAGATATATATATATTTGGATTCCTGAGCACATGGATGATATTGAAAGCCATAGAACTGGGTGAGATCACCTATGGAGAATATCAGTGCAAGAAGAGGAGGGGAGGAAAGGAAAGAAGAGAGGCTAAAGACAAAAACCTTGATGTATTCTAATACGTACAACTCTGGGACATAGGAGATGGATCACTCAAAAACTCAGTTCCCTGAGCTGTAAAATGGGAATGTGTCTGGAAAAGTGCATGGGCCTTCATATAATTCTTTGCAAATGAAAGATAGTCCTTGTTTCTGCATCAAAACATAAGCAGCGTACTTTGAAACAACCGATTACCTTTATCCAGTCAAGTGGAATGCTTTATAGCCAGCTGTTATAAAAATAAGTTGTGGTTTCACTGTGTTTAACATAACTCTGCTTGTCTTTGGTTTGGTTTTCAGTATCAGTTTATGTCTTTAGACATAGCCCATGAACCACCATATAAATGTAAAATTTGTTATTAAAAGTGTACATAAAACCTCCTTCATAGTTCTCTTGTTTTATGTAACAAATAACATCCCAAAACACCCTTGGGAAAAGGATTTGGAAGATAAACATCTAAAAGTAGAAAAAAATGTTCTGTTTTGTTTTTTACATTGAGTGCTAGCCACCATATTAAGTCTGTTCATGTATATCATGATAAAAATAATAAAAAGGAAAATGGCTAACATTTCTTAAACACCTACCATATATGGGACACTGTAATTATTATTATGTACATCATCTTATTTGATTTTTTTTCCAGCTATGGTAAGAGGTGGGTATTACTATATGAAGGTTACAGTGGGAACAACTGAGGCCCAGAGATCTTTTCAAGCTAGAAAGTATCAGAGCCGGTTTATAAATCCAGGTTAATTTGGCCCTGAAATGCATGCACTGAACTTTCATTCTACTGTCTCATAGTTATGATCTCTGTTGCTTCTCTATCATATCAGTTTCCTTTTTCTGCTGTAACACATTATTACAAGCTTGGTGACTTAATGCCAATTTCTTATCTTACAGTGCCGTAGTTCAGAAGTCCAAACGTGGTTGTTATGGGCTAAAATTAAGGTATCAACCAGGTGCATCCCTTCTGGAGGCTCCGGGAGGGAATCCATTCCTTGTATTTTTTCAGCTTCGAGGGCGTGCCCACATTCCTTCCAACAATTATGTCACTCTGGCCTCATCACATCTCCCCCTCTGACTCTGGCCCTACTGCCTCCATTGGATGAGGATAGCTGTGACTGCATTGAGTCCGCTGGAATAATCCAGGCTCCTCTCCCCATCTCAACATCCTTAACTTAGTCACATCTGCAAAGTCCCTTTTGCCATGGAAGGAAATATATTCACAAGTCCCGGGGATACGATGTGAACATCTTTGGGGGAATGTCATTCTGTCTACCGCACTTACCCAACTTATCTTGCATGTTCCCATCTTTCCCTTTAATGAGGAAATTTTGATAGAGCATTTGAGGTCTCCACGCAGTGGTGAGTATCCTTTTGGGGCCTTTGCCCACCTATATCTGTCAGATAGTGTTCTGGCCAGGGAAACATGGGCCCCGGGCAGAGTGGGGTCCCCTGCCTCCCAGTGAACTGGTCTCTGCCATTCATTTATCTTCTTTAGGTTGGACACGAGGAATGTGGGGGAAATGGGCACCCTCCATTCTACAGGCTGGAGACTGGGTTGCTTCTATTTTCAAACAGCTCCTCCCATCCTCATGCCTTTTTCCCAAAGTCATAAGCCTTGAGCGGGAGAAGAAAGCTGAGAGGAGTCTGATGGGTGAACGGCAGCTTTCAGTGGTGGCATTCAGCCCTTTGTTGTCTCTGACTTTTCCAGCTACAGCCCCCATTCCCAATAACATGGCCCAGCTCCAACCACAGCCAGCTCCTCACCAGCCCTGAACAGACCTTGCCCTTTCACTTATCAGTGCATATGCACACTCACCTCCCGCTAAGTGCCCTGGACTCCTTTGCTGGCTGAGAATTGACTTATCTTTGAAGATGGCCCACATATCACGTCCTTCAGAAAATCTAAGCTGATTCCCCTGGTCAGAGTTAATATGACTGCCCTCTGGGCTCCCAGTCACTTTGCTCATACCCATTTTTAGACAGAAATCCTGCAGCTGCAAGTGCCCAAGCCCAACAGGAACCTACTGACTTATGCAGCTGACGTTCAGGAGTGGATCCTTCAGGTATAGCTGGATCCAGGGTCCCAGCCAATTATGTCGGCTTCCTGAGTTTCCTCTCTCCTTCTCTCTACATCTCCCTACACCTTAGCTCTGTCCTTTTCCATATGCCCACCTATGCAGCTTGAGAAAGTGACTGCCATCTGCACCTAATTCCAGTTTTACAAACCCAGTGGAAAACAAGGCCCTCTCTCCCTTACGCAAATGCCAGTCCTAAGGAGGAATCATTTGCCCTGTTGTTCCTCTGCCCATCACTAAACACATCACTTTGTCCAGAGAGGATAAAATTCTCTGTCATTGGCCACTCTGGGTCATAGTTCCAGCCTTGCATGGAGAAGACAGGGCACTTCGGGTCAGCTCCAGTGGGACCCACGGTGTTGGAGAGGGGATCCCCAAAGAGCCATGCTAAACAGACCAAATCACAGTGTCTGTGTCCTCCACAGCGGGGGTCGCACTTACCACTTTGTATTTTCCTTTATCTGTTTCAACCATTAGCTACTAGTTATCATCACTTCAATTCTGTAACTTGAATTCCTACATTTCATTCATTTGACAAATATTGACCAAATGCCTACTGTGTGCTAGACTGAGGGGCACGAAATTAGGCTGAGTCTTATTCCTCACGGCAACACTGTGGGCTGGGCATTTTCATTACTCCCACACAGGGATGACATAGTGTTATGGGTTGAATGGTGTACCCCCAAATTCATATATCAAAATCCTAGCCTCCAGTATCTCAGAATGTGACTGTATTTGAAAATAGAATCTTTACAGAGGTAATCAAGTCAACATTAGGTCCTTAAGGTGTGCCCTAATGCAGTATGACTGGTGTTCCTCTAAAAAGGGGAAATTTGGACACAGAGACATGCATAAAGGAAGAAAAGGTGAAGAAGTCCGTCTGCAAGCCAAGGAGAGAGGCCTGGAGTAGATCCTTCCCTCACGGTCCTCAGAACTGTGTCCCAACCTTGTGGACACTTTGATCTTAGACTCCCAACCTCCAGAACTGTGAGAGAAGAACTTCCAGTTGTTTAAGCCACCCAGTTTGTGGTACTTTGTTAGGGAAGCCCTAGCAAACTAATATACACAGATTCACTATGTATTTGCCTATGTGCATTGCACGTGCACACACACACATACACAGGTGCACATGCACACACACATATTATTTCATTTTTTTAAAAAAAAGTCCCTAAAAAATAAAATGATCATGAATGCTTAGCAAAGAAATCAACCAGATTTCATTTATAGTCATCACCACCCACCCCTCCTCTCCACAACTAGAATAAGAGGGCTTCATTAAAGGAAGTAAGAATGAAAAACTTTCTTGTCTCTCACCTTCTACATAAAAGGTTTACTCAGGGGAAATCACCATTTGAAAGCCAGTTTTATCTGAGTCTTACTTAGAAACAGCCTTACCAGAATGCAGAAGTGGAGCGAGAGAAGAGAGGAGAGACCGTCCTGAAGCCACATGTCTGTTGCCGCTCACAAGGGAGCCCGTTGGGAGAGCCAGGAGCTGAAGAGGCAGAGAGACCCACGAGGGTTGCCAACCATCTCGTTCTGCCTGGGACTAAGGGACTCCTGGGATCTGGAACTTTCAGTGCTAAAACTTGGATAGTCCTGGGCACACCAGATGACTGGTCTCCCTCCAGTCCTTTGCCCCACAGGGTGGCAGTCTCCAAGGAGAGGCTGTGGAGCGGACAGCCTGTGCTAGGACCCCAGTCCCTGCCTCCTCTCTGGGCAGAAGATTCACCGGTCTGAGCCTCAGTTTCCTTAGCTTGAAGATGGGGATAATAAGAAAAACACTTGCCTTGTCAAGGTGTTGAGAGGCATGGCAATAGCCCCTGGATGTTCCTGAGGTGAGCAGTTCTGGCTGAACTCAGACTCACCTGCTTTGCCTGGAAGCATCTTTCTGTAGTTTGCTTTAGGGCTTTCTGTGCTGAGGCAGCTTGCTTGGCCAGTGCAGAAAGCACAGGCCAGGACAGCAGAGGAGTTAATGCCGCCGAGTGTAACCTTCTACCAATTAGGCTTAGAAGCAGTGAATGAGTGCTCAGACCTCTGTGACGTTCAGGAACATTTCTTGGAGGCATTCTCTATGCTTCGCCAAGACTCCACTGCAGCTGGCTTTGGGGTCTGGAGCAGCAATTTTGAGAAGACCCCTTATATGAGCCTGACAGTCACCCACTCCGCACTCCTGCTTCCTAGAGTCACCCCTCAAGTTAATCCCCTGTATCCAAGCCCTTGTTGTAGGCTCAGGCTTTAGGGGACCCCAAACTTAGGATAATTAAAAGTCATAACCAGGTTTAGCAAATGTCAAGCAGCCATTTCAAAAATGCCCATTGTGGTTATTTGTCTGGGGTTTAGAGTTCACAGGTGCTGGGAAACCCTGCTTTTAAGGTGGGCCATCTCAGGGACCCACGGGCTGTCAATACACTTTAGTAACCACCCTAAGAAAGTGGATCCCCCGTCTCTACTAAAAACACAAAAAATTAGCCGCGCATGGTGGCGGGCGCCTGTAGTCCCAGCTACTCGGAGAGGCTGAGGCAGGAGAATGGCGTGAACCCGGGAGGCGGAGCTTGCAGTGAGCCGAGATCGCGCCATTGTACTCCAGCCTGGGGGACAGAGCCAGACTCCGTCTCAAAAAAAAAAAAAAAAAAGAAAGTGGATCGAGTCCACCTGTAGATGGATGTCACTTGGCTAAGCTGAAATTTGTTCAAAATGGAAAATGCCTGGAAGGGTTTGGAGTATTTCTTCAAGCTGAATGAAAGCGTTTCACCCTCGCAACTGTATAAAATTGTGGGTGCCTAAAATTACAACCATTCTCCCCACCATTGGTTTCTATGTCCTCAAAGCAAAGAGATAAAGGAACAAAAAAATCTGTACAATAGCCAAATACAATGGTGTGATTTTTCCAGGGCACTAAAGGGTGGTTAGGGTTCCTTTCCAATGCTCACTTAGCTTGTAAACAAATAGCTTTAGGCAAGCGACCTTGTCACAAAAATGTTTCTGAGTTTTGCAATGAGACAAGTCTTTTGACATTAAAGCCTGAAGCACACAGGGGGATGTAAATGACAACGGGGTCTGGATTCAAAAGAAATGACAATGGTGTTCCGCAACATGCCATCTGAATATAAGCCATTTCCCACAAGGATTTCTGCCCAATATTTCTCCAGATATGGATCAAGAGTATTTGAGATCCAAGGGCTGGAAGTGTGGCTTGACTCCTGTTAGGTATTGGCTGAAGGTGAGCTATGCCTAGTTTCTCTAAGGCTACGGATGGAGAACCAGCTCTAAACGGGTTGCCAGCGACCCAGAGGGGTCTGAAACACAGGGAGTTAACCACAGGGGATCATCTACTTCAAGATGTCTTGAAAAAGACAAGGAAGAATAATAGAGGTGAGGAACTGGGATCCTTAAACAGCGATCCTTAAACAGCACTTCTCAAACTTTCATGTTTATTTGAATCCCCTGGGACTCTTGTTAAGCTGTTGATTCTGATTCAGTAGGCCCAAGATCGGGCCTGAGATTCAGCATTTCCCATAAGTTCCCAGGTGATGTTCATTGTTCACAGACCACACTTTGAGTAGCAAAGCTTTAAACACAGGGGCTGTAAAACGGACTTGAATAGTAAAGACATCGGAGCAGAAGTTTGATGCCCCACTGGAAGCCTGTTAAAGTCTCTCCTCAAACCACCACTCTGGGTATGTGTGGGACAGAGATTGAGAAGGGCTGAGAGAGGATCTGAGGGAAGAAGGAAGACAGAGGGGGAGGGAGAGGGAAAGAAGAGAGGTTGGGAAAGACCATATGTGATTACTTCTACTTCAGTGAAATCAGAGAACAGAGCTAATTTCTCCAGATACTACTATGATTTCTGTACTGAAAGATTCTTTAATTAAATAAACACATTCTTAAAGACCATTTCCTTCGTAAGCTGTCAGCACCCAGTCCTTGTTACCAAGATAATCAGGGACTGTGAGTCCTGGAGGGGCCCCTAGAGATCATTTATCCAATTCTTCCAATTTTCCCCAAATTTAGGGCTTGAAAAGCAAACTGCAGAAGGATTAGACTACTGATGAAGGCCTTCTAAATGAAGCCATTTGGAGAGGTGCCTCAACCTATCCATATTAAGGCATAAAAATCTGAGCCATTTCTACATTTGCAATTGCTGCTATGATCAGTACAGCGTGGACATCCACCCTCATCCCGTCCCTGCATCTCCAAATGGTAAAGGATTCCTTAACTGACTTTTAATCCTATTCTGTAACTTTCCACATCTTGTGATCATTAACATGGTCTCACTTTGGCTCTTAAGGCTCAGCTGTATTCATTTTAAAGCTCCAATCTCATATTTGATTGAAAGCTTGCCTACTTTTTGCCAGGGAGGTGGCCCCAAGAGGTGGTTCTCCCCACAAAGCCCCAGCCCTCGGCTGATGGGGAGAGAGACAGAAAACTGACTTCCTCTTCTCTTCTGCAGCCCAGGGCTGGCGTGGATGTCTCCTTTTTCTTTATCATCATTTCCAGGCTCTCTGTAGGGCAATTCCCAAAGGCTTATTCTTGGTGAGGCATATTTGTGGAGCTTTTAAATTAGGCCCATAGACTCTTCAGTTTCCCTCTCCTTGAACATAAGCCAGGCTTAGTGATTCATTTCTAACAAACAGAATGTGGCAGAAGTTATGCAGTGTGGCTTCTGACTTAGGTTAGAAAATGTGATCCAAATTCCACCTGGCTCTGTCTCCTGGAGTATTTGCCTTTGGGATCAGCCACCATGCTGTGCAGAAGCCAAGCACGGAAAGGCCATGTGTAGGTATTTTAGGCAACAGCTCCAGCCAAGGTCCCCCCAAGGGATAGCATTCACCACCAGACGTGTGAGTGAGAGGCCCCAGCTCTTGGCCTTGGAGCCACTCAAGCTGATAATGAGTGATCAGGGAGGAGCTGTCTTGCTGAGAACAGCCCAATCTGCATATTCATGAGCAGAATGATGAGTTGTTTTGTTAAGCTACCAAGTATTGGGATGGTTTGGTACCCAGCATTAAATAACCACAACAAAAATGGTTGGTTCTTTGGAAAACCCACTGGGGATCTCCCTACTGCACAGAGCCTAGACACAGGTGATCTAGTTCAGGTTCAAGTTCCTCTTCCCCCACCCCCAGCTTCTGCTCTGAGCCATCAGCTTCATGGCAGACGTTAGTAGCAAGATCCCTGTGCCCAGAGGGTGCCGCTCCTGGTGGGAACAGCCCAGCTACCTTCACTGGTATCCGCTGACCCAAGGAAGACTGGGGTACCCTTGCTAGGCCCCTAGGTGGGCCTTTAGGCAACCCCACCCCTGCTAGAGTCACAGTCTCATCTCCTTCATCTCCTTCCTGCCCCTCTCTCCAAGCCCAGGAGCTCCTGGACTGGAGTTTGACAACTTTGGGCCAAAGAGACTATCACCATTCCCTGACATGCTCCACGTGCACCATCTTTTAAGAGGTGGGATATGCAAAGGGGAGAGGAGGTTGCTGCCCCACACGCTGCAGTGGGCCCATGAGGTTACTGCCCTTCTCTCTCTACCCAGCTTCTCTTCCATCCATGCGTGGGAATAGAGGGGGCTGATGGTATTGGGGATTCAGCCAAAATGTCACCACCCACAAACCCTGCAGGGAAGTGGTTGGTCCAGGCAGTTGGTGTTCTCAGAATTTGGATTGAGGAATACTTAACAGTATGGCTGCAACATGTCTTGTGCAGTTTGGGCACTGCCCAACTCCCAGGGCAGGGGTCTGCCACTTTTTACCATACTGGGTCAGACAGTAAATATTTTGGGCTTCTCACACCAGGTAAGATCTGCCTCAATTATACAACTGTGTTGTTTTAGCAAGAAAGCAGCTATACACAATACATAAGTGGATGAGTATAATTGTGTTTCAATAAAACTTTATTCACTGAAACAGACAATGAGGAGATTTGGCCCCAGGATTATAGTGTGCCATCCTTCATTCTAGGGGATTCCATTCACAAAGCACAATGCACACAGTCTTAAACTGTGGCTCTGCTTAGCACTGTGTGCTCTTTGGGCCTCGATTCTGGGAAAACAGGAATAATCCAGATGAGTGCCTGACACCATCCTGGAGGAGTGTTTTCAAGGAGGCAGTAGAATCCTCTGGGATGAGTTTAGAATATTTCTTTCACCTTCGGGAAATCTTTTGGGCATTCTACTCTTTCATTCATGAAAAGAGTCATTTTGAGCAGGTACTCTGTGTCAAGCATCGGGCCCAGTGCTGGGAATATAATGGAGAACAAGACAGACACAGTTCTGGTCTTTATGGAACGTGCAGAATTGTGGCGAAGAGAGACTTTGAACAAGTAATTACAAATGGAATAAATCTTACAAAAGGGGAGGCTCAGGGGCTATGGGAGCTCTTGTGGGGAAGCTAAGCCCATCTGAGGAGTCAGGAGATAGCTGTGGTCTAAAGTGTAGTCCCCAACACTTTTGGCACCAGGTACCAGTTTGTGGAAGACACTTTTTCCACAGACCAAGGTGGGAGGGATGGTTTGGGATGATTCAAGCAGAGTGCATTTATTGTGTACTTTATTTATATTATTATTACACTGCAATATATAATGAAATAATTATACAGCTCACCATAATGTAGAATCAGTGGGAGCCTGGAGTTTGTTTCCTGCAACTAGATGGTCCCATCTGAGGGTGATAGGGTGATGGGAGACAGTGACAGATCATCAGGCATTAGATTCTTATAAGAAACATGCAACCTAGATCCCTTGTAAACATAGTTCACCATAGGGTTCACACTCCTATGAGAATCTAGTGCTGCCACTGATCAGACAGGAGGCAGAGCTCAGGTGGTAATGTGAGTGATGGGGAGTGGCTGTAAATACAGATGAAGCTTCGCTCACTTGCCTGCGGTTCATCTCCTGCTGTGCAGCCCAGTTCCTAACAGACGACAGACCTAACAGGTCAGAGTTTGTGGACCCCAGTCTAAAGGATGAAAAGGAGGTAACCAGGCAAACAGTGGAGGGATGTGTGTTGCAGGCAGATGGGCCAGCATGTGCAAAGGGAGAGCACAGCACTGTGATGGAGGGTGAGCTTGTGACCTCGTATTCCATGGCTAAGTCTCTCCTCACTCTACTTTTGACCTTTTGTAGATCACCAAGATCAAGATCATAACCTGTCATCTCTCATCAAGCTGGTGAATCTGTACTGCTTGGTCACATAGTTTAAAAACTTTTGAACTATTTGCCAATATTAGAAAGTCAAGATATCTCAAATAAAATCTGTATCTCTGGCTTCTCTTTTAAAAATAATCCTAGCACCTGGGTCTAATCCCTGCCCAGTGACAATTGGCTTGGGGCTGCTGGTGGCTGCCTCCTTAGACGGGGCATGTGCTCCCTGTTTTGTCCCAGTCCCCATTGCTCCCAATTGCTTTATATCAGGTCTGATTCACTCATTTGCACTACTTGTCTGGCCAATGCAGACATTTGAATGTGTGACTTTCTGATCCAGGCAAATCTCATAATGCACAGAAATGGATTCAAGACAGTAGGAAAGGGGGATCTGACCACATTCTCCAAAAACAAATGTGCACTGTGGTAAAGATGAGTTATGCTTTCCTGAAAAACCCAGTCATCAAATAGACTGAATTCCCCAAGGCATGCTCCTGAAATGCAAGCTGGACACTGACAAAGGACATCTCTTTTCAGCCCTGTCATAGTCTGTGTTGTGTTGCTATAATGGAATACCTGAGACTGGATGATTTATAAAGAAAAGAGTTTTATTTAGCTCATGGTTCTGGAGGCTGGGAAGTCCAAGAAGCATGGTGCCAGCATCTGGTTGGCTTTTGGTGAGGGCCTTGTGGTATGTTGTAACACAGCAGGGAAGCTGAAGGGGAAATGGTGTGCAAAAGAGAGCAAATACAAGAGTCAGCCTTGCTGCTGACTTGCCTTACTGCCACTCTGGCAGTAACTAATTCAATCCCTCCAGAGAGAGACTGCATTAATCCCTTCATGCGAATGTACTTCTCATGACCCAACACCTCTTAAAGATCCCACCACCTCTCAACACCATCATGTTGGGGACAAAGCCTCAATGTGAGTTTTGTTGGGGACAAGCCATACTCAGACCATAGCAGGTCTCTTGCAGAAACCCTGGCAGTGTTTAAGGACAGCAAAGAAGGGCTCCAGAGAAAGAAGACTGAGCTAGCGATCGGCTCCAAAGGAGGCTTTTGTTTTGTTTTTTCCCCTTAGGCTCTTCCTCTCCAGAAAATCATTTCAGGGGATGAATTTTTCTCTAAGGAGGAGTTTTTCAAAGGATGTGCCAAAGAATACTAGATCTAAATGATACTGAAAGATGTTTCAGACACAAACAGCCTGAATGTTAGAGAAAGCAGGTGTTTTAGATCTGATTCCCAGTGGCTGACCCTGAGCTGAGGACTTGTGTGCAAAGGAAGAACTGACCCTGGGCATTGTCCCATAGAGGATAGCGTGAGGCTCGTCCCACAGGGGAACTATCAACTCCAAATGATGTCTCAGAGCTGCCCCACCTAGGATGACATATTGTTCACTAGTGGAGGGTTGTCCCTAGGGGAAGTAAATTTTAGAGCACTTTTATGAAAGCATGCAGAAACCAGGGGTGGGGCAGAAACAGAAACTAGAGATCTGTGTCTATCTGAGTGGAGCCCTGCCATTGTCTGCTACCTCCAGCAATTCTAAATGAATTACAAATTTGAAAGTGTTTTTTTTTGTCTGGAGAACTTTTCAGAGCATTTAATGTGATCATTGCAATCTCTATGGAAAGGACAGCACATGTAGCAACTCCCCAGCTCAACTATGAGGCTGTCTTTTTTCCAGAATGCCTACAGATCTCAGTTTGGGGAACCCCTGCTCTTAGGGGCCCATATGATGGAGAATGGAGAGCAGAAAAAGCTTTCTCGTGGCCTCAGCTGAACACCGCCCTGGGGTCCTTTGGAAGCCAAAAGGAACTCAGCCAGACTGGGCTCCAGGCATTACAGGGGCATTCCCAGCTCACCACCACCTCTTGACCCCTGCCCCCAGGTGCTCAGTGTAGTCTACCAACAGAACTGACACACAGCCTCACACCAACAGAGCTGGGCTCTTCCAGGGCCCCCCAAGAGCTTCCCAAGCATGGCCCTTTTGAACTTATTTTTACTCTTATAGACCTCAATATCCTTCTCTGACTTCTAGAGTCAGCCATCCTGGCCAACCTTTCCAACGTGATCCAACTTAACTCCCCATTTTCATCTCTCACAACTCCATTCTGAGCCTCCTGCACCCCCACCAGAGTTGCCTACTCTCTCCCAAACTAAATATGTTTTTAAATATATTTTTGTTTTTCTTTTTTTTAACGATTCTTCTTTCATTCAACCTGAACCTAACTAATATGTTCGTGAGCTAAATTTCTTATAAGAGATGGTGGCTTGGTTTCTTGGTTGACTCCTGTAATGCTTCTAATTTTTCAGGTTGATTTTTGTCTTAATCTGCCAGACCAGGTTGGGAGCTCCTGATCACTGCCATCTACATTTTCTTTCTGACCAACATGGGTTGAGTGCAGGCATTTGGCCCAGCCAAGGAACTGAGGGATGAGCCAGTGAGGAACAGTGTGAGACGAGCCCTTTGCTCTGTGAACCACAGCATGGGCCATCTCTCAGTGCCTGGCCCCTGCATGTTCTGTCTGAATTGTACACATCTTCAGATGAGCTGCATTTATCCTTGCTTATGTGAGACAGTTAATGGCACTCAAGAAATCATCACGAGTTTAAAACTCATTCCAGAGAAAACACGGCTCTGACAGGGTGGCGCCCTTGGGATAAGTCCACCCACCAATGTTTACCAAGGCCCTTCCATGTGCCGGCCACTAGCGCTGACTCAGATCACCACTTCTGGAGTCCAGTCACTAGAGCTGACTCAGCCCACCACTCCTGTGGTTTGAATTTTGCCTCTAACTCTTGCTGAGTGTGGACCTTGGTCAATGCACTTTAGCCTGAGCTTCAGTTTCCTCACCTGTAAAATGGGAACAATAAATAACTTTTACATCAAGGTGATATATGAATGAGACATACACTTAAGGCACTTAGCATTGTGCCTGAACCATAGTAAGTGCTTAATAGATGTCTCTCTCAATACAATAATACAATACAATACAATAATAATGAGTAGATAGTACAATTCAGCCTTCACCCACTTTAAAATTGTCCTATAGCTAGTCCTGAGAAAAGTTATTTTGGGAACCCTTTCTTTTGCCTCCTGTTTTCTTCCACATTCCTCCTTCCCTCTCTCATTCCCTTCCACCTTCTTCCCTCCCTTATTCCCTTCCAATCTCCCAGAGTTCGCAGTGTGCTTATGAATCTCGGGGGGGGCTCTCTAAATGTAGATTCTTGGGCCCCAAACCCAGACATTTGATTCAGTGTGTCTAGAGAGCGGCTCTGGGTCTGTATTTGTAACAGACCACCTAGATACCTCTGTTGTGGGTGGTGCAGGGACTAGGATGTACTGGTAAATGTTTAACAAGGACTTGGGGCCTGGGAGAGGGCTGGCTGGTTTGTAGCATTTGCCAGTTTCCGGGGGTGTAAATACTCCCACCGTGGCCAATTTCAAGCTATCCATGTGAAGTCACTGAATGTCGAGCTGGGAAGAGATGTTCCGTAACACACCATTATGTAGTAATACATATACAAAAGTATAGGTAAAAGGAATGAGAAATAGAATAATTAGGAAATGATAAGTATTTTTAGTATAATTTATTTAATTGTAATTTTCTGTAATCTAGTATTTAATGTTGCGTTTCACAACTGGCTCACACAATTCCTAATACTTAACAATTGGCTCTTGAAAGTTGGTACAGGCAGATGCCAGCACATCATAACAGGGCTGCTGCTTGAAGAACCCTGCCCTTGAGAATTGAATGAACACTCTGTTCTCTCTCACCATAGTGAAATGCACATACTTGCACATTTTTACTCAAATTCTTGGAGACTTTAAAAATAGCCCAAAGCTCATGATGGATTTGGAGGACCCCGTGTCTCCCTGATTCCCTCCTGCGCTGTGAGAGTGCCTTGAGGGCTTGTGGGAAGGATGATGGAAGGATCAATATTTTGGGGGAAAAGGAATTTCGCAGATCCTTCCCTTTTCCTCCTCCTCAAGCTCCGCCACCTTTGCCCTGTGCCGCAAACCGATCGAGGGTGCCACTACTACAAGCTTAGAAAGCATCCTATCCCTGTCAAGCCCAAGCTCTTAATCTCCCACTGGAGCTGTGGGGCCACCCAGCTGGTGCTATCTTATCAGAGGCTGGTGACAGCCACAGGATTCAAGAGAGGAAACGGAGGTGTCTTATCTGCCTTGCTCGTATCCGGCTGGAAGGCGAGCTGTTCTTTCTCAGTGAAGGGCAGAGTCTCATGTCACGGCCCTTGGTTGGGAACAAGGGAGAACAAAGGTCATTGCCCTTTGCAGACTTAAAGGCTTAGAGGGTCATGAAGCAGGCAAGGGCCCTGGGACAAAGAAAGGCTCCATGCTTTAATCATTAGTAAATTAAATCGCGGCGAGGTGGATACACCTATTATCCTCATTGAAGAAGAAATGGAGGATCAGAAAATTAACTTGCCGCCGGTGGCGCAGTGAGACATCAGGATTTAAATGCAAGTCTGTCCAGTTCAGGGATCAAGCTCTTAATGTTTCTGCTATTACCCTTACTTAAACTTTCCAACAGCCCTCGTCCCCATTTTACAGATGAGAAGATGGGGATCATCACTGAAACTCTCAGAGCCTCAGGAGGGGCCGGTGAGAACTCTACAGGCCTCCCTCTGAAGCATAATAACACACCAGCAAAGGGCTGCATCCTTTACAAGACAGTGCATTTCTGTGGGGGCGGAAGGAAGAGAAGGAGAAAGGGAGAGAGACAGGCAAGACGGGGGTCTAGAATACATTGTACACGAGAGGTGCAGGCATGAACAGCACATGCGGACTGGCAGGCAGCCTCCTGCTTATGCTGGGGCTGGGGAAACTTGGAAGGGGAGGGAAGACAGTAGAGCAGTAATAACTTCCAGCCACAGCTGCCAAGCTCCCAGGATTTCTAGAGATGAGGTCATGAGGAGCTGCTCTCTTTTGTTCTCACGGCAACCAGGCCTACCGCCTTCCCACTCTCCAGCCCCAGTTGTACTAGGAATTGGTGTGGGGGGTGGGTAGAATGTCAAACAGAGGCAGTGACAGTGGCTGTGGTTACCATCACTGACCTTCAATATTCAGATGGTACCCAGAGGTAACCATGGCAACCGGCCGTGGGAGCAGTCATTGAGGAAGATGTTTATTCCACCCAGTGGGCAGGGCTGAGGGATGGGCAGGCCACACCAGGGCACCCAGCCCCAAGGAGACAGCTCCCTGCCCACCACAGCCTTGCTTGTGGAGGTTTTCACCTCTTACTCCAGGCTTCTGGGGGTGCAAATCCGCATTCTAACACATGGGCAAAACTTGGCCAAGTTCTTAACTCCTCTGAGCCATGGACCCCTCATCTGTTCGCAGTAAGCATGTGATGATGGTGATGCCACAATGGTTATTATTCAAAGAATGAGCTGTAGGACTCATCAATGAATGAGTCAGATGGACCTGGCTAGGAACTTGTGTAACTGAGGCAAGCAGCTCTCCTCTCTGGGTCCCAGTTCTTTATCTGTAAAAGGTGAACCCCACAGGCATTTTACATGACTGCCATGGTACCTACACAGCTGAGTATGTGTCTTGGTTTGTGTTTCCCTGAAAACAGAACTGCAAATGGGGTTTGGGTGCAGATAGTTTACTTGGGAGGTGATTCCCAAAAGTGGGAGAATGGGAGAGTGATGCGGGGGCTACAGATAGGGGAAGCCAATAGTGAGCAGGTGACCACCGTGGGCACCTGGAGCTCAAGCTCACTGTGGACCCCAGGCGAATTGTGTAGAATGTGCCTCTGGATTGTCCCACGAGGGGTGGGGACATTGGAGGATTTAACAACTGCCATCCCATAGTAGGAAGAGAGGCCAGTGCTTGGGGTAAGAGACAGGCACTGTCGCAGAGAAGTTCAGAGGCGGGCAAGGGAAGATGATGTGGGGTGCGAGAGAAGCCATTACAGAAGGAAACACCGGGTCCTTCCCATAAAACAGCATCTTGGTCTCCCTCAGCCTCCTGCTGCTCACACACATACATGCTTGCTTTCTAGAGGCCACTCCTGTTTCCATGAGACTAGTGTATTAATTTAACTTATTTATCTTTTTAAACTTTAGGTTCAAGGTCCATGTGCAGGTTTGTTATACAGGTAAATTGTGTGTCACAGGGGTTTGGAGTACAGATTATTTCATCACCCAGGTAATGTGCATGGTACTCAATGGGTAGATTTTCTATCCTCACCCTCCTCCCCTCCTCCACCCTCAAGCAGGCCTTGGTGTCTGTTGTTCCCTTCTTTGTGTCCATGTGTATTCAATGTTTAGCTCCCACTTATAAGCGAGAACATGCGATATGTAAATTAATTCAACCTCTGTAGAAGGCAGTTTGGCAATTTCTCAAAGAACTTAAAACAGAAAACAGGTAATTGAATGGTCGATTACCATTTGACCCAGAAATCCTATGATTGGGTATATACCCAAAGGAATATAAATCATTCTAACACAAAGACACATGCACACATATGTTCATCATAGCATGATTTACAATCGCAAAGACATGGAATCAACCTGAATGCCCATCAAAAGCAGACTGGATAAAGAAAATGTAGTCCATACACACCATGGAATACTACACAGCCATAAAAAAGAAGGAAATCATGTCTTTTGCAACAAGATGGATGCAGCTGGAGGCCATTATCCTAAGTGAATTAATGCAGGAACAGAAAATCAAATACGGCATTGGCCTCCATCAGCCTTGATTATGAGGACCTTGTCTGTCTTTTGTATTAGCTGTGAGACCCTGGGCAAGTGCCTTCATGCCTCTATACCTCTGTTTGTTCATCTGTAACAGGGAACAATAACAGTACTTACCTCACAGGGCTGTGATGAGAATTAAATGATAATGTGCAAATGTGGGATCAGCAGAATATTTCCATAAAGGGCCAGATGGTAACTAT
The DNA here is from genome assembly GCF_006542625.1 of Nomascus leucogenys. Classification (NCBI taxonomy): domain Eukaryota; kingdom Metazoa; phylum Chordata; class Mammalia; order Primates; family Hylobatidae; genus Nomascus; species Nomascus leucogenys. The sequence goes on along the minus strand of NC_044401.1, from coordinate 68,266,181 downwards.
TTTAAACTTCGTGAATGATCTCTGTTGCAACTACTCAACTCTGCCACTGTACCATGAAGGCAGCCATGACTATATGTAAATAAATGAATGGGTGTAGCTGGGTTCTAATAAAACTTTACTCACGAAAACAGGAAGCAGCCAGATTCGGCCCATGAACCCTAGTTTGCTAATCTCTGGTATAAAGCCCAACACGCAGTACCTGGCACATAGTAGGTACTCGGTGGAAGCAAGCCACAGTTATTATTGCCACAGCTTGGAAAGCGCACAAGCCGGAGGCTCTCCAGAGCTTAGCTAAGTTTCTACTTCTTCCCCTTCGATGCCACTTAACCTTTCAAAGCATGAATCTGTGTCCTGGTCCTTGCTACTCAGAGCATGGCGGTCCATGTACCAGCAGCCTCACCAGACCTGTGAGTTTTTTAAAAATGCAGAATCTTAGGCCTCATCCCAAATCAACTGCATCAGAACCTGCATTTGAACAAGATCCCCAGGTGATATCTGTGCACATGACAGCTGGAGACACACTGTCCTCTTTCATCACCTGCATGCCCTTCCCAATCAGACAGCACATTGCCTGGCCCACACTTGGAGCCAGTTTATCTGGGATTGCTCATTACCCCACTCTTCTCTCCATCCACTCTAAGTCTCCTCCATCCCAGGCACACTTCACCACTGGAGGCCCAAAGCCCTATCTTTATTGAGCGTAATTCTCACATGTAGTCCCCTGGATTCCACCCACACAGATGTCCTCAGAGCCTCTGCTCAGTTCTAATCACCCCCCACCCTGCTCCTGAAATGATCTCTCCATTCCAGCTGCACAGGCAGCCATGCCCCCAGGTGTCCCAGCCAGGTTCCTTGTCTCTTCATTCTCCTCTCCTCCTTTCTCTGTGCTTCCTCTACCCTAGGCACCCCCATGAAAAAATTTTCCAACTCAAGCATTGTATTAGTCCCTTCTTGCACTGCTATAAAGAGATGTCTGAGACTGGGCAATTTATGAAAAAAAGAGGTTTAAGTGGCTCACGGTTCTGCAGGCTGTGCAGGAAGCATGATGCTGGCACCTGCTTGGCTTCTGAGGAAGCCACAGGAAACTTAAAGTTGTGGCCAGAAGGCGAAGGGGGAGCAGGCATGTCACATAGCCAGAGCAGAAGCAAGAGAAAGGGAGGGGGGGATGTGCCACACACTTTTAAATGACCAGATCTCGTGAGAACTCATGATCGCGAGGACAGTACCTAAGGGATGGTTCCAAACCACTCATAAGAAATCCACCCCCATGATTTAATCACTTCCCAGCAGGCCCCACCTCCAACATTGGGGATTACATTTCAACATGAGATTTGGTCAGGGGCACACATCCCAACTACATCAAGCATCCTGCCTGCCACGGGAAATCCAGCCCCATGCTGCCCATGACTGCAGCCATTTACCACTAGTGGCTCATCTGAATTAAGATGTGCTTAAAGTGTAAAATACACTCCAGATTTCAAATATTTAGTAAGGAAAAGAGAATGTAAAATACTCGTTAATAATTTTGTACTATCAATGACATGTTGAAATGGCATTTTAAATATACTAGGTAAAAAAATTTTTAAAAATATTTCACCTGTTTCTTTTTCCCTTTTTAATATGGCTATTAGGTAATTTAAAATTACACATGTGGCTTCCATTATAGTTGTATGGGACAGCGCTGGTCTGGCAGGATACTGTACCGATTAAGAATGCAGCTACCAGAGTCCAACTGCCTGTGTTCTGTCCATGAAAGAGTGATTCTGAGACTTATTTAAAAGGTAAGGAAGGGTTTATTTAAGACTATCACAGTAGGGGTACTGCAATAGGGGAGGGAGATGGGGATCAACTCTGAATACAGAAAGGACAGGTGGGGGATTATAGTCAGTGAGCAGAGCAAGGAGAGTCAGTGGATGAAAATTTGCTAAGAGGAGACACCCAGGGTTGGGGAATTCTTGCTAAACTGACCTAACAGGATTCTTGCTAAAGGCAAGTCAAGGACTTATACATTAAAGGTGGGGGATGAGGAAATTGATCAGATTTCAAGGGTGATCAGAGATCAAAGGTGAAGACATTTTTGCTAAACTGACTTGGCATGATTTTTGCTGGGCAGGACTGGGGCCATATTTGAGGCCTAGTTGAATAGAGGGCTCAGAGGAGCCGAACTAAAGTTTGGACGAGGAGAGAGTGTTTGCCAGTTCGAATCCCAGCTCTGCCGCTGTCTGGCTGTGGGTTCTTGTTGAAACTGGGCAACCACTCTGTGCTCAGTTCCCTTCTCTAGAAATTGGTGATCATAAAAGTCCGCGCTTGGAGTATTGCTGTGAGGGTCACAGGAGATGAGGTGTGCTAAGCTCTTGGCACCTTGCCTGGCGTGTAATTATCACTCAATAAATACAAGCATTTGTTATTCTTTCCATAAATATTTGGGAGGACTGATTCCGAAACCTCCAGGGATCCTGAATTTGGAGCACAGGAAATGCTGACACAGATTCCTGGTTTCCTCCCACTTCACATGCCTTGTAAAGCTCCATGAGCACCCAGTGCCATTCTCCTACCACAAGTTGATGGTTATTTCTATATCCTCTGAAACTTTCTCTTCAACCACATGACCATTTTTTGCCGAGAAACAGAACTTCCACCATGTGGTAAGTTCCACAAAGCTAAGGTGTTGGTGCCCCCCAGCTACGAGACCCAGTTCCCCTCCATGGTTCCAGATGCACACCATCCACATTCATGCTTCATTCAAATGGCGCATGACTGTGGATTATGGACCGCTGGGTCATTCACAAATCCTGGAACTTCAGAGGTAATTTCGGAAGGCCAAGGTCAGCCCACTTAAAACAGTTCTCTCTCTTTCTCTCCCAATTTGAAATTCTTACTAACCCCAGAGTGAGCAAATTACCAGGGAACATTTGTTGTGAGAAGACATGGCAGGCCAGGACCATTGGCCAAAGTTGGGCCATTCAACATGTGTCATTGTTGGAAATGGGACAGATAGTCCAATTCTCTAGTGAGGAGATTTAGAATTCTCTGGAGATAGGAGAAATTCATTTCTTTGCCAGTAATCTAGCTCATCCTGTTAGAAAGGCCTTAAAAGTGCATCATGACAGGGATAGCTGAGTGTGACACCCAGCCCTGCATGGGTAAAGTCAGCTCCATTTATTGGACCTAGATGTAAATTTTGGTAAATAGGCTCTTATCTTTAAGGAAGGGTTTTCTGAGAGACCCTTTGCCCAGCAGGGACCTCTGGGAAACCAAAGATGGCAAAGAATTATACACTCTGTTCTCTGGCCCTATCTCTCCCAACTTCCACCTTTGCTCAGGTAGGTGGAACGTTCATGTAAATGGTTCCCTGCCTACAATGCACATTGGAATTGCCCAGAACATCTGTTCAAAATGCAGGCTCCAGGGTCCAACTTCCAGGTTGAGAAAGCTGACATAGCACCCAGGGATCTGCAAGTTAATTTTTAAAAGAAAGTCACATGGGGCAGTAATTCTAGCAAACCTTCCTCCTAGGCCGCTGGAGAGCTGTAGAAACCCAGTTGCACAGGGCTTTATGGCTGGCAAGGGCACCCCTTGCTGTGTGCATCCCAGAGGAGGCATGTCTGAAATCTGCAGAGGAAGCTTCTATCTTCCCTTCCAATGAATTCCTGCTCAGGCCAGCAAGGAAGATAGTTTGAGTTGTTTATGGGGTAAAAACAAGAAATCTGTTCTGATTGCACATCATAAAACTGCTTTACACAATTGTGACTTGCTTTACCATTGTCATTTACTGTGGTGATCCAAATGAATCAGCCCCAGTCTGGTTTCATTCCACCCCTTAAGCCTTCCCAGGATTTAGTGCTCCTCAGTCCCTTTCCACTAGGCCGGCAGGTCTGGATACCTGCCGCTAGGTGCACTGTGGAACATTTGGAGAGCTTTTGTTTTAATGCCAGTGCCCAAGCTCCACCCTGAATCATGGAAGACAGAATTGCAAGGGAGGAGTGGGGCCCAATGTAATGCTTTGTAGCCACTCCCTGGGTGCTACTGATGGTAGTCAGACTTAACGTTTGTGCTAGGTTTTCTAGCCTGGCTGCACATTGGACTCCCCAGAGCAGCTTTAAAAATCCAGATGATGCCCGGTTCCCACACCCAAAGAGACTACATTAGTTAGTTTAACATTTTTTCCCTAGCACTGGAGTGTTTCTAAAATCTCGCTCAAAGTTGAGAGCCACTGTTTAGGCCCTTCTCTTCTACAAGGAAAGTCCTAGCACAAACTCGTCCTGGAGTCATTATTAACTCAAACATCTTCAGGTTCCTTTGGGGGCCTAAGAGTGAAGCTTTGGCTCCCAGACGCCACGATGCCCAGGAATAGAGGGCTCTTGCACTCAACTGGGGCTGTGTACATGTTTGTTGACAAACGGAACTTTGCTCAGCCTGAGAGCAAACCCTGTAGTTCAGCGGGCTTGCAGACTTGCAGTGCTACTCAAAGTGTGGTCCCTGGACCAGCAGCACCAGCATCAGGGAAACTTGTTAGAAATGCAGATCTTCAGGTGCCACTTTGGACCTGTTGAATCAGGGGTGCTTGTCGGTGTGGGGCCCAGCAATCTGTGTTTAGTAAGCTCTCAGGGTTATGCTGGTGCATGCATGCTCCAGTTTGAGAAGCACTCCCTTAGTGTGCATAGGAATCACCAAAGAAGCGATATTAAATGTAAGATTCCTGCACTTCCCTGCAGAGAGGCTGATCGTGGAGGTCTGAAGTAGGACCCAGGAATCTGTTCTATTAGTCAGCACCCCAGGATAAAAATGTTTCCAGGGTCACACCTAGAAAAGTCTAGTAGAAGCCATTTGCCCACAGAGGCCAATGCTCCATCTGGCCACGTATCCCACAGCCTGCGAGGCCTCCAGGCTTCCCTCCCAGGCTCACACCCCCACTCACAAAGCTTCTGGAGTATTAAGCCCTCACCACTCCCCAGCCTTCCCTAGAAAATGGGCTAAACCAATCCACAGGGGGTGAAGGGCAGAACCCGTGTCCCAACACCAGGGTTCTGTTGCAGCTTCAGAAGCCTGTATTTGTGGACAGAGCTCTTCCGAAGGTTCCAGGAGGATGAAAACATCCAGTGACTCCCAGACATTGCTGGGCTGGATACATTTATTTGTAATAATGCTCCTGGCTCCACGCTTCCAGATGGACAGTCCCAAAGAGAATGGTTTGTTGCCTTTCGTCTTCCTCTACGATACATTTTACGATTGCAGAGGGTCCTGCTTGCCATGTGTTTGCTTCTAATCTGTAAGTGCTTTTCCACGGGCTTGGCTCTTGGCAGTTCCCATATTTACCGAGGAGAGCACACGCCGTCAGAGGCTGGCTCCCGTCCAGCCTCCTCCAGAGTTCAGTGTTTGGAGGTTGGCAGCAGATGAAGAAGCATGGCCTCTCTGTCGCCGGCTCAAACTTTCAGGGCGTTTTGCCCCTCGCACTCAATTTCTGTTATCTTTGAGGGTCTTGCCTTTTAATTTGTTTCTCCAGCAGCCATGCTAATAAATGGGCCACAGCTGAAGAGCTGTCCGAGAAACAATAGCTGCTCAGTTCCATCAGCCAGTTTGTCTCGGGCACCGTTTGTTATGAATCCTCCAAGCCCATTAACCCCTGAACCTGGGAGAGATGCTATCTCCCCAGGGATGAATTACCTTTATTTGCAGACATGTGTTTGCTCATTTAGTACCCTATTCATAAAAGCAGCCCTGTTTTGGCACTGTTTTCCAGAAATGAAAGGGAAGGACACATCATTTGGGAAGAGTGGCTGGCCATAGCCTAAGAATGATGGCTGACATTTACTGAGCAGTTACTATGGGCCAGGCACAATGCTAAGTGCTTTTTCGGACATTGCTTTTTAGTCCTTGCCACAGTCCCAAGTCCTGGACAAAATCATGAACTGCATTTTGCACAGGGAGCAGCTGAAGCACAGAGGGGTTAAATGACTTAGCCAAGAGCACTCAGCTGTAAGTGGTGAAGCTGAGAGTTGAACCCTGGTACCTGTTTATTTTAAGCCAACTCTCTCACCAGCTGGCCGAGCTCCTCCCCTTGAGCTCTTCCCACTTGGGCTGGGGACAAGGAGGGACATTTGGGTCACAGGAAAGAAGAGTTCATTGGCCTCTAATGATCCTTACCAATGGATTTCACTTTTGGAAAAGAGGTTTGTTGACAACAGTGCCGCATCTGACTATTTTGAATTTGAGTGCTTATTTTAATCCTGAAGTTTATTTTAAGTTACACACACTGTTTTATTCAAGTGAGTGAAAGGACAGAAAATTGTACTTAATACTGCACAGATCTGTCACCATTCAGCTTGAATTGATATCTACCCATATCTACTCTTGAAAGTGGTAGGATGCAACCAGGTCTCCTGATGGCTTTGGGCGGTGCTTGTTCTGAAAATCTTAGAAGACAGAAGTGATTCATCTTCTAGAATTAGATTTCTTATTGAAGTTGAGTTAGTCTGCATAACAAAACTAAAATACCATTGTTTAAAACAGTCAATTCTCTTACACCAGGATTTTTTCTTTAGCAGTGTTCTCGAGCTTAACACGTTAGAATCACCAGGAGAAATTTAAAAGAAATCACGATGCCTAGGCTGTGCCCCAAAAGACCAATTATATCTGGATCTCAGGGAATGACATCCAGGCATGAGCATTTTTCAAAGATCCCCAGGTTATTCCAATATACAGCGTGGCTGAGAACCAGAGCTCTGACATAAAGCAACTCCTAACGATTCCATGATAATATAATGGTGCCACAAAGCAAACCCAGGTTCTTTCCATCTTTCTGCACTTCCACCCTCACCCTCAGCACCTGGCATTCATTCTCAAGGTTACCACATGGTCCAGTATAGCTGCTGAAGCTCCAGCCATCACATCTGGATTCCAGGTGGGAGGAAGGCAGAAGGAAGAGAAGAACTAAATGATGTAATGCCTAGCTGTGATGGCCTGAATTGTGTCCCCACTAAATTCATATATTGAAGACCTAACCCCCAAGGACACTATATTGGAGATAGGGATTTTAAGAGGTAATTAAGGCTAAATGAGGTCATTAATGGTGGGATCCTAATCTGATAGGATTGGTGGCCTCAGAAAAAGAGGAAAAGGATCTTTCTCCTCCTCTCTCTCTCTCTCTCTCTCTCTCTCACTCTCATTCTCTCCCTCTCCCTCCCCCTCTCCCTCTCCCTCTCCCGCTTCTGTCCACGCCCCACTTTCTCCCTCTCTCTGTTCCCTTCCCCTGTGTGAAGACATGGAGAAAAGCAAACCAGGAAGCAAGAAGCAAGCCCTGACCAGAATCTGACCATGCTGGTACCCTGATCTTACACTTCCAGCCTCCAGAACCATGAGAAACTAAATTTCTGTTGTGTAAGCTTCCCAGTCTGTGGCATTCTTTTATGGCAGCCCTAGCAGACTAAGACAGTGGCTGAAGTCTTAGTGGCTGAAGTCAGCCTCCTTTCATCATTCTTCCCAGAAGTTCCAGCGGCACTTCTGTTTATACGTCATTAGCCAGACTTCGCCTGGCCACCACTACCTGAAAAAGGGGTGGGTGAATGTTGTCTCTTTGCTGGGTTCATCACCATCTTTAATAAAATCAGGCTTCTATGACCAAGGAAGAAGGGACAAAAAGCATTTAGGTGGCAACCAGTGGTCTCTGGTTTCAATGCCTTAATGAAAAAGGGAGATGGGGTGCGGGGGTTTGGGAGATGAGAGCGAGCAAATGAGAGCTATGAGAGCTCCTAGGAGAGGGCACTTTGGAAACAAGGAAATTAAGCTCTGGTAAGCTCTACCACATGTCAGGGAGTACCAGGAACAGACGGCAGGGTTTCTGCATGGGAGTTTCCGTGGGACCCGGCCTCCCCACCGCCTCTCCACCACATCACATCTGTTGTTAAAGAGGCCCCAGTGTAGAGTCCAGCTGTTGGAAGAGTAGCCCTTCTATCAGCTTGGCCTTGTGATCACAAATCAGTTTGCACAGAGGTCCCTGGACAAGCACCGTGACTCAGACGAGCAGCGTGTTTTTTCAGGCTTTGTCACGCACAGGGAATGAACTCTTTGGCAGCCCTCTTCTGAGCCAGCACAGGAAGGGCTTGGGAAAGCTGGAGAAATCCAAGGTGCACAGACATCTGGCATTGCCCGGAAATATAGACCAGGAGCCTGCGTTTGTTCAGTGAGCAACTATTTGGGGATTTACGGCGTGCTGATGTGTGTGCTGAGAGGACAGATGAGGTCCGTGCTCTCACAGAGCTTACGTTCCAGAAGGATGGACAACAAACGGTTGAACAAATAAGATAATTTCAGATGGGGCAATGGGGAAGAGACGGGGCCATATGAGATAAGAGTCAGATGGTTCTCCTCAGGGAAGCAAGAGGTTTTGTTGTTGTTGTTGTTTTGTTTGTTTTTGAGACAGATTCTGCTCTGTTGCCCAGGCTGCAGTGCAATGGCACAGTCTCGGCTCACTGCGACCTCTGCCTTCTGGGTTCAAGCGAGTCTCCTGCCTCAGCCTCTTGAGTAGCTGGGATTACAGGTGTGTGCCAACACACCCGGCTAATTTTTGTATTTTTAGTAGAGACGGGGTTTTGCCATGTTGGCCAGGCTGGTCTTGAACTCCTGGCCTCAAGTGATCCAACTGCCTAAGCCTCTCAAAGTGCTGGGATTATAGGCATGAGCCACTGTGCCCGGTCAGCAAGAGTTAATCGATGAAAAAGAACCCAGATGTGGAGAGAACTGGTGGGGGAGGTTGGGGGGAAGAATGTTCCCAGGGAAGGGTGAAGGGAAAGAGGTCGGAGTGTTTGGGGAGTAGAAAGGAAACTGGGTGGGGCGGGGGGGGGTGTGGAGCAGTGTGGACAAAGAGTGGGCAGAACGTGGGGTCAGAGAGGAGGCAGGGACCGGTTCATGGAGGGGTGCAGACAGTATGGAAAGACTGAATTTTCATTTAAGGGCAATGGGGAGCTACCAGACAAATTTAAGCCAGAGAGAGACAACCGCTGCTTACTTTTTAAAGATCACTCTAGCTGCCATGTGGATAGTGCATGGTAGTATCTGGCTGTTTATGAGAAATATTTGCCAGCCTCTGGACTAGAAGGGAACACGGTTGATGGGGATGTATGTTGGCTGGGGAGAGACTGGGCCAACCAGATATATTGGTAGTTTGGGTGTGGGGGAAAGGGAATGGTGGAATTCAAATTTTAGGCTTTTGGCTTGAGGATCTTGGTGAATGATGGTGTCATTTACTGACATGAGAAGATCGTGTTTGGGAAGGAAAAATGAGAAGTCTTTTGGGCATGCTATTTGGAGATGCCTGATAGCATAGGGACAGGCAGAGCACAGAGCATCTCTCTGTACATGGGTACATCTGGGTTCTCATGCCATTCAGAGGACTCAGTGGCTATTCAGAAGTTACTCCACAAGGGAGCCAGCCTTCTCACACAGGAGAACATGATCCCCGGGAGAGTCAGGAAGCAAGGGGACAGACACTAAGATGGACCCACAGCAGAGCCCTTGTGAAGCTCAGAAGAATCAAGAGAGCCAGGGGACATAATATGCACTAGCTTTGAATTTGGCCAGAAGGGCCAACCAGTGGCTAGCGTGGCATTAACATCCCTTTACTAATTAGTTGAATTAGTGCCAGCATTATATATATGTGTCTACTTAAAGGGTATGAATTGAGAGACTTTAGGTTCCCGTTTCACCCCCAAAATTGTTTCCCTATCTGAGCTGGATACCTTTATCTCAGATCCCTTCATAATCACCCAGTTTTTTCAGTTGCATCATATGAGGCCAGTAATAAGACACAAGTGGTGTCATTCACTCTTCTGCATATTGAGTTAGAAGCCTCAGAATTACGTTCTTTCTCTCTCTCTCGGTTGCATCTTCGAAATGTCTTGCAAATCATCAGCCTTCACTCTTCTAGCCTGGATCAAAGTAATAGCTGCCTAACTGGTCACCTGATTGATGGCAGTTGGTCCTCACCCAGTTTCCATGGTGACTGCCAGGACACACATCTCATTGTAATGGACAGTGATGGTTTTGTCTGCCAAGAAGGGCAGCTCTCTTCTATCAGCCCCTTTCTGCATGGCATGTGGCTTTTGATGGGGCTGCTGATCCTGGTCCTCTGGCCCCGGCCACAAGTGGGCGGATGACTGGTGTGGGCTAATCAGAGAATGCCACCATTCCAGCTCCAGAGATTTAGTCAGTGACTGACATGCCAGGAGTAGAGAGCTCACCCTTTCCCCCTGAAGTTCAACATTTCTGTAGGTCGGTGCAAAAGTTATTGTGGTTTTGCTATAACCTTCAAAGGCAAAAACCACAATTACTTTTACACCAACCTAATAGCTGATTGAGCCAATAGCTAAGAGATTAACCAGGCAAAAAAAGAAAGGAAAAGTGCCCCCAGGCAGAGGACACAGCTCGTGCAAAGGCCTGGTGGCAAGAGGGAGCATGGAGCACACCAGGCATGAAGAGGAGGCCAGCACAGCTGCAGTGGGAATGAAGAGGGCCACAGGGAGCAGGTGGCATGACATCTGTTCACAGCAGCAGAAGCAGCAATGGTGACAGTGCAGCAAACATTTAAAAATGGCCCCATATGCTGGGGATTGTCCTAACTGCTTTACAGGCAGTCACCCATTTAAACCTACAGTAATGCAATGAGGTAGGTATCATTAGCATTCCAATTTGACCTATGAGGGAAGTAAGACAAGGACAGGTACTTTTCTGAAGTTCTATATAGTGCATGAGATGAGATGGAGAGAGAGAGAGGAAGGAGCAAATACAGCATGTGATGAGCAGTGACAAATTAATTTGTCACAGACCAGTCACTAGCCCCAAGCACACATCCCATGACACTGGGCAGTGTCACCAGTTGGTTTGGCCAGAAGAGCTCATGGCTGACACGCTTTTCCCCACCAAGGCCATGGGTAATGTTGGCACTAACCAGCACTCCCCACCAAGATGGTTTTGGTAGAGGTACACCCCCGCACCCCCTCTGTAGATTTACCCTACCTCCTCTGGAGAACCAAATAGGCACTATCATGAGGTCACAATCCTCAGAGCATCGAGGGGAAACATTCATTACCCATCAGCTCCATAAAGCACTGAAGTGGGGCATCCAAGTGCCTGACCCGTAATTGGAGGCTCAGCCCTGCAGCCCGCTCTGCCCCCATGCAGAGCAGGTTCCTGGATTCGCTTCCCATTCCTTCTGCTGCTTTTCCACATGGCTGGATTTATTTTCAAAACAATTTATAGTTACATTAAATATTAAAGGCACTTTGCAGGTGGTGTTTACTGTTTGAAAAGTTAACAAATGTATGTTGTGCCGTATGAAATGGCAAAAACCAATTTGGAGCGCTTGATGGCTTGGGCTGGGTGATAGCAACGTGACAACTATTTCCATATTTTAATGAGGCAGCTTCTTGAGAGCAGCCCTGTTATGTGATTGGGTGAGAGGGTCACACAGTGCAGACTAAGCGTGGATGCCAGGGATAGAAAGGCCACCGCTAGCCTCTGCGCTGCTCCACGTAGCTGTTTTTGAAACCCAGGGCTACGTGGTGGCCTATTTTATGATAATAACTTTACAGTCCTGTTGTTCTTATGGGGCCTTCACCCTGTGCCTGGTGCTGTGATGAGCACTCTCTGTTCTTCTATGATAGACTTATCCATTCCTTCTAGACTCGTTTATGGAATGCACATGCTGTGCCAGGCATTGTGCACAGAGAGACCCAGTTCCTGCCCTCTTGGAGTTTATATGACATGAGCTGAAGACGGATAAGAAGCAAGTAAGTAGACTCAAAAATAAGGGAGTTGTAGATTGTCATTAGCACCTGAAGGAAATAAGTGAGTGTAGTGACAAGGATTAACGGGAGATGGGGCAGGGTTGGTGAAGAAGGCCTCTCTGAGAAGGTGCCATTTAAGCTGAAGCCTAAAAGCAGCTCAGCCGTGGGGAGAGCCAAGGGCATTCCAGGCAGATGGAACCGTAAGTGCAAAGGCCCTGAGGCAGAAAAGAGCCCAGCAATTGACAGAAGGCCGGAGCCATCCTAGAGCCCCTAGCACAGAAGAGGGGGTGGCTGATATTAGAAATCTCCATTTTACAGATAAGAAATTCACAGCTTAGAGAGGTTAATTTTTCTAACTGAGGTTACCTAGCCAATTAATGCAGAGTTTCTGATTGGGTAGGTCTGAGGTGAAGCCTGCGTATTTGCATTTCTAATGAGCTCCCAAGTGATGCTGATGGCTCTTGTCTGCAGACCCCACTGCTTGACACTGGGGCTAATTCAGATTGTGTGCTGTTGTCATAAGATGGAAATGGGAGCCAGCCGCAATGACATCCCTAGTTCCGACCTGTGCCGGACACTGATGTTTGTGCTCTTATATATTATAGAGAGTGTATTTTCAGAGCAACCCTTTGAGGTAGGTATTATTTTTATCTGCATATCTCTGTTTCTACAGATAGAGAAACTGAGGCACAGAGAGGCAAAGCACTTTTCCTAAATTTACACAGCTGGTGGGTGGCCAAGCTGGAATTTGAACCTAGCACCCGGCCTCTCGGGTCTGCCATCCTGCCCCTCTGAGGGAAGCACTTCTGATCTCCATGTCTCTGGTGCCATTCACTCAAGTAATTACTAAGTTGGCCACCTCCCTGGCCGTCGTGGCACTGAGTTTGCCAAGTCCTGCCTTACTCTGAAGGTCCCTTTTGTTTTCCTGCTCTCCTTCCCTGATTAGTTCAAGCAAATATTCAAAGGAGCACACATTCCCTGAGCTCCTTCTGACTGGTGGGGGTTGTCACAGGCTTCTGGAGAGAGCTTGTCTGCAATGACTTCTCTGTGGATAATGGACGTCTACTTGGCTGCATATCTCACGCCTTCCCCTTGTGTTTGGCAATGTCACATTCTTGGAGCTGATGTTGATGGAGCATCTGTGATGATCATCTGTGATGATGTGGAATTAGAGCTTTGCAAACCCACAAACCTGTGCTTTTGGGAAGGTCTTATCAGTCCTACTCTACAGATGGAGAAACTGACGTGCAGAGAGGCAAAGAAAATTGTTCTGGGTCTCATAACTGACAAGGGGTGGTGCCAGGATCTAATCCCACAGTTGGACAAGATCCTGAGCCCTATCTTCTTCATATACTCTCTGGTCCCATCAGGATTATCTGTAATGAGAGGCTCAGGAAGCCCAGGGTCAGGACCACATAGCTGGTGTCAGAAGGGTCCAGGACAGGGGATCCATCGCAACAGGAGAATAAGCAGACCGTGGAAGGTCAGGCATGGAAGCCACACAGCACTCAGCCTTCTAAATCCTCCTATGTGCATCTTTTGATAGATGGGGAAACTGAGCCCCTGGGGTGGGAAAGTTTCATTTCTAATTAATTTCTCTTCTCTCTCTTTTTTTTTTTCTTTAATAATTTCAACTTTAGATGGAGCGGGTACACCTGCAGGTTTGTTACCTGGGTATATTGCATGATGCTAAGGTTTGAGGTCCAAATAATCCCATCACCCCCATACTGAGCATAGTACCCACAGTTAATATTTCAAACCTTGTCCTCCTCCCTCCCTGCTCTAGTACTCTCCAGTGTCTATTGCTGCCATCTTTATGTCCATGAGTGCCCCATGTTTAGCTTCTACTTATAAGTGAGAACATGTGGTACTTGGTTTTCTGTTCCTGCATTAATTTGCTTAGCATAATGGCCTTCAGCTGCATCCACGTTGCTGCAAAGGACATAATTTTGTTCATTTTTTATGGCTGTATAGTATTCCACAATGTGTATATACCACATTTTCTTTATCCAGTCCACCATTGATGGGCATTTAGGTTGATTCCATGTCTTTGCTATTGTGAATAGTGCTGCAATGAACATTCAAGTTCATGTATCTTTTTAGTGGAATAATTTCTTTTGGATATATACCCAGTAATGGGATCGCTGGGTTGAATGGTAGCTCTGTGTTAAGTTCTTTGAGAATTTCTCTTCTTTATAATACATTAATCCAGACTTTCTCCACCTTGGCACTATTGACATTTTGGGCCAAATAATTCTTTGTTTTACAAGATTGTCCGACACCCTGTAAGATGGCTAGTGGCAACCCTGACCTCTACCCACCAGAGGCCAGTTGCACCTCCCTGGCCCCTGGCCAGGTTGTAACAACTAGAAATGTCTTCAGATTGGAGGCTGATTGAAAACCCCTGCATTCATCTGAACAGGCCCCTTGCTGGCTTACAAGTCTTCAAGTTTCTCATAGTTTTTCCGGATAAAATCAAAACTCCTTTGCTGGATCTATAAAACCTTCAATGATATGGCCCTGCTAATATAATTCAAGATGCTTGTCTCTAGCCAGCACCCTCCCCAACGCGCAGAGAAAAAAATAATAGCTGACAAAGACCGAGTACTTCCCAAGTGCGAGGCGTTGTTGTAAGTATAAGTGCACTTCGAGGGTCACCATCTCTATGTCACAGCTGAGAAAACTGAAGTCTCTAGAGTTTAAGAAATGTGCCCAGGGCCACATGGTTAGCCCCTGGCAGATCTCCAGTTTGAATCCTGGCATTCTGACCTTGCCCCCAGTCCCTCTGTTTAACATACATAATAGGAACGATCGTTGCTCGAGCTTCTATCAACGCCATTCCCTGAGGTTGAAGCCCCATCCTGCTTCTCTGCACCGCTGACTCCTCCCACCCTCACTGTTCCCGGAGAGCAGGGACAGCATCTCTTTCGTTGCTCATCAAATCCTATGCGTGGCACAGCCCCAAGCTCAGCCAGTGTTTGTAACTCACTGGGTGTGTCAGCCCAGGACTCACCTCTCCTGGCAGGGCTGTCTTCATCAGGGATGATTTGCTTGACCAAAATAAACTCACTTGAGCTAACTTCAACACAGGGAGAGCAATCCTGAGGAGTTAGGTTATCTTGCGGGTCACAAGGACAAGAATTCATCTGGGTATCCTCTCGTTTAAGACTAGAAATTCCTCACAACAGACTGGTGCTGGGAATTGGACAGCTGGCAGGAAGCAAATGGGCTCTTCCTCCTCTCTCTTTGGGTTCTTAAGGAGCACTTTTCTCTTTCTTTGCTTCATTTGCCTGCTTTTTGCTGTAGACCAGCCCCCAGCTCTCTCTGCTTGTGCACTAGAACATGTGACTCCCGAATGCCTCCCCAGCACGGCCACCCCAACCACCCCAGCACAGGCAGCTCCAGCCCAAGTCTATGCACCTTAAAGCTTTAGTCCATGAAGCGACTTGATTTGTAAGTCTGAGCCCTAAGGCCAGGTCACTGCGAGGAAAATCCCATTGGCCCTGCTTGGTCAGGGGGTCACAACCTGGCTACAGATGACTCACTGGGGACTCTGGGAATAATCTCTCTCAAAAGGTAAAGTGGACTGGGACAGAGAAGATTAGTAAGAAAGGAATAGAAATCCAGGGGAGGCCAGGCACGGTGGCTCACACCTGTAATCCCAGCACTTTGGGAGGTGAGATGGGCAGATCACTTGAGGTCAGAAGTTCGAGACCAGCCTGGCCAGCATGGTGAAACCCCGTCTCTACTAAAAATACAAAAATTAGCTGGGTGTGGTGGTGCATGCCTGTAATCCCAGCTAGTGGGGAGACTGACTCAGGAGAATAGTTTGAACCTGAGAGGCTGAGGTTGCAGTGAGTCAAGATCACGCTACTGCACTCCAGCCTGGGCGACGGAGCGACACTCCATCTCAAACAAAAAAAAAAAAAAAAAAGGAAAAAAAAAGGAAAAAGAAAAGAAAGAAAGAAAGGCAGGGGAAAATTGAAAATTATGGCAGAGGAAACAATGAGGTGAAAGGAAGGCCCAGTGTCTCAGATCGCCCCAGGCGTCCCCTGAGTTGAGGACACATCTCTTTCCTCCTCCTAAGGAGAGGCCTTGTCACTTTGTTCTTGCTGGCAGAGCTGGAAAGGCTTGAAGGAGACCACCCAATGAGGTCACCACACAGTCCTCTTAGCTGCCCCCCAACCTCCCTGCTTTATGGTGCCCAAGTCAGGGCTGCTGACCAACCACTGAGTGTCTTGACAAGTCTCAGGGAAGAGATGGACAAGGTACAAAAGTCCTCCTGCTGTTTGGCTGGGAATGGGCTCCCTAATTATGTTCTCAGCCCATACTCCCTCTGGCCACAGCTTCCAGTTAACTAGCAGCAGCCAGGGGGGTGGGGCGGGGGCAGACAGACCAGGTTCCAGGTAGTTGTGGCCAAGCCGGAACTCAGCACAGAATGCAGAGGGTGTGCTGGCTTCTGGACACCCCAGATTATGGCTCTGGTGTTGAATCCATATGATGCAACCAGGGTGTCTATCTTCCCCCCAGGGAAAGGCCCTCCCCTCTCCAACCACCACCACAGGTGGTGTGGAGAACTTGCTAGATGCACGCAGTGTCTTCTTCCTCCTTCTCAGGGGCCCTGCTGAGCCCAGAAGACCTAATTATATTTAGCGGGTTGCAGTTTAGGACTTGCGGTTAGGCAGGAAAGCGTGTGATTCTCCAAGTGTGGTTCCCCCTAATGCCTGCATCTGAATCCCCTGGGGAGCTTATAAAAATGCAGATTCTGGGCCCCAACTTTGACCTATAGAATCAGAATCTCTGGATTGGTGGGGCCCAGGAGTCTGTACTTTAATAAATTTACTCTCTCCTCTCTGCTGCACATCAATCGTGTGCACACCAGTGATTCTGTTGTACTCAAAAGTTTAAGGACCGAAAATCACTAGCACGGTGGTTAAAAGCTTGGTGTCTAAACTCAGAGCCTGACTCTCTTATTAGCTGGCCCTGTGGCCAAATTAGTTATCATGCTTCATCTCAGTTCCCTCACCTGTAAAATGGGCATAAACACAGCATGCATGTCACAGAGTTACTGGAAGCACTCAGTGCCCTTAGCTGTAAATAGTGAGCACTGCCTAATGATAGCTGTCATGCTTTATTGTTGGTGCAGGACAGAGAGGATATGAAAGCTGTGAAGGCCAAAGACTAGAAGCCAACCCAGACTTAAGTCTAGAGCTGGGGGACTGGGGTGCCAGGGAAGAATGATCCCTAAGCAGAGGAGGTCACGTGCTGTAAAATCCCTGCAGTGAGAGAGCATGGGGCACCTAGGGACCAAAGCCAGACACAGTCAGGGCAAGAAAGACAGGTAGGCAGGAGCCAGACTGGGAGAGGCCTGGTAGACCAAGGCGTGGGCACTTGATCCTGTGAATGATGCAGGGTCGCGTAGGTTAGATTTGCACACTGTTACACCTTTAGACACGGGCACCCGAGGTTCTTGCTTAGGGTGTGATTTACAAGGCTCTACCCTGGACCCCACTGCCTCCCTGACAACCTGGTTGAGGAGTCAGTGATACCAAAGGATTCGCCGCCTGGAACCTACACCCACTTCTTTATGCATCATGCTTTACATACCTGGAACTCCTGCTCCAAACATCCTGAGCCTACTTTTAGGGTCTGGGCACACCTCTTTCTCTTGTCCCTCTTCCTTCTCCAGGGAGGCTGCTACAGCTTTTGTCCAGCAGGCCAATCTGCGAGGCAGCTGTGTGTGTACAGGAAGGGTGGGCAGCTCTTGGACTTGCACTCTGTGGGGTCCACACATGTGGGGCTGGAGATGGACCTTGCCTCCTCCTTTGTGCTTTTCTCCCAGGTTGCAGTAGGTGTCGGGGCAGGACGGTTGCAGATTTGCTCTCTGGCTGGCCAGAAGGGAATGGACTAGGCCAGGCCTCCAGACTGAAGGCCTGCAGACCTGTTATGAGCCTGTTGCCAAAATCCCAGCCAAAGAAAATGGTGGCGTCTGGCTAAGTTGTGGTGGCTAGGAGTGGGGGAAGGTGACTGATTCAAGAACTATTCAGTAGGTGGCCTCATGCTGTTCCCTGTCTTGTCTTTGACTGCTCATGGGAACCAATCCACCATTCCATAGGGATGAGGAGAAAGTAATTTGAAGCTAGTGGGGTTAGATGCAGAAACAATAGGCTTATCCAGACTATATAGAAAATGGTAAAAGAAAAAAAAAATCAGTGACACACAAAAGCTAATACAATATTACCTCACTTGCAGAAGAGCGTTGCTGAAAGACAGGACCTCTGGTGCATGGCAAAGACTGAAGAAGAGAGAAGTTGGGAAGGGAAGCTTTGAGTTTATGTGAGACTAAGGCTAGGTAGTAATCTCATGCCTTCTCATTGCTGCCAATGGAAAAATTTTAGCTTGCCATCAAAAAATAGAATTTCTGGAAAACTTATATCCTCCACTATGCGCTTGACAGCTTCCCCACGTTTGAAGACTCTTCTGATAAGATCAGTGTGGGTATTAACACATGTGACCTTTTGATATTATATAACCAAATGTGTCAACATTTGGTAGATCTGCAGAACTCTATGAACCAATATTTTCCAAATAGTTGATATAATGTTATAGAATCACACATGGGTAAAAGGTCCATTTAAAACACAACATAGACAGATTGATTTTAATATGATAAAATAGAAAAGTTCACTGATAGGGTTTCAGATTTTATGTTGCACCTAACCATTACAAAACCTGCCACTTGTTGAGTTTTGGTATAGTATCAAAAAAGAATAGCCACAGTTATCTGAAGAGGGTATTAAAATCGTCCTTTCGTTTCCAACTGTGTGAAGCTTGATTTTTAAATATACTTCAACCAAAACAATGCATCACAATAGATTGAATGAAGAACATATATGGGAATCTGGCTGTCTTCAATTAAGACAGAAACTGAGGCCAGGCACGGTGGCTGAAGCCTGTAATCCCAACACCACCTTGGGAGGCTGAGGTGGGAGGATTACTTGAGCTCAGGAGTTCAAGAACAGCCTGGGCAACATAGTGAGTCCTTGTCTCTGCTAAAAAAAAAAAAAAAAAATAGTGTGGTGTGCACCTGTAGTCCCAAATACTTGGGAGGCTGAGGCAGGAGGATGATCGCTTGAGCCCAGGAGATCGAGGCTGCAGTAAACTGTGATCATGCCATTGTACTCCAGCCTGGGTGACAGAGCAAGACCTTGTCTCAAAAAGAAGAAAAAAGAAAAGAAAAGAAAAGAGAAAAGATTAGATTGGCAAAAATGTAAAAACAATATAACTTTATTTTACTAATTTTTAAGAAAATATAGTTATTTTTCATAAAAATATGATATACATGTTAACATATAAGGGGTTTATTATTGTTATTCTAATGAGTTAATAAATATTTTAAATACATATTTTTAAGAGCGTTCTTTGGGCTCCGGTAGTTTTAAAGGTATAGGGTTCTGAGGCCAAAGTTTGAGAATATCCACTCAAACTATTTCTTGGAAAAATCTCCCTTTTTCACTTAAAACCATATCAAGGATATCTGTTCAAATATAATATCTAATAATATAAATAGTGCTACCTTTTTAGTACTTAGAGTATGCCCAGAGATTGTGCTAAGCAGTTTGCAAGCATCAACTCATTTCCATTTACTCTTTACAAAAGAACCTGTGTGAGGGAGGTACATGTACCCCAATCTGCAGATGAAGGCACAGAGAGGTTAAACTGCTTGCCCAAGGATACACAGCTACTTAGGTGATCCAGCCAGTTTTGAACTCAGACACTCTGACTCTAGAGCCTGCAGGTTTAGTAGCAACCAAAAGTATGGAAGTCCCAAGATCTCTGTGAATAAATACACCTCGGGTAGGTTTTAAGGACTAGAGTGGTATATAGGGCTTTGCTTAGGAAACATTGCAACATAAATTTGGGTAGGTGATTTATGTAGCCATGAATCTTTCTCACTGTAAGTAATCTGTGGTCTTGGTATACTGTTGTGTTTTTGCACAGGCCTTCTAGCACCCCCCAAAAAACTCAAAGACCAGAGAAGATTAGCTGTTCACCTGCACACTCTTTTGAGACTCTCAGTGAATACCAAGGGTTTCCCTGCCAAACTGTGAAGAATGCCTTCTCTAACCCACTTCAATCCACCTTCTGTCTTCTTATCTGCTGTTTCATGACCCCATAGTTTTCCTGTAGCCATGTATCCCAACTGATAATGATCTGTTTGTCATCTGGATTGCTCAGACCCCTGCTCCCCGACTAGATCATGTCGGGTCTAGTTGCTCCTTGAGAACAGAGAACCTGGCTGTTTGCATTCATCCTTGTGTCCTCTGAACCTAGGACAGTGCCCAGTACACTGTAGCTCTCATAAATGCTGGTTGAGTGAATGACTGTGAAGTAGACACTTTCAGAGCTCTGTACCTAACCCCTTCACTGTTTCTGTGCACACCAGCTCCTGAGGGACTCTGTTTCCTACCAGTCTGTCCCTGTGCTTCTTCATTAGGGGCTGCCCTCAGGCAGCTAGAGCCTTGCTGCACCAGTCAAGTGCTGGCAGTGCCTGAAAATGTATGCCCCTCTGGGGACAGCCCTTAACCAATGACAGGTGGTGTGAATTGCAAGTAGAAATACTTCGTCATATCACCCCTCATCAGGACACCCGAGATGCACCCCATGTTTCCGAAGCTCCCCTGCAAGATGGAATCTAAAGTACTCTTCATGGCAGGGGTCTCCAACCCCCGGCCATGGACCAGTACCTGTCCATGGCTTGTTAGGAACCAGGCCGCACAGCGGGAGGTGAGGCATGTGAGAGAGTTAATTTTCACCTGTATTTACAGCCACTCCCCAACACTTGCATTACCACCTGAGCTCCGCCTCCTGTCGGATCAGCAGCAGCATTAGATCCTCATAGGAGCACAAACCCTATTGTGAACTACACATGCAAGGAATCCAGGTTGCCGGCTCCTTATGACAATCTAATGTAATGCCTGATGATCTGTCACTATCTCTCATCATCCCAAGATGGGACTGTCTAATTGCAAGAAAACAAGCTCAGGACTCCCACTGATTCTATATTATGGTGAGTTGTATAATTATTTCTTTATATATTACAGTGTAATAATAATAGAAATAAAGTGCACAATAAATGTGATGTGCTTGAATTGTCCCAAAACCATCTCCCCACCCTCCTGGTCCGTGGAAAAAATTGCCTTCCATGAAACTGGTCCTTGGTGTGAAAATGGTTGGGGACTGTTGCTTCATGGGACTTCGCTTGCCACTATACACCTGCTTGCTCCCTTCCCCTTCCCATCTGACTTCTTCACCACCCTGTGTTTTTTCCTGCAACACTTCCTCATACAGCACGCATATCTTTGCCTCTGGTCTGCTTCCGGGAAACTAGACTTAAGACAGTTTGGAACTGTGTCTCCCTACGAGGCATCACCCCTCATGCCTTATAGACACTTCATGTTTGTTGAATGAATGATACCAGGATCTCATTTATAATCCTAGCACTCTTGGGCAAGATTTAATGAGTGGAATGGCTAAGAAAGAAATTGTTCCAACAATATTCTCCAGAAACCTTGATAATGAAGACCTCCGGGAGAGCGGTATCACCAGTGGAAGGCTGGAGCTGGTTCCTTCTGGCTGGTGGGAACCAATTGTTTCACATTCTGGAATTTCGTAAGCCACTTGTTAAATGCTAAGGAGCTTGAAATTGGCCATGGTAGGAGTATTTACGCCACAGAAATTGGCAGATGCTCCAAATCACAGCTATTCCCATCCCTCCTCTACCTTCAGGGCGCCAGTTTACTCCACACCACTGGACATAACCCTTCAGGTTTAACAAGGAAAACCTGTACGATAAATAAAATATAGCATATTGGCTAAAACTATGGGTTCTGTAGCCAGAGAGAACTGGGTTCAACTGTATTGTCATTTATTGATTCTATGACTTTGGCAAGACACTTGATTTCTCTGTGCCTATATTTTCTTCATCTATAAAGCAGGGCTAACACCACTCATCTCTTGACATAATACATATGGTCCTAATGCCTCATGTCTAGAAGCAGCTCCATGAATGCTGGCTATTATTATGTTAGAACCAAGAGACATATAGAAAGGTCTGGAATATGGTCTTGGAGACTGCTGTCATGGTGCCCCCAGCTCAGCAGACTTCACCTCACTGCTTTATTCTTTAGTTGTCAGCCCAGCCCTGTCAGGTCACCTTGACCAAAAGGTGTGGTCTGGTGACCTGTTAAGAGGAGAAATTGCTGGTTTCAGCTGAATGCTTATCACATAGAAACCCAAGGCACCTAAAGAGCTTCTGCACAGCAAAAGAAACTACCATCAGAGTGAACAGACAACCTACAGAATGGGAGAAAATTTTTGCAAGCTACTCATCTGACAAAGGGCTAATAACGAGAATCTACAATGAACTCAAACAAATTTACAAGAAAAAAACAAACAACCCCATCAAAAAGTGGGCAAAGGACATGAACAGACACTTCGCAAAAGAAGACATTTATGCAGCCAAAAAACTCATGAAAAAATGCTCATTATCACTGGCCATCAGAGAAATGCAAATCAAAACCACAGTGAGATACCATCTCACACCAGTTAGAATGGCCATCATTAAAAAGTCAGGAAACAACAGGTGCTGGAGAGGATGTGGAGAAATAGGAACACTTTTACACTGTTGGTGGGACTGTAAACTAGTTCAACCATTGTGGAAGTCAGTGTGGCGATTCCTCAGGGATCTAGAACTAGAAATACCATTTGACCCAGCCATCCCATTACTGGGTATATACCCAAAGGACTATAAATCATGCTGCTATAAAGACACATGCACACGTATGTTTATTGCGGCACTATTCACAATAGCAAAGACTTGGAACCAACCCAAATGTCCAACAACGATAGACTGGATTAAGAAAATGTGGCACATATACACCATGGAATACTATGCAGCCATAAAAAATGATGAGTTCATGTCCTTTGTAGGGACATGGATGAAACTGGAAACCATCATTCTCAGTAAACTATCGCAAGGACAAAAAACCAAACACCGCATGTTCTCACTCATAGGTGGGAATTGAACAATGAGAACTCATGGACACAGGAAGGGGAACATCACACTCCGGGGACTGTTGTGGGGTTGGGGGAGGGGGGAGGGACAGCATTAGGAGACATACCTAATGCTAAATGACGAGTTAATGGGTGCAGGAAATCAACATGGCACATGGATACATATGTAACAAACCTGCACATTGTGCACATGTACCCTAAAACCTAAAGCATAATAATAAAAAAAAAAAAAAAAAAAAGAAACCCAAGGCACCAGATGTTGGCTCATTCTACAGATCTCTCAAAGAAGGAATGAGCACTGGAACTCTGTCTCTGTGTCTGCCTTCTAGAAAAGACAATCCACTGGAGGCAGATTTGTTAGCAGGAGCTGTGCCCAGATGCCTGGAAATCACACTGCCTCCGAGACCGAGACCCACGGTCCTGGAGCACTACAGTGACACAATCCCATCAGACTTGGCACCAATGAACCAATACATTTCCTGAGTCAAATGCAATTGATTAGCTAAACTTGAGCAACCTGAGGACGGTGTAGCCAAAGCCGCCAGTGCCCTGCCCCTGTCTCCTGGGGACCAGCTCACACCTGCTGGCTTCCTTTCTGCCACTGCTGCCTTCCACTCTGGCCACCGTCAACTCTGCACAGGATACATGTCCCCAGGAGTAGCTGGCAGCCCATGATTGATGGGAGTTGGTGGCTAAATCCCCAGCTTCCTCACAACTTGGGTAAGACAACTCAAGGGTGTGCTCTACAATGTCTCCCAGAGGTCCCTAGTAGTGGGATGAGTCCAGTTGTCCACAAGAGTGACCTGCTCATGACACACCCTGATGGACTGCCTTCCCTTCCCTTCCTCACTTCCCCACTCCCCTACTAGTACCTCCTGGTTCACTTCCCAAATAAAGTACG
This sequence comes from Nomascus leucogenys, assembly GCF_006542625.1. Classification (NCBI taxonomy): domain Eukaryota; kingdom Metazoa; phylum Chordata; class Mammalia; order Primates; family Hylobatidae; genus Nomascus; species Nomascus leucogenys. The sequence goes on along the minus strand of NC_044401.1, from coordinate 68,242,424 downwards.
GGCCCTCACAGCTTGGTTTCAGAGTCTGCATCTAAAGACAATAGATGCCAATTATTCAACACCTACTATGTGCTTTCCTCTGTGGAAAGGTCATAAAGGGGGTGGCTCAGGGTCAGTGCAGAGAAAGAAGAATGAGCCAAGCTAAGAGTGACAAAGCAGGCTGGGATTTCTTTTCTTTTCTTTTCTTTTTTTTTTTTTTTTTGAGACAGAGTCTCACTCTGTTGCCCAGGCTAGAGTGCAGTAGCATGATCTTCTGGCTCACTGCAACCTCCACCTCCTGGGTTCAAGCGATTCTCATGCCTCAGCATCCTGAGTAGCTGGGACTATGGGCGTGCATCACCATGCCCAGCTAATTTTTGTGTTTTTAGTAGAGACGGGGTTTCACCATGTTGGCCAGGCTGGTCTCAAACTCCTGACCTCAAGTGATCCGTCTGCCTCGGCCTCTCAAAGTGCTGGGATTACAGGTGTGGGCTGGGATTTCAGATGAAGGATTGTTCATCTTCAGCTGGCCTTCCATCCTTCTTGGGTTTTGACATGCAATGTGTATGTCAACCTTATAAACATTTACTGTGTTTTACCAAGACCCAGAATTATGGGTTTGCTGAAGAAGCCCTGGAGCAGACCTTTAAAACAAAGTTTCTGGACTGGCCCTTTCCATGAATAATAATAAAAGACAGCATTTATGGGGCTCTTACTTTTTGTCAGATACTGTGACCAAGGGCATGATCTTATTCAGTCGCCACAACAATGCTATGTGGCAGGTCCTACTATGTTTCATTTTGTGGTTGAAAAAACTGAGTCTCAGAGAGATTAAGTCATCTGCCTAAAGATGTCCAGACAGGTAGGTGGTGCAGCCAGGAATCCCATGGTCACCAGTGTGCCAGGCCCAAAGTGTGATTAAGGTGTATAGATCAAAGCCTCCCTCTTCCTCTACCCCACTGGACTACCAGATCCAGGGAATGATGCATTTCTCTGATTGGTTCGTTTTTAACAAGGTGGTGATGTTCATTGTGGAATACTGCAAAACTCCCCCTCCTTTCTCGACCTCTCTGCCTCTGCAATAGCCTCACGTGTTCGTCACAGGCACATCAGTTGGAAGAGAATGAAAGCCACTGTGACAAACAAGACAAAGAAAGCCCAGCATTGCCGGTGGCCTGGGACCTGAAAACAAGTCATTGTGTGTTAATTCTTCATGGAAGAAAACTAAAGGTCGTGTGTGTCAGTGTGAATGCTGGCTGTGAAATTAATGCTTTGGCCAAATGATTCAGTCGAGATAGAAACATGATTTTGTTCGCACTGGTGTGAGCCAACATCTCAAAAAAAAAAAAAAAAAAAAAATGCTGCTTGGAATCAGTGGAATCTTCGAAGGCCAGGCCTTTCAGTTTCTGCTGCTCCCAACCAAGCTACTTTGGTCTCTCTGACTGCTGCCTTGCAAAGACCAGACAGAACTCACTTTTCTCCATCTTTCCACAGGTGTAAGAGCTACCAGAGGGAGGAAAGTGGAAGCTACCAGAGGGAGGAAGCATAAACCAGGTCCTGATCCCTGATTAATTGAGAATCAGCCGGCTTGGGAAGGGGACGGCTGCACAAGCCCACAGAACGCAGACTCCCAGAGGAGGCAGGGGTAGGAAAGCTCTTGGCTGTGGCCCGATTGTCTGGCAGAGGGGAGTCAAGATGGCTTAGTTTCAACAAACTGGCTTTGATTACTTGGCGTTTGGCTCTGTGCTCTCTGGCCAGGTCAGCCTGACCCAAGGTTGTCACCCCAGAGGACTGTGAAATAACATGTGCAGTTAACTGGCCACTGCTGATCTGCGCCTGGAAGACAACGTCTCAGTTGTTAAGGCTTTTGTTGGCCTGCTCGGGAACTGATTCCTTTGCCTGCAAATTATTATAGGTTCCTGAGGGAACTGTGCCAGTCCTTGCCCTTTAGCTGCTCTGCTCTGTGCCGGGCGTGGAGGTTGAGAGGGGAGACAGAATGGGGAGAAGGAGGAGAGGGGAGGCCGTCCCTTGTAGGTGGATATTTTAAGGCTCTAATGTTAGCTGTGGTTGGAATTGACCAAGGGGGGCACTAGCAAGAGGTTGGAGGGCTGGAAGAGGCGAGAAACCAGAGTTTCTCTCCAACTTCTCTCTCTTTCTCTGCCTCAGATGGTCAAAATTTTAAGGAGACAGAATCCAACAGGGCTGGGATTAGGATGAAGTGAATGAGGCTGAGTTGTGCAAATACGAGGTCAGATTCTGACCTTGTTCATCATGGAATTTTTGCATTAATGTTGATATTTTGTAAATGTTGGGTTGAAATATTTATCTTGATCACTGAGCTTTTTGACATTTCCTTAGACTTTACCCCAAAGCAAGAGCCTTGCTTGTTTCACCCTGGTCCTGGCCTTGCCTTCCAATGTGTGGGACACATTTACACACAGAGAAAAATAAGCAATCAAAATGGTCTAACTCTACTGGATATTCTCTATGCTGCTTTCATTCACTCAATAATGTGTAGTTGAGCACTTTTCTATGTCAATGAATATAGTTCCACATTATCCTGGGTTTGAAGAATGTGTTATCAAATATTTTACTAAGCCCCCATTGATGCATCTAGCAGGATCTGTCCATGCCCTGCCCATATCTCTAACATTTCTGTGTGCTCCAGCCAAACTCCACTGCCAGCTCTGCATTTCTGAGTGGAAAGTCTTGTTTCAGATCCCATGCTGCCTATCACTTCAGCAGGGGAAACTGCCATAGAATTAATACTTGCCAGGAATAGCTCTTGACCAATGACTAAGAGGGAATTGGTGTGTAAATACCCCAGCTCCCTTGCCCATTGGGTGGGACAACTCAGGTGTGTGCTGTACACTATATCCCAGAGCTTTCCCCATGGGTACAAGCTCCAGTTGCCCACAGCAGTACTTGGCTTAATAACCTGCCTTGATTGGCTGCCTGTCCTTCTCCACATCACTTTTCCTTTCCCTCCTGGGGCTGTCTACACCCCCAACCCAGTAACAACTGCACTTGAATCTTGGTCTCAGGATCTGCTTCTGTTAAGATGGGCACTCCGATTATTTTGAATTTTTCAACGTTAACATGTTTACCACACATATGGATTTTGGCATATTAATAGCCCCCACCCCCTCCTTTGGGGATGTGGTCCATGCAAACCAAGGGTAATAGAAGAAGGTAAAGTAGAGAAAAGAGACAGAGACTGTGAAATGCTACCATGCATCTCAGAGTTATGTCCTATAAAATGAGCCTTTTCACTATGTGCTGTGGCATCAAAAATGTTGAGAAGCATTGTTCTTACTGGTCAGACTGTGCCTTCACCTCTGCAGCTCCAATGAGTAACACGTAGTAGATAATGGATAAATATGTGTTGCATGAATAAAGGGAGGAGTAATTGGTTCATTCTCTGAGCCTCTGCCAAGCTGAGTATATGAGATCATTTGATTTACCTGAGCAATTGAGCATCTGTGCCTCAGAACTCTCTAGTTCTACCATCAAGACAGAGAATGGTGTGATACTCAGGTTAACAAGGTGAGTCAGGGAGCGTTGCCCTGGAGGCATAAAACAGGGGCCCAGCCTTTGGAGATAAAGCATGCTCTGGTCCTAAATGGCAGCAGGAGAAGAATCTTCCCAAAGTGAGAGTCAGGCCACAATACCTCCCCTGGGAGGACGTCTGTGCCTGTGTATGTTGGAGAGAGAAGGAGCTTTTTCATCCCAAGTGAGTACAGAGGTTACATCCTCTGACTGCTTCCCCCTCTCTCTGTCTTTCTCTCTCTCCTGCTGTGAAGGCCAAGTATGACTTCACAGAATCCCTAAGCTCCATAAATCAGTTCTAGATCCATCCCTTGCAGCTGTAATGAAAGCAGGATTTTAACAAAAACTGGATACTTCTACTGTTTCAATTGCTATCAGTTGACTCTAGAAGCATTTTTCTAAGATGAGGAAGGAAATCTAGTTACTCCAAGAGCTGACAAGGGAAGACTGTAACTTTTCCTGAAATGTCCTCGTAGGAGCCCTGGCTTTTGAGTACATAACACTCTCTCCCCCACCACCACCCAGCTGCCAACCCAGGTCAAGGTTGACTTTGCTCATGTAGTCTTTGTAAATGGCTTGTCCCAGACAGTGACCCATCTGCTCATGTCTGAACTACCCCACCTCTTTTCCCCTGTCTCCTCCCCACACTGAAGATTCCTGCTCTGTCCTGTAATTCCCTTGGAGAACAGATGCTCCCATTCCAGAACCACCGATACTGCTGAGAGTTTGCATGTCAAGAGACAGCAGCCCCTTTGGGAGGAGCCGAAATGGTAGTCAGCCTTCCACTGTCACTTTGAAAGGTATAACATTTTATTCCCTGAGTTTGTATGCCTCCATTTTGACTCATCTTCTCTTCATTGCTGTCAGCATATTTACCTATACTTCTGTCCACAGTTAAATCTTTGCCCATAAAGAGTTCACCTTGGAAATGACAGTGTGACCTGACTTCACTCTAAACATCCTAGACCATGCACACAGACAGTCCTTTTACCTCGGACTGATGAGGAAAGCCAAGCTTAGGAATTGTGTCATATGAAGGCTTATTCTCAGCAGCCTGGCTCCTTGATCTCGCCCAAAAGGCAACTTTTCAGCTTCCCATAAATCATTCATTTATCTGCATTACATCATCTTTGCAGGACAACTGCATAGAAGTAACCTCCCAACCCAGCTGACCAAACTGAGCAGGTAGCAAGCACTTCCTACATAACTTCTTGGTGGCCTCCTTGCAGGATTTGTTCCCTACCCACTTGTATTAGTCAGCTATTACCAAAATAATGCTGTGTAACAATCATCCTCAACATTTGGTGGCTTAAAATAACTATTGATTCTCTCCACTGACTGTACGGTTCAGTTAGCTCCAGGCTGAGGATCGACCTCAATCTGCTTCACTTGCTAACCAGAGTATACTCTTTATGGTGAATAGTGGGAATGCCAGAGACCAAGTTGAATTGCACACTTCAAGCCTCTGCTTATGTTGTAGTTGCTCATATTCATTGACTCAAGCAAGTCACAAGGACAAGCCTCAAGTTGGTGGGGCAGGGGAAGTATCCTCTTCCCTAAATGGGCAGGGAGAAGAGTGAACATTTGCTGAACAGTAAGATTATCAATCACACTACCCCTCTAGCCTCATCTTGAGCCCTCTACCCCTTAATTCCTATTTAGCCAGTCAAAATGTACTGGGCAGTCTCTAGCCTCAGGACATTTGCATATGCTGTTCTCTCTGCCTGGAAGTCTCTTTCTCTTCCTAGTCCTCAATTACTCCTTCAGATTCTTCAGATTTATGTCTCCTTACTTCTGCAGAGAATTCTGCCCTAATCCCAAGACCAGGTTGAACCTACACTCTGTACCAGGCACTGCCCTTAGTCACTGCCCAGCTTCCAGGAAGCCACTCCATTCATAGCACTCTGAGAAAGCTTCCCATTTTCATGCTTTTGCTCCCTCTATCTGTGATCTCCTGTCTTGTCGTTGTTGTTGTTGTTGTTGTTGAGACAGTATCTTGTTCTGTTGCCCAGGCTGGAGTGCAGTGGCGCAATCATGGCTTACTGTAGCCTCAACCTCCCGGGCTTATGATCCTCCCACCTCAGCCTCCTGGGTATCAGTGACTACAGGTACATATCATCATTCCTGGCTCATTTTTACATTTTTTGTAGAGACGGTGTCTCACCATATTGTCCAGGCTGCTCTCGAACTTCTGGGCTCAAGCAATTCACCCACCTCAGCCTCCCAAAGTGCTGGGATTACAGGCATGAGCTACTGCGCCCAGCCCATCTGTCTTACCTTTATCCATTTGCCTCCTTTGTATAATTCATAGCTCAGCCTAAACATGACTTTCCCTGAGCACCTAAAGTAACACATTACACTCTGCAAAACACTTAAACAATTGACTTTTTTTGTCTTAGTCACTGGATAGTTCCAACAGCAGGTATACCCCAGTAAAGAAAGTTCTTGTCTAATTTGCCCAACCCTGTATCACCAGAGCCTGGCACACTGCTTGGCCCATGGTAGGAACTCAAATCTTTTAAAAGCGAATTGCAAATTTGGTAGTAGTGCTTCAGTAGCCCTTGTGTCTCTGAGGCTGACCTCTGCAATGTCTGGGGTCAGATCTGTCTGTCTGTGGTCACACCTCTTTTGCCTAAGACAGGCCCAAGCGGTTAGTTACCTGGCTCACCATGAATATGTGTTAAGCCTCTGAAAGGCGCTCTCAAGGTTGAGTTCCCACTGCCACAGATGTCTGTGCAAGTGGTTAGGTGACCCAGTAAGAGAGGGGAAGTGAGACAAGGAAGGGAGAAAAAGCCCTACAGGGTGTGTCTCTGGGGAGCTGGGGTCCGCAGCATGGGGAGTGGAACACAGCTTAACTTTCCCCATGGAGGGGCACAAGAGCTGGGGTGTGTGTCCACCAGGCATGGCTGAGGGCAGCTGGGGACTGAAGGGGTAACACCCTGGAACTTCTGGCCTGGCTTGTACCAGGGGCTGGGCTGGCTGGGGCAGCCAGAGAGGACCCTCAGGCAAAACCAGCAGTTGTTGGAAACCGTTAGGGTGGGATCAGCCTGCCCAGGAGTGAGGGGCAGCCGCCACAGGCAGAGCCTGTTGGGATCTGTGACAGAGACGGCTGGAATGAATGAGCTGACATCAGGGAGAGGACGGTGGGGTGAGGAGCAGGGCGGTCAGGAATGGGGAGAGACAGGGGCCATGCCGAGGCCAGCTTTTACAGCCGCGCCTGGAGCAGCTCAGGGGTCTTAGGAGGGAGGGGTCCTTCCGACGAACGATGACTCATCCCAGGGGTGGGCCTAGGAGGATCCCGAGCCCAGAGTCCAGGCTCAAAGCCATCGGCAACTTATTCCCGGTTTCTCAGAGGTAACAGCCAACACAGGAACAGTGTGTTGCTGCCTTTAAAAAGGCTTAGAACATTCCGGAAAGAGACCTAAATTTAATAGCAGGAGAGAGGGAGGAGGGCAAGTGGTTGCAGAGCCTGGAGGGAAGCCAGGAATCCTGCCTCCTCCTCCCCAGCGGCGGAGGACATGCGGACGTGTGTGGGCAGGTCCCTTCTGACCCCTGGCAGGTCCCTGTTGATGGTCAGGCTGGGGATCGTGCAGGCCTTTTTGTCTCCTTCTGAGCTATCCCAACACTGTGCAATGCCTATAACCAAGAAGAAAAAGAAAAGAAACGGAGGAAACTCAAAGCAGCCAGCCTCTCTGACGGGTGAGCAGCTTGGGTCAAGGACCCTGGTGGTTGAGCCAATTTTTAATCACAGCTCACCTGCCTAGTCCCGCCCGTGGGACCGGTGACCACCGAAGCCGGGCGAAGGCCCACGCCTCCCCTCACCGTGGTTTCTGTGGTTAACTCCGCTGCACTGCACACCTCCCCTCCTTCCCTCTTCACTTCTCCGTGTGTGCCGCGTCCAGACCGACGGCCCTAAGGCTGCTTTAACCCAAGCACTGCCAGTCTGTGGAGGTCCCCTTGGACACCCTCACTGCACAGGGGTTAGGACCTTGCCTCTGGGGCCAGATGGTCCGCGTTCAGAACCTGGCTGTCTCAACCACTGGGTCCCAGTTTCTCCGAGCCCCGCTCAGTGAGAGTGTCTTCCCATAACGGGGGTGAGCCTCACATCACCCCGTTCAAGCACGGTGGTCTGTTCCAGCACTGGAGGAAACGCTGTCTGTGTTGACCTCATGGAGAGGTGGCTGTCCTCTCCAGGGAGGTCCCTTCCCAGAGAATTTTCAAAGGCAGTTTGATTGTTAGCAATTTTTGGTTTAGACACAACTTTAGAATCTTTTCTCCTGTGTTTCAAGTGACTTCCATCGGTGTGGTTTCTCCAAGGGTGGTCGCAGGGACACCAGCTTGAGAATCACCTGGGGAAGCGGTAGGGTGGGGGGAGGTGGGGGGAGGAGGGGGCTTATCAAATGCAGTTCCTTGGGACCAGCCTGTCCTTTGCTTCTCTCAGAACCCCTGTGAGTAGATGAATAATCAACCTCCTTTTACCGTAGATGAAACTGAGGCTCGGAGAAGTTAAGGGACATGCCCAAGATGATTTAATTAAATAATGACAGGCACATCTTCAACTGCTGCAGCCCCTGCCCTGGTCACAGGCTCCCTGTGGACCCCAGCTGCTAAACATAAACAAACCCATAGTGCAGCAGCCACAACTCAAGCTGGGGGGCCTTTGGGGAGGTAGATTTTTATCTCCCCCCAATCAGGCACAAGTGAGAGTTTCATAAATAGTTCTAACAAAGCTGCCTTTCACAGCCAGCTCTTTGCACTGTAAAAAGTAATAATACTAAAATAAAAACCTGATTTCAGAAACCATGTCCCCAGGCTTCATTGTTCCCTTCTGTTTTTCAATTCTTTGACATTTTACTCGCAGGGGACCTTTCTCAAACACTTCATGCATCCATTCAACAAATATTTATTGAGCACCTTCTATGTGTCAGGGGCCATACAAGGTGATAGAATCAACTGCTGTGAATAAGATGAAGGTCTTGCCTTTATGAAGCTTCTACTCAAGAAAGCAAAAAGGGAAAGTGTCAGGGGGAAATGAGAGCTAGTAAGTAACATTAGGCAGGTGATAGGGTTTAGGACATGTTACCCCAAAATAGAGCATCTTGGCATCTGTGAAAACCTGCAGAAGCGGGAAGGTCTCTCTGACCCCCACCCTTCTCCTCTGAAGCATACCATCAAACATCATAGAATCCTCTGACCTTCTGCTGAAGTCAGTCATAAGAGCCTCATGTGGAATATAGTGGAATACTACTCATGTGGGCAGTGCCTACGTCATAAGCAGAGGAAAGGAGAGTACATGAAGCAGGAACTCAGCAAAGAATCTGAACAAACAGGCCCCCAAGTTATTATCAGTAGATCACACCCCCTTTGTCCAATCACACTGCTCCAGGACTATCCACATCTTCATCAAACTTAGCGTAAAAATACACAGGTTTCCCCATTGTTGTTTTTTGCGGTCTTTCACTTCTAAAGGGTCCCATGTCATATAAAACTATATTAAATAAATTTCTATGCTTTTCTCTTGTGAAAAGAAATCTTTCCTCCCCTGCAAAAGGTAAGCAAGATAGAGTGTGAAGGTGGAGAGGTGTCATTTATTTTAACTCTAAAAGATAGAGACTTTTACAAAACATAACCTCAATGCTGTTATCACACTTGAAAAATAACCAGGACTCCTTAATATGCGATCATGTCCCATCGGTGTTCACACCTCCTCATTGTCACAAATATTTTTGCATGCTATGAACCTTACTTAAATTCAGGTTCAAACAAATCTCTTTCAGTCTTTAGGTTCTTATCCATTTCCTTTCTTCGTTTTTGTTTCTTACAGGTTTTTATTGAAATGGCCAGGTCATTTGTCCCCTAGAATATCCTGTGGTATGGATTTTGCAGATTGCATGCCTGTGCCATCATTTCATCTGTTAGGAGGTGCCATTGTCTGCAGAATGTGACATCTGAACAGAGACCGGAATGAAAGACACAAGGGCAGGAGCCATGCAGAAATCTGAGAGTAAGAGGGTCCCCTTCAGCTTTCATTTTTTCTTAGCTTTACTGCTCATAGTTGTGACCTCTGAAACCTCCTTCTTTTTTCATGTAAGTTCCCCTTCCCGACTATTACAAGTAACTCAGCTGGCCGGGTGTGGTGGCTCACGCCTGTAATCCCAGCACTTTGGGAGACCGAGGCAGGCAGGAGTTCGAGACCAGACTAACATGGTGAAACCCCGTCTCTAATAAAAATACAAACATGAGCCAGGCATGGTGGTGTGCACCCGTAATCCCAGCTACTCGGGAGGCTGAGGCAGGAGAATCGCTTGAACCCAGGAGGCGGAGGTTGCAATGAGCCAAGATCACGCCAACGCACTCCAGCCTGGGTGACAGGCTGAGACTCTGTCTCAAAAAAACAAACAAACAACAACAACAACAACAAGTAACCCAGCTGCCTTCATCAATCTACAGTGAAATATGTGTGGTTAAAAGCACTTGACCTTAAAAACTGGAAACAACCTGAATTTCTATCAGCAGAACAAATCAATCAAGTGCAGTATATTTCTTTTTTTTTTTTTTTTTTTTTTTTTTTTGAGACAGAGTCTCACTCTGTCACCCAGGCTGGAGTACAGTGGCGCAATCTCGGCTCACTGCAAGCTCCACCTCCCGGGTTCACGCCATCCTCCTGCCTCAGCCTCTCCGAGTAGCTGGGACTACAGGTGCCTGCCACCACACCCGGCTAATTTTTTTATTTTTAGTAGAGACGGGGTTTCACTGCAAGTGCAGTATATTTCTACAGTGGAATACTACCCAGCAATGAAAAATGAATGAGCTACTAATTCAAGCACTATACACATGGGTAAATCTCAAAAACAAGCTGAGTGAAAGAGGCTAGATACAAAACAGCACACACTGTAGGCTGCCTACAGTGTGAAGTTCAAGGACAGGCAAAACTACTCTGAGCAGCACTTTCTTTGGGAGTGATAGTGACTGGAAAAGGGGCATAAGAGAACCTTCTGGAAGGCAAGGGATGTTCCATAGCTTGACCTGGGTGGTGGTTGCATAGGTGTACACATAGGTAACAATTCCTTTCACCTTAAGATGTCCATGTCTTCCTATATGTAAGTTATACCTCAATTTCAGTAAAAAATTAAAATCAGGTGGACTTTGGATTCAGGCAGACCCAGCCACTATTTAACTGTTAAACCTTTATCAGTTCTCCCATCTGCTTAGGTCCTCAGTTTCTTCAGCATAAAATGGAATAAATAAAACCTACTTCATTAGTATTGCATGCAAAGCACTTCACACAGTGTCCGGGACATAGGAAGCCCTAAAAAATAGCTATTATTCCTTAATAACATTCTTACTAATATCTACCCAGCTCCCAACCCATGGCAAACTCAGGGTGCAACCTCAAGCCAGCAGACTCAGCATTTGTCTCAGCTTCGCGCGACACGTCTCTATTAGGCTCACCAAAGGACTCATATTTGTAACTTGTTCTTTAATGATATGCACATTACCTCCTGCTGCTATTCTTTTAACATGTAGCTTTTATTTGATCTAATTGGAGCCACAGCGTGGTTAATCACAACATTTAGTGGGAAGTTTGAAGAAGCCAATGGGTCCCTTATGTGTGTTGGGCTGCAACACTGGCCCCTGCCAGGTCTCCCTGGAGCCTGGAGACAAGAGACTTATTGGGGAAACATCCTATCCATCTGGAATCCTTTCTCAGAGGACCTTCTTGGCAAAGCTGCTGCCAAACATATGCAACTGGTTTTTCAAGAAATCGCAGTTTATTGGGGCTGGGAAGTAATCTCAAAATTGCCTTCTTCCCATCCATTTCCTTTCTTTGTGTTGGATTCTAGCGGTTTCTGTTGGAGCGACAGGTCATTTGTCATGTCTGGATGTTGCTGCCTTCATCTCTGCTCAGCTGAATTCCCACTTTCCTTTGGGTAATGTCTCCCTTGGTGACATCTTGGTTCAATTCTGGAAATTTTCAGACACTTTGAGTTACTAGAAAAAGCCCATTCCAAGAAATGAGACTTAGTGTTTTTGTAAATATATTTAAGTATAAAAGACATGTAGAAAAGTACACAGATTACAAGTATACAGGTCAATGAATTTGCATGAAATGAACATACCTGTGCAAACTCAGATCGATAAATTAGACAAGATCACAATCTTAGAAACCTTCCTCTAATCATCCCCTCACAAGCTACCTGCTGTCTTGACTTCTAACACCACAGATTTGTTTTGCTTCTCTCTGAACTTGCTATGAATGAAATCAAATAATGTGTCAACCTAACTTCATTGGCCAGCACCTTTGTCTCTTTGCCTCTTTGCCTAGGGGCTTCCTCTGAAGATTGGAGCCCACTCTGCCAGAGCAAGCAGCAGGCTGAAATTAACCAGGGAATTACCATCTTTCAAGACCAGGAGGCAATCAGTGGCTCTCCAGAGTTGGTGAATCAGTATCCCAGCCCCTATGAGGAATATCTCAGAAGGCATGGTCTCTATTGACTGTCAGAGGTCCCCAGTAGGACTAAGCTCCTATTGCCTGCAGCGATACTTTGCTCTGTGACACACTCTGAAGAGTGTGGCTTCTTCCCTTCCCTGACTCACTTCCCCATTTCTCCTATCAATGTTTCCTGGAATCCCCTCCTAAACAAACTAATGGCAGTGAATGCCTTGTCTCAGAGCCTGCATCTAAGGGAACTGTAACTAAGACAACCCATGATTGTCTTCCAATTCCTTTTGCTTGGCCTCAGAAAGCACAGTCTCCTTCCTTTCCCCAGTGAGGTTAGAATAGCTTAAAAAAAAAAAAAAAAAAAAAAAGAGGGAGGAGCAGGATGAGGAGGAAGAGAAACAGGAATAAAAGGAGAAGGAAAGGAAGAAGGAGAAGGAAAAGAAAGAGCTGAAGGAAGACGAAAGAGATGAAGGAGAAGGAGAATTATACTCCCTCCATGGCTATAGGATTCTCCCCTCTCATGTTTTTCTTTTAAACTGACAGCTTGTGGAAAGCTAATAATGATTAGTAGTAATCGGGCCCATTCTGCCAACCTCATTGGGCCTGAGGACAATGTGCTGCCTCCTTGTTCTCCCCCACCCCAGCGGTGGTGCGGAAATCTCCCTAGCTCTGTGCCACCATCAGCCAGTCTGAGACGATGGGAGAAAACGCCACTTAGTCTCCTGTTATACATTTTCAAGGCTGGTCTTAGCCTCCAGTCTTTCAGGCTTCTCCCAGACACCAAGAATTTACATCCTCATCATTCTTCATCTTCCACTTGGGACCCTTCACTGGGGCTTAGATTCTTCCAGCCTGCCCCTTCCTGGTCCTGGATGACTGCCTTCTAAAAACAGAACTGCTCTTGGCACACCTAGCAAAGCAAGGAGCTGCAAATCGCTCCACTAACGGACTCCGCTGGGATGTCAGAGGCAAACTCCCATTGTAAGATTTCTGTGTCAGAAACTTCCACCAAACTCCTGCGTATTCCTCTTGCTGTCAAGCAGGAAAGGCCAAGACTCTAGAATATGCAGTTTTCAAGTTTATGTCTGCCTCCACAAGGCACTCTTGGAGACTGTAATGTGCTCACTGATTGGGCACACTTTCAGTATGAGTTGATTCACAGGTGGCTGGGACTGCAGCATCAGGCAGAGCCCTCCCCAGAATCCTTGACACGGGCGGGGGGGGGCCGAGGTTGGGCCTCTGGGTTCAAAATCTCCTAAAAACTGTTGGCAAAATGTTGTGTATATTTGCTCACCTGCATTGTTCTGAGGAATAGTTTTGTAGATTTCCAAAACTCCTCAAAGTGGCCTAGGACCCCATATTATTTGCAAACTGTGCATCTGACAAATGTCTAATATCTAGAATCTGTAAGGAACTCACACAAATTCACAAGCAAAAAACAAACATTAAAAAGTGAGCAAAGGACATGAACAGACACTTTTCAAAAGAAGACATACATGCCGCCAACAAGCATTTGAAAAAATGTTCAATATCACTAATCATTAGAGAAATACAAACCAAAACCACAATGAGATACCACCTCACATCAGTCAGAATGGTTATTATTAAAAAGTCAAAAAATAATAGATGCTGGTGAGATTGTGGAGAACCTTATACACTGCTGATGGGAATGTAAATTAATTCAGATATTGTGGAAAGCAGTAAAACAAAATAACCATGTGACTCAGCAATCCCATTGTTGGGTATATACCCAAAGAAATATAAATCATTCTACCGTGAAGACACATGCATACGTATGTTCATTGCAGCACAATAGCAAAGACATGGAATCAACCTAAATGCCCATCATTGTAGATCCAGTGGACTGGATAAAGAAAATGTGGTACATATACACCATGGAATACTATGCAGCTATAAAAAAAGAACAGGATCATGTCCTTTGCAGCTACATGGATGAAGCTGGAAGCCATTATCCTCAGTAAACTAATGCAGGAACAAAAAACCAAATATCACATCTTCTCACTTATAAGTGGGAGCTAAATCATGAGAACACATGGTCACATAGGGGGGAATAACACACACTGGGGCCTATCAGAAGGTGGAGGGTAGGAGAAGGAGAGAATCAGAAAAAATATCTATCGGGTACTATGCTTAGTACCTGGGTGATGAAATAATCTGTACACAAAACCTCTACCATGCACAGTTTACCTATATAACAAAACCTGCACATGTACCCCTGAACCTAAAATAAAAGTTAAAAAAAAAGTAACTCCCTATTGGTAAGAGAGCTGATTATTTGAAAACTGAGTAACCCTCCTAGGCTCCTGTGATCCCACTTCAACTTCACCAAATAGACACAGGTAACCCAATTATGGCCAATTAGCCTTGGCGCTGGGCCCTAGGCCATGATGCACCCCATTAAATAAACCAAACTCCAGAAGACCTTGAGGAGTGATGCAAATCTCCTCCTCCAAGAACATTCGAATCACACCCCGGAATGTAGGCTACATTTCCTCTTCACACATTTCTTTTCTCAAATTCTCACTCGTGGAAGCAGCTACTTCCCCCAAATCTCCTTTCTCTGCCTCTTCCTAGAGCCCCCCCTTGCCCCTTCCTCTCACCTAGTGCACCTCTTTTTTTCCAGGTAGCTTGAGCCTTTCCTAACTCAAGTCTACTTTGCCTCTCTCAGCTTCTTACCACTGTCCCCTCCACCCATTAACCTGGGCAGCTCAAGGAAGGAGCTACGGAGCCAAGCAACACAGACCTAGAAGTCCAGAAGGTAGCGGAGGAGCAACAGCCCCAAAAGCTATGTCCAATTCGCTTTGTTGGTATCACACTGTGTAGACAAAAATGAAACCAAGGGAAAAGTTACCCTTTATTTTATTTTTATGTTTTTTTTTTTTTTTTTTTTTTTTTTTGAGATAGAGTCTTGGTCTGCCACCCAGGCTGGAGTGCAGTGATGTGATCACAGCTTATGGCAGCCTCAACCTCCCAGGCTCAAGCGATCCTCCCACCCCAGCCGTCCAAGTAGCTGGGACCACAGGCACGCACCACCATGCCCAGCTAAATTTTTATTTTTTTTTTTAGACAGAGTCTCCCTCTGTCACCCAGGCTGGAGTGCAGTGGCGCCATCTCTGCTCACTGCAAGCTCCGCCTCCCAGGTTCAAGTGATTCTCCTGCCTCAGCCTCCCGAGTAGCTGGGACTACAGGTGCCCGCCACCAAGCCCGGCTAATTTTTTTGTATTTTTTAGTAGAAACGGGGTTTCACCATGTTGCCCAGGTTGGTCTCAAACTCCTGGGCTCAAGCGACCCTCCTGTCTTGGCCTCCCAAAGTGCTGGGATTACAGGCATGAGCCACCACCCCGGCAGTAGTTACCTTTAAACTTAAACCATATTATGAAAAAAAAATGAAGTAGGGCTGTTTGTACTGACATAGATATCTAAGATATATTAAGCAGGGAGGACCAGGACATACAGAAAAGTATTACTTCCATAAGAGTAAGCCACCTGGGACACAAAATTTAAGGGCGTGCTCACTGTCAGGGTTGTGCAAACCATGTCCCTGTGCTAACATGAGCCTGAGGGTGGGTGCCTCCTTAAATTCTGCACCCTTGGCCTGGCCCTGATATGAAAAGAAAACAGTAAAGCAGAACCATCTTACACATGTGTAGTATGATCTCATATGTAAACACTACACATGTGTATTAAATATATAGAAATCTCTGAAGGGATCACATCCAACCTGTTCATAGGGTTTCATTCTGAGATGTGGCACTGGAGGGAAGAGAGAAGGGCTTCCCTCTTAACTGTACCCACTCTTGTACTGTTTTAAATTACAAAATAACAATTATTTATGGCTGTTATAATTTTAGACAAGCCAGAAAAATAAATAGAATAATAAACCATATAACATGTCAAAGGGTCTACAAAAAATATATACACAGACTGTTAGGATTTTTTCTGTGGTCAGATGCAAATTGTGAAAACTGAGACATGTTGACAATTCTTTTTCCCCTGATTTCAAAGCACCCTCAGTCCGCACGGCAGCCGCCACCTCTGATTCATCTAGTTTGACGTCTGTTCATGCAGCAGATGGAAGTCGGCATGCCCTTGGGAAGACACGGCAAGGGTGGTGTGTGATAACGTTTCCCTTTCTCTCCTCTAAAGTGAGGGTGAAGGCGACAATCAGCTGCCCCTTCCCGCAGGGCAGCACTGTGATGGGAAAGAGTGAGGCAGAAGAGGCTGGGACTGCCCCCACTGCAAATGTCTGGCTGGCAGACACACCTGGGAAGGCTCTTAGCCATCCGTGAAGAAGCCTACAAATTAGAATTGTTTTTCCAGACTCTAAACTTTCTAAGCAGTGATATTTGTCCACCTATCTTATCCAAGTTTTTCAGTGAAATGTTTAAAATGTACACATTACTCCAAGCAGAGCAGAAGAATGTAACTGACTTCATTGTTTTCCTTCCTGGCATCATCTGCATGTCCCTCGACCCTGGCTCTTCCTGCCTGACTCAGGAGTTCTGCATCATTGACACTGTTTCCATCTTTCTTGGAATCAGACAGGAGATACACCAAGCCTGTTGCCCAAGGGTTTCTTATCAACACCCCAGAGAACTGTGAGCTTACTGGAGAGTCCCTAGAGCAGTAGTTCCCATCTAAGGGGAATTTGCACCCCAGGGGACACTTGGCAATGTCTGGAGACACTTTTGGTTGTCACATCTTAGGAGGAACTCTTGGTATCTTGTGGGTGGAAACCAGGGATGCTGCTATAAGCAACCTCCAATGCATGGGGAAGCCCCCACAACACAGAATTATCTGGCCCAAAATGTCAATAGTGCTGAGACTGAGAAACCTTGCCCTAGAGCCTCACTACTCCAAAAAGAGTCCATGGACCGGCAGCATCGGCATTTCCTGGGAGCTTGTTGGAAATGCAGAATCCCAGGCCCCACCCAAACCCCAAGTTGAGATAGAGCAGAAGATGAATAACCCCCATGTCGATCAGGATAGGCTAGTCAGTAAACCCTTCCTGTAGAGGGCGATAGTAGGTACTTTAGGCCTTGAGGGCCAGATGATCTCTGTTGCAACTACTCAACTATGCCTTTGTAGTGTGACAGCAGCCCTGCATGGTAAGTAAACAAATGCACATGGCTGTGCTGTCATCATTTGGCCAGCATCACTTTGCTGACCCCTGGACAAAGTCCTTTTGTGGAAACAAACGATCCCCCAAATAGTGAAGATTATTTCTCATGCACACTGCATGTCCATCATGAGTTGTCTGAGGGCCCTGCACCATGCCAGCCCTGGTCAGGAACCCAGGGTCCCAGCTTCCACCATCACAACCTTCACTGATCATCAGGGAGGGAAAATACATAGCAGGCACAGCACATGCAGTGCACAGACCAAGCATGCGTTTGCTCCTGGAGCTTCTACCTGGAAATACCACCCACCTCTCTCACATTTTATTGGCCAAAGCAAGTCATGTGGCTGTGCCTAAATTCAAGAGGGTGGGGACATATTCCCAGAAGGATGGCAATGCCTAATGACTACCTGGATCTCCTCTCCTCAGAAATCCCAAACCTACCATAGGCTTAATTCATCCTGTCTATGAATTCCATTAACTATCTGGATAGACTTGAGCAGAGTTGCATCTCAGATTAGGCATGGACCACTTAGCGGAAAATGCATCTCTTCCTCATGCCGCTATAAGGAATAACAGTGCAAGCATACATTGATGCGATTGTCTGGACTGTGCCAGGCACTGAGCACTTAATATATTTCATTTCTTTCCAATCTCACAACAGTTCTAGGAGGTGAATGTCATCTGCCTTTAACAAATAAGAAAACCCGAGACCAAGAGGTGATGTAGCTTGTCCAAGGCCACCAGCTGGTAGATGGTAGAGTTAGGATTCAAGTTCAGGTCTGTCTGATCTCAAAGCTTGTACGTTTTAACATCATCATTTTTTTTTTTTTTTTTGAGACACAGTTTCACTCTGTCACCCAGGCTGGAGGGCAGTGACACCATCTCTGCTGACTGCAACCTCCACCTCCCAGGTTCAAGCAATTCTCATGCCTCAACCTCCCAATTAGCTGAGATTACAGGCGTGAACCACCAGGCGCTGCTTATTTTTTGTATTATTAGTAGAGATGAGGTTTTGTCATGTTGGCCAGGCTGGTCTCAAACTCGTGACCTCAAATGATCCGCCTGCCGCGGCCTCCCAAAGTGCTAGGATTACAGACGTGAGCCACTGCAACCGGCCTTTACTTTTTTACTTTTAATCTTCACAACAATCTGTTGGGGTATGTATCATTAGACCCATTTTACTGATGAGGAAATGGGGCCAAGAAGTTAATTAATGTGTCCAAACTCAGATATTCAATGGTAGAATCAAGATTCCAACCCAGATCTATTGACACCGAAGACTGTGCTTCTAACAGTTTCTAGCACTGGGACATCTGTCCCGTAACTGAGTCCCTAGGGCACTGTAGGTGCCTTGCCCATATCCTTGAGTCTTACCACTGCAGAGCGCATCAGCTGACTGTCGGCTGTTAGGACTTCTGTCTCTTTGCTTGAGGGCTTTCTCAGAAGTCACTCAAGGAAGTGATCTCTGTGCTCAGGGAAATTCAGAAAAGCTGAGAGATTGCCACCAGAGAACCACCCCCCTCCCCACCCAAACTTTCAACCAAAGATTGGCGGAGTAAGTGTGAAACATCCCAGCTCCCTTGCCTCCTGGGCCCAATAACTCTGCATGTACTCTACACTGGTTCCCAGAGGCCACAGTAAGATAAAACTTTAGTCACCTTCAGTAGCAGCTGACTCGATCACGTACTCATTATTGGCTGTTATCTTGGATTGTCAGATTTCACAAATAAAAATTATAAGATCCCCAGTTAACTTTGAATTTCAGAAAAAATTGATATTTTTTGTAGTGTAAGTATGCTCCAGGCAATATTTGGGTCACATACTAAAAAATTTATTCTTTGTCTGAAAAATATTGCATAGGACACACTTATGTTAAAAAATTATTCATTGTGTGACATTCTAATTTAACAGGCTTTCCGTATTTTACCTGGCAACCCTACAGCCAGTCCTTTCCTAGGTCATAGCCTCACTTCCCTACCTCCGACTCCAACTACACTGCTTATATTTGAATCCTTGTCTCAAAGTCTGTGCTAGGAGGAGCTCAAACTAAGATGTAGGGTGACATAAGGAGCCAAACATGCCCGCACACAAAGAGATTTTACTGATGCTTAAGGGCCATCTGGACCCCACTGGAGCCAGGACAATGGGGCCAGCAGCCAACCTCTACAAGAACCATTTTGAATTCAGCGTATATGAAAGAGAGAAGGCTTTCTTCTCATATTGCCACTACTACTACAGCTGGAGGCTTACTGTGGGCATACTTCTCATTATATGCTCTTCCGATAAGCATTGAAAGACATAGATATTTCTAGGCACTTCTTATCTGGGATTTCCTCCACTGCGTTCAGCATCGATAGATCAGACAAATACTCAGGATGACATAGTCCCTGCATGGATCAGATCCTGCTGCCACTGAATACCCATCCCACCCACCATCTTCTTTCTTAACATACCTTGATTTTGTTCACCTCCTTCAGAGCAGCTGCATTCTTCAGGAGAAGCCTGAGCTATCCACAGAGAGTGACTCTTTTTCAGTGCAAATCAACCGTGATAATGCCATTGCCTCTGCCAATACATGGTTTAGAAATGGATATGAGATGCACTGCTGGCCAGGGGGACATGAGAGGCCATATGGGAAACACCTAAAAAGAGGCTTCTTTATTGTGACCCTTGAGCTCCTAAGAGGCACGAGTAGTGGATGCTAGCTGTACCACCCAGATCCTCTTTCAAGAAGAGCACTTTCCCCATACCTGCCAGGAGTGCTTCATCTGAGGTCACCCCACCAGCACCTACTCAGCGTTAGCACACATCCAATGACTAGTTGATGCAGAGGTACAAAAGTCCAGCCTCTTGCCACAGTTCTGGAAACTCTGAAGCTCCATTCCAGCTCCAGAGGGCCCTGTGAGTTCAGCTGAGGCCTCTGCTGCAGCCGCATCATAGCTCAACTCCTCCTTTTGGCCAGCCTTGCCTCTCTCACTCCATAACAGTTGTTGTTCCTGAGAACATTCTCCAACAACCTTCCTGCACACACATTTCCATTTCAAGGAACTGCTGTTAAGACAACATATGAGGAGCAAGTTCCCTTGTTCACAAGCAGATGTTGCTTTCCACACATGGAACTACAGTGGACATCTTGGGACCATGAGGGGAACCAGCCTAAGAAGATAAGTCCATGCTCTGAGGACAACAGAACAAAAAGATAGAAAGAACCTGGGTCTTCAATTATGTCATTGAGCCACTAAATTAACCAACTCTAGAACTGCCCTACTTCTAGGATTATGGTTATGCCAGCTAATAGATGTTCTTTGTCATAAAACCTTTTTAAGTTGAATCTTACGTTGCTTGCAACCCAAATCGTTTTAAATTATATACTACATATCAGTAGGAGGCAAAGGGAAATACTTCAAGCCAAGGAGGTGCCCAGAACAGCATAGATCCCAAAATCCAGCACTTAGATGACTTGCCAGAGTACTCCAAGTCCAGATGCAGTCCCCTCATCCTTTTTTTTTTTTTTTTTGAGATGCAGTCTCACTCTGTTGCCCAGGCTGGAATGCAGTGGCACAATCTCGGCTCACTGCAAGCTCCACCTCCTGGATTCACGCCATTTTTCTGCCTCAGCCTCCTGAGTAGCTGGGATTACAGGCGCCCGCCACCATGCCCAGCTACAGTCCCCTCATCCTAACCACTGTGACACTTGTCCAGATGCAGTCCTCTCATCCTAATCACTGTGACATTCCCTCTCCTTTTTATACTACTGTTGTCCAGTAAAGCCAGAGGGTAAGAAGTGTGCAATTCTTTGCACAACCCTGGGAAAGAAGAAATCCCTAGACAATATTTTGACACCTTGTAATTCATGGAACAGCCATGCCTCTATTTCACTTTCTCCTTCTTTTCTTGTTACTTAGAAAGAAAATAGCAGAGAAACATGTCAGGCCAGGAAAGGCTAAATCATCCCAAGCAATGTCAACCTCATAAATATTATGAAATACTGTAAGATGCTCAAAAAATATTTATACAGTTTTGCCCCCTCTTGTGATGAAGTAAGTTATTGAGCTGCATCCTCAGGCCTTGTGATGTCTCAGTAGCCCTGTCTCAACAGTCAGGGGTGCCTTTGGCACACAAGCCGCTGTCAGCGAGCTAAAGATCAGACAATCTGTGCATTAGGTACCTAAATACACAATTCAAGCATGTGGCCATTTTTGCCTGAGTCTTTATTTTCATCAGTTATATAGAAGATCGGAAGTTAAGATCAAGGGCTCTGGAATCAAACAGTCTAGAGTTAAGGGCTAGACTGTGGACAAATTATTTAACTATTCTGTACTTGTTTCAACATCATCTATATAATGGAAAAACTAATAGTACCAGTCAGCTTGGACTAAGTTATGCTGCAGTAACAAACAACCTTAAAACCTCAGTGGCTGGCAACAACAAAAGTTCATTGCTTATTAGAGACACATGTCCACTGTTGGCTGTGGCTCAATTCCATGTGATCTTCATCCCATAATGCAGATTGACATAGAAGCCTGTATTTGGGATACTGTCAATCTCATGGCAGAGAAAAAGAGATCCTGGCAGAACCACACAACGATTGTTAAAGCTTCTGCTTGGAAGTGGCACACATCAACTCTACCCATGCTTTATAGCCCAAAACTTGTCACACAGCAAGACTAAAGCCATGGGATAGAAAGTATAATTCTCTCACATGGAGAAGATGCCAGTGTTTTGAACAATAATACAATCTACCACACAAGCATACAGGATTGTTATGAGAATTGAAGGTAAAGGAAAGACAGTAAGTTTTCAAAAAGTTAGCTATTATGAATATTAGTACCATCATTTTAAGTTCTAAGTTACTAATTGGGATAAGAAAGTTTTTATAAGTAGGTTCTAGTCAGTAGTCATTTAGATTAAGCTTTTGAAAGTACTAACTGTAGATAGCATGTGGATTATGAGGTTCTGTGAATAAGTAACCAAGTAAATAAGGTTTACTCGACTGTAAAATGGGAATAAAAGTAATGTCTGCCATATGAAGATGCTGTGAAGATTAAATGAGATGCCTGCCAATTCTTTGTCACTTTTCTCATTGAATGTGAGTCTAATTCTCCTCACCTGGAATCTGAGCTGGCTTTAGTGACCCACTTGACCAACAGAATGTGGCAGAAGTAATGCATTGGGGCTTCTGAGGCTAGGTCATAGAAGCCTTGCAGCTTTAGTCTAGCCATCTTAGAACCTCTTAGAACACTTGTTCTGGGAGCCATGAACTGCCACACAAGGGAGAGGGGGATCCAGCTGACTCCAGTCTTCTGGCCTTCTGTGCCAAAGTGCCAGATATTTGAGTAGAGCCGTCGTGAAGCCATCAAACTAGCCTGTCAGTTTAACACCACCAAACAACCTCGGTTGATTCCTTGTAGAGCACAAGAATCACCCTGCTGAGCCCTGCCTGAATTCCTGGCTCACAAAATCATAAGATAGAATAAAATGGTTGTTTTAGCCACTAACTTTTAGGATAGTTTGCTATTTAGCAATAGATAACCAGAACACATGCAAGCCCTTAGCAAAATATCTGACTCATAGTTTGTTTGGAAATTAATTGTTAATATCATTAGGTCTTGCGTAGACTCACAACTTACCTTCCCTCATTTAGTTTGGAATGGCCATGACTTAAATCTGAGGAAAGGATGGTAAAGACAACTTTAGTCAAATGTTTCAGTCTCCTTGACATTTTCCTAAATGTCCATAAGGGAAGCCACAAACACGTAAGACAATGAGCCTAGGACTTTCAGGAATCCCCTGACTTCCCTTGGGTTCATTGGATACACATGTGCCTAAATCTTTCAAGAAAGCTAAAATTCAATATTTTAAAATTCCTTAAAATTTCAGATAAAATTGACAGAACTACATGGTGTCTTATGTTTACCTGGTGGTTCTATGTATCCTTCAGCTTTGTACTCATTTCAAGAAGCAAGGACCTAGATTCTAGAGTTGGAAAATTGCCACACTTAAGAATAGATGAGCATGGATGTCTGGGCTGGTGCTATCTCTTTTGTTGTTGTTATTATTGTCATTGACTTGTTTATTTTCTCAGCATAGGGACTTGGCCATTTAAGGTGGAGGTTGAAACAGAGAAATGCTATAAGTTCCCCAAACTTAACTCTTTTTCCACCTGGGGACACAGCTAGACCATATTTCCTACAGTTAGATGGGACCATGTGACTGAGGTGTGGCCAGTGGAATGTGGGCAGCAGTGATGGACACCCCTTCAGGGCCTGGTCCCTGAAAAAACTCCTGTGTGACACTTCACTTTTTCTTCCCTCATCTGGAACACAGTCCCGGGAAGGAATCTGTGGCCCTAAAAGATGGTAGAACCCTAACACGGAAGGAGCCTTGGTCCCTGAGTAACTAAGTGGAGCAGATCTCCATTTCGATCCCCACCATGCTGACCAGCATTGGGCTGTGACCTTAGTGAGAAATAAGCCATGATTACAGTAAGCCCCTGAGATGAGGGGTTGTTTTGTTCTAGCAGTGAGGCTGTCTTAAGGAATACAAAGATATGGGGCGCGGAACACATTGTGGCTTTCCCCTCTCTCCAACATGCGCAAGCCGAGGAGCCGCAGTGCCTTTGTTGGAGAGTTTACTGACAATAGTTACACTGCCTGTCACAACTCCCAGAAGAAAGGAAACAGTGGCTGAGAGGGCTGCCCCTGCCCTCCCCAGTCTCCTAAGGGTATAAAGCATGAATCTTTTCTTCGCTCTTTCTCTCTGCAGGGGAACAGCAGGAAGATATCTAGCACATCATGTTCTGCTGGCTCCAGTGACAAGTCGATGAAATTCTATCACTCGTCCGACAGGAGACCTCAGAAGTGACTAATTTAATCCCTGAGGCCTCTTTAGAAGGAGAATCCTCAACTTTCTCGGCAACTCCTCCCTTTGCTCAGCCTGGTTTCCATGAAGCAAGATAGTCACACTCAAATCAGCTCAGCAGGGAGCAGATATTCTTAGAGTGAGTCTTCCCTAATTTGGCTGACTGAATTGAATAGCTATTTATTAGAGTTCTAAAATGGTGCCTTTTGCGTAACACGGCCTTCACGCCATCCCCTGGAAATCACTCTGTCAAGAATGTAGGAAGGGGAAGATGCATCTGCCTTGAGCGAGGCAGGATAAACTGGGGCCAGGCCAGACTGGGAGGCAAAGAAATCAGCATCTATTACAAACTTCTTCAGTCTCAGGACTTGGATGTCCTTGGCCACTATTCCCCAAGACCAGATTAGTGTAGTGGTGGGTGACTCAGAAAGGAGATAGCCCAGATCTGGAGGTCACACAGACCTAGGCAGACTTAGGTTTGACTCCCACAGCTAGCACCTGCTACCAGCTGTGTGACCTAGGGACGTAACTCAACCTTTCTGAGCTCCTGTTTCTACACCTAGAACTTGGAGGTGGATAAAATCTAACTCATAGAGTTCTTAAAAATGGGTAAATGAGAGCTAAGCATGGTGGCTCACGCCTATAATCCCAGCACTTTGGGTGGCCAAGACGGGTGGATCACTTGAGGTCAGGAGTTCAAGACCAGCCTTGACAACATGGCAAAACCCCACCTCTACAAAAAATACAAAAATTAGCCAGGCATGGTGGCATGCACCTGTAGTCCCCAGCTACTAGGGAGGCTGAAGTGGGAGGATCACTTAAGCCCAGAAGGTTGAGAGATTGAAGCTGCAGTGAGCTGTGATGGCACCACTGCACTCTAGCCTGGGTGACAGAGTGAGACCTTGTCTCAATCAATCAATCAATCAATGAAACAATTAGTGAAATGCCTGACTTCATTGTAACTCTCCCTCACTCACCTTTGGAATCTTCAAAGTCACGAAATTCAAGTCCAAATTCTTGAAATTGACCTTGCCATCTGTATTAGTCAGCATTCTCTAGAGGGGCAGAACTAATGGAATATATATATATATATGAATTTATTAAGTATTAACTCACATGATCACAAGGTCCACAGTAGGTCATCTGCAGGCTGAGGAGCAAGGAGAGCCAGTCTGAGTCCCCAAACTGAAGAACTTGGAGTCTGATGTTCAGGGACAGGAAGCATCCAGCAGGGAGAAAGATGTGGGCTGAGAGGCTAGGCCAGTCCAATATTTTCACATTTTTCTGCCTGCTTTATATTCGCTGGCAGCTGATTAGATGGTGCCCATCCAGATTAAGGGTGGGTCTGCCTTCCCCAGCCCATTGACTCAAATGTTAATCTCCTTTGGCAACACCCTCACAGACATACCCAGGATTAAGACTTTGCATCCTTCAATCTAATCGAGTTCACACTCAATATTAACCATCACATCATCTTACTGCTCCTCAGTGGCCATTAACGTGAAATTTGCAGAGGAAACAAGCTAGAAAAATAAGCTTGAGATTTCAGAGCAGTAGCCATAGTGGACCTGGTAGCTGAATCTTCACAGAACCTTAGAGAAGAATAGGGAATAGCACCTCTATCTAACACTTAAATGGGCTCCTGTATGATCCCAAGTCTCCCAACCACCTATGTCAATCTCTACCCTGCACTACTGAACAGGAAAAAATTAGAGGCTGGCTGGCAGACCACACCATACTCTCCCGCCATACCTGAAACACATCATCAGATCATCCAGTAGCCAGGGATTACAAATACATGGCATGCATCTCACTACTCTCCAGTCCTGTATCTGTGGCAGACAGCATTAATCAATCACAGCCCTCTTCCCCACTGAGCCCAGACAAGGCAGCAGAAGTCTTTCCCACATAGCAATCCAGGCAGAGACCACCAATCGATCAGAGATGTTGTGTAAGTGCAAAACCATTTATGAAGCCATAGACATTTGCCCTCTGGAGTGGCCTAACCCCAGAGGGTGAACAGGCAGCCAGAGAGATCTAGTAAGGAGGAAACCAAGATGGTTCATTGAGCTTTCAAGTACTTACAAGAACTCATTGTATGAGTGCTAACAAAATCTGGATGTGGTGTTGCAGTTAGCCATGGAATCCAAGTTTGGAGGGCTAGTCCCTGAATCATGATTTCTGCACTTTCTAGGTATTGGTTTGCTGGGCATTTTCTTCCCTATGGCAATGAGGTTTCCCCAGGAGCATGAGCAAAACACACAGAGAGGGAGGTCATTTTCACACAGTTCTGGGCATCGTTAGCCAATCCTCTAACTAAACACTGGTGTCAGCAAGACTGGTTAACCAGAGCTCATCCCACCCCCAGTACTGTTAACAAGACAATGACATACAGTGCAGGGTGTTAAATCTTCTAAGGCAGGAAACCTTGTCTTCAGCGAATGGCCATGAATCAACTAAAAAGGATATGCCAGGATGTTTAAGATGGCCATATATTTATTTATGAGTGAATGACCAGTTCAGTATTTCTGCCAGTTACCTTTATGGTTTTTATGAGATTTGGATAATGTTTATTTATTGCCCATACTGTTTTCCATTCACAATGGAGCTTTGTTCGACATTTAGAGACATTTTAAATGTTTTTTACTGGTTTCTCTGGCATGAATAAAGGGAGCTTTTTTCTTTGGATTTCTGCAAGGAACTCATGCAAAGCTAATTTGGATGATAAAATGATACCATTTCAAACATCTTCATGCTCGGATTATATTATTTGAACCTTTTCATAGGAAGAGATTAATTATGTGGTTTGCATCACTAACCTTATAATTTTAATAACAAGGCTGGTCAGATGAAAGGCCAAAATATATCTTTTACAGCAGAATATGTTGCATCATGAAAATATCTTCTGTTCCTACTGTTGGACTGTGCTTATGTGCTTGTTGGCAAGCCAAGAGGTAAATTTGTTTAATTGTTTCCAGAATAGGCAATATATACCCAAGACAAAGCTATACTATTTATTATTGTTGTTAACTACAATATGCATAGCTCCCATTTATTGAAAGTTTATTATTATGCCCCGACTGTATGCATAATCTCATTGCAACCCAGGGAAGTGAGAACCAGTGTTCCCTGTTTTCTGGGTGAGGAAACTGAGGCTCAATATTGGTAAGTAGCATACCCCGATTCCCCCAGCAGGTACATCATAGAGGCAGGACTCACGGGCAAATTTGTCTAATGCCAAAGTGTGTCTGTCTCCAACTCTACTCTACTGTTCTTGTGACTTAGGCTTTCAAGATCCCCCTCCCAAATTATGTTATGTGGTCAAATCCATGAAAAAAATCCAACTGGCTGCCAAATATAATGTAGACATAACAAAAAGCTAATTAACTGAAACTCTGATTTTCCAGCCTATTCTTGTGGTTTCAGGGAAAAGTAATCTGAGCCCTGGAGCTGGTGACCCACTGATTTGAAGGGGCCTAGGGGCTGTGTTGTCCACTCAGAGGAGCCAGGGTACAGAGCCTCACCTCTTCCCTCCTTTTTGCCAAGTGCTCTAATCTCCTGCCATGACGTCTTCTGTCTGGCTCTCTACCAAACCGTCAGGGGAGCATCACTCCCATCATCACTGTAATTATCATAAGCATCACAAACCACGCCAGCAGCCGCAGCAATAGCTTGCTTTATGGTACACCTACTGCCT
Source organism: Nomascus leucogenys (assembly GCF_006542625.1). NCBI lineage: Eukaryota > Metazoa > Chordata > Mammalia > Primates > Hylobatidae > Nomascus > Nomascus leucogenys. The sequence continues at coordinate 68,214,752 of NC_044401.1, read as the reverse complement.
GCCAGCCAGGCCCTGAGTGCCACATCATAGATATGCCTGCTTTCATTTTATTCTCCCAACATCCCTGGAATATGGGGAAAATACTCTACCCATTTTACATGCTGGGACACTAAGGTTTAATTTGGATCTGTCCAAAGTCACACAATGTGTATGAGCTGGGGACTGGAATCCAGGCTGCTAACTCTAGGGCCCAGGCACTTAGCCATTGTGAGAGGCTGAGAGACCCTTCACCAAAGGGACAAAGGAACACACCCAGGACAAACTCACTGGTGGTCCCAGAGCTGCAACAAGAACCAGGGCTCTCTCTTCACCCTAGAACTTCCTGCACCACCATACTGCTTCCATTCTTCCTCCCCAGTTGTTCCCCAGCAAATAGGCATGGACGGTTGGCCACTATATACCAGGAACTGTGCGATATGCTGATGGGGAAACAACAGTAAAACAAAAATTGGAAATAAGTCATGGTTCCTGTTCTGAGGGAATCCAATGTCAGACTTTCCTGTGTTAGATTCCAGCCATCCATGCCATTAGCTTTGTAAACTTGGGCAACTTACTTCATCTATCTGAGCCTCAGTTTCCTGAACTGCAAAATGGGATAATATTACTATATGGCTTTTTTTTTTTTTTGAGACAGGGTCTCACTCTGTCACCCAGGCTGGAGTGCAGTGGCATGATCACTCCACCTCCAAGGCTCAAGTTATCCTCCGGCCTCAGCCTCCCAAGTAGCTGGGACTATAGTTGCATGCCACCATGCCCAGCTAATTTTTATTGTTGAGTTTTAGTAGAGATGAGGTCTTGCTATGTTGCCCAAGCTGGTCTTGAACTCCTAAGCTCAAGTGATCCTCCTACCTCGGCCTCCCAAAGTGCTGTGATTATAGGTATGAGCCACTGTGCCTAGTGTTACCTGCTTTAAAAGGTTACTCTAAGGATAAAAAGAAATATACTAGGGCTTGTTTAAATGGGTTAAGGTATGTAAAACACCTGGTACCTTCCGTGGATATTTTTAAGCTCTCAAAAAATGAGGGCAGCTATTTGTCCATGTCCCTTGAGTGTGAGCCTAGGGACTTGCTTCTAACAAATAGAATGCAGCAAACACTATGGGACATATAATTACACTCACAAGTTGGCATCCAAGTGCCAATCTAGATTAATAAAAGGCAAATTCCAAAAGAGGGAGTTGAGATGTGCATTGGAATGGTCTGGGATGCTTTCACAGAGGAAACATGGTTTGATATGGTTCTTGAAAGTTGGGCACCTCGAATTTAGATAATGAGTAATAATTTTAGAAATGTATAGCTATCATTTCCTACCTACTAGACACTTGACAGATGGCACTCTATTGCTTATAACTCCATATGTTTATAGACTGTATCTAACAGCTATGAAGAACTTGAAGCTCAGAGAGGTGAAGTGACTTGAAAAAGATCAGATGACCACAAAATAGTTGGACCAGGAGTCAATCCCCACCTGTTTGACTCTTTGGCCTGCTCTTCTCTCTTCTGTAAAGGTCTTTGGGGAATGCCCAAATAGTGGTCAAGTGGGAAAAGCTGCCCCTGTGTCTGGTGCTGAGTGGGGCGCAGTTCTTACTACTGTGGTTGGTGCTGAAAACAAGGTCTTCACCTGTTGTACATGGTCCATGCACAGAATTCAGGAGATCTGTGAACTTTGGTGGAAATACAAATTATATCTTCCTTTTCCTTAACATTTACCTGACATTTAGCACTGCCTTCCATTTTGAATCTAGGCAATAAACCACAGTACTGTTAGCAGTGCCTGTGGCTTCTTCAGCAATAGATCACTTGGCCAACGCCTCACAGCAACAAGGGGAATAACCTGGCTCCAGAGTCAGAGTCTGCTCTGCTTTACTCAGATGCACACGTTAATTCACAACACTACCACCCTGTGTCTTAATTGCTTGCTCACTTGATCAGCTTCTCATCTAGATTGGATTACTTTTGAGGCCAGAAACTCCCTCTCGTTCATCTCTAAATTAGTATTTCAGCAACAGCCTGGCACAGAGTAGGGGTTGATAAACGTTTGTTGCCTGTGGTAGCCAGCCTTCTGCAATGGTCCCTTGTGAGCCCTGAATGTCTGAGACAGGTCTCAGTCAAGTTAGGAAGTTTATTTTGCCAAAGTTAAGAACGGCTCCTATAACATACCCTCAGGAGGTCCTGATGACATGTGTCCAAGGTGGTCTAAGCACAGCTTGGGTTTATAAATTTTAGGGAGACAGGAGACATCAATCAATATATGTAAGATGAACACTGGTTTGGTCCAGAAAGGTGGGACAACTCAAAGCAAAGGTGGGACAACTCAAAGTGGGGAGGGGCTTCCAGGTCATAGGTAGATAAGAGACAAATGGTTGCATTCTTTTGAGTTTCTGCCTAGCTTTTCCAAAGGAGAGAATCAGATATGATCTACAGAGCAGAGGGATGATTTTGAATAGAATGGGAGGCAGGTTTGCCCTAAGCAGATACCAGCTTGACTTTTCCCTTTAGATTTGTGACTTTGGGGCCCCAAGATTTATTTTCCTTTCACACCCTAATGACCCTACCTCCTGTTATTCATGTCCTTGGCAGTGTTATTCATGTCAAGGGTAATGTTTGACCCTTGAGTGTGGACGAAGGGACTTGCTTCTAGCAAATAGAATGAAGCAAACATGATGAGATGCCATTTCCAAAATCAGATTGCAAAAGCTGGGACTTCTCTCTGACATTCTCTTTCTGACTTTTCTTGCCTTTTTGCCCTGATGGAGAGGGCTCTCTGGCAATGAACCAAGGGAAGCCTCTGACCAACAGTCAGTGAGGAACCAAGGTGCTTAGTCAAATAACCCAGGAGGGGTTCTACGAAAAATCACTGAGTGACTTGCGGGTGGATCCTACCCCAGCTGTACCATCAGATGAGACCACAGTCCCTAAGCCAGCATCTTGATTACAATGTATAAGACACCCTGGGCTGGAGGACCCAACTAAACCATGACCAGATTCCTAGCCCACAATAACTGTAACGTAGTAAATGTGTGTTGTTTTTAAGCTGCCAAATTTGGGGATAGTTTGGCATACAGGATTAGGTAACCAGTATCTTGCTTACCAGAAGAAAGGAGAAAAGGGAGAAGAGGTGGGAGAGAGAGAAAGTGCAAAAGAGCTCTCCGCTGTGACCTCCCCTGTGGCCATAGTCTGGGGGTCATTTCATACTTCTTAACACCATAACCCCATACTCTAGTCTCTCCCTGGTTCCCCTTAACACTAGCAACTGTAGCACAACCTTGTCTGTGGTAGCACATGACTTAGGTCTCTAAGGTTGAGTGAATTTCCTGCCATGGGCCATATCATGCTCAGTGACTCAATCCAAAATTTTATTGTAACCAATATACCTTGCTTCATCAGGACAGAGGCCAAAATTGATTAGTTTTCTTTTTAAACCAATTTTTTTTTTTTTATAGAGACAATCTCACTATGTTGCCCAGGCTGGTTTCAAACTCCTGGCCTCAAGTGATTCTCCTGCCTTCCAAAGTGCTGGAATTGTAGACATGAGCCACCACACCTGGCCAAAACATTTTCATTTTTATTTTAGAGCTGGAGTCTCACTCTGTGAGACCAGGCTGGAGTACAGTGGTGTTATCATAGCTCAGCTGCACCTTTGAACTCCTGGGCTCAATCAATCCTCCTTCCTCAGCCTCCTACATAGCTAGGACTACAAGTCTGCACCACTATGCCTTGCTAACTTTTAAAAAATCTTTCGTAGAGAGGGGGTCTTGCTATGTTGCTCAGGCTGGTCTAGAACTCCTGGCCTCAAGCAATCCTCCCACTTGAGCTCTGGGATTATAGGCATGAACCACAGTGCCTGGTTAGTGTTCTTTTAACACTAAGGTAATGAATCCAAATCCATCCTGTGACATGCACAAAACTGATTTTGTTATCATTCACTGGATTCCCAGTCATTTCTAAAACTCAGCAGTGGGGACAGTTGGTCCACAAAATCACATGAACATGGTCAGTTGCCTCAGCGCCGTCCTCACTCAATCTCTCAGGACCCTACACCATCTACCTGTGGGGAAGGTGGATTTGCACCCACCTACCCTCCATCCATGCCAGGTTACTTACACAGCCCCACTTTAAGCCCATGGACCCTAAAGCCGCTGCCAGAGCCCAGCTTCCAATGGGTTTTTTTAATTGAAGTAGAAGTGCCCGCTAAGAGACCTCCCAAAGATCCCCTGCCTTCAGCCCAGACAAATCTTCTTCTCATTGACCACAACACTCATTCTGTGGGCTGTAGTGGCTTTGTTTGCGTAGCCTCATTTCTTCTATTCTAATGCACCAATCATGGGAATGCACACCGCAAATTTAGTAGTAGAATTTTGTGGAGGAAAAAAATCTGTCATATTGAATACATACATCGATTTTTTATGATATCAGATTTATTGAGGTGTTTATATGTAGTTTATATATATAGTTTATAAACTATAAAATGTACCCATTCTAACTGTACATTTCAATTAGTTTGGTTAGTTTATACCCCTGTATAACCATGACCACAATTAAGACAAAGAATATTTCCATTACCCCAGAAAGTTCCTTTGTGTCTCATTCCAGATAATTCCCTCCACCCCTGTCCCTGGGAAACTCCTGATCTGCTTTCTGTCATTTAGATTGAATTTTTGTTTTCTAGAGTTTTCTATATGGAATGCCATAATATGTCTGCTTTTGTGTCTAGATTCTTTCACTCAGCATAAGGTTTGAGATTCATCTGCAGGGTTAAATAGAAGGTATCAAGCATGACCATAGTTCATTCCTTTTCATTGCTGAATAGTATTCCTGTCTCTTTGTTTTGATATGTTGCTTTTTTTTTGCATTTTCCAACTGTATTAAAGCATCATTAACATACACTAAATTGCATATAAAATGTTTACAATCTAACCAGTTTTAACATATGCATACATCCATGATGTGCACAGACTTTTATGACTCAGAATTATAACAGAACAGTTATATCAGCTTAGACCATTGAAATATTAGGTTGAATAACTCTTTTATTCAAGTCCTTTCCAGAACTCTGGGTTAGTATTTGCCTTGCATTTGGCAAACCAGAGAATGATTGATTATTTTCCTCCAAAACAAATCTGCTCTAAGGAGACTTGCTACCTCTGAGGAAGAACATTTTAGTCTTTCTGCTGCAAAACAAACAAACAAAAAACCTAAAACAAAAAGCAATGCTTACAGTGCATCTCACTGCATTCGGTATTTCTGTGAAATGACTCTGAACTGCAGTGACATGAATGCAACTCAAACCGGCTCAAGAAGAAAAAAGCAGGGAGACCAGTAGGATTTATTGACTAACACAGATGAAAGCCTGAGGGCTTCAGGCATAGCTGTATCCAGGAGCTAAATCATCATCAGGACTCAGTCTCTCTTCCTCTTTTTCCCTCTCTCTAGAAGCTGCTTTCCTCCCTGTTAGCTTCATTTTCTCCATGTGGTGGACTCTGGCAGAAGCCACTTTGGGTGTTAACCTTGGGGGAAATTGAATGCAGGGAATTGGTTACAGAGGTGATGGAGTTGCTGAGAACACAGCAAGCCCATGTTGAATAACCCAGGGATTAGTGACAGGAGGAAGGCACTGCCCCCTTTATGTCAGAGAGACAAAGAGGGAAGGATGGCGTAACTGGAACCCAGGGGCTTGGGGACACCTGACAGAAGCTGGAGCCAGAGTAGGGCAGCCTGGGGTGGCATTGGAGCCGCAGAGGAACTGCAGCTGCTGCCGGAGATGCCTCCCAAGGCCAGTGCGGAGAGGGAGAAATACCCCCACTTCCCTCTACTGTCAGCCTCCCCCAGTGCCTTTCTTGGCCCAACCCAGCTGGACGCCAGATGGCAAGAATGCCCAGGAAATGCAGGCTGCAGGGGTTAGCCCCAGGGATACCAACAAGACAGAGGAAGAAGAAGGAGATGGGAGACACAGTCTGAGGGCAGGAGACCCACCCCAGCACAATCCCCGTGGAAAGTGAGCCTGTGATTGGTTCCAACAGAAGTCTGGGAACAGAGTCAGATGTGTACAGGTGCGGTTATCAGGCCCCCTCCAGAGGTAGGAGGCTGGCAGAGGATGGGGAACCAGCAACACAGACACCAAGCAGAGCCGGAGAGACCCAAAGCAAAGTCAAAGTGCTCTTCCCTGACAGGGATGTGGGGCTGGCAAACACCGGCGTCCACCACATGCTGCCCCAGTGGGACACGTGCTAGAGTCCACACAATTGCAAATGGCCCAGCTCAGGCTGTTTCCGCAGAGGAGAACTTCAGGTTTGCTGTGATGCCAAACCATGGCCAAGGTCAAGACCTTACTGATACATTCCTGGTCCCTGGGAAAGCAAGAAGGGGAATAAAATGATGAAACAGCACTATTTCTGCCCCTTCCAATGAGGCGCCCTGATTCCCAAGCCTGGAGTCAGGGCCCGGGTGGGAAGAGTGGCTTAGCACCCAGGCCCAGGGAAACGAAGAAAGCAAATGACTCGCTGGTCTTCAGCGGCACATTATCTTCTAAAGGAGACACTTTGCAACCCAAATGCCGAGGCCAGAGGATTTCCTACGAGTCTTTTATCATCTCTATAAATTTCAAGAGAGAGAATTGGTGAGCAACTGGGCTCTGTCACTGTCGGGCTCGCTGATTGAACGTGCCTTTAATGGAGTCTCCAGCAGCCATAAAAATGTATGAGAACAGCCTCCTGGCCACAAGCAAGCCTGATAGATGGGGCAGTGACACTCAGGAAAATACAGATGGGCTGGGCTTGTCCTCATGCCTGTTGAAGAGGATACATCTTGGTCCCTTAGGATAGAACTTGTGTTTGGAGACACATTAGGCATCCTACATACAATTTCTCCCCAGGGGAAGATACACACACAGACACACACACAATCAAAACATTGCATGAGGATAGCTTTATACGACAGTGTACCCCAGTAGTTAAATCTTGGGCACTGTAGTGGGTGAAATAGTGTTCCCCTCCCAGAAAAATTTCTGTCCACCCAGGACCTCAGAATGTGACCTTATTTGGAAATAGAGTCTCTGTGGATGTCGTTTTCCATACCATTTTAAAGTCTTTGTTTGTTCTGCTACACACTGAGGATATTAATAATGATACCCACAGACAAAATGAGCAGAGGATAAAGAGCATGTATGATCACCTAATAAATGCACAAGCTATGTGTCGACTGTTGTTACTACATGTGAGAAAAAAGAGAAAGAGGGAAGGAAGGAGGGAGGAAAAAGGGGAGGAAGGAAGCAAGCTATTAAAAGCTGGCTAATTCACATCGTAACCCTGAAATAATAGAAGAGCATCCTAAACGAGATCTCGCTTAGCCGACGAGTTGCCTTCCTTCTCTGTAACCCTCTAATTATAGCACTTCAGAGGCCTCTTAACTTAAATCTCCTAGAGAAGGGTGCACATGCTCATGACATTCTTTCCTGCGTTCTGCTGTGATGAAGCTGTGCCCGCTAGCTTAGCCCTAGACACCCCCTGTCCCAGTCAGGTGGTCACCTGATGGTGCAAAGCCGGCCAGAAAGTTTAGGAGTCCAATTCAACACTCAGATATGAAAATGCACAGAACCCGTTTATTCCTGACATGGGCATATGGTACAAATCATTTGGCATGCACTAAATCATTAGAATACTCGTTTATTTTGGAACGTATATGAAGTGAGCAGAATAAGGCATGTACTGTTTTCAAGAGAACTCATTTCCTCTGCTGGGGGCAAAAGACCGCTCTTGGCAAGGTATTCTTTGAAAGTAAATTATCTTCAGAGGAAAGCACGTGCTGTTCTAAAGGAGAACATAGCTCCCTACACATTCTCAAGTTCAAGGGGTGTCTGTGTATGTGCATGCACACACATATGTATTACATGCAACAACAATTAATGTATGTATTACATGCAACAGTTAATATATGTATTACATGCAACAATTAATGCTTGGAAAACCATTAATCATATTTATTAAAAATTGAAAAGACATATATATCCAAAATAACAGTTTAATAAGTTCAAAAGTTTTGCTCATACATAAATAAGAGAAATCCAGAGACAGATAGTTTAGTGATAGTATGGTGGTTCCATGGTGTCATCAGATATGCAGGCTCATGTCTTATGCTTTGTTAAACTCAAAGTGAGGGTCTTCCTTCTTTAGAGTAACCCTCTGGCCCAACATGGCTGTTGGAGCCCCAGCTACTACATGTGCATTCCAGGCCAGAAGTAGAGGGAGGGGAAAACAAAGGAGTATAACTTCCAGGGATATCAGCTTTTTCATATGATCTTCCCGAGGTCCTATGCATTTCCACAGTCACATACATGCCCCTAACTGTAAGTAAAACTGGAATGTTCTCTTTTTATTGGATGCCTTTCTATCTCAAATAAAATTAAGATTCTGTTACTCAGGAAGCTTGCGGCCTCTGCCATGACATGAAAAACTAAAAGTAAACTTGATCAAGTCATTCGCGTATAGGATAAGGTCTAGAACAGAGATTGGCTATCATTTGGAGGATAAAATTAATCACATTTCTTTGCCTCTATTTGTAAACCGATTAGACATATTCAAGAGTTTCAATGCAAATTTGAATACAATTACACATCTAGAGAAATACATGCCTTTGGGGACTTTACCTTATAATAGAGTTTCTCAACTTTTGAAATAATGCTCTAATTACACCCCTATTTATTGATATTTATTTATTGGATGGCAATGGGAGATGAGAACACCATTTCTGTTAAAATCATCTCATTGGTGCCACACCTGTGCCTAGACAGTTTGCATGAAATAGATATAAAGCCATTGAGACAGTGACAACCAGAAGTACTGGGAATCTTTCACAAAGAATTCAGGAATGGGACCCCCTAATCTTTTCCTGCAGATATAAACCTATTGAGTCAGTGACAACCAGAAGCACTGGGAATCTTTCATAAGGAATTCGGGAATGAGCCCCCCTAATCTTTTCCTGCTACTTCTGTGAGGACACAAGTCAGATTTATTAAAGCCAATAGAAAGCAGACTTGTGCATCCTTCTAGAGCAGAGACTCATTTTGCATTTCACAAAATACTCCACAAAGACAGGATTCCAGAGGCAAGTTCATTTGGAATACACTTAGTCCAGATAACACAGTTTCTTGATATTTTTCGTGTTTTGACTGCAGGTCTTCTCGGGGCCTTAAATGTTTGGGCGTGTTGTGAATCTCCAAGACTGAGCCACAAGATGCAGCACTTTCCGAATGACCTCAGGCCCTTTTTGAATGGGCACTTTTGGGAATCAGTGTTCTGCAGAGCATACCTTGGGAAGCCACAGAGAGCTTTTCCCTGAAGCAGGGTTTCTCAACCTGTACGTTGTTGGCATTGGGGCAGGATAATTCTTGGTTGCGGGCGGCTGTCCTGTGCATTGGAGGGTATTTACCAGCATCCCTGGCCTCTGCCCACCAGATGCCAATAGCAATCCCTCCCCACCCAGTTGTGACAACCAAAAGTGTCCCCAGATACTGCCAAATATTCTCTGCTGGCAAAATGGCCCCCAGATGAGAACCTTTACTCTAGGGAAATTTCTGGAATCAAGAAAATACATTGCAATGATAGGACAGACCACTCTCTCAGGTATGAATATTCAGCTGACTGTTAGAGTCCTTGGCAATAAGATTGTTATTTGTTAAAAGAGACAGTATTACTGGTGAAGATTCATTTCAAAAAGGGAAATGACAATAAAGGTTGCTGTTTCTATGATAACTAAGTCAAAAGCTTATGGAAATTTATGGAACAAGTGCATAAATTAAACTTGCTTTAAAAATGTGGAGGCCAGATGCGGTGGCTCACGCCTGTAATCCCAGCACTTTGGGAGGCCAAGGTGGGCAGATCACCTGAGGTCAGGAGTTTGAGACCAGCCTGGCCAACATGGTGAAATCTCACCTCTACTAAAAATACAAAAATTATCCAGGTGTGGTGGTGGGTGCCTGTAATCCCAGCTACTTGGGAGGCTGAGGCACAAGAATCCCTTGAACTGGGGAGGTAAAGTTTGCAGTGAGACGAGATCACACCACTGCACTCCAGCCTGGGCGACAGAGTAAGACTCTGTCTCAAAAAAATAAATACATAAATAAATAAATAAAACAAAAAACAAAAAACAAACAAACGAAATGTTGCAGAGTTAGGTATAGACAAGGCACTGCGTTCTTTAAACAAAATTTAAACAAAATTTAATCCCCCCTCCACCCCCACCAAACTCCACTTTTGACATTGTTTCAGGAAAACATCTATTGTTGAAAGTCAAACGTGGCATTTTTTGATGCTCTTAAAAATCCAGTGGGCATCATCCTATCAACGCCATTCACCAAAATCCTCCTGGTCCAGTCAGGTAAGTGTCAAACTGCAAAAACCCTTCCAGGAGGTGCCACCCCCAGAGTATTTCAGTGGACTCAGAAAAATCGCAGCCTGGAATATCTTATTGCCCCAGAAATTAAGGAAGTGCTCAAAGATTGATGGACACATGTTCAAAGAACCAACAGGCAGGCTGATGGGGCTCCTACTGCCCAAATATGGGATACCTTGAACATTAAAATAAATAGCGAGGGAGTATAATGCATTGAACAAACTAAAACTTTGTGAATTTATGGAAATAAAGAAAGGGAGGGAGGGAGGGAAGAAGGAAGTGGGGGAGAAAGGGAGGAAGGGAGAGAGAGAGAAAAAGTGAAAGCTCTTCCTTACAGTAAAAAGCCAACAGTACAGTTCAGGGTACGATGACATTAGAAAATCACCATTTGCCCCATCACAATAATAAATAATTCTGTCAAGAATCATGAGCAAATACTAAAACCAGTGGGTAAAACTTTGAGGAGTAACAGGATATTTACATGGCCCCAAACTATCTTCTTATAACATAATTGATTGACCAGGGTAAGAAGGAACTTTACAGTGGACAAACCTAACCTCTCAGTCACAGGACAGACCAACATCAAGGGCGGCTTGATAGGACAGACTAGGAAGGCCACACTCGGCACCGTGGTATTCCTTCCAGAAGTGCAGAAACTGAGTCCATTCGTGAGGAGACATCAGACAAACCCAAACTGAGGAATACTTTATGAAATAGCTGGCTTATACACTTCAAAAATATCCAAATTGAGGAATACTTTATGAAATAGCTGGCTTAAACACTTCAAAAATGTCAGTGTCACAAAACACAAAGAAAGTCAGAGAAACTGTTCCAGATGAAAGAAGATCAAGGAGACATGAGAACCAAAGGCAACACAAGACTGGGAGTTTCTTTTATTATAAAAGGACAGTATTGAGATAAGTGACAAAATCTGAATGAGGTCCGTGGATTAAATAGTAGTATTGCATCAGTGTTAATTGCCTGATGACGATCATTGTACGACTGTGATTGTGTTAAGAGAATGTCCTTGTTTTTAGAAAACACCTACTAAAGTAAAGGTATATGTTTGCTATTACTCTCAATGGTTTGGGAGAGAGGGAAAATATATATGCATGTGTGTGTGTGTGCATGTGTATTATTACATATAATTAATATATTTAGGGGGAGAGAGAATGAGAGAGGGGATGCGAGTGTCCTGGAGAAAGCAGCTGTGATAAAATGTTACCATTTGCAAAGTTGCAAAGTCTGGTGAAAAGTATAAGGGGGATCTTTGTACTTTTCTTGCAATTTTCCTTTAAGTCTGAAATGATGTCAATATTAAAGGACTAAAAAGAAAAAGCTGTCATATCCAGGATCCCTCCCCCCATGAATTATCCTTTCTGCTTCTTGTCCCCTTTTCCTCCCACCACACCAAAAGTCTTCCAAATCTCCTTCCTCTCTCAAGGGGGTTCTGAGCAATTACCCACTAGTCTTGGTCTCAGCAGCTTATTACAAGTGGATCCCCAGATGCCACCCCCAGAAACCCTGGCTCAGGGCATCTAGAGCCAGTGGTTTTCTACAGTTGCCTGAATCTGGACACCCAGGGGTTCTGATTACATTGGCTTATAGTGCACCCTGCGCCTCAGAATGTTAGTTCCCCAGGTGATTGTAGTGGGTAGCCAAGGGTGAATGTTCACAGGAATCATGTGAGTATCTTGTTAAAAAACAGATTCTGATTCACTAGGTCTAGGGAAGCGGGAACCTGAGATTCTGCATCTCTGATCGTCTCTCTGCATGGATGATATGCAGTCCAAACCTTTTAACAGCAACGGTGTCATCGAGAGTAGATTCCAAGTGTTCTTTGCCAACAGACCTTCACCATCTCAAGCTCTGAAACCTCTAAGGGGGCAGACACAGCATCTGTTTTATTCTCTGCTGAATAACCAGCACTCGGTGCTCCATAAATAGTTGTTGAACGCGTGCGTGAATGAGTGAGTGAAAGGCTCCTAGTACCATGCTAATCTCCACTGGTACCTCCCAGCCGCTTAATATTTAAAAATGGTCATGTTTTGCATTAGAATCATTCCCATCAGATTTCAAACAAAAATCAATGGCTTTTGAAACGAAAACCACTTTGGGGTGAGAAGAGTTGGCAAGATCCCACTCCCCTTCAGGAATGGCCTGGTGCAGGTGCAGATGACTAAAGCGGCCTCTGAGTCAGCTGCTACCCTTCTTCTGCACTTCTCAAATCATTTTCGTATTAGCATATCTCTAAGTGCATATAATTTTCACATCAAAGAGTGTAATTTTTTGCAGAAGTGGAGTAGAGAATAATTTATCCGCTGAAGTATCTCAAGCAGCAGTCTTGATAGCATGACATAAAAATTACACAGAAGACAGACATTTAGAAAAATTTGGTGGCAGAATTTGTATTATTTAAGTAGATGCGGAGAAAATTCACCCATCGAAACTGAAAAAATATACAGTTTTGGAGTTAAAACAGAATCCTAGTTGAGGGAGGAGAGGGCAGTTTGAGCCGGTATCTCACTTCCTAGCTCACTGAACAGGGAGAGAACCCATGGTCTGGCTTTCCTTCCTGATGGAGTGGTTCCCTAGGACCACAGAATTCGCCAGCCCTGCTTGTCCCCAGACCCTGGAATGCCAGCTTCCCCGGGGTGCAGGAACCTCAACTTCATCTGAGGGAACCATCCATTTTCAGAAACAGTCTGGCGAGGTGAAAGGCACATAAAGAGAACCCCGGCCTTGACTTCAACTCCTCAGTGTCACCTCCCTCTTGCAGCCAGCCTGGCTGGGCACATGCACCCTCTTTTTAATAAAACACATCTCTGCGGTCCCCTCCTTTTGTCCCAATTTCCCTGTCTCTGGACACCAGTCTCTCCTCCTGGTCCCCTGTGCCTGGAACCCTCTCAGGGAAACCTGAGTAGACCCTGTACATGGAGCCCTTGACTACACACACACACACACACACACACACAACTTTAACACACACACCCCTCTAATACACACACATCCCTAACACACACACACACCTCTAACACACACACATACTCCTAATACATGCACCCCTAACACACACACCTCTAACACACACACACTCCTAACACAAACATCCCTAACAAACACACACCTCTAACACACACACACACCTCTAACATACAGACACATCCCTAACACACACACACACCTCTAACACACACTCATCCTTAACACACACCTCTAACACACACATACTGCTAACACACACACAACCTGAATACACACACACAACTCTAACACACACACATCTCTAACACATACCTTTAATACACACACATACTCCTAACACACAACCCAACACACGCACACCTCTAACACACACACATATGCCTAACATACACACATACACACACACACCCTAATGCATACACACCTAATATACACACACACCTACTACACACACACCTCCAACATACACATACACATGCCTGATACACATACCTAATGCACACATGTAACACACACATATATCTCTAACACACACACAGGGCACATACACCTACCACATACACACGCCTAATACACACACACCCCTAATACATATATACACATACATATACACTTTATATTCAAGAGAAAGATGATGTTTGTATCCCCGCCCCTAGAAAATGTATCAGGCAAATCTCATAGCTATTTTGGTCATTTTTAGGTATAAAACACTTTAATTCTGATCTATGTAAAAAGTCCAGTTGAGGACACTGCCATGTAGTCGGGAGGAATTGGCTTTTCAATAAATGCTAGTAGGTCTGTTTGGCTATTTCTAGGGGGAAAAAACATGTGTCTTGCCCTTCCTTAATTGCAGATGGATGATACTGCCAAATACAAAAGGTAAAACAATAAAGCTCTTAGAAGAGAAAGGAGGAGAGCATCTTTGGGATCTTGGGTAGGCAAAGACCTCTTAAGCATTATTCATATAGGGACTAACAATAAAAATGGCAAGTAACGCTATTCATAATAGTCCCAATATTGATACTACCCAAATGCCCATCAATAGCAGAAAAGTAAATAATTGTGGTAAGTTCACACAACAGAATTTGATACATAGGTGAGAATGATTATAATTGCACACACACATAAACAATAGGTAATCTCATAAACATCAAGTTGTGTGAAAGAAGCAAAACACAAGAGGAAATACCAGCCAGGCGCGGTGGCTCATGCCTGTAATCCCAGCACTTTGGGAGGCCAAGGCGGGTGAATAACTTGAGGTCAGGAGTTCAAGACCAGGCAAACATGGCGAAATCCCATCTCTACAAAAGCACAAAAATTAGTTGAGCATAGTGGCGAGCACCTATCATTCCAGCTACTCGGGAGGCTGAGGCAGGAGTATCGCTTGAACTCAGGAGGTGGAGGTTGCAGTGAGACGAGATCAGGCCACTGCACTCCAGCCCCAGCAACAGAGTGATTGAGACTCCATCTCAAAACAAAACAAAAGAGGAAATATTGTATGAACCCATTTATGTGAAGTATAAAAACAAGCACAACGAGTCTGTGCTATTGTGTTTGGAGACAGCGGTTACTCTTGGGTACTCTTGGGTTGATGTGGAGGTAAAAGGGCTTCTCAGAGGCTGGCGTGTCCTGTGTGTCCCTTGGAGTGCTGGGTACACAGATGTGTTCATTTTATGAAAATCCCCCAGTTGTATACTTCGAATATATGCACATCTATTAGACTTCAGTAAAAAGCTTTCTTAACTACTATCCAAGTTAAATGAAGATTGACATTTGGCACAATGCTCGTGTCGCTTTTGAATAGGTGCTTTGTTAACGTTTTTGTTACTTAATAGAAAAAAAGTGCATATACATGGTTCAAACACAAAGATTCCAACGGCACAAAAAGTGTACAATGAAACATAAGCCCTTCCTCCACCCCAGACCCACAGTGCCCTTCTTCAGAAGAGCAACTGAAATATTTCTTGTGTATCCTTCCAGAAATTGTATATGCATGTATAGTTAAGTGTGTGAATCTGTATTAAGCTACATGTTTTTTACACAAATAAGAATAAGCACTCTTCCCTGCACCTTTCTTTCCCCCTTAACAATATCTTGAAGATAGGTCCATATTATTAATCTCACTATATGAGATTTACAAAAAGAGGTGAGTCTTTATGTATTAGTAAATATGTATTAATATTATCTATTAAATATGTATGGATTAATAAATACATAAAGACTCACACCTCTTTTTGTCAATCTCATACAGTGTTTTGTTGTAGAGATCCTATATTCCAGGGTATGTTAGTCTATTCTTGCACTGCTATAAAGAACTACCTGAGACTGGGTAATTTATAAAGAAAAGAGGTTTAATTGGCTCATGGTTCCAAGGCTGAACACTGGGGAGGCCTCAGGAATTTTTCAATCATGGTGGAAGGGGAAGGGGAAGCAGGCACGTCTTACATGGCTGTAGCCGGAGGAAAAGAGGGAGGGAGGTGCTACATACTTTCAAACAACCAGATTTCTTACTATCATAGGAAAAGCAAGGGGCAAGTCCACTCCCATGACCCAACCAGCCCCCACTAGGCCCCTCCTCCAACATTGGGGATTACAATTCAACATGAGATAGATTTGGGTAGGGACACACGTCCAAACCATATCACTGAGGTTGGCAAATTATGAGCAACATGCCGAATTTGGCCTGCTGCCTGTTTTTATAAATAAAATTTTATTGGAACATGGCCATGCCCATCCATTTACATATGGCCTATTGCTGCCTTCTTGCTACTGCAGCAGAGTTAGGCTACAACAGAAACTGTATTCCCTCATTTCTAATGGCTGCCGTAACACATTGCCACAAACTTAGTGGCTAAAAACAATGCATAGTTATCTTATTTCTGGGGTCAGAGCCAAAATGGGTCTCACTGGGTTTAAAGGAAGGTGTTAGAGGGCTACAAGCCTTTTTGGAGGTTTTTGAGGATAATCTGTCTTGGCTGCCCATGTTCGAAGGCTTGTGGCCTCCTATCTTTCAAGCCAGCGATGGCTAGTCATGGCTTCCCCACATCACATTCCTCTGCCCCAGAATTTCCTGCCTCCCTCTTTCATGTTTAAGGACCCTCATGACTAACTTGGAGCCACCCCAATCATGGAAAATAAAACTTCCTATTTTAAGGCCAGTTGATTAGCAACCTTAGTTTCCTCTGCTACCCTCATTCCCTTTTGTCATGTAACGTGACATATTCATAGGTTTTGGGGATTAAGACGTGGAGGAGGCATTATTCTGCCTATCACATATATCACCAGCAAAGCCTGCAATATTTGCTTTTTTGGTCTTTTCCAGAAAAAGTTTGCAGACCTCTGCTCTACACTGTCCTTAACCAGTAGCTGCAATTAGCTAAATTCTAGCCACCAGCTGCTCTGCTCCCAGCATGGTAATCTACAGCCTCTTGGTCAGTGAGGACTTCATTCTTGGCTCATGTCTCTTCCCACCAATCCCTCTCTACCAGATGTCCTGCTATAGTTCTTGATGACTTCAGTATCCATGTAGATGGTTCTTTCAATATTCTGGCCTCTCTTTCCACAGGCTATCTCATCTCTAATGATCACAGCCTCCACTCCCCTCAACCACCCACTCCCAGGGCATTAGGCCCCAGACCTCGTCAATACCACTCAGTGCACCTGTCCGTCATCTAACTTTCAAATGTCTCTTTCTCTCACAATCACTTCCTGTTTTCCCAACTCACTCCTCTAATATGCAACAGCCATAATCTTTCAGCTCCTCTGGGACCTGCCATCCCTGTAGCAACTTTTCCCTGTGCCCTCCCCCATGTCCCCACTTCCCTCCTTACCCAGCTCAACTATAATCCCTCCCCTGCACTCTCCACGCCCTCTTCCCGTCTTTCACCATTATCCTTGCTGGTGAATGTCCAGACCTCATGAAATCCAATTCTCCCCTCCCTATTTGCTGGAGCCACTGAAGCAATCTGGAAAAAAAAAAAAACAAAAGCAAAACAAAAACAAACAAACAAACACCTCTACAGCCTCAAAACCACAAGCCTCAGTGGGCCTCTAGGACTGCAGAACCATTTTCCATCCACTTTCTCTTCATCCTCAAAAACCTCCCACCCCCACAACCTGTCATAAACCTTGCCTTTATTTTTACTTTGAAAACAGAAGCAACCAAAAAATACATTCAGAAGCTCCCATTGTCCAGGGTTGCCAGATAAAATCCAGGGTGGCCAGTTAAATTTGAACTTCAGGTAAATGGTGAATTATTGTTTAGCATAAGTACATCCCATGTGATGCTCTACAAATTATTTGTTATTTGACTGAAATTCAAATTTTGCTGAGCATCTTGTATTTTTATTTACTAAATCTGGCAACCCTACTGCCCAGCTCTAATCAACCTACCTGAATCTGCCCCAAGACTGTGTTCCTAACCTAAGCTCACCCTTGGTGATGGCCCCAAGGACTCTTGTAGTTGTTCTCCCTCATATGTCTTCAAGTTTTCCTTCTGACTGTATCACCAGAGTCAGAATACAAGTGTAGCATCAATATCTTTATCTTTAAAATAAACTTCCTTGACCCTCTGCACCCTGTCCAGTGATCACTCCATCTTACTGATGGCTTCTAAGAGAGCAAAGCTCTTATAAGGCATCATCTACATCTACCATCTCCCCTTTTCTCCTCCCATTTCTCTCCAGAAAGGCTTTGTTGCCTCCACTCACCAAAACTGCTCTTAACAAGGGGCAGTGATTGTCATACAGCTAAATCTAGTATCAATACTCAGTTCTCATCTTACTCAAGCTATCAGCAGCTCTCATCCCAGTGGACTGCTCACCTTATTAAATTAATAGGCTTTATTTTTTAGGGCAGTTTTAGCCTTGCAGTAAATTGAGCGGAAAGGAATGCAGAAAACTCCTTCCTATACAGCCCTCATCCTCCCCCAATATGCACAGCTTCCCCCACAAGCCACATCACACACCACAGCAGTACATTGACTACAGCCATTGAAACTGTATTGACACATCATTATCCCCCAAAGTCCATAGTTCACATTAGGCTTCATTTTTATTGCTGTGTATTCTATGGGTTTGGGCATCTGTGTGATGACAGCTATTTACCATGGTAGTCTCATAAGTGTTCACTCATTCTTGAAACACTTTCTTCACATGGCCTCTGGAGTACATGCGGGTGTTTCTCTCTCTGTCTCTCTCTCTCTCTCTCCCTCTCTCTCTCCCCTACCTCCCTGGCCACTCCTCCTCAGGTTCCTTTATGGGACCCTCTTTGGCCTCCTGACTGCAGTGCCAGTCCTCACACATCTCATTTTTATCCTCACTCATGCTCTTGGAGATAGATGACCTCATTGCTTTAAATTCCAACTATATTCTGATAATCCCCAAATTTCTATTTCTAACCCTGGCCTTTCTTCTAAACTCTAAACTTAGATATCCAAGTGGAGATGTTGTGTCATTATTTAGAGCTTGGTATATAATAGGCATTTCAGAATTAACATGTATAAAAATGAGCAGCCAATTCTATCACCACTCCAGCTTGTTCCTCTCATAATCTTTCCCCTTTAAGCAAATGTCACCTCCATTCTCTCAAGCACTGTGAAGGGTCTGAGATTTTTACCTTACTTGTGTACTAACCAGTTAGCCTCCCACAGTTTCATAGATGCTAGTAAAACACAAAATTCCTGGGCCAGAGACAAAGGACCTTATTATTCACAGACATAGTGGTTTCCAGGGCTTCATCTTTTTATTATACCATTTCCACAATCC
The DNA here is from genome assembly GCF_006542625.1 of Nomascus leucogenys. NCBI lineage: Eukaryota > Metazoa > Chordata > Mammalia > Primates > Hylobatidae > Nomascus > Nomascus leucogenys. The sequence goes on along the minus strand of NC_044401.1, from coordinate 68,195,617 downwards.
CCAGTTCCCATAGGGTAATGTGAAGGAGGCCAAGTGTTACCTGCAGATTCAGTGGGTAGCATTACAGGACAGAGGCCCTGCCTTAGAGAACCCAAATATTTTCTAATTCATAGTCAGCAAGACTGTCCTTTAATCTGAGTGTGTCTCTGTCCATTTTCTGCTGCTATAACAGAATGCCATAGACTGGGTAATTTATAAAAACAGAAGTTCTGTATGCCGGGAAGTCCAAGTGCACGGCAGCAGCATCTGGTGGGGGTCATTCCAGGAGGAAGCACAGAAAGTGGAAGCAGGCAGATGAGACCGACAGAGACAATCTGGCCAAACTCACCCTTTATATCAGGAACTCACTCCTGTGATAAACAACACGCTCCCACAGTATCAGCTTTAGTCAACTCACAAGCGAGCTGTCCTCATGACCTCATTACCTCTTAAAGGCTCCACTTCCCAATACTGTTACATTGGGGGTGAAGTCTCAACACATAAAGTGTTGGAGACACATTCAAACCATAGCAGAGAGAGACATTCTTTATCTTCGAAAGCTGTTCCCTACACAAACATCATTTAAAAGATTGTCTGAAACAATCTTCCATGCTTCTGCTTACCAGATGTGTGGAAACCTGAGAGTCCCTGGAGAATTGTCTCCTAACATATTCAGTCTTCCCATTGCCTGGGCCAAAACCTCCCAATTCAATCTTGGCTGCTTTCTGTTTCCCACCCCAGCAGCAAATTCTGCTGCCTCCTCACCACCATCCATTCCACTCTACTTCATGCCTCCATCAGCTTTCTCCTGGATGATTGACCAATGGCAATGATTACTGCTTCTCTCTCACAACCCTTCAGTCTTCCCTCAATACAGCTATCAGAGCAATCCTCTTATACTCCAAATTGAAGCCTGTCCCTCTGCTCAATACCTCCAGTGGCTGCCATCTCACTGAGGATAAAGCCCAAGTCCTTCCCTTCCAGGCTTATGACCACACTTCCCCAGCCCTCCCACGCTATGATCTTATTTTCCTTCCATTCCTCCTCACTCACTTCCAACCGCAGACCCATACTTTTTAAAAAACTTATGTATTTTGAGACAGGGTCTGGCTCTGTCACCCAGACTGTAGTGCAGTGGCATGATCTCAGCTCACTGCAACCTCCACCTCCTGGGCTCAAGCGAGGTCCTACCAGCCTCTTTGCTGTTCCTGAAGCTCATTCCCAGCCCATGGCCTTTGCATTCACTACTCCCTGTCCCTGTAACAGCCTCCTCCTCAGCATCTGCCTGGCTCACTCCCTCAACTCTGTCAGAGTCGTTGCTCAAATGTCACCTGACTGGAGGAGCCTCTGGATTTGGTTTGGGTTCTCCCAAAAGCAGACCTACAGACAAGGGCCTGGGTCTGTTAGCTTACCTGGGAGGTGGCCCAGGCTGCAAAATCAGGAGGTGCAGGAAGTGAGATGGGGGAGGGATAAAAACTCATAATGTTTATGGAAAAATGGGGGCCACTGGGCCTAATTGCACTGGGAACCCTCTGAGAGACCATTTAGAACATACTTCAAAATCAACCCCACAGAGAATGGGAGAAGCTGAGAAGCTGGGCCATTCATTCACTGAGTCGCTCCCTGTATTTGTTTGCTAGGGCTGCCATTTAAAAAAAAATACCACAGACCGGGTGGTTTAAACAACAGAAATGTATTTCCTCACAGTTCTGGAGGCTGGAAGTCAAAGATTAAGGTGTAAGTGGGGTTGGTTTCTCCTGAGGCCTCTCTCTCTGGCTTCCAGATGGCTGTCTTCTCACTGTCTTCTCGCTGTGTCCTCACGTGCCCTTTGCTCTGTGCACAGGCACCCTGGTGTCTCTTCCTTCTCTTATAAAGACACCAGTTGTACTAATTAGGGCCCCATCCTCCTAGCCTCATTTTAACTTAGTCACCTCTCAAAAGCTCCTGTCTCCAAATACAGTGACATTCTGAGGTACTGGGAGTTAGGGCTTCAACATACGAAATTGAGGAGGACACAGTTCCACCCATAACACTCCGTCATTGCTTGGTTGTCGCTATTGTACCTGCTCATGCAGGGCAAGTTTCATGACAAGGAAGAAAGCCCTTGTACATCAAATTAGAGTGATGCCGGAGCCAGGGATGGGGGAGCTGCCAGCAGGGCCAGAATGACCCCCATGAGGAGTCAAGTGTAGGCAGAGGGGAAATGAGAAGTGAGTCCGCAATGTCATCCATGTTTCCCTGACCACTCTGTCTAACAGGGCACCTCTCTGTTACTCTCTGGTTCTTCACCTTGCTTTATTTTTCTCCTTATCTCTTATTACCACTTGATATATTCTACGATGATATTTTTATTGAGATCTAATTTGCATACCATAAAATTCACCCATTTAAAGTGTGCCATTTAGTAGTATATTCACAAAGTTAGACAACCATCACCGCTATCTAATTCTAGGGCCCTTTGATCAACCCAAAAAGGAAGCCTGCACCCATGCCCAGTCACTAACATATTATATTTTACTTTATTTGCTTAGCGACTATGACCTTTGCCACCGGAACATGCTTCTTAAGTGCAAAGACTTTGCCTGACTTGCTCACTGTTCTGTCTCCACTCCCTAAAAAAGGGCCAGGTATATGGCAGTAACTCAAATAAGTATCTCTTGATTTAACATATGAACCAGAAGCCACCTGCCTGAAATTGACTCTAAATTTTAACACAAGGGAAAAGACCAGGAATGGCAGGTAACTGGTTCATTTCACCTCAGATGAATCTTGTCCTAACAATGCAGCCAGATGTCAGGGGCTGGTATTCAGGCTCCAGCCTAGAATGGAATGGGGCCCCTTTTGAGGGTGCTGGCTCCATAAACCGGGGTAATTTAAAATGTATGGGACTAGGGCCAGGTGCGTTGGCTCACGCCTGTAATCCCAGCACTTTGGGAGGCAGAAGAGGGCAGATAATTTGAGGTCAGGAGTTTCAGACAAGCCTGGCCAACATGGTGAAACCACATCTCTACTAAAAATACAAAAATTAGCTAAGCATGGTGGCTCACACCTGTAATTCCAGGTACTCGAGAGGCTGAGGCAGGAGAATCGCTTGAGTTCAGGAGGTGGGGGTTGCAGTGACTGAGATTGTGCCACTGCACTTCATTCAGCCTGGGTGACAGAGCCCGACCCTGTCTCAAAAAAAAAAAAAAAAAAAAAAAAAAAGAAATAAAATGTATGGATCTGTGGTTGGAAAGATTTCTTTTGATGTGTGTTACATCGACTGTGTCATAATTCTTTTCTTGTGTCTTGAATTTTCACACTTGTAAGCTTTAGAGTGAGTTGAAGAGGTAGTGGGTGTTCAGCTTGATACTAGAAAGAACAGGCTTCCATCTCAGCTTGCTCACTTAGGAGTGGTGTGACCTCAAAGCAAGTAACCTCTCTCAGCCTCAGTTTCCTCATCTGTAAAATGGGACAGGGAGTGAGGAGAAAAAGCCCTAACTCATAGAGTAGTTTTGAGGATCAAAAGAGCCCAAACACGTAGTTCACCCTTGACACGTACTAAGTGCTCCTTAATCATTAGCTGTGAGCTCTGAATGAGGTCATGTTCATAACGCCCAGGATATGTCGCAAAATAAAGTACATATAACAAATAACTTGGATGAATTGGTCTCCTCTCTGCTAGACATTCCAAATGATCACTGAATTCTGTGTCTGTGCTCAGGAAAGTGAAACCTTATAATAGTACCTTATCTTTCCAAAAAAAACATATATATATATATATATTCAGTTGGTAAAGATGTTAGCTATGTTTCTTACCTCTTAAGTGAGAGTAATTGATTAAATGAGTGACCATGAGGATTGGAAGAGACAATACATGCTCAGGACACTGTAGGGCTCAATAAATGATAGTTACGAATACTATCTTTATTCCAAGTGTATAGCTTCTTCTCTAAAACCCTGAGGCCCAGAAGCATTTAGGAAATCAGAACTTTCCAGATTTTAGAAAGGGGCATATACATATACTATGTGACTCCCGCAGTGGGATGAGGGCAGCAGTCAGTAATCAAATACATTGATACTTTTGCTGTGACACTTATGAATGGCCACAGAAGTGAACCACGTGGACTGACAAGCAGCATTGCATCAGCACAGGTCAGGGTTAGCAGGGAATGTCTGGAAGTCAGAACAGGTTTTAACACCAAACAAGTAATTTTATAAACTTTTTCAGTTTTCAGAACTTTTCAGACTTGCATAGAAGGAATGGTAGATTTGTACTTCCATTTTAGAGGCCAAAATATTTTGTTTTCTACTCTCCCCTAAGAAGAGGCAATGGGAACAAACATCTTTATTTCCCCGAGCATGACACATTTATATATTTGCAAAGAGAAAAAAAAATGATTACAATGTTCCAATAAGAATGATATATGCAAAAGAAAGGGGAAAAATGCTCCCAACTTGAAACTAATTTCAGCAACAGCGATGGAGTTTTTTCAAAATTCCTTGCTCACAAATTCAAAAACAAAAACTGTCACACTGACGTGTCTTCCCAAATTTGGTTGAAACATCTCTCCTGGTTTTGGAGAGGTCTTCTCTTGAGCACCAGCCAAGAACACATTCTCATGGCCAAGTTAGAGACAAAAAAATGCAAATGCAAACACAGAGAGGCCCTTCCAATAACAGCCTGAGCGTGACTCCGGTGGTCCAGACACCTTCTGGGCGACGTCATTAGGCCACTGAGTGGGGCCCCCTCCCTGGCGAGGCCAGTATCTGTCAGACTCAGAAAACATTTCAATTGTGTGTAAACTCTACTCATTTTATTGAAACGTTCTCAGTCCCTTGTCAAAATAATTAATGTGCATCAAAAATAAAAACAAACACAGTTTTTCCTCCATTGGGAGTTGAACATTCCCAGAGAGGAAAGCGCCTGAACTGCAGACGGCGACCGACACGCAGGGCACCTCCGCAATCCTGGGCGGATAACAGGTGCCTTGGAAGATGCTGTTCCTGCTTACAGTTCTGTGCAGCTGAATTCTGCAATATAAATTATTAAAGAATGTGCAGAACATTACACAGTTCATGTACTTAATGATTATAGTTCACAGTCTAGGTCAGATATAATTAGATGTTACATTAAAATAGCTTCACAGAGCCATTTATTCTGATTTAATTACTTAAAATGATAGCATAATGAGCAATGCTTTCAAGGAAAAAAGTACTCCTTTAAATGGGCTCATTTTAAGTTAATACAAAGAAAATTAATCATTTAACTAAATGTAGGAGGACAAGTCCATGTCTTAAGTGACATTATTTCCATGTCATAAAGGTAACTTCCCCGTGACAACATGTTGCAAGTAATAGGAAAATAAATTTTTCCCCCCATGAATATAGATTCCCATTTTCACCATTCTCTTCAAGTCTTATTCTCTTTTACTTAAGCCTTGGTGCGGGCGAATATGACTTAAAACGCCAGCACTGTGACACACACATCCAAATGAGATCACCTCCATGGATAGTAAGGAGGTACAAGGAATCCACACCAGTGAGACGGTGGCATTAGGAAATAGTAGTGAGAAGCAGCATCGTGGCACAGCAATTAAGAGAGGAGACCCTGGAATCTGACAGGAACAGGGTCACATATCAGCTTTGTCCCTTTACCTGTGAGACTGTGGGCAAGTGGTCTAGGCTAGCGGTCCGCAATCTTTTTGGCAGCAGGGACCAGTTTTGTGGAAGGCAATTTTTCCAGGGACTGCAGAGGGTTGGAGGATGGTTTGGGGATGACTCCAGTGCATTACATTTATTGTGCACTTTATTTCTATTATTATTAAATTGTATAATGAAATAATTCTACAACTTGCTATAATGTAGAATCAGTGGGACCCCTGAGCTTGTTTTCCTGCAACTAGACAGTCCGATCTGGGGGTGATGGGAGACAGTGACAGATCATCAGACGTTAGATTGTCATAAGGAGAATGCAACCTAGATCCCCTCGCATGCACAGTTCACAATAGGGTTTGCGTTCCTGTTAGAATCTAATACTGCTGCTGATCTGACAGGAGGCGGAGCTCGGGCAGTAACGCGAGCGATGGGGAGCAGCTGCAAATACAGAGAAAGCTTTGCTCACTCGCCTGCCACTCACCTCCTGCTTTGTGGTCTGGTTCTATTCCGGTCCATGGTGTGGGGGTTGGGGACCCCCGGTTTAGCCTGTCTGGACCTCCATTTCCTCATCTTGAAGCTGGGGATAAAAAGCACCTACCTCAATGGGTGGTTTTGAAAATCAAATGAGATTCAGTGTACAAAGCATTTAGCACATGCCTAGCATGGAGTAGCTAAGAATAATTAATAGCTCTTGTTAGTGTAAATGGAGATAACCAAGATTTTGCTGGCTCCTGACCCCTTCCCCTGCATGCACTCCTCAGAGTCTCTAGGCCCCTGTCGCATTTTTCCAGGAGAAATTATAGACGTCTCGAATGGAAAGAATGGGGCCTCCCCAGTGCAATTTCTTTCTTCTGTTTTTAATAACTATAAATGATAAGAGATCCTCATATGAAGCTTTGAGAGTAGTATCAGCTCACTCAAAGAAAATATTCTACAAGGTTTAAAAACATATGGCAATGTTTATCTGCTTTTTTTCTGTCCTGAGTCAGGCTTTGTAGTAAAAACATTTGATGCCGGGCTCAGGGGAATGAGAAAAAAATGTTAAATCAGGAACCTTCCTGTGAATACCTTCTTAAGACAGCTGTAATACTACCCAGGGGATGCTGTATTTATTTGGATCCTGGGACGCTTAGCAAAGGTGATGACAGAAAACACTGGCTCATGAATGCAGGGGTCTGTGGCAGCCAAAATAATGTGTCAAACTTGGCCTTGCATGAGCAAACCCCATCCAAGAGAGAGCTGACACAGTCTCCAAATGTATAACATTCTGGATGAGAAAACCAAAGCCACAGGGTTTGGAGAGCATGGGCTGTCATGGGAATTGCTTGTGTTCAAAGTGAGTTTTGCCCCCATTGGGGACAGCACCACATGCTGTGCTGAGTTAAGGAGAGTGATGTAAGAGGGCTATCTTAGTTAGGGCTCCTCCAAAAGCTGACCCTAAAGCAAAAATCTAGGCACAGGTAGTTTACTTGGGAGGTGTGGCAGTCGGTTTTATGTGTCACCTTGGTTAGGCTATGGTCCCCAGTTGGTAAATTAAGAACTAATCTAGGTGTTGCTGGAAAGGTATTTTGCAGATGTGATTACCATCTACCATCAGTTGACTTAAAGTAAAGGCAATTAGCTTCCATAATCTCGGTGGGCCTGATCCAATCAGTTGAAAGCCAAAAAAAGGGGGTGGAGCCAAGATGGCCAATTAGGAACAGCTCCAGTCTCCAGCTCCCAGCCCCAGCGACACAGAATACGGGTGATTTCTGCATTTCTGCTTGAGGTACTGGTTTCAACTCACTAGGGAGTGCCTAACAGTGGGTGCAGGACAGTCGGTGAAGCGCACTGTGCGCGAGCCGAAGCAGGGCGAGGCATTGCCTCACTTGGGAAGCGCAAGGGGTCAGGGAGTTCCCTTTCCTAGTCAAAGAAAGGGGAAGCAGACGGCACCTGGAATATCGGGTCAGTCCCATCCTAATACTGCGCTTTTCCAACGGGCCTGGAAAACGGCACACTAGGAGATTGTGTCCCGCACCTGGCTCGGAGGGTCCTATGCCCACGGAGTCTCGCTAATTGCTAGCACAGCAGTCTGAGATCAAGCTGCGAGGCGGCAGCGAGGCTGGGGGAGGGGCGCCCGCCATTGCCCAGGCTTGCTTAGGTAAACAAAGCAGCCAGGAAGCTCGAACTGGGTGGAGCCCACCACAGCTCAAGGAGGCCTGCCTGCCTCTGTAGGCTCCACCTCTGGGGGCAGGGCACAGACAAACAAAAACTCTGCAAGAACTTCCACAGACTTAAATGTCCCTGTCTGACTGACAGCTTTGAAGAGAGTAGTGGTTCTCCCAGCATGCAGCTGGAGATCTGAGAACGGTCAGACTGCCTCCTAAAGTGGGTCCCTCACCCCTGAGCAGCCTAACTGGGAGGCACCCCCCCAGTAGGGACAGACTGACACCTCATTCAACCCGGTACTTCTCTGAGACAAAACTTTCAGAGGAACTATCAGACAGCTGAATTTGTGGTCTCACGAAAATCCGCTGTTCTGCAGCCACCGCTGCTGACACCCAGCCAAACAGGGTCTGGAGTGCACCTCTAGTAAACTCCAACAGACCTGCAGCTGAGGGTCCTGTCTGGTAGAAGGAAAACTAACAAACAGAAAGGACATCCACACCAAAAACCCATCTGTACATCACCATCATCAAAGACAAAAAGTAGATAAAACCACAAAGATGGGGAAAAAACAGACCAAAAAAACTGGAAACTCTAAAAAACAGAGCACCTCTCCTCCTCCAAAGGAACCAGTTCCTCACCAGCAACGGAACAAAGCTGGATGGAGGATGACTTTGATGAGCTGAGAGAAGAAGGCTTCAGACGATCAAACTACTCTGAGCTACGAGAGGAAATTCAAAACAACAGGAAAGAAGTTAAAAACTTTGAAAAAAAATTAGAAGAATGGATAACTAGAATAACCAATGGAGAGAAGGGCTTAAGGAGCTGATGGAGCTGAAAGCCAAGTTTCGAGAACTACGCGAAGATTGCAGAAGCCTCAGTAGCAGATGGATCAATGGAAGAAAGGGTATCGCTGATGGAAGATGAAATGAATGAAATGAAGAGAGAAGGGAAGTTTAGAGAAAAAAGGATAAAAAGAAATGAACAAAGCCTCCAAGAAATTTGGGACTATGTGAAAAGACCAAACCTACGTCTGATTGCTGTACCTGAAAATGATGGGGAGAATGGAACCAAGTTGGAAAACACTCTGCAAGATATTATCCAGGAGAACTTCCCCAATCTAGCAAGGCAGGCCAGCATTCAGATTCAGGAAATACAGAGAACGCCACAAAGATACTCCTCGAGAAGGGCAACTCCAAGACACATTATTGTCAGATTCACCAAAGTTGAAATGAAAGAAAAAATGTTAAGGGCAGCCAGAGAGAAAGGTCGGGTTACCCACAAAGGGAAACCCATCAGACTAACAGCAGATCTCTCAGCAGAAACTCTACAAGCCAGAAGAGAGTGGGGGCCAATATTCAACATTCTTAAAGAAAAGAATTTTCAACCCAGAATCTCCTATCCCGCCAAACTAAGCTTCATAAGTGAAGGAGAAATAAAACACTTTACAGACAAGCAAACGCTGAGTGATTTTGTCACCACCAGGCCTGCCCTAAAAGAGCTCCTGAAGGAAGCACTAAACATGGAAAGGAACAACCGGTACCAGCCACTGCAAAAACATGCCAAATTGTAAAGACCATCGAGACTAGGAAGAAACTATAGCAACTAACGAGCAAAATAACCAACTAACATCATAATGACAGGATCAGATTCACACATAACAATATTAACGTTAAATGTAAATGGGCTAAATGCTCCAATCAAAAGACACAGACTGGCAAACTGGATAAGGAGTCAGGACCCATCAGTGTGCTGTATTCAGGAAACCCATCTCACGTGCAGAGACACACATAGACTCAAAATAAAGGGATGGAGGAAGATCTATCAAGCAACTGGAAAACAAAAAAAGGCAGGGGTTGCAATCCTAGTCTCTGATAAAATAGACTTTAAACCAACAAAGATCAAAAGAGACAAAGAAGGCCATTACATAATGGTAAAGGGATCAATTCAACAAGAAGAGCTAACTATCCTAAATATATATGCACCCAACACAGGAGCACCCAGATTCATAAAGCAAGTCCTGAGTGACCTACAAAGGGACTTAAACTCCCACACAATAATAATTGGAGATTTTAACACCCCACTGTCAGCATTAGACAGATCAACGAGACAGAAAGTTAACAAGGATATCCAGGAATTGAACTCAGCTCTACATAAAGTGGACCTAATAGACATCTACAGAACTCTCCACCCCAAGTCAACAGAATATACATTTTTTTCAGCACCACACCACACCTATTCCAAAATTGACCACATAGTTGGAAGTAAAGCTCTCCTCAGCAAATGTAAAAAAACAGAAATTATAACAAACTGTCTCTCAGACCACAGTGCAATCAAACTAGAACTCAGGATTAAGAAACTCACTCAAAACCGCTCTACTACATGGAAACTGAACAACCTGCTCCTGAATGACTATTGGGTACATAATGAAATGAAGGCAGAAATAAAGATGTTCTTTGAAACCAACGAGAACAAAGACACAACATACCAGAATCTCTGGGACACATTCAAAGCAGTGTGTAGAGGGAAATTTATAGCACTAAATGCCCACAAGAGAAAGCAGGAAAGATCCAAAATTGACTCCCTACCATCACAATTAAAAGAATGAGAAAAGCAAGAGCAAACACATTCAAAAGCTAGCAGAAGGCTAGAAATAACTAAAATCAGAGCAGAACTGAAGGAAATAGAGACACAAAAAACCCTTCAAAAAATTAATGAATCCAGGAGCTGGTTTTTTGAAAAGATCAACAAAATTGATGGACCGCTAGCAAGACTAATAAAGAAGAAAAGAGAGAAGAATCAAATAGATGCAATAAAAAACGAAAAAGGGGATATCACCACCGATCCCACAGAAATACAATCTACCATCAGAAATACTACAAACACCTCTATGCAAATAAACTAGAAAATCTAGAAGAAATGGATAAATTCCTCGACAAATACACCCTCCCAAGACTAAACCAGGAAGAAGTTGAATCTCTGAATAGACCAATAACAGGTTCTGAAATTGTGGCAATAATCAATAGCTTACCAACCAAAAAGAGTCCAGGACCTGATGGATTCACAGCTGAATTCTACCAGAGGTACAAGGAGGAACTGGTACCATTCCTTCTGAAACTATTCCAATCGATAGAAAAAGAGGGAATCCTCCCTAACACATTTTATGAAGCCAGCATCGTCCTGATACCAAAACCTGGCAGAGACATAACCAAAAAAGAGAATTTCAGACCAATATCCTTGATGAACATTGATGCAAAAATCCTCAATAAAATACTGGCAAACCGAATCCAGCAGCACATCAAAAAGCTTATCCACCATGATCAAGTGGGCTTCATCCCTGGGATGCAAGGCTGGTTCAACATATGCAAATCAATAAATGTAATCCAGCATATAAACAGAACCAAAGACAAAAACCACATGATTATCTCAATAGATGCAGAAAAGGCCTTTGACAAAATTCAACAACCTTCATGCTAAAAATCTCAATAAATTAGGTATTGATGGGACGTATCTCAAAATAATAAGAGCTATCTACGACAAACCCATAGCCAATATCATACTGAATGGGCAAAAACTGGAAGCATTCCCTCTGAAAACTGGCACAAGACAGGGATGCCCTCTCTCACCGCTCCTATTCAACATAGTGCTGGAAGTTCTGGCCACAGCAATCAGGCAGGAGAAGGAAATAAAAGGTATTCAATTAGGAAAAGGGGAAGTCAAATTGTCCCTGTTTGCAGATGACATGATTGTATATCTAGAAAACCCCATTGTCTCAGCCCAAAATCTCCTTAAGCTGATTAGCAACTTCAGCAAGTCTCAGGATACAAAATTAATGTACAAAAATCACAAGCATTCTTGTACACCAATAACAGACAAACAGAGAGCCAAATCATGAGTGAACTCCCATTCACAATTGCTTCAAAGAGAATAAAATACCTAGGAATCCAACTTACAAGGGATGTGAAGGACCTCTTCAAGGAGAACTACAAACCACTGCTCAATGAAATAAAAGAGGATACAAACAAATGGAAGAACATTCCATGCTCATGGGTTGGAAGAATCAATATCGTGAAAATGGCCATACTGCCCAAGGTAATTTATAGATTCAATGCCATCCCCATCAAGCTACCAATGACTTTCTTCACAGAATTGGAAAAAACTACTTTAAAGTTCATATGGAACCAAAAAAGAGCCCGCATCGCCAAGTCAATCCTAAGCCAAAAGAACAAAGCTGGAGGCATCACGCTACCTGACTTTAAACTATACTACAAGGCTACAGTAACCAAAACAGCATGGTACTGTACCACAACAGAGACATAGATCAATGGAACAGAACAGAGCCCTCAGAAATGATGCTGCATAGCTACAACTATCTGATTTTTGACAAACCTGACAAAAACAAGAAATGGGGAAAGGATTCCCTATTTAATAAATGGTGCTGGGAAAACTGGCTAGCCATATGTAGAAAGCTGCAACTGGATCCCTTCCTTACACCTTATACAAAAATTAATTCAAGATGGATTAAAGACTTATATGTTAGACCTAAAACCATTAAAATCCTACAAGAAAACCTAGGCAATACCATTCAGGACATAGGCGTGGGCAAGGACTTCATGTCTAAAACACCAAAAGCAATGGCAACAAAAGCCAAAATCGACAAATGGGATCTCATTAAACTAAAGAGCTTCTGCACAGCAAAAGAAACTATCATCAGAATGAACAGGCAACCTACAGAATGGGAGAAAATTTTGGCAACCTACTCATCTGCCAAAGGGCTAATATCCAGAATCTACAATGAACTCAAACAAATTTACAAGAAAAAAACAAACAACCCCATCAAAAAGTGGGCAGAGGACATGAACAGACACTTCTCAAAAGAAGACATTTATGCAGCCAGAAAACACATGAAGAAATGCTCATCATCACTGGCCATCAGAGAAATGCAAATCAAAACCACAGTGAGATACCATCTCACACCAGTTAGAATGGCCATCATTAAAAAATCAGGAAACAACAGGTGCTGGAGAGGATGTGGAGAAATAGGAACACTTTTACACTGTTGGTGGGACTGTAAACTAGTTCAACCATTGTGGAAGTCAGTGTGGCGATTCCTCAGGGATCTCGAACTAGAAATACCATTTGACCCAGCCATCCCATTACTGGGTATATACCCAAAGGACTATAAATCATGCTGCTATAAAGACACATGCACACGTATGTTTATTGCGGCACTATTCACAATAGCAAAGAGTTGGAACCAACCCAAATGTCCAACAACGATAGACTGGATTAAGAAAATGTGGCACATATACACCATGGAATACTATGCAGCCATAAAAAATGATGAGTTCGTGTCCTTTGTAGGGACATGGATGAAACTGGAAAACATCATTCTCAGTAAACTATCGCAAGGACAAAAAACCAAACACCGCATGTTCTCTCTCATAGGTGGGAATTGAACAATGAGATCTCATGGACACAGGAAGGGGAACATCACACTCCGGTGACTGTTGTGGGGTGGGGGGAGGGGGGAGGGACAGCATTAGGAGATACACCTAATGCTAAATGACGAGTTAATGGGTGCAGGAAATCAACATGGCACATGGATACATATGTAACAAACCTGCACATTGTGCACATGTACCCTAAAACCCTAAAGTATAATAAAAAAAAAAAAATAAAAATAAAATAAAAAAAAAAAAAAGCCAAAAAAAGAAGAGTTTTGGGTTTCCCTGAGGAAGAAGAAATTCCACTTGTAGACTCCAGTGCCAGCTTCTGCCCAATAGTAGTTCCCTGCCTGCCCTGTCTGATGGCCTGACTTACAGATTTTTGGACCGACCTAGACAGCCCCATAATTGCATAAGCCAATTCCTTTCAATAAATCATACACACACACACACACACACACACACACACACGCATATATATGGAGCATTTTCATTTCTTTAATGAAATTTCTTTTTTCACTCTTTTTTAGCTATTTTCTTAGTGGGTTCTCTAGGGCTTACTATATACATCTTAACTTACCATAATCAGCTTCAGATTCATATTAACTTAACTCCAGTGAGATACAGAAAAGTTATTTCTATGTACCTCTATTTAATTTTTCCCCTTTCTGGGTTATTATTTTTGTACACATTATAGCCATAAATGTTACAAGCCCAACAATGTATTGTTATAGTTATTACCTTTTATGACATGATGGCTTTTTTAAAAGGTGAGAAAGGAGAGCAAGTATATATTTACAGCTTTTGTTACATTAGCCTTCTTTCTTATCATTTCTGGTTCCCTTCATTTGTCCCTGTGGATTCGAGTTATCATCTGTGATTCTTTCATTAGTCCAATGTAGTTTTGCTCCAACCCAAGCACCTTTAGTGCTGTTATTGGCAAATATATTACATTTTTGTAGGTTATGGACTCAACAGTACATCATATACATATCATCTTATGCAGTTGCTCTTTAAATCAGTTAAGAGAAGAAAGGAAAAAAATGCATTTATATTGTCTTTTATAATTACATGATTACATTTGCTGGCACTCTTTGTTTTTTGTTTGGATTCAAAGTATTATCTGGAGTTACATGCTTTCAGCTGAGGAATTTTCTTTAGTATCTCTTATAAAGTGAGTTTGCTAGCAACAAATTCTCTCAATTTTTGTCTATCTGGAAATATCCTTATTTTGTCTTCATTTTTAAAAGATAGCATTGCTGGATAAAAAATTCTTGATTGACAGATTATTTTTCTTTGAGCCCTTTGAATTTGTTATCCCACTGCCTCTGACCCCCCATTGTTTCTGGTGGAAAGTCAGCTGTTAATCTTACTGGTGTTCTTTTGTAAGTGATGAATCATTTTTCTCTTCCTGCTTTCAATATTTTCTCCTTTTCTCTGGTTTTCATGATTTTTACCATAATGTGTCTGGTTTTGGATCTCTTTGCATTTATCCTATTTGGAGTTAGCTGAGCTTGCTGAAGGTGCAACTAAGTTTTCTTTACATTTGGGAAGTTTGGGCCATTATCTCTTCAAATATTTTTTTCCTGATGCTTTGCCTCATCTACTTTTGGCACTCTCGTTATGCATACCATATATTGGTGCACTTAGTAGTGTTGCACATTTCTCTCCATTCATTTTTCTGTTCTTCTTTCTCCTTTGTTTTTGGATGGCTTAATTTCTATTAATCTATCTTCAAGTTCACTAATTCTTTCTTCTGTTGGTTTAAATCTACTGGCGAATCTCTCTAGTAAAATTTTTACTCCAGTTGTTGTACTTTTCAAAACCAGAATTTCTATTTTGTTCTTTTTAATAATTTCTATCTCTTTATTGATAGTCTCTATTTGATGTTACATTGTCCTCATACCTTCCTTTACTACTTTAATCATGGTTTCCTTTAATTCTCTGAACACATATATAATGCCTGATTTAAAGTTCTTGTTAAATGTAACATCTAGTTACTCTCAAAGGCAGTTTTTGTTGCCATCCCCATCCCTGCCCTCCTACAAACACACACACACACACACACACACAGAGAGAGAGAGAGAGAGAGAGAGAGAAAGAAGAATCATACTTTGTTTCTTTGCATGTCTTATAAATTTTTTGTGGGAAACTGGGCATTTTAGATCAGGTACTTTTGAACTGTCCACCCTCCATTGGAAGTTGTAATTGTTATTTGCTTGTGTATTTGTTTAGTGACTGGCTTGATTATTTTAGTGAATTATATTTTGCTCTGTAAGTAAAATTTCTGATATTGCTGCTCAGGGATTGCAGCCTGGGGTATGCCCACAGTCACCCTGGGATGACAATAGTGTTGGCAGACTCTTTGACTTTCTCTTTCCTTGACTACTCCCAACCGTTGAGCTACACTACTGGCTCTAGTGTTTTCAACATGCCCTAGGGTATAAACTGCTTCACAGGCTGATCCAATCAAATTCCATTTTCAAGAAATAGTTGCTTAGGTCAATGTTTGATATTTTTTCTGACTCCAGGAAGGTTCTTCTTATTTATCTCTTTTCCCTGTTTCTCTCTGGCAAATAAATTGGCCTATAGTCTAGCCCATATCAACAATGAATCTGTTAGTCTCCAAACTGTCTTTCAACACAACCTCCACTGTTTTTGAGAGGACGCTTAGGCTTGAACTTCTTCACACTTTGTGGCTAATCAAGTCAGTTCCTTTGTGGAGATATTTGGAGCTCTCTATTCTATGGCCTCCTCACCCCAGGCAAAATCTCTAAGCCAAGGTTCTAGTACTGAGGGCAGGACCAATGGCACATTTTTATCTGAGTGATAATCCCACTTTAGGAGTTGAAGATTTGGTGGAGGGAGGGAGGGGCAGCATCTCCAAGTCACCTTGTCTTATTTCTCTCAGCAGCATGGAACCCCAGCTCATGAGCTGGATCAACAGTGATTAAGGCTCTGGTGTTTTCAGTGGGACTGTGCTTGAGGTAGAGCCTCTGTCCCATGAGTGGGGGCTAGGCAGACGAAGACAGCCTCCACCTCTCAGCCTCACTTGCCACCACTTAGCCTCAGAGGCGGGGAGCTAGGACAGGATGGGAAACGCTGACATCCTGCCCTTCCTGGGAACATCACTCTCTGACTGGGAGCTAGGAGAAAAAGAAACCTTGTTTTCTTGTATCACTCTGGAATGGAGCTTCTGTTTTGCTGGGCTGAGAGGAGGAAAGGAGGGAAAAGATCTTGATTCAAATATCATAGACTCTTGCTGTTCTTACTGAACGTCAATAGATTTTCTTCAATAAGGGTTTCTTCATTTGCTATGTGCCATTAGGACCATTTCCAGAGATTAAAAGAAAAAAAAAAACAGTCCTCACCAGTTTCACTGAGGACAGGTCAGCAGATGTCTTCACACCATTATGCCAGAAGTGGAAGCCAGCTGAGTATTTAAATATGAATTTGATTCATAATCCCCCTGGAAGAGTGGCAAGAAAAGGGGATTGATTTTGAGGCTTCATTTGAAAGTATATTGCATATCCTGCTTCCACTGCATTGCTAATTCTATGACTTAAGGCAAATTATTTCACCTCTCCTTGTCTTTGATTCCTCATCTATAGAATGAGAATAGTAATTCCTATATTGCAGAGCCATTGTAAGGAATTGAAATTACATATCGAAGCACTTGACACATATTAGGTTTTCAGGAAAATGAAGCAGTTTTTATTATCATTTATTATCATTCGGGAGAGCTCAGAGAGGAACTTGGCTCTAGAAAAAATGGAACTCAGGCTCAGGAACACCCAATAGTGGATCCAACTCACAATTTCTCTTTGATCATGAAATTGACTCTTTCAAGATATTAGGGTATTCTCCCTTCCTCTATGCGCCCACCTCCACACATACACTCACACACACACACACACAGAGTACAATTCATTCAAGGCGGAAAAGAAAAACAACAGCTGATTTTCCTCTTTTTAGAAGAATCTAGTTTATCAGTTTAAGATACCACAGGAAATCCTCTCACACTTGAAGAAAACTGTTACAAAACAGAGAACGGCAACGACAGAGCTCATCAACAAAATGGGAAATTTGGAGGAAAGAAGTCCCCAAAAACAGTGCTAACATGAGCAGGACCTTTCAGCAGTGGTTTTCCAATTGCAGAGTGTAGAATTACTTCTGGGGAATTTTGTTGAAAGGCTGATTCCTGATCTCCTCTTCTTCCTCCCTCAGAGACTCTGATTCTAAACTGGGGCCCTGGAATTGGCATGATGAACAGCCCCCAGGGGACTCTGACGCAGGTGATCTTGCTACTTTGAGAACTCTTCATTGGAAGCTAACTCAAGTATCTGTAATGCCTTCCAGGTTCTTTCTGAACAAAGACATACAAAAGGTTCATACTATGAGTCCTCGCTGAGAAGACTTTGGGGACTCTTAGATCACTTCAGTTCTTAATTCCAACTCCCTCTCTCCAGAAAGTATAAAGGCATTCCAGGGTCCCTATGCACAACCTGAATTCCTTCACTTCTTCCTTCTAGCAAGAGAAGTAAGTAGGCCAGTCCTGTTGTGCTCACATCCATTTCCCACCCTCCCCAAGCTCTGCTTTATATATCAAGGAAGCTAACTCTGGGGGCTGCATCTCCCAGGTTCCTGGGTGAGCTGCCTTCTAGCTGCTTTTTTTCAACTGGAGGTGTTGGTGGGAAATTGGAGGCAGGACGAAGAGAGAAGCTGGAGGATTTCTCCCTGCACATCCATCCATTCTGCAGCAACATTTCCTTCATGCTCCAATTGCTACTGCACAGCCCACTGTGAACTCTGAGTTCTAGGTGACCCTGGCCACTGGAATCTGGTGACATAACCCCATTTCCTCCCCTAGTCTCTACAGCCTAAGAGTGGCATGGTCTATCCCTTGCTTTCTTACCTCCCCCAGTTCTCCATTTTCAATTCCCTGTGTTGTGAATACTTGAAGGGGTATTTCTACCTAGACTGTGATTGAGACAGCAAGTTTGCCAAATAGAGGAGAGGTTTCTGGTGAGGAGGGAAAGGTACCCTTTGTAGAGAACAGGAAAGAAGGAGGGAACAACTAGAGGCCCTTGCCCTGAAGAACCTTCACTGGTCAAGCCCCTATACTTCCCACCTCCAAAAAACAGGGCAGGAATATGATGCAGAGGAGCTAGAATCAAAGAAGAGGGGTGCTATGGTGGGTATGCACCCCCCAAATTTCACATGTTGAAACAACATCATCAAGATGATACTGATTTAACAGTATCGCTACCTTTAGGAGGTCATTAGGTCATGATGGATAAGATCAGTGCCTTGTAAAATAGCTGAAGAGAGCAAGTCTGTTTCTTGCATCTCTCCCACCATGTCAGGACACAGCATTCTTCCTTCTGGAGGAAGCAGTACTCAGGGTGCCATCTTGGAAGCAGAGAGCTATCACCAGACACCAAGCCTGTTGGTGCCTTAATTTATACTTCTAAGCCTCCAGAAGTGTTAACAATAAATTTCTACCATGAAATTACCTAACCTATATTATTTTGTTATAGCAGCACAAATGGACTAAGACAGGGAGCAAGTACATCCAAAGCAGAACCATTACATCAATGGCTTCACTATAGATCAGGGTTTCTCAACCTCACCATTATTGACATCTTTGCCAAATAATTCCTTGTTATGCAGAGCTGTCCCGTGCATTGTAGGATGCTGACCAGCATCCCCGGACTCTACTCATGAGATGCTAGTAGCATACCACCCTGAACTGTGACAACCAAAAATGTCTCTAGACATTGCCAAATGTCCCCTGGGGGGCAAGGTCACCCTCTCTCCCCCCGGTTGAAAACCACTGCCCTAGACACATTCAGCTTCAGGGTTCTTGAGCCCCCAGTAATTCTTCTGCTGCATTAGCCTTGTTGGAGTCCACTAAGTCAGCTTAGAAGAGAAATAAATAATTATCACCACATGCTCTACAAAGAAGTCGCAACTAGGCCAAGTGCTCAGAGCTTTCACCAGAAAGTATGGAGCCCCAACGAGTCCCCCTGCATGCTCCTCATCCTCCTCCTCTCTTTCCCCATTAATGTAGGTGAAATCACGTAGAAGCCTGGCTTCAGGAGTAGAAGAATGAGGGCAGAAGCAGGGAGGGTCTTTCCTTTCTGTCTAAATTTCATGAGGTGGCTGGGAGTTTGGGCTGTTTGTGTAAGAGTCTCAAGTCGTTTAGGTACAATCCACTGCTTGAGGCTGCAGAGTCAAATGCACCTGTCCTATTCAGAACCTAGTTCTGCACTTGAATGTCAATGGGCAAGTTCGTTAATCCCTCTGAGCCTGAGTTCATATCTGTTAAGTGGGGATAACTCTTTCCTTATTGATGTTTTCTGGGTACTAGGGGAATAGTTGTAAATTGCAAAACATGCACACACACACACACACACAGACACACACACACACAAACAGACACTCGCTAGATGAAAAGTCGGAAAACCATGGCCCACAGTCAGATCAGGCTCACCTAAGGTTTCCAGATTTACCAAATAAAATATTGGATTTGGCAACCCTACATGTTGGCCACCTGCTTTCATAAATGAAGTTTATTGGATATTGCTATATCTGCTTACTTCTGTGTTGCCCATGGCTGTTCTTGCTACACAAGGCACAGTGCAGTAGATCATGCAGCCCTCAAGTCTCAACTCTTTAATATCTGGCCCTTTACAGGAAATATTTGCTAACTCCAGCACCACAGGGTCAGTGATGTTTATAACAGTGGTGTAATAGTGCCAGCTTTTAATGAGGCAGCGCCTCCTCTAAATGAGTAGGCAGCATGGAAATGATGGGACTCTGCATCCAGTCAGGTGTCCTCGCTTCAAACCCTGGTTGTCATGTGGAGCACTGGACACGGCATTTAACCTTGCAGCACCTCAGTTTTCTCCTCTCTAAAATGCTGCACTGTTGGAGTCGTCATAGGAAAGTAGAGTGCAGGTTAATTGGTTGTTCTGGGTTTATTTGAAAAACCCAGAGAATCCTCTCATGGGGTCCTGGGAAAAACTAATCAATTAAATGCATATCAAAGGAACACCACAGTGCTAGGTACATGGTAAATACCACATCCTAGCTTACTAAGGAAGTACGATAGCTATTTCTATTACTACCATTACTTCTATTACTACTATTATTACTACCTCTGCTAATCCTTCACAGCATCATTGTGAAGATTAAACGAGATATGAATATAAATGGTCTGGCCCTAGTAAATGCTCAATAAATGCCACTTTTGCTCCCTTCTCCTCTACCCATTTTCCTGGGTCACTGTCCCTCTGTCCACAGCAGGGTCTTGAGTGCCAGCCAGCCCTGGCAGCTTTGCATGAAGAGTGCAATCTGGCAGGCTCTCCCACTCAGAACACAGCCCTGGTGCCAACTCCCTGGGCCTTGTCTCCCCCAGGAGTTTCTCATTGCCTCACTCCCTGCACAACAGCACCACTTCCTTCAGTAGCCGTGTCTCCTTCCTTCACTCTCCCAATCACATCTCAGTTCCCCCAAGTCACACACTTACAGAAATCAGGGGAAGGGAAGAACTCATTCCTGCATCTTGGCCCCTTTCCTGGGATCTGGCTGAGAATCTTGTGCATATGAGGTGCTGGCAGAACCCTATAGAAGATTAGTGTGCTAATGGCCTCATAAAAATGAAACATTTATGGAGAGGGCTTTATTTCACTTTACCTCAGTTCCCCTCTTTTAATGAGGCTGGCTGAACTGTGGGAAGCCTTGGGAGGCAGACAGACAACCCAGTTTCCAGTTCCAGACTCTAGTTGTGAGGAGTCAGAAAGAAGTTGTGTTCCCCATAAGGGGGATTGCAGGGCAAGGGGCAGGAGCTGAGGAGCACCAGGGGACAGAGGGTTGCGGTCTCTGAGAGAACTTCATCCTTGACCAAGGACCCTTTATCTCCTTCCCAGAGTACAAGGAGTTCTTTCAAGAGAATAGCTAGAAGCATTGGCCAGTCTGTCAGGCTCATGACTCATGTGCCCCTCACCAACAATAGGTCCCTTGACCCACAGTGGATTCATCTCAGCCAGTGACCAACATGGCCCTCACCAGCCTTGGCTTCTAATCCTCACATGAGATGAGCTCACGGCTTGGCCAGAAACACTGGACTAAGTTCTGGCAGCACAAGGCTCTTGAGAGAAGCACCTCCTTGGCCCCAAACTGCTTCCTCATCTCCCATGTGCCTCCTCTCCAAAATATAGCCTGGGTGGGTGGATCCCTGGCTTTGATATCAGGTAGATCTGGGTTCACATCCTACCTCTGCTGTCCAACCATGGACAAGCTCATCCTCCTCCCTGGGCGTCATTTCCTCATCTTTAAAATGGCAATGCGGCTGCTGAGAACGCTGAAAACATAAAGGAACAGGCCTGAGAGACACTCACAGCAAGCATTTGATAAACACGGGCTGTTTCACGATGGCAGGATGACAGGGCTTCAGTGTTGCCTCACCTCTGGGCTGGGACACTTACCAGGAGCTTAGCCTAAGGGGCTGGATGAAGTCTTGGTAACGAGTGGTGCTTGAAGGATGTGCACCGCTTCCTCTCCACTGTATGCCCCTGTCTTCCCTCCTTTTGCCTCTACTTTAGAATTTAACAGCCACAGACACTGACTGAACACTTGCGTATGTGAGGACCTGAGGCAGACTCGATGCCTGTCCTCCAGGCTCTCCCGGTCTTTCATCTGCCTGCTGAAATGCTGGCTGAGATCGGGAGTCTATCAGATGCGAAGATCTAGCTGGACGTGATGCATTCCTAAATCTTGCCCATGCTGCTGACCCTCCACTTCACGAGGCTCTGAGAAAGATGCCTTCTCAAGAACAGCAGGAAAATGTTGGCCAAAGCAGGCAGGGGCTCCACCCCTCAAAGCAAAGAATGCTGGTAAACTAGGTCATTGCCCATGGAGAACTGCTTCTTCCTAAGCGGCTGGGCCTAATTATTGTCAGGTCTGCAATAGGGCCCCATCCCAAAAGCCCCCAGAGGCAGAAGCCCTAAGAGGCTTCCCCATCTCTGCCTAAGGCCATATCTGGAGCAGGGAGCAAGGTGGAGTTGGTGGATCTGTGCCTCAGCTTCCTCACTGCTCAGTGCTGTGTCCCCTGCGGTGTCCCAGAGGTCCCCCATGGGATTGAGCCCATTGCCCCCAGCAGCCACCTGCTCATTAACTCACTGTGTATTGATTCCCTCCCTTCCCTCTTCACTTCCTCAGTCCCTCACTGTGCCTGTTAGAGAAATGGGAGAAGTTCCCTTACCACCCTGGCAGGGCGTGTGTGACAGGGCTGTGGCTCCCTTCTTCAGTGCCCCACTGCTCAAACCCCTAGGGGGAGCACGCAGATGGGCAGGTCATGGGGAGCGTTTTTGGGCTCTAACCCAAGAGCAGTGTCTAGGGTTGTTTACAGCTCCCAAAGCCCCAGTGGGTGGGTGTTACAGCGTGCTCTTTCAGCTTTGCCACCTGCAGGCAGCTCGTGTTAATCAGCTCAATTAGACCCTCCGCCTTATCACAAGGACAGAGGGCTTTCTGTATCCCAGGTCTTGCTCTAGTGTACCAGAAAAATCAGATCACATGTGGGCTTGGAGGATGGGTGCAAGGTTTTATTGAGCGGTGGAAGTAGCTCTCAGCAGATGGATGGGGAGCCAGAAAGGGGATGGAGTGGGAAGGTGATCTTCTCCTGGAGTTGGACCTCCCAGCAGTTAGACTTTCCTCCAACCACCCCCAGCTGAATTGCATGTCGTCCTGCCATCAATGGCCTGCCAGCATCTGCTGGTGTCTGTTGGTATGCTCTTCTGCTCCTCTGTTCCTCTCGACATCCAGTCACTTGTGTGTGTGTCCACTTAAGGTCTCTTGGGTTTACATGGGCACAGGATGAGGGGCGTGGCAGGCCATAGTGGTCTTGGAAAATGCAACATTTGGGCACAAAAACAGGAGTGCTTGTCATCATTATGTCCATGGGCACAGGCCTGTGGGCGGAGCCTTCACCAACACTCTACCCTTCTCTACCCAGTACTTTCCTGCCCCCTCCTGTATCATTAGGATCACCTCCCAAGTAAGCTATTTGTACCCAAGCCCTTGCTGCAGGGTCTGTGGTTCACGCAGAGGCCACTCTTTAGAGAAGGGCCTTGTGGGGATATGGACAGCTGCAGCCTCAACTGTCAGCTTCTTCAGAGGCAGCCTCAGCTGCAGAGGTCCTGACCTGAGGTCCTGCTTCACCCAGACTGCTCACACCTAGACACTGTGTACGGCAGGGTGTAAAGGCCAGGCCATTTCAGCCCAGCATGGGGACAGTGACAGGTGATGCCCACTCCCTGCTCCCTGCTCCCTGCCGGTTGGCTAAGCCTGGGGCTTTGTCAGGCCTGTGCTACAGTCTGACTTCTCCCTTTGCCTGATCCTATTTCCTTCCCCTTCCCTTGAGAAGACATGATCCCTAATAAACATCTTGCACCCCAAACTCCATCTCAGAGTCTGCATTTGGAGAACCCTGCCCACAAGTTTCCCCAAATCAAACCTGCAACTCAGATCTCACCTCACAATGTAGGTGAGCAAGAGAGGAGAGCAGAAGCCAGTGCAACTCCTTGGCTGGTGAAATGCAACCAGAGAGAGAAAGAGAGAGAGAGAGAGAGCCCAATTCCTAGGTAAAAAGAGGGGAAGAAATGGGATTGAGGAGAGAGAAAGAGATGACCGGGCCTCTTCCCACGGAACAACACTCTGGGACCATAGCTCTCTGACCACAGGAAAGAGAGAAGCAGGAGAGAGAAAACCATCGACTTGCCTGGGCTTTTGAATGCAATGACCCTGCCACCTAAGGAATGGTGGCCCATGGAAATTCTTCCCTCACAGGTCCCCAGTTCCTCTGCCTTCCTCCCTTTGTCCAGGGAATGGTGCTCCTTCAGCCTGTGAGCAGCAGTTCTGCCAAACCTCATTAACCGGGTCCAGGGAATGAAATTCCACTCTGGCCTCTGCAGTGCAACACTCAGCCAAATTCCCTCCAGAAGCAACTGCATGGCCAACAGAGGAACCTGACTCACTGGAATTTGCTTTGTCAACAATCGTTGCGTTATGAAGAGAATGACAGGCTTGGCGGGGTAGCTGTGGGAGAGACAGAACTAGAGGGTGTCTGCCCTTGAGGGGCTCTAGAACCTAGCTGCAAGCTGACACGGACCCAAAAAACTACAGAGCAAAGCAATAGATGAAAAGTGACAAGTAAATAGTTTTTGAAAAAGAAATGCCTATGGGAAACATCTTCAGCTGAAGTAGTCAAGAAGCTTTCAGAAGAAGGAGGTATTTGAGCCAATCAAATATCAGCCCTCTAGGCCAGCGCTGTCCAATGGGCACATTATGTGAACTAGAATGCGAGCCACATATATAACTTCAAATTTTTTAGTAGCCACACCAAAAAGAGTAAAAAGAAACAGGTGAAATTAGTTTTAATCATATATTTTACCTGACCCCTTCATAATTCAAAATAGTATTAATGCAATAATTTTTAAAAAGAATTAATTTGATATTTTATGATGTTTTTTATGCTACGTCTTTGAAATCCAGTATGTATTTTACACTTACAGCACATCTTAGTTTAGTCCAGCCATATTTCAAGTGCCTAATAGTCACGTGTGGTTACTGACTACCATACTGCTCAGTGAAACTCTGTTCTTGTTAGTGAAAGTGTGCTCAGGGACAGGGAGTCTCAGCTTATTAGAAATGCAGAACTTCAAGCCCTGGCCCAGACCTCCTGAATCACAATCTGCACTTTAACAAAAATCCCTGTCACTCTGTTCGAGCTGCTGGAACAAAGTACCTTACACTGGGTAACTTACTAACAACAGAAATTTGTTGCTCACAGTTCTAGAAGCTGAGATGTCCATCATCAAGGCACCAGCGATTCAGGATTCAGTGTCTGATGAGGTCCTGGTCTCTGCTTCATAGATGATACTTTGTTGCTGCACCCTCACATGGTGGAAGGGGCACAGAGCACACTTGAGCCCTTTTTTTTTTTTTTTTTTTTTTGAGACAGAGTCTTGCTCTGTCAGACAGGCTGGAGTGCAGTGGCGCAATCTCAGCTCACTGCAACCTCCACCTCCTGGTTTTAAGCAATCCTGTGCCTCAGCCTCCCGAATAGCTGGGATTGCAGGCACCTACCACCATGCCCAGCTAATTTTTGTATTTTTAATAAAGACGGGGGTTTCACCACATTGGCCAGGCTGGTCTCGAACTCCTGACCTCAAGTGATCCGCCCATCTCGGCCTCCCAAAGTGCTGGGATTACAGGCTTGAGCCACCGCACCTGGCACTTGAGACTTTTTTTATAAAGGCACTAATCCCATTCATGAGAGTGGAGCCCTCATGACTCAATCACTTCCCAAAGGCCCACCATCTTAATACTATCATATTGGGTATTAGGTTCCAACATGTAAGTTTTAGGGGGACACTAGCATTCAGACCATAGCAATCCCCAAATGAGCTCATGCTACAATTTGGGAAGCATAGCTCTAAGACTTTTCCCTCCTCTCCACACAACCAGCCAGTCAGTCACCCAGTCCTGTTAAGTTCAACTTTAAAATATCTTTTGGATACATCTCATTTGTTGCCTTGCCTCTGCCACCAACTTGATATAAGCAACTACTTTCTCACCCTGTTATAGGTCAAAGTGCATCCTCCAAAAAGATGTTGAAGTTCCAACCCCCAGGAACTGTGAATGTGCTCTTCTCTGGAGATATGATCTTTCTTTACAGGTGATCAAGTTAAAATGAGGTCATTAGAGTGGGTCCTAATTCAGTATGACTGTGTTCTCATATAAAGGGAAAATTTGGACCCTGAGAGAGACACACACAGGAAGAAATGCCACACAAAGACGATGGCAGAGATCAGAGTGATGGAGCAGAAGCCAAAGAACACCAAAGATTGCCAGCAAACCACCTGGAGCTGGGAGAGAGGCATGGAACCGATTCTCCCCCATGGCCCTAGGAAGGAATCAATACTTCAGTCACCTTGATCTCAGACTTCTAGCCTCCAGAACTGTAAGACAGTAAATTTGTGCTACTCTGAGCCACCCAGTGTACGGTACTTTATTCACGGTATGACAGTCCTAGCAGACTACTACGCACTCAAGTCTCTGTAATAGCTCCCAACATCTCTTCCCTCTTCCACTAGTGCCAACACTTACCCTGAAACTCTGACCCACAAGGGTGCTCCAATCACAACCAGACGAACCTTCTCAAAATGAAAATGCGAGCAGATCACTCTCCCCCGCCACCCTGCCCTTCCATCGCTCTGCACTTCATTTCTAACCAACTCTCCGTTTTTCATACACATTCCCCCACCTCTGATGATCTTTCCATTCCTCAACAGGCCAAGCTCTTTCCAGTGTTGGGCTCTGCCACAGGCTGTTCCTTTCCCAGGAACGCAGATCCCTCTACATCCCAACTTGACTGCCTGTACTCATCTTTCAGGTGTCAATTCCTCAAGCATCCTTTGTTGGTCACCCAGCCCCCAGTATTCTCTCTCCTAACACACTCTCCTGCCCTTGATAAAGTGCCACTCAAAGTATGGACCAGTTGCTGGGCCACCAACAGATTATTATGTGTCCACATGAAGATGCGGAATTTGAGTACTTAGAAACTTTTATTGCAGCTTGACATCGCTGTGACATCTAAGCAAGTGATCAGGGAACTCCTCTCCTGGAATAGGATTTAGACCAGCTCAAATATTGCCCAACTCGCATGGTACAAACTACAATTGTCCCTCGGTATCTGTGGAAGACTGGATCCAGAACCCCCATGTATGCCAAAACCCATGCATACTTAAGTCCTGCAGTCAGCCCTAAGGAATCCAAGGATATGAAAACTTTGCGCTCCATGTATGTGGGTTTCACATCCTGCAAATTCTGTATTTTCAATCCATGTTTGGTTGCAAATGTGGAACCTGCCCATACAGAGGGTCAATTTTAGTTACAAAAAAAAAAATCTGGGTGTAAGTGGACCCACACAGTTCAAACTCGTGTTGTTCATAGGTAAACTATACACACAAATCATGCACAATAGGACCATGTATCTATCTGTGATCGATGAGAAATGGAAAACAACAGGTCCACAGATATTAGAGAAGCACTGCTTCCTAAGAAACATCACCAGTAATTCTTTTAATTGGTTAGAGGATGTGTGTCTATTACCTGCCCCTCCCACAGGGTGAGTTTCACTGTGGTGGCAACTGTTCTACTCACCACTGATCTGTCCCCAGGACATCTCCCTGAGTCTGACACAGAGAAGTGTAATAAATACTCGATATGTGAATGAGTGGGCTGAATCATAGAAGGTAGGAACGGGGAGAGCATTCTAGGTGGATGAAGGGCCTGAAGCCAACATTTGAAGGTGAGAAACTGCACTGGCAAACCAAACAAAGACTGCCTGCAATGTTTTTAAAGCCCAATGACTTCACATTGAGGAATTCCTCAAATCTTAACATGGGGTCCAACAGGACAGATGGAGCATTCCAGAGGAATGGATAGATTCTTTCGATCTTGGGCTGCATTCTGTTTTCACAATTGCTTCTGGCAGAACCCTAAAGAAAAACACAAACCAGATGTACAGAGAAATATTTTCTTTGTCAAGAAGAAAAGAAAAAGTGGCTTATCCTGCACTCATACTGCCACCCTCAACACAGGCCAGATCTGCAACCTTTACTTTGAACAGCTTAAAGAGGCTCCAGAACTCTTCTCCAGCCTCCCATGTTTGGGGTAACCAGGAGGCCAGCCCTGGAGTGGCCACTGTCCCTGTGCTTGGGGCTCTCCAAGCTGGAGAAGCAGATGGAAATGTGATTTCTGCTTCTCCCTGAGGAAGGGTGAGCACTGTGTGGCTGCATAATGAGCCTGGAGCTTAATTGAAATAAATAGAGCTTATGCAAGCAGTTTGCGCAAGCTGCAGAGAATTGTTCATCCTTTCCTTGGATTCTCCGGAAGAGAGTGTCTCCCGCTAGGGTCTTGCTGGATCCCGGTGGGGCCTTGGCTCCCTGCCCCAGTTGCTAGTGACCCTGACCCAGAAGAGCCAGCTTCTACCAAAAACAAGAAAGCAAGCCAAGTTTGCCTTCAGCAGCCCTGACAAACCTTGAAGCACCCCCTGTGCTCAAATACCTCATGACTGATTAGATGTCCCCACATCTGAGCTGTCACTCTCCTCTCCCATCACCATCAAAATGCAACCGTCTTTTAGGCCATTCCCAGCTCATGGGAGAAGCTTGTCTGCTAGCATGTGATTAGGTATGCCAATGGGAGAACATGCCTTTTCAGAGCTTCTCAAAGTGTGGGTCCTAGACAGCAGCATCAGTGTCATCTGGGAACTTGTAAGGATCAAAGTTTCTCAGGCGCAACCTCAGACCTCTTGAATCACAAGCTCTGTGGGTGGGCCAGCAGCTGTTTTAAGCAGCGCTCTGGTGATGCTGATGCACACTTAAGTTTAAGAACCACTGTGCTATTTATTACCAGTCCTTAGGTTCTCCCACCCAAACCCCTAAGGGGTCAGGCTAGAGAGCTAAAGGAAGAAACTGGAGAGTACCCGTCCATCTAGGGAGGAGCTCCAGCCCTCTCCAAGCCACGGGAGTCAGGCAGAAGATGAGCCCAGTTTTACCAGATCTTTCCATTGTTCAAGAATGGATTAAAATGTGGATTAAAAAAAAAAGTAGAATTTTCCAATTTTTAAACATTGCCTTACTGTTTTTTTTTTTTTTTTTAGACACAGTGCAGGCCTAGCCATCTCCATGAATGACAATTCCATCCATCTGGTTCTATGGACCAAGAGTTATTCTTGATTCAAACTTTCTCTCTCTCCTCACATCCTATCTGTCAGAACATCCTGTTGGTTTCACCTTCAAAATACATCCAGCATCCATCTACTGCTCCCCGCCTCCATTCATCCAAGGCCCTGGGTCAAGCCATCATCTCTTTCTTGGAAAATTGCAAAGCTTGCTGCCTGGTCTTCCAGCCCTCACCCTTGGCCATTGCACTTGCATCTCAAAGCAGCCAGAGCATCCTTTAAAAATCGAAGTCAGGTCCTGTTCTGCCTCTGCTCAAACCCTGCAATGGCTACACACCCTGCTCAGCATGAAAACCAAAATCCTGCAAGGTTCTCTGGGACCTAGTCTCACAGTTACTTCGCTGAACGTCACCTCCTCTCTCCCTTGATCACTTGGTCCAGATGCACTGAAATTCTTGCTGTTCCTCCACCAGGCAGGCACTCCTCTGCTCCCATGCCCCACCCTCGGTAAGACTCTCACTCTGGAGTTCCCACTGCCTAGAACATTTCTCCTCAGATGGCCTCATGGTGCCTAGAACATCCATTCTCAGATGGCCTCATGGCTCCCTCCTCCAAGGATTTGTTCCAACATCTCTTTCTCCATGAAGCCCACCCTGGGAGCCCTACTTAACATCCCTTCTCTGGCACTCTCAGTCTCCCTGGCCAGGGCTATTGATCTTAGCACTTAATCACAGAGCATACTATCTACATGAATACGTACTTTCCTATCTGCCTCCATCTGCTACAGTTGAAGCTCCAAAGGGGCAGGAACTTCTGTCTGATTGACTGGTGGATCTTTACCACCTAGACCAGTACCTGGCATACAGCAGGTACTCAATAATTCAACTCAGTAGGTGTTGAATGAATAAATGAATGAATGCAGATTAGATATTACCACCAAGCAGCTCTGTGTTTGTACTTCAACAGAAATTTCTGGAAGCTGTTGCCCCAAGCCCAGATCTAGACTCTACTCAGAGGAATTTCAGCCACTGTTGCCAGCTGGCCAGAGGGAGATTGAAGGACAGGAAGTATTTCTGAGGCCCTTGAATCAAGAGACACCTTCCTTTCCTGAATGTCACTTCAATCGTGCCCATAGTTCTAGATC
The DNA here is from genome assembly GCF_006542625.1 of Nomascus leucogenys. Taxonomy (NCBI): domain Eukaryota; kingdom Metazoa; phylum Chordata; class Mammalia; order Primates; family Hylobatidae; genus Nomascus; species Nomascus leucogenys. The sequence goes on along the minus strand of NC_044401.1, from coordinate 68,165,511 downwards.
ACTGCTCATGCCTTAGGGGAGTTTTTCAGCCAAGAAAGAGGCTCCTTTGCAGACTGAACAGTAACTACTCTTTAAGCCAAATTTTCCCAAAGTATATTCTTTGCAATGCTGGTCCCAGGAGATGTTCCAAGAAAAATAAGCTCTAGAAACATATACATTCTCTTTCTCCTTCTCGGAGCTCACAATACATCTTAGCATTGTAAAGGCTTCAAAAGGTCTGGTAGCAAACGCTTTATAGCTTTATTTGTTCCCATGTTCCTCAAATTTATTGGACCTCACAACCCTTTCCGCAGCAAAACACCAATTAACGCTCCAGGACACTAAATCTCGGGCCAAACAGCATCATACTCTTCATCCTTTTGTGGGGCAAGGCTTTTCCTGTCTTACTATATTCTAAGACAATGTATTCTATTCATTTTTTTCTCCAGCTGGATACACATGATGGACTTGCTGAGATACTGAGACTTCCTCATGCTCACACTTCCCAGGTAATCATGTGCTTCTCTCTGTACTGCTGTCCCCAACCTACAATGTGCTGCCATTTCTTCCTTGTCTGTATCAACCAGAGGTCTTACCATTAAAAGTGACAGAAAAACCAACTCAAGCAGGCTTAAGCAAACCAAAAGGGAATTTATGGGTTCCTATAGCTGAAAAGTTTAAAGGTAAGTCCAGCTTCAGGCATGGCAGGATCAAGGATAAAACTGTGACATTAGGACTCAATTTTTATCCATCTTCCTGCTTGGCCTTCCACTCCAGAGTCTTCTCTTACGTTGACAATATGGCTACCAAACTGCCAACCTCACGTCTTCCCAAGTTTAATTCCAGCTGGATAGAAATAAAACATTTTCTGGCAACTCCCTCAAAAGTCTTGAGTTTTGCTCTGATTGAACCTGCTTAGGATCTGTCCCCATCCTTGAACCAATCACTATGGCCAGAGGGATGGGATGCACCGACTGACTTAGGCTCAGGCCCTATATGCCACCCCTGGAGCTGGGCTTAGGGCCCTACCCAGACAAGAAGGACTGAAAATGGGTGAAGGGTGCATCTACCCTGCCACCAACCAAAATTAGGCCTTATTGCTGGAAGCAGGAGGGATGGATGCTGAGAAGACAAACTTCAAATGGGCACTACACAGCCCTTACACAAATGCAAACACTGCACCTCCTCCAGGAAGCAGTCCTAGATCCACCAAGCCACATCTAAACATCTCTTTTTAGGAATTAACGTAGATACACAAATACCTGTAGAGCATGGTGGAAAGTTTTCAGGTGCACAAGAGGAAGTGGTGGGCAGCAAGAAATATTTAAGATTTGGAGTCTGACAGACTTGAGTTCACTCTTCTGGATGTATGACGGTGAGCAAGTTAAACCTCTCTCAGTTTCCATTTTCTCATCTATACAGATTTGAGATTTTTAATAATTCCTACTCATGGTAGAAAATGTCACCAACAAAGAAAAGTATAAAGAGTAAACTTGGCCAGGCACAGTGGCTCATGCCTGTAATCCCAGCACTTTGGGAAGCCAAGATGGGTGGACCACCTGAGGTCAGGAGTTTGAGACCAGCCTGGCCAACATGGTGAAACATGGTGAAACAAAAATACAAAATTAGCCAGGTGTGGTGGTACACATCTGTAGACCCAGCTACTCAGGAACTGAGGCAGGAGAATCGCTTGAACCTGGGAGGCAGAGGTTGCAACGAGCCAGATCACACCACTGCACTCCAACTCCAGCCTAGGCGACAGAGCAAGACTCCATCTCAAAAAAAAAAAAAAAAAAAAAATGTAAACTCAAGTCAGCCATTACCCCAGCTCTTCGTGCCTGCATCTTGCCCACCCCCTGCCTCCAGCCCCACACAGCAGGGTCATGTCTCTCCCAAACCTCTCCAGGGACAACTGCTCCCTGGCAGCCTGAGGAAGCATCTTGCTGTCTCACCAGTCCATCAACAAGGAGGTACCTCTTGCAATCTAGCCTGCATCTCAGCTGGTACAATAGAAGTCAGCTTCTGTGTTCTCAGCCTGCACATCCCCCACCAAGATGGGAGACCAGAAACAGAGTATTTCTTCTGGCAGCTGCCAGCACTCACATGAACAAGAAAAACTCTGGGAATAAAACAAAAGTAAATACAAGTATTCAGCTTCATCCCATACAAAAGCCCTACTGACTCATGATTAAAATGGGAGAAAGGATGTCCAGGCACCAAGGACGCATCTTTTTTTTTTCCTTTTAGGAGGCAACCAATCAAACTGAGAAGAGAGCAGCAAAGACCATGCTCCTTGTGGCAGAGACAAACAATGGAGATCGGGGGGAGAGACAAAAAAGGTAGGGGAAAATGTTAAGGAAAGCAGGGACCGATTTTGTCAATGACAGGGCTCCTATTTTATGAGAGGGATAAGCAGTCTAGGAGACTGCTCAGAAGCGGTCCAGAAGGGAGGCTCAGAGCATCAGGGAAAGAAGACAAACTCTGGAATTCTCTACATGAGGGCTTAGATGTACATTCATTCATTCATTCATTCATTCCCTGGTCAACAAATTTGTATTAAGCATATGACACATGCTGAATGTGCCGGGCATGGGTGGACACAAAATGCCCAGGCCCTGCCCTCACTGAGCTTAATCCAAAGGGATAGACAGGCGATGGGCAAAGCCCTCAAATAAATACACAGCCACAAACTCTAATAAAGGACACTAACCCAGAACACTAAGAAAGAGTATCAGGTGAGCCATTCTCTCTCAGGGTGGTCAGAGAAGGCCCCTCTGATAAGGCAGCTCTTAACCCAAGTCCAGAGAATGAAGAGGGGGCCCCTGAGTCTGTCAAGGCAGGAAGGACCCACGTTCAAGGATGGAAGAAGCCACTGGTACTGGAGCTTTGTGCGTGATGAGGGGAAAAGAGCCAGGTGGGCTGGGAGGAGGGGGAAGGGTCCAGACTACACAGGGACACCTGGGTGCTCATAGAGCTTAGATTTTAGCCAAAGGACAGAGCCTCTTTTCTAAACCACCCCCCACCAGTGGGGTCCTATTCGTGGCACCTGCATTCATTTGAACAAAAGAAATGCAATTTACATGAGGTCTCTTTTGTTTGGGTAACAGACAGTGCTCATTTTCGGGAGAACAGAGGCCTTTACAGTAACTCCCCCAGCACTCCCAGCCCACAAACCAGGAACTCCTGACTTGGAACACAGTAAGAAACAACCAAGAGACCTCCAATAATCTACACGTGGGGTGGAACGAGCGCACAGAGACAAAACAGTGTCCAAAGTCGGCTTTCATGGAAGCCGCTGAACAGCCTTCTCCCACCTCCAGGTCCTCACCTGGCCTAGGAGGAAGCCCCACCCTCAGGCAGCCTGAAGCTTTGTTACTCACAGTGTGGCCTGGAAGCACCTCCAGGAAGCTTGGCAGAGATGTGGACCGTAGGAGTTTTTCATTGTTCCTGTCACAAATTACCACCAACTTAGTAGCTCCAAACAACATGAATGTGTTCTTTTAAAGTTCTGTAGTGCAGAAGTCTGAAATGGGTCTCACTGGCCAGAAATCAAGGTGTCGGCAGGATCTCAAATCTGCAATCCTGGAGGCTCTGGGGGAGAATCCACCTCTTTGCTCTCCCCAGCACCTAGAGGCTGCCTGCATTCCTTGGCTCGTGACTTCCTTCCTCTACTTTCAAGGCCAGCAAGAGCAGGTTGAGTCCTTCTCACGCTGACCTCTCTTCCTGCCTCCCTCTCCTCCACATAAGCACCCAGTGATTCCACCGGGCCCACCTGCATAATCCAGGATAATCTCCCCATCTCAAAGTCAGCCACTCAGCAACCTTAATTCCATCTGCAACCTTAACTTCCCTTTACCATGTAAACTAACATATTCACAGGTCCTGGGGATTAGGAAGTGAAATCGTTGAGGGGCTGTTATTCTGCCCACCGCATAGATGCAAGGGCCCCACCTGCACCGACTGAATCGTCTGCCTTGGAATGAGATGCACAGGTGGCTCAGATGCACATTCCAGTTTGAGAAGCCCTGGCCTCCTGGCCCATCCAGGGCTGACATCTCCTGGGCCGAGCCCAGCACTGCCAGACTGGTGTGTTCAATTAGGCCTCAAGAACCCCTCCCTGAAGTCTAATTATCTCAGCCGGGTTGCCACAGCTGCAAGCATTTCCTCTCTCTCCACATGCACTCCCATCCTTCATGGAGAAGGGGGTCTTTTGTCTGGAAGCCTGGACTTGGAGGCAGCCTCTTGTAGGGGGTCTGAGGTTTCTGAAATGTTTCCTTGGGGGAGGAAATGGGATTTGCATCTAGATGTGGGACTTGAACACATCAGCGCAGAAGAACAGAATTTGCTCGTCCCCCACGGCAGGTCTGAGAATTGCTGGTTTTGGGGAAAGGTCAGCAAAGCTTGGCAACAACTGTGATTCCCTACAACTCACTGCAATACAGGCTCCCAGATCTGGTGGGGAGGGGCTCTGAATGTCTTACAGATGAGGAAACTGAGGTTCAGAGAGGATGTGACTTGCTCAAGGTCACACAGGAGTGGAGAAGTTAGGAAAACAGGGAGCTGGGCCAGCGGGGCTATGCCGCACACTCCAGCATCTAGCTGTCGTTTGGGGGGTATTTCTCAACTGAGGGTCACCCCCCACAGGAAGGAGAGAGCAGGGATTAAGATCGCCAGACCTCTGGCTCCATCTGCTCTGAGGGAAAAATGATCAGAGCAAATGCCTGGACTCAGCCTGATCCAGCCAGCTCCTCCATTTCCTCCAGACCAGAGCCACCAGCCAAACTTGGAATTTTCCAAGCAGCCAGTTCAGCCATGGAAGCCCTCCAGGTGTCACCATCTGGGTCCAGCGACTCCAGGGCCCCAGCAGGAGGAAGAAGCATGTGCACTCACTGGGAACGCTGACCCAGACCATTTCCTTCCCGCAGCAGACTCATCCCAGCCCGGCACAAGTTCAGAACCAGCAGCCAGTTCCTGGCACACTGCCGGAGCCCCAGACAGGTGCCAGGAATGACACTTCTTGGAGGTGTCCACTTCCAGGCAGAGTGCTTCTTTTGCCTGTCCCAGAGCCATCCCTCGCCCCAGCCCCCCTGAGGAGCTGACATTTGGAAGCATCCCTCCACACCCCAGCAATGCTCAACCTCCCTTTGCTGCTGAAAAACATCTGGCCGGCTTGGCACCTAAGCTGGGTAAAAATAGCATGCCATCTTGTGAGCAGGCACCATGCCATCACAGCAGATGGAGACCTGCACTGCCAGCCAAGAGACTGCTGAATGGCAACAGACACATTTGCAAGGGACAGGATTCGCAGCTGGAAGGGTCAGAGGGTGGAAGTCAGGACCCTAGTGAGAGGGGCAGGAGGTGAAACGAGAGGGCCAGAGATTGGGGCAGGACCCCTCTGCCCTTCACAGGTGGGACCAGGCAGGGGAGGAGGGAAAATACTCTTGGATGCTAGAAGGCTGCAGAGCACACTAGTGAAGTCCTGGTTTTGAGGCCAGATGAACACACATTTAAATCTTACCTCTACTTTACCAGCTATGTGACCCTGGGCTGGCTGTTTAACCTCTCTGAGCCTCAGTGTAAAATGTACTCTGTGGGGTTCTGAGAAGGATAGTCCATCATTCTTTCTTTGAATATGCATTTTAGTGAGTGTCTCCCATGTGCCAGGGAGGCCCTGTGTTAGGTGTGGGATGTGGTGGTGAGCATGGGCCACCGACTTTTCTTCCAGTGTGGGAGACAGACATGAATCAAAAAATGACACAAATAAAAGTAAAATGTCAACAGAGATAGATAGGTACCTCAAGCAGAAGGTTTGTGGTGCAATCAGAGCACATAGTAGGGGCATGGGGGGAGCAGGGGTGACCAAGTCAAGGAAGATGTCCCCCAAGGAACAGACAATTAAGATCCAAAGGATGAGTAGGGAGTTACGTAGGGAAAAATGAGAGAAGGTATGTTAGGTCCTTAGCACAGTGCCTGGGATCTGATAAGTGTTGGTAAGTCGAATGGATTATTCATGAACACTTACTGAAAATAAAATCATAACCATAGCACTCTCTTCCACCAAGGGGTTACAGGGCAAGGCTTGGGCCTTCAGTACCGTGAACAGTCACGTCACAAGAGAGTCTGACCTGTGTCAACTGGCAAGGGAGCCATAGGCGAATGGATGTTAAAAATAAAAACTCATAAAAATATCTCAAGCCTCTGGTGAGGCCCCTTTGCAGGCCTCAGATACTGCAGTTCAAGCAACAAACCTCCTGAGACTCCTTTCCTGCGAGCTTTGGACAAGTTGGCCAAGGCCCAGCCAGGTTTGCAGGCAAGCTTTCTCCCCCTTTCTACAGGCAGCCTGTACGAAAGCCGGGCCCTCACCTGCTCAAGCCTCCATTGCCCTGGCCCGAGCACGGCACAGGCTCCCTTTCTGTCCCCACTGAGTGCAGGCCCTTGGCTGCCGCACACTAAACCTCACCCTTGGGGCACAGCCAGCTTGTAGGGTGAGCAGGAGGCGGATTTCCCCCTTGGAATACAGACTGCCTTTGGATGAATATACAGACTCGAAGGGAGAGATGCTGGGAAGCAGGGTGAAATCCCTGATGAAATGTCGGTCCCTAAACTCTGAGAGATGCCATGCTGTGCGGAGTCAAAGGTGAGCCCTTCCTCACTGGCTGGAATGCCCACCAGCCAACAAGCGAACCATGCAGAAGCCTCCTGCGACCTGAATATCAGGCACATCATGTGCCTGTGTCCCTCAAAGATGGATGAGGCAGAGGAAGGTAGCCAAGGGGTTGCTGCATTGAATGGCCCTGGTGCCCTGCCTTCCACCCTTCCCACCCACGCTTTGCCTCCAGCCGATGCTGCAGCCATCACGTGTGCCCACATCTCTCACTTTTCACACTGGGGATTCCCGGCTGCCATTTCATGCAGGAACACACTCTGCTATTCTGCTGCCTACCCAAACCCAACACATCAAACCCAACACACCGTGGGCAATCTTTGACCCATGGAGGGCAGGAGCCAGTATACAATTACTTCCCTCTCTGTTCTTCAGCTAGACAATTCTTAGGACTCTTCTACGTGGCTTCTCAGAGGGTCCTGGCAGCCCTGAGCCCCATGGTCCACAGTGATGATCGGCTCAGTAACGTATCCTGCATTGCTTTCTTTCTTGCCCTGTCCCCACTCTGTGGGGACAACACAAACTACCTGCATGCAAGCCTTTGTTCTGTAGCTCTGCTTTCTTGGGGTAACCCAAGCCAAGGCAGTGGTCTTCCTGCTGTCTCACCACCAGCTGTCAGGAGAAGTGGGGCTTACAGTGGCATGTGGGGCAGTTCTGTGGCTAAGAAGCCAGAGAGTTCCTGCCCCCTCCTCTCCTGGCTGGAGGCTGAACAGCTGGATGGGATGAACTTCTCTGGTTGTCATGTGGGAAGGGCCCTTAGCCTGATGCCTTCCAAATGAATGTACAATAGAACTCTTCTGCCACTAGAATCATAGGCATAGAGTGAGTATTTTTTATTTGGGACTGTTGATCGTTTACTCCTTTTTCCTAGAGAACCTGGCTTACTTCTTAGAAAAACAACTCATGTCTCTTTGTGAGGTCTTGGTTGGAAGGATTTTTGGGTGACCACTGCCCACTTTGGAAGTCCAAGAGGTCATAGCTTCTCTTCCTGCCCCAGAGGCAGGCTCAGCCCACTGAAAGCCTTCTCCCTAGATTCAGTCTAACAAGAAAGCCAAGGCTAATGGCCTGGCTGGAAGGCAGCCTGCATGATGGTGGCATGCCCACCTGCTGGGGTTCCCAATCCAGCTTTTCAAAACTCTCTTGGCATTCTTTCCTCCAACCCCAAGCCTGGTCCTCCAGCATCTTATTGAATCTTTGAATAACTCTCTCTACCTCTACTGTCCTTTTCATTAGTTTCCTTCTCTGGCTAGGGAAGTCTGTTTCTACAGCTAGCAACCAATAATGCTTACTGATACTCACAGAACCCTAATATTTAAAATGGATAAAAATGGAAATACTCTATTGAAATGGGGAAGAGTGGGCAGGAGCTCCTCCCTTGAATCATACCCCTAACAATAGCCTCCCTGTTATCTCCAGAGTGCCACCAAGGCCTCAAAGAGCTTAGTGTGAAACCCTTGGTCTCATCCCATCCTCTTTGTAGAGGTGAGGAAAGCAAAGCAAGAGAAGTCCGCTGATTTGCCAAGATCTCAGCACTGCTTACCGATGGTGTTCTATTCCCAGAGCAACAGCCTTTCTACCACACCATGGTAGCTGCCTCGCCAGAATATGGGAGACAAGGAGATACTACAGTGAAGCTCAGGGGCCATGCAGAGATCAAGGGAATAAAGTGGTCTCTCCTTTACTTTTCCCAGGTCACAATAAACAGCAACAGCAGGACAGCCAGCCTTGGAGGGCTCCTTCATGGCATCAGACCCATTCCCCCTCTCTGCTCTTCCAGTCTGCTGGCCTATGTAGGCATACTGGTACCATGACACCTTCAGGTCATAATGACAGATACACATCTCAAAGTACTCTGCCAGCATTTCCCGAGGCATAGCTCCCAGCATCCTACACCAGCAAGATGCTCTGTAAAAAAATGAGTCCCATTGCTTCGCAGCTTTTTGGCTAAGATCAAGTGTAATATCTGTTCTTATCAATGTGGCCAACAAGCATATGAGAAAAAGCTCAATATCACTGATCATTAGAGAAATGCAAATCAAAACCATAATGAGGTACCACCTCACACCAGTCAGAATGGCTACTTTTAAAAAGTCAAAAATAACAGACACCGGTGAGGTTATGGAGAAAAGGGAATGCTTATACACCGTTGGTGGGAGTGTCAATTACTTCAACCATTGTAGAAAGTAGTGTGGCAATTCCACAAAGACCTAAAAACAGGACTACCATTCAACCCAGTAATCCCTTTGCTGAATATATACCCAAAGGAATATAAATCACTCCATCATAAAGATATGTGCATGCATATGTTCATGGCAGTACTATTCCCAATAGCAAAGACATGGAATCAACCTAAATGCCTATCAATGACAGATTGGATAAAGAAAATGTGGTATATATACACTATGGAATACAATACAATAAAAAGGAATGAGATCATGACATGGATGGAGCTGGAGGCCATTATCCTTAGCAATAGTAATGCAGGAACAGAAAACCAAATACTGCATGTTCTCACTTATAAGTGGGAGCAAAATGATGAGAATCAATGAGCACAAAGAGGGGAACAACAGACACTGGGGCCTACTTGAGGGTGGAGGGTGGGAGGAAGGGGAGAATCAGAAAAAATAACTATTGGCTTAGTACCTGGGTGATGAAATAATCTGTACATCAAACCTCTGTGACACGAGTTTACCTATATTACAAACCTGCACATGTATACCTGAGCCTAAAATAAAAGTTTTAAAAACAATGAGTTCCCTTAATAAAATCTCTCATTTTCTAGATCCTAAGATGCACTTTCTTCCTTTTTCATGTATTAATAGTAAATGCAAGGTTCTGTCATGCAGTGAATAAAAACAAGTCCTCTGAAATCTGACTACCTTGGTTTGATTAACAGCTCTGCCACTTACTAGCCATCTGATCTTGGGCAATGTACTTAACCATTCTGGTCCTCAACTTTCCATCTGTAAACTGGAAATGAAATAAAAGATCCAACTGTGTTAGTTCAAGATGAGATTAGATGTGCAAGAAATTTGTTTGGGGAAACACCAGTGAAAGAGTATGGGGAGAAGCAGGAGGAGGCTGGAAAAGTTGTGAAACCTCAATGTAGACCTAATTCCTACAAAAAAAGAAAGGGAAGGAAGAAAGATTGGTTAGAAATAGCCTTATATTGCAGTGCAGTTCTAGGAAAGTTTTGGCAAAGTTTTGCGGAATTTTTGAGTCAAAGTCAACCATCAAAGGAGCCCTGCATCTCCCTGGAAGGGACATACATCAGTATTCCTGATGTGCTCAGTTATTGGCTGAGAGCAGCCTGTGAAAGCAAGGCCCCTGCCCAATGTGGAGGTGGATTTAGAATGCAGCAACCAGGGCCCTTGGTCCATTATGCTCTTGCAGTAAGAGATCTGAGAAGCGCATTCTCAGGCCCCTCTTGGCCCCATATCCACCTCAAAAGACAGGATTAAGTCAGTCATTTTATATAAAAGCTCTTAAAATAGTGTCTGACATACAGTAAGTATTCTGCATATGTTGCCTTAAAACAAATAAACAAACAAAGTTATGAAATCAGGTTGCTTCTTAAAATCAATTTGCACACCTGATGTGATAGTGTTCCTCTTTGGTTTGAACCCTGGAAGGCTATTATTAAAGTGTGGCTGCATCTTACAATCAGCACGTCTTGGAATTGAGGTAATGTATTTGGAAAACTTTGCAAAAGGTATTTCTCTCTTGGAGATTTGTATTAGCAGACTAAAGATCCTGAGAAGTCCCCCAATAGATAGACCTATGGACTTTGCTCAACTCCCTGTTTCCCAAACTTCTTTGGCCATAGACCTCTGGTTTGCATAACACTTTCAATAGATTTCTTTTCTTTTTAGTTAAAGAAGTTGGTTTCCATTGCTTGCACCCAATTCCCAACTGATACACACATGCAATCTCAGTATATAAAAGAGCCAAAAGTGGAACCGCTCTGGTTGATGAGAAGGAGGAGAACAGAACTGGAATTTCATGGAATACATTTTGCCAAATGCCGTCCTTTGCAAAGCCTGGTTCCTGCTATTTCAGGTGATTCTCAGGTATTAGGTTCAGAGTAAATGGAGCACAAGGAACAAAGGAAGGATGGGAGATGGGAAAGGAAGAAGAAATGTTTCCTGATCCACCCAGGTCACCCTACCCAACCCTGCAGCTTTTTCCGAAAGGTGCCTGGAGTATACAAGTGAAAAAGCCCGCACCTAACCCAACCTCCTCACTGAGGTCAGCCTGACCAACCTCATTCCATAAGCAGAGCACCTTCTCCTTCCAGTCCCCAAAGAGACATGAGCACCATAGAACAAGAAAAGGCAGAAGATAAACATCTCCCCACTGTAACCAGTGGCTGAGGGCCATGAACAAATACAACAGGAACTTTTCCCTCCATTCCACATTTACCGTGTGGATTAATGCCTGCTACTCGCCAGGCACGGTGCTTAGAGGTCAGGATTCAGGGATGACAAATGTAGACTTCAGCGTTGGATCCGACGTCTTTTATGCACCATCTCACACTCTTACAGCCCACTTCTTTGTTCCCTCCAGAACTGTGGCAACCCAAGGGTGCTTCACTTCATCCACACAAGGTGTTTCTTGCTTTCTTTACGGCTTCTCTGCTGCAGTGTAGGTGCCCTAGAGACCTGCTTGGCCATTTGCTGCCCCACCCCAGCAACACTTCGGGTACAAACCGCAGGAGCAACTTTAACCTGTGTAGGGAAAAATATTTCCATCTTCTGTGTCGTGAGTAGAGCATGCTGAGGTGCATTCTGCACTACTCCTCAGAGGGACCCATGCCCACGTTGGTGTCGCATTCATTAATGCACCTAAATTGGACTGCAATCCCTGTTGTCCTCTCCCGTAGCCACCAACACCTTTTCCCAAAAATCACTTCTTCAAAAGAAATTATCTGCATATAAGCCCTCACCCTACCCTCTGCTTTTCAAGGGAACATAAGGTAGCACTAAAAAAAAAAAAAAAAAAAAAAAAAAAAACCTTGTTTTGCATTTGTAGCAATTATAATGGCACATACTTCTATTAATGCAATAACTGGAAATGAAACATGAGTCTAAGGTCATTTTCATGTTAGAGAAGAGAAAAACTGGAGCGCAGAGAGGTCACTTGCCTTGCTAAATGTCACACAGCTAGGATAAAGCGAGAACCAGGGCTCCTACATCTCCTCCAGAGTTGCTGTTACTAGATGTGTCATTTCAGGGACTGGGAGTCTCAACACACCCTCACAGGTGAATGTTTGGAGTTCCTTTGGCTGCGTTTTGAAGGATGCTTATTAATTAGCTAGATGAAGAATGGAAAAAAAGAGAGTGTTGGAATAGGAATTCTGCCTGAGGGAACAGCAGAAGCAGAGGTGCCAAGTGAAAACTATTCAACAGGGTTTCTTCTGGAAACTAGTGAGCAGGGGCTTGAAGCACCATAGGGCCAAGAATATATACGGGTAAGAAATAAAGCAAAACATCATACAGGGCCATGTGGACTAAGCAGTTTGTTGACTTGTGGACACTAGGAATCATGGGGTGGAATAGTGGGAAGAGTGGGTGTATTAGTCTGTTCTCATGTTGCTAATGATGATACTAGAGACTGGGTAATTTATAAAGGAAAGATATTTAATTGATTCACAGTTTCATATGGCTGGGGAGGCTTCACAGTCATGGCGGAAGGCAAACAAGGAGCAAAGTCATGTCTTACAAGGCAGCAGGCAAGAGAGCTTGTGTAGGGGAACTCCCCCTTATAAAACCATCAGATCTCATGTGACTTCTTCACTAACATAAGAACAGCATGGGAAAGACCCCCGCTGTGATTCAATTACCTCTGACCAGGTCCCTCCCATGACACGTGGGGATTATAGGAGCTACAATTCAAGATGAGATTTGGGTGGGAACACAACCAAACCATATCAGTGGGTAAGGCACACAGGGATAACTTCAGATTTGTGGATTTTGCCCTCAGTCAACTGGCCCGTATACAGAGCCTCACCATCCCACAACCAAGGTCAAACTGTTTCCCCAAGGGCTAAGGACTCCATTCCTGAGTTCAGTCCCCCATTTCCAGCACTCTTGATTATCTTTTTTTATTTTTTAAGAAAAAAAGAGATAGTTCTTGTTCTCTTGAGAAGAGATACGTCTTGAATCTCTAACAAATAACTATTTAAGACCAGTGAGGGGCTAGAAAGGAAAGCGATGCCCATAGATGGACTCAGAACCAGCAGTCTACCAACAAGCCTCCTCCCCAGCAGTCTCTTCAAGCTGTGGCCATTTCTGCGAAGGAGGCTGAAGAGTAGCCCTTCACTCCACAGAATTAATTACTGAGGACCACAGGCCTTGTCTACACTTGGCATAAAGAGCAGTTTTTAACAAGTGATTGATCTCACACACACACACTTGCAGAAATCAGTCTCTCAACAGGCAGTCTCCTCCTTTGCTGGTGAGAACATAAACTAGTGTGGGCTCTCTGGACAGAGATTTTGTAGAATGGATGGAGAACTTTAACAGAGTTCATACCTTTTATTGCTACAATTTCCCTTCTAGGAATTCATGCACAAGAATGCTCATTCTAGCCTCATTCATATTAGGAGAAAATTAAAATCAACCTTGATGTCCAGCAATCAGGACTGAATAAATTATAGCATGTCCATTCAATGGAAAATAATGCAGCCATTAAGCAAACATAAGGTATGTGGTAGACTGCAAAAATAGCCACAATTATTCCCCTCCCCTTATCCATGCCCGTTATAATGTGACTTTGCCACAATTCCCAAAAAGAGGTAGAGTCTATTTTGCACCTCCTGGCCATGTGAGTCACTTTGGTCAATAGAATATAGAGAAATTGACAGTCAGTGCTCCTGTCCTTAGACCTCAAGAAGCTGTGAGCACTCCTGCACTCTCTCTCTCTCTCTCTCTCTTCCCCCTCCCCACCCACCTTGCCTTCTCGCTCTTGCTCTTGTTCCAGCTCTCAAAATCTTGACATTGACATGTGCACAAACCCAGCCTAGCCTACTGGAGGATGAGAGACCCCATGGAGGAGAGCTTAGCAGTCTCAGCTGAGGCCATCTTCGATCTGACTCTAACCAGCTAACCCTCAAATACATAAGGGAGTCCCCAAGTTCAGCAGAACCACCCACCTGCCACACTTGATTATAGATACACCAGTGAGCTCAGTCAAGATCAGAAGAGCACTCCAGCTGACCAGAGGTCACATAAGCAATAGCAAATTCTAAATGTTTTTAAATCAGCAGTTCTCAAAGCATGATCTGGGATCCGGGAACTCCTGGAGAGTCCCTGAGGCCCTAGTAGAGGATCTGCGAAGTCCAAACTCTTTTGGTAATACTACTAACATGTTAGCTGCCCTTTTCACTCTCAAGAGTGTACAGTGGACTTTCCCATAGGTTATATGATGTGTAATAACATTATTGCTGTGATAGTTAATAGAATACATGTGTGTGCATTCTTCATTCTAAAATTATCTCAGCTTTAATTTCCTATACAGTAAATATTGATAGATATAGCTGACCTAGCAAACATTCTTTGAGGTCCTTAATGACTTTATAAGTGTAAAAGTGTCCTGAGACCAAACATGTTTGAGAACCGCTGTAAAACCACTGAGTTTGGGGGTAATTTGCATAAGACTTTCATACAAATATAAGCAAGTAATCAAAACGTTAATAGTGATCATCTCTGGAAGATGGGATTATGGAAAATGTGTATATGGATTTTTCCCTTTTTTATACTTTATCTGTATTTTCTAATTTTTTATAAGAAATGTTTTGCTTATATGAGAAATACAGCTTTAAGATAAAGTTGACTGATCTGTATAATTTTTAGAAAGAGGAGAGAAACTCTCTTACCCTATGGGAAGGTCGCTCCTGTGGGAAGGTCTTGGCAGAAGGAAATAAACATGTTGAAGGCCATTCTCTGTAGCCCTGGTCACCTCCATCCAGAGAAAGTAGCAAAGGGACCCTGAATTTCCACATCCTCCACTTCTAGAGGGCAGTTTGGTCAGGTTTCTCTCACTGTCCTCTTTTCAAATAAGAAAACAAGGACGCCAGTTCCCAATGTAAGGATCCCACTCAGAGAAGCCCCCAAACAAGAAGTGAGTGAGAGCCATTTTCTATTCCTGCCTGTGAAGAACCTCTAGAAGTTGACAGCATTCCAGCAGCAGTTGCCTAGGGAACACCAGTGACAAAAAGGAGCCGTGAGGACACACTAAATAACTTTAGCAACTATTTGCATTTGGCAGATGTAGCCAGGGGCAGGGCCCTGCCTGGCTCCCTGTGGAAGCCGCAGGAGCCTCACAAGGAAGGGGGGGCCACTGGAACATTCACAGGGGAGCAGGGAGGTGGGTGAAGAAGTGGGGGCCTTAACTCTTTCATTGCCCCTCCCCAAGCCTGCTGGGGCAAGGGTTTGTCCCAGAAGAGATCCCCTGGGCTTTGTGGAAACCCCAGAGGAAGTGCAGCCTCTTCCGGGAACTGGGTCCTCCCACGCACCCACTGCCTACAGCCCTCCACCCACCCGCCATGCCCCCCAGTCTTGCTTCTGCTTCCGCCACCAGGGAAGGCAGGTGACAGGATGGGCTGTGAGTTCCTGGCTCAGCCTTACTGTGGCAGCTAATTGGGATGGTTTTTACCTGCCAGGTGAAAAGTCTGCCTGGGGAGGGGCAGTCAGCTCTCTGTCAACCCTGCTCCCTCTCTGTCTGCCAGCTCTCATTAGGACCAAGTCAGTCCCATGGAGCCCCAAGAGGAGAAGAGGCCAATGAACCAAGCCGTTCCTGCCTGTGGCCTGGAAATCAGAGCTGCTTCGAGCAAGCTCTGCGCGGGCTCTTTAAGGTGAACCCCAGGGCCTGGGCTTCCCACTCTCTGGGTGGGATAGAGACAAGACCGAAAATAGAAAGCAGCAGAGGCCGAGACCAAGCCTGGCTTTTCTCACTGCCCCCTTCAAAAAGTTCTGGTCAGATCAGATGATATCAGAAATGATTGGCGCCTTTATTTGCCCCCTTTGCTTCTAGTCCCCCACCCCCTTTCCAGTTTGACCACATCTGTAGGCTCTGTTGAAACGGAGCCAACATAAACAAAAACAAACTGAAACCCGGCAGCCAGCGAGGGCGGGATGTGCCACCCATCTGGGCAGGCCACGTGCAGGGCTGAGGACTGCCAAGGCACACCTCCTGCTGGTAAAAGGCGCCGTGTGGAGTAATTAACCTCCAGGCCTTGGTGAGTGAAAAGCACCACGTAACCATGCTGGGTAATTGAAGAGGAAGACAGGAGCGTTCTCCCGAGTGAACATTAAAATGTGTGCAGCTGGCTCGACCCTCTCAAGCAGGATGACAGTCGGTTGGCCATGCCCCATAATGTGGCTGTCATCATTTGTCTTTCAAATTGTTACCCAATCAGAATGGCTTCGGGACCCTTCGGCTTCTATGTATGCACGCATAAAGAGACTTCTTAAAGCCATGCAGGATTTGTTGTTTTATTTTTTAGTGAGGATGTCCAGAGCTGGCAAAAGCAGAAGAGAAATAAACACTCCAGTAGTCTGCTGGTGAGGATGACAACTGGTCGACATTTCTGGAGGCCAGTTCCGGCTCCAAGACTGCTTGCGTGTATCTGTGAAAGAGACCCAGGCGCCATGAGACTAGGAAGGCTGGGATTTTGCAGCTCTTTGCACTGAAACTGTGCTGTTTCCTTGCTGGTGCTGCTGGAGCTGAAAATCCACCATCCTCCAGAGCCCCAAATCTCTCCTGGCACCAGCTGCTGGTGGCCAGCAAGTCGTATCATCAACTGGAAGGAATGAATGACATGCTCTCCGCATCACACTCACTTAGAGGGGTCACATAGCAAAGCTGCTTAAGCCCCAGAAGCATTCGAGTTTAGAGATGTCTCCCCTTCAATTGACAGCTATGACTTTCCAGAAAACACATATGCCGGTGTGAGGTAGGGTAGTTTCCAGTATTCATTATACAGTACCCAGAGCTCCTTCTCCCTGTGCTGTTTATGCTGTCAGACATCTTGTTTACCATGCAAGACACCATCCCCCATCATGGCGGTCTCCGAAACTGGACCACCATCCAAGCTGTCTAAATTCATTAGTCCCAGTAGCATATGTTCAAACTCAAATGTGGATGAGTCAGGAGACTTCACTTCTTAGAGGCTGCAAATAGACAACCAGAGAAAGGATTCTCATCTAATTCGTTCATCCGGTCATTCAAATTCTGGTTCCTACTACACCCAAAACACCATTACATGAGCCTGAGAAATGACTGGATTACGCAGACAAATACATTCTCAGTGCGTTCCTTGGGACTGTGGAATTAAGTTGATTTTCTGCCCTTTGCATTTTTCTTTGCAGTAAAGACTTCCTGCTCTTCCAAGTGATTGTGAGCCTATTATTTCATAAGTGTAGCAGATTGTTTGCAAAAATGGCCAAAATTATTCTACCCTCTGTATCTGCAGTCAGCCTTTGCAATGTGACTTTGCTGCTTTTCCCATCAAAGGGTGAAATTTGTTTCTCCACTCCTTGAGTCGCGGCTGGCCTTGTAACTTGCTTTGACCTACAGAATGATGCAGCAGTGGCACCATGACAGGCCTACATCTAGGTCTGAAAAGATTTTGTGTCCTCCTGTCCTGGAGTCCAGAGACTCCCTGGGGTAGCCTGTTAAAGAATGAAAACCTCGTGGAACACAGACACTGTCTCAGCTGAGTCAGCCTGGAACAGCCAGCCCTCAGCAGCCCTGGCAGTTAACCATAGATGCATGAGTGAGCCTAGTCAATGCTGAAGAACCACCCAGCGGAACCCAGCTCAAACTCTGAGTCACACACAGCATCATGAGCTAAATAAATGGTGGTTGTTACAAGCCACTAAGTTTGGGGGTTCTTTTTATGCAGCAAGAGCTGATACCATGAACTCCCAAACTAAGTGGAAGGGGTGTCCACTTAGCCAGTTGAGGACTCAGAAAGTGCTGGCACAGAAGGACTGGGTGTTTTATTTATTTATTCATTTATTTACTCAAGGCCTCATAGTCAGGTAGTAACATATTCAGAACTTGAACCCAAGTGCTCCACTGGCCTGTTTCCTCATTTGCATCTCCTCCTGAATGGCAGGTACTTGGGAAGCTTCCAGACAGCAGCTCCTGGAAATCCCTCCTGAGAGAGCCTGCTACATTTTCTCAGGGATCTGTCCAATTTCACCAGCTGCCACCCTGCCTCAGCACCCTGCCTGTCTCCAACCCTTGGTCCGAAGCAAACCCACACCCCTACCATCAGCTCCCTCATAACTACCCAGCCAGCACTGCCAGTACTTTCCATCTGCAGGGTTCCAGCAGCTCCATCGCCAGCCAGCATAGCTCCCTTCTGCAGACAGCAAGAGCAACGAGCCCCAAGAACATGAAAACACTCCTTTTCAGCCACACTGAAAGAGATCAGTGGGTGGGCCCGTCCACTTGTCGGCATCCGTTGCAGATCAAAGCAGACACAAGAGGGAACAGACCCAAAGGAAGGAGAAGGGAAAAGCCCCCCTCGACACGCTGCAAACCCAGCCAGTGATTCTGAGGGGAGATGTGGGAATAATCCTGACCAAAACCCCACCCCTCCCCAGGGAGCCCAGAGGAGAAAGGATGACAAAGAAATAGGAAGGTGGGGGGTGGGGGGTGGGAAGAGGAAGTAGCAGAAGGTACACAGGAAGGGAGGAGGGCTTGGAGGAAGCAACCCACCCTCTGGCAGCTCCCAGAGAGGGCCTCGCTCTATGGGGGCCCTCAGGGAAACAACAGGAGGGCAGGCAGCCCAAGGAGGGGGCAGCTGCATGCAGGTCCTGGCTGTGCACACGGGCACCGTCTGCCAGCTGGAGGCTGCCCTGGCTGCGGAAGGGAGGGGGTGGTGCTTTTCTCTTTTCTCTAAAGAGTTGGAGAAAACAGAGCCCAGCCCATGAACACGGCCAGGCCTGATTTCCTCCCACCAGGCAAATTCTTTCCTGTGCTTGGGAAACACACCTGGCTAGAATTCTCATCCCATGGGCCAGGAGCTCAGAGCTTTCTGCCCAGTGGATGGTCCCTAGGGGAAATACAATGTTTGGCTAAAGCAAAAGACTCTGATGTCAAAAATCGTCAGCGGGAGACATATGGCAAGCACCAGATTGGCTGCTCAGTGCGCCCTGAGTTGGTAGCAGTCACAGGAATGGTAATGGCAATAATAGTAAGACTAATCTAAGGGCCTGGTGTCGTGACCGCTTATGAAGGGCCTGGCATTATTTTATGGCCCTCTCACAGCAACTCTATGGGGCAGGCATCCGAGACACTAGCAGCGCCTGGCTCCTTAAACACGGTGCACTCTGGCCCGACTTCACCTGCCGACTCCTGCGTTGCTTTGCCGAAGGCTTTCTTCTCACTGGCTCTGCTGCCTCACCTAGCAGGCCAGCAGTCCCCCAGGAATTAATATCACCCCAGAGCAGCCATCAGCCAATAGGTGATGCAAGATCAATACCCCAGCTCCTCTGCTCTTTGAATGGGATAACTCACTGTGGGAACTTCAGGGGTTCCCAGTGTACCCAAGGGTATTAATCTCCAGTCACCCATTGTGGTGACTTGCTTGATAATATGCCTAGTACTGGCTACCTTCTCCTCCCCAACTCACTTCCCCATGCCCCTTCTAGTGTTTCCTGGGGTCACCTTCCAAATAAACTACTTGCACTGGAATCCTTCTCCCAGGATCAGCTTCTGAGGAAATACAACCTAAGAGAGGTATGGCTCCATTATAGAGGTGAGAATGTCAAGGCTCAAATGTGTTAAGAACTCAGCCTGGTCTGCCTGACCCCCAAGTGCTCTTAATGACTATTCTCTACCACAGTTACTTTGATCTTTGTTGAGTCTTTGGAGTGCAAAGTAAACTTTCGTTCAGGCCAGAAAAAGCCCAAAGCTCACACCGCCATTGACAGGGGCTTCTGGCATGCTGTTCCGGGGTCTCCTGAGCAAACCAGAGCTAGACACAACTGGTTAAGAAGACAAGCTTTGACATCAGAAGACCTGGGTTTTCCTTCTGAAGATGCCACTTAGAAGTCTATGGCCTTGGGTGAGTCACTTAATCTCTCTGCACCTGAGTTTCCTCAGTAAAGTGAGGATACAGAGGCTCCCTGGTGAGGTGGAAATTCCAAGGAGTAAGTTCCCAATGACATGAGTGCCTGTGAGAGAGGGAAGTATTGCGGGCAGGACAGGGCCAGCGAGGGAGGTGTCCTTGGAACCAGCTTCAGTTAGGTTTAAGCAAGCTGCTTTCCCTTTCCCCTTTTCCCCATTTGGGTGAAATAGGTGTATGTTGTGTCACTGATGACGTGAGACCATGAAAATGAGACTCTCATACATGGGACAGAACTGCTTCTTCCTTTCTGGTCTTTTCGTGTCAAGGATTTGTGTTTAACAGGCTTGATTTAAGTCCCCAGAGATATTTAAATAGAATCAGAATTTTAAAAACCAATCTGATTCCAGAGCACTCCACGCAGCTGCCGGGTGCCCAATTAGCATCCTGAATTGTGCCAGGCAGCCAGCCCAGTGGGGGCTCCAGCCACGAACAGCTTCAGCAAAAGCCTCCCTAGCCGCAGGCCAGGCAGAGCTGGAGGTGCCGCCGTGGGGCACTGGCCAGAGGGTGGAGACCACTTCTTGGAGAGAAGACACAGAGCAAAGGGCACTCCAAGTTCTAGGAAAAGCTTTTGGAGCTGGAGCGGTGGTTCTGAACTGGTGGAGCACCGCTTCCTGGAATGCCTCAGACCTTTCGTGAGTGGGCCACCATGCTGGAGACTCCTGTGTGCCCCTCCAGATTCACCTGTCATTTTCCTCTACCCTGCTCTGTGTCCTGGGAGGCCACCCCGTACGGAGTCCTCTGGCTTCTTCTTAGTACAGTGGTCACCTCTTATCCATGATTTTAGTTACCCACAGTCAACCATGGTCCCAAAATATTAAATAGAAAAAAATCCCAGAAATAAAAAATTCATATATTTTCCATTGTGCACCATTCCAAGTAGAATGATGAAATCTTGTGCTCTCCCACTCCAGCCCACCTGGGACATGAATCCTTTCTTTGTCCATTGCATCCACACGGTCTACAATCCCCACCGTCTAGTCACTTAGTAGCCCTCTCAGTCATCAGACTGACTCTCATGCTATCCCAGTGCTTGTGTTCAAAGAACCCTTATTTTAGTGAATGATGACCCCAGGGTGCAAAAGTATTGATGCTGGCAATTCAGGGATGCCAAAGAGAAACTGTAAAGTGCTTCCTTCAAGTGAAAAGATGAAAGTTCACGACTTAATAAGGAAAGAAAAAGATTGTACGGTAAGGTTGCGAAGATCTATGGTAAGAATGAACCTAGCATCTGTGAAATTGTGAAGAATGAAAAAGAAATCATGCTATATGTGTGTGTGTGTGTGTGTGTGTGTGTGTGTGTGTAGGGTTCAGTACTATTCTATGGTTTTAGGCACGCACTAGGGATCTGGTAACATAATCCCCATGGAGAAGAGGGGACTACTGGCAGGAGATTGGCGGGTGGAAAGAGAGAGGCCAGGGTGCTTATTGCACTGCAAGTTGGCAGCATCCCTCCACCCCAGGGCACACTCCTGTCAGGCAGCTTTCTCTCACTCCTCTTTCTGGCTCCTTTCCTTGCCCTGTTAGCCTAAGGGTGAGAACAGCTCCCAGCTGGTAGCCCCAGTGCACTAACCAATCTCTTGTGGTTACCCTAAATCTTCCAATACCCTTGCCACTGGTGCCTTCTTTAAACTTTCTTTAATTACGCTGTTTGAGTACATCGTCAGTTCCCTGCTGAGACCTAGACACAGTCACCAAACTTGGAACAAAATATAAAGTATATTTTTGCCACAACTAAGTTTATAAACGATGATGGGCATCTGTCTCTGTGCCAAGCTGAGCGGGTCATGTGGTGCATCTGCCAAGACACCATTTGGTTGCAAATAACAGAAACCCTGATTCATGCTGCTTTGAATAGAAAATGGGGTATTTTCTCACTTAACAGAAGGTCTGAAGGAAGGCAGTCACTGACACTGATTTCAATGATTTCAGGACCAACCTCTGTGATTCTCTAGGCCTTTCTCTTGTGGACACAAGATGGCTGCTTCAGCTCCAGGCACCTCATCCATGCTCAAGTTAGGAATAAGCTAGCTGGCCTTACGAAAATATTAGGTTGGTGCAAAAGTAATAGCGATTTTTGCCATTACTTTTAATGGCAAAAACTGCAATTACTTTTGCACCAACCTAAAAGCATCAATCACTTCTGTGCAGGAAAATGGAAGATTTCCAAAATGCTGCATGAAGAAGACTCACAGGCTATATCTGGGTAGCCCAGACACTCTGGCTGCAAGGAAAGCAGGAAGAAAACTATACAGCATTCAATCCTCTGGAGGGGGAGGTATAAACGGAAAGAGAGTCTGGAAACTGTTTGAGGGTAAGGTAACTCCTCAGCAGGGTCTTCCATTGCACCAAAAAATAACAGACATACATCTTGCAATGAGCACAAAATAAGAGGCACAAGTGAGGGTCAAGTCAGCCTCCCCATCTCCCATTTCCTGTGTTTACTGGCACAAGTGGGACTTTTGCTAGTCAAGGCGGTAAATGATTCTATTCTGCCAGCAGCCCTGTCCCCTCAATTGTGCTGCCAACAATATTAGTATTTTCAAAGTTTAATTGGCCCACAAAAAGTTACAGTAATTCATGTTTTCCTGGTGTGGAGAGCCAAATTCCTGACTCGCCCCAGAGTTGCAAGGCACAGTGGCTTAGGGCAAAGGGCAGAATCCTCCAAATTACCAATCTGAAAGGCTTAAAACAGAATCCAAATCAGGGAAAGATGCCTCCCACCCCCGCCCCCCACCCTAGTTCCTCATCTCTGCCCTGAGAATGTGCTCATGTCTTCTCAGCCTCCAAAAGTACCTTGCACTTTAAGCAAGATCATTCTTATTCCCCAAGTTTTCCCCCAGCTCTGTTCAAATATGTAAGTATACAATGATGGTTTGGCTGCCTCATCACTGTCAAATGACTCTAGACCAGTTGTTATTTTCTTCTTTCTGCTCATCTGTCTCTTCTCATTTTCTTGACAATAAACATGTATGGTGTGTAATCAATTTTTTTAATTTAGTTTTTTTAAAACAACACTAGGCATCTATCAGAAGGAAAATGAGAATACTACCCTAGCAAATTATACCATTGCCCCCATTTTGCCCCTCCATGGGGGACTAAAAAAATATACTCCCTAAAGGACACAAGTAGCTGCCAATCATTCGCTGAGTCAGATTCAGGAAGCTTAGGAAGGAGTAGTTCAATCTAGTGGCCTTCTCCCCACTCCCTCTGAGCTTCCTGCATAGTCTGGGGAGAGAAAGGTTAATTCCACACTATGATTGAGGTTTATCGAACATATCAGACTTTCCTCAAACAGTTTTGGAAATGGCCAAGTAATGGAATGACCTTGCCAAGCTCTTTCCCACTTAATTTCGGAGGCTGTGTGTATTTCGATGGAAATATAATCCATATGTTTGCTTCATTTATACATCCTCATCTACACAGCTCTAAGAGCTAGCTGATCGATGTCCAAGGGCTCCTAGAGACTTTTTGGAGAATTTTTTACTCAAAAAGGAGGAAGCTGACCTCACTGGCAGCAGTAGAAACTTGCCTGCCAAATGTCTGGGAGTGAGTCAAGATACAGAAGCCAAAGGTCTGGAGAAGAAGATGAAAGATCAGGTATCATCCTTCTCCCGGAAGAAGGCTCATGGCTTTTTTCTATATCCAGTACTGATTGCTATGGTTCAAATGTCCCCTCCAAAACTCATGTCAAAATTGAATTGCCGTTCCAACAGTATTAAGAGTTGGGACATTTAAGAGATGATTAGGTCATGAGGCCTCTGCCCTCATGGATGGATTAATGCTGTTATCACAGGAGCAGGTTAGTTATCACAGGAGTGTTCTCCCAGTAAAAGGATAAGTATTCTCTCCATCACATGTGCACGCTTCCTCACCACGTGAGGCTTTCTGCCACCTTATGATGCCACAAGAAGGCCCTCATCCGATGGCCAAGCAGGTGCCAGCACCATGCCCTTTGACTTCCAACCTCTAGAACCATGAGCCAAATAAATCTCTTTTCTTTATAAATTACCCAGTCTATGGTATTCTGTTACAGCAGCAGAAAATAGACTGTAATACTTATTAAGCGCCTACTGTTTACAGGTGCAGCGTTGCTGTGGGGAGCAGAAAAGCTACAAAAATGATTCTCATCTGTGGATTCTCTCCTCCAGGAGCTACCTACCAGTTACACTGGGGGCAGCAACTTTTCCGTAAAAGGGCAGATAGTAAATAATTTGTCTTTACTGGCCTGGCGGTCTCTGTAGCAACTCCCCAACTCTGCCAGCAAAGCATGAAAGTAGTCATAGACAATACATGAACAAAAGAGGACGGCTATGTTCCAATCAAACTTAATTCACAAACACAGGGCTGGGGCAGATTGGCCCACAGACCATAGTGTGCCAATCCCTAGTCCAGCTGGAACCATGTGAAATTGTTGGCATTTGATTGTTCCCTACCTCCACAAACAGCAATTTCTTATGGTTTCACCTACTGGTTAGGGAGAGTAAATAAAGTCAGACAACTAATATGAAGAAGAAAGTACACGAAGCCACGATCATGGTAGAGATGATGTTGTTTGTCTGATGCTTCCGAAATGCAGAGAGCTCATATTTCTAGCTAGGTGACCTCAAACTCATCTCTCTTCACTACCCCACCCTAAGTGCGCCATATGGGCCTCCATTTCCAATGTGAAAGTACAACCACTGGTTCTGGTAAAGTTGCATTAAAACCTAAAATACTTTGTAGGTTTTAATGGTATTCACGGCAGGGAGGAGGACTGACATGGTTGAAGATCTTTGAGAAGCACAGGAGTAACTGATATCAAACAGGCTGGATTCTTGCAGGTCTTACCAAAGCCTTTGACATGATCATCTTCATAATCTAGGACATCAAAAGAAGGAGATGGAACATGAAGCATTTCCCCGACTGATTTGTTCGAGAAGACCTTTGTTTATGAAAAGCGTCCCTCCAGATTGTGGTTCTGTGAGCTATACCATGGGAAATTCTGAACTTCATGTTTCTAAAGAGGCCAGTCTTCTCTCATGGCAGATCCTGTTTCCAGGGCCCACGTGATTCTCCCATGACTCTATTAACAAAGTCGGAGTGGGAAAATGTGGTAAGACAAAGATTCTGCCATCAGCCTGATATCTACCCTGGGCCTGGGGGAGGAAGGTTTGACCGAGGATGATCCCAGAAGCAGCACTGATTAGATAGCTGCCACTTTCCATTTTCTGCTTTAAGGGATGTAACTTGACACCCAGACTTGAACCTTTCTGGGAGAATTCATGTAATGACATTATGACATCTTGTGGCCACTTAGAGGAACCCACAATATTCCCACTAGATTTCAATCCTGAAGGACAAAAGCCCCCATTAAAAGACCACCAGCCAATGGAGTCCCAGGAGGACATCTCCCCCTTTCCCTGCTCTGCCTTGGCCAACTGGATAAGTTGCTACCAGTTAGTCTCTTGCTACTCGTAGTGTGGTCTTTGTATCAGCAGGACTAGAAGCATCAGCACCAATGCAAAGTCTTCAGCCACCCCAACGCAACAGAGTCAGAATCAGCATTTTAATAAGAGCCCAAGTGAGTGGAATACACAGTAAAGTTTGAAGAGTGTTGCTTTGGTCTACCTTTCTTTGTGGGTAAATGCCAAGTTTTGCCTCTTTTTTCAGTATTAGGGGAAAGACAAGCATCAGAAGTGGGCAAGCAGAAGATTAAGCTAGAAGATCTGCTCTGTGGTTTGAACTATGTCACTGTTTCTAGGAATTTACAAGGACCCAAGAACAAGGCCAGTAATTTTGTTTGGCTGTTTTTCCTAGTATTTATTGGATATTTTTGCCAGATCCCATGCTAAGCATGCTCCATGCACCCTCTCACTTAACTCCCACAGACTTTGAGGTAGAAACTATTACTGGCCACATTTTCTAGAGGAGGAGACGAAGGCTAAGAGAGGAGGTGAAATTCCAGCTAACCACATAGATGGTGATCTCTGCTCAGTCCTCAAAACTCACTAGAGTCAGAGGGAGGGAATAAAAAAGCTATAAACAGATAAGACATAAACAGGAGAAGGAACAACAGCAAATAGGAAATGTCAAGAAGTTTAGGCGGATGGAGAATGGACAGACAAGGACAGCCGATTTGGATCTTGGCTTTCTCCTCTCTGATAAGTGCCTGCAGAGACAGGAACAAATAAGCAGAGATCATGCACTGCTGAATCTTGGAAGGTTCTCAAACTGGAGGTACCAGGTACCTCTGGAGGCAGCTGGGGAGGGTGGTTGAAAGTCATTACAAGCTTAACCACTCCCTTCCCCTATCTTCTCCCCACGCCCACATTACCAGGCAAGTGCCCCACCTCTGCAGCTGCAAATGGGTAGCTGACTGTCAGCAGATGCTATGCCAAGGATGCTGGTTTAGGGGACTCCAGACCCTACTAAGGGTAGGAATGAGGAACTGTACTGAAAACAGGGGAGTAAGTAAGTGAGTGTCTGTCCATTGAATAGTGAGGCTCAGACCCTTATCTCCACCTCAGCTCCAGAGTGCCATCGTCTAGTCCTCAGCATACTGTGACTATGGCCCCCAACACACGCACACACACCCACACACACACACACTGTCAACCCCAAGCAGACCCTTAGATGCTTCTTCCCCAGGGAGGCTGGCTGAGCCAAAAGCAAAGACCCAAGGAATTTGATATTTGGGGACTGTATTAGTCTTTTCTCACGCTGCTGATAAAGGCATACCTGAGACTGGGTAATTTATAAAGAAGAAGAGGTTTAATGGACTCAGTTCCACATGGCTGGAGAGGCCTCACAATCATGGCAGAAGGTGAAAGCCACATGTTACATAGTAGCAGACAAAGAGGGAATGAGAATCAAGCAAAAGGGGTTTCCCCTTATAAAACCATCAGGTCTGGTGAGACTCACTCCACCATGAGAATACTAGGGGGAAACCACCCCCATGATTCAGTTACCTCCCACCAGGTCCCTCCCACAACACGTGGGAATTATGGGAGCTAAAATTCAAAGTAAGACTTGGGTGGGGACACAGTCAAACCATATCAGGGACTCTTTGGAAAAAATGCCCACCCACAGGTTTTTCAATCAGACAACTGCATCCCCCTACACATGTGAACAGTATTACCAGCTTCACAGAAACCAAAACAGACTAAAAGGGAGAAACAGAGAAGCAGAAAAAGGTTTTCAAAAACATCCTAGGGCCGGGCGTGGTGGCTCACGCCTATAATCCCAGCACTTTGGGAGGCCAAGGTGGGGGTGGATCAAAAGGTCAAGAGATCGAGACCATCCTGGCCAACATGGTGAAACCCTGTCTCTACTAAAAATATAAAAATAAGTCGGGCATGGTGGTGTGCACCTGTAGCTACTTGGGAGGCTGAGGCAGGAGAATCACTTGAACCTTGGAGGCGGAGGTTGCAGTGAGCCGAGATTGTGCCACTGCACTCCAACCTGGCAATACAGCGAGACTCCATCTCAAAAAAAAAAAAAAAAAATTCCTCAGAAAGAAAGGATAACATATCCTTCAAACAAGAACAGGATACTCTCAGAGACTAATAGAACTGAGCAGGAGAGTCTGGAAATTAAAAACAAGTAGGTGCTGGGTGCAGTGGCTCATGCCTGTAATCCCAGCACTTTGGGAGGCTAAGGCAGGCGGATCACCTGAGATCAGGAGTTCGAGATCAGCCTGACCAACATGGT
Organism: Nomascus leucogenys; assembly: GCF_006542625.1. Taxonomy (NCBI): domain Eukaryota; kingdom Metazoa; phylum Chordata; class Mammalia; order Primates; family Hylobatidae; genus Nomascus; species Nomascus leucogenys. The sequence goes on along the minus strand of NC_044401.1, from coordinate 68,138,035 downwards.
GAAACCCATCTCTACTAAAAATACAAAAATTAGCCAAGCATGGTGGTGCAATCCTATATTCCCAGCTACTAGGGAGGCTGAGGAAAGAGAATCACTTGAACCTGGGAGGCGGAGGTTGCAGTGAGCCAAGATTGTCCCACTGCACTCCAGCCTGGGCAACAGAGCAAGACTCCGTCTCAAAAAAATAATAATAACAAAAATAAATAAAAACAAGTAGGTAATCAAAGCAAGAGAGCAATGGGGTTGTGCATTCCAGCCCGTTTCTTTGTTTCTTCCCCATTCCTGTTTAACAACTGGTCCTCCCAGTCTCCCTCTCAACGTTGTCATCAGTCACCCACTCACAAAGCCCTAGGAGAATGCTATGGGCCGAATTTTTCTCCAAAAATTCGCATGGTGAAGTCCTAACTCCCAGTGCTTCAGAATGTTCCTGTATTTAGACATAGGGTCTCTAAAGAGGTAGTAAGATTAAGAGAGGTCAAATAAGTGGGCCCTAAAGCACATGACTGTCTGCACTTGGAGATAGGGCATTCAAAGGAGGGCAGGCCCTAATCCACCTAATCTAATCTGACCAGTGTCCGTATAAGAAAAGGAAAATTGAGTGCAGGATGAGAAGGCAGGGGTGCATGCGCACAGAGGGAAGATCATGTGAGGACACAGTCAGAAGGTGGCTGAATGCAAGCCAAGGTGAGAGGCCTCAAAATGACACCAAACCTGCAGGCACCTTGTTTGGACTTCTGGTCTCCAGAATCATGAGAAATACATTTCTGTTGTGTCAGCCACCCAGTCTATGGCATTTTGTGATGGTAGCCCTAGCAAACTAATACAGAGGACTGTATTGTTTAATTAAGGGTGAATTTTCTTGTTGCAGGAGTTGAGAAACAAACCAACCAATCAGGGAACTGACCCTGAAAGAGTAAATCTTTTCCCAGAGAACAGGACTCTCCAGGCATGAGTGAGATACAAACAGTCTTTTCTGCCTCCTCTTCTTCCCAAGAACTGATAAGGTTGAAAGAAAAGAACTCACCCAGGGAGAGAGGGAGTAAAGGATTCTGCTACAACGGCCACACACCAGCATCATCCTGGGAGACCACCTGCCGATGGCCCAGGCCCAGATGTGAGCTCTTCCCAGGCCTGGACCCCCCTACTCCCACCTGCTCACCCTCACTAAGCCACAGACTCTCCCATCTTACAATTGCCCCCTAGAACATTCGGCAGCCAGAGTTAGCTAATCCAATCAGTTTAAAGACGTTTTGCATAAACCTGATCATAACCCTCACCTGAGCAGTGTTAAAATAAGCAGGCTCCCTGGATCCTCCCCTGGAGATTCTGATTCAGTGGGTTATTTTGAACACATTGTCTAGAAAATTCCAGTGGAGGTGCATTCGGAAAACATTAGACTAATGCCACTTAGCAAGATGGCCTCTTTTCTGGAACCAGGGCCTTTGAATGTTGGGGCTCTTTGAAACCCATGAGGGTGCCTCTGCAGCGCTGCTCTCTGAGTGACCCTGATGTTTGACCCCTGACAGAGCCATTCACACAAAGGATAGCACAGATATATGGTGACCTCCCCGGGCCAGCCTAAGCCACCCTCAGCAAGGACCAAGGAATGGAAATTCCAGGATGCTGGCTGTAGTCACGTGGAAAGCAGTACTTTCTGAACATCAGAGCCACTGTGCAACAACAGAACGTGGCCCTTGGGAGGAAGGGAGTTCCCCATACTCGGAGAAACCCAATGATCAAAGGATGAGCTTTGTCAAAGGAAATTGTACCTTACACTTGACTCAGATGCCTGATAGATGCTTCCGGGAAGGACAAGAGGGTTGTTTAGAGCCTCACTACTCAAAGTGCGGACCACAGGCCAACAGCATGAGCCTCACTAGGAGCTTTTAAAGACCTCTGACATCAACTTCATGTCCTAAAATTCCAGCCACCTTGATTCAAGATTGGGCCCTGGCATAAACACCCTTAAAATCTCCCCAGTTTATTCTAATGTAAAGCCAGGATTAAAAGCCAGAGAGAGCCAGAGACCCCAAGGGTTCCATCTAACTGAGATAACAAGAATCTCTGGCTGGGCTGGTGGGGAATAAACTTGTGAGGGAAGGGAAGAAACATTTGTGAAAAGCTGCAGTCTCTTTTTCACTTTCTTTTCTGCTTACTTCAGCAGGAATTTGTCTCCCAGCTGCCAAAAGCAAAATGACTCAGAGAAGTGACATGACCTGCTCAAGGTCACTCCGTGGATGATGCAAGACTAGCAGGCAAGAATATCTTTGGATTCCTGCTCCGGGGCATGACGACATCCCGGGCCACTGGGGTGGGGCTGCAAAGTATTAAAAAAAATGAAGAAGACAAGTTTCCCACCCCTAGATACAGCCTGGCAGTTAAAGCAAGTCGAAATCAAAGTACAGCAGACATAGACATCATCATAAACTTGTCTTGAATGCTTACGCGTATATTCTAACCACTGCATTTTCTTTCTGTGTGTCACATCATTTCATCTCTGGAACGATCTCATGAGAGATTGTTAGGTCCTATTTTTAGCCCCTATTTTACTCATGAGGACACTGAGGCTCAGAGTGGTGCAGTAATTTGCCCAAGGTAGCACAGCTTGTAGGTATGATAGCAGAGCTGAGATGCAAACTCAAATTCAAGAACCTGAACACCTAAGCCCTGTGCTCCACTGCTCTTGCCTAAAAACAGGAAGCACAGAGTGAGGGGGACCTCTGTGAAGGCTGACAGACTTAGGAAAGGCTTCCTGGGGGAAGATGCCTTTCTTTGAGCTTGGCCAGAATGGGTCAAAGAAGAGTAGATGTGCGGGGCAGAGGTGAGGCTGGGGATGGGGAGCAACAGACATCAAAACTGAGTGCAATCTAGGATTTAAAATCCAGGTATTCATAGCTGGGCATGGTGGCAGGTGCTTGCAATCCCAGCTACTTGGGAGGATGAGACATGAGACCCACCTGAACAGAGGTTGCAGTGAGCCGAGATTACGCCACTGCCCACCAGCCTGGGCGACAGAGGGAAACTCCACTTCAAAAAAAAAAAAAATTAAAAATTAAATAAAATCCAGCTATTGGAGGAAAGGGTGGGCTGGTGAGCCCTTTGGCAGAAAGAAGAGGAAGTTTTTGCTCTGAAGCCCTAGGGAAAATCAATTGCTGAAAGGCAGGGATAGAATAAAATGTGTCCCCTTTAGACTGCTGGATGGGCTCTGAGGTCCTGTGAGAGAGGCAGGAAGGTAGACAAGGAGCTGAGGCAGTTGTAGAGGACCCTGGGAGATGCAGGCTTGAGGGGCTTCTTCAAAGAGCCTAATCCCAGCCACCCATGTTGGGCCCAAGCTTGGCACTGCCCACGAGTTCTGTGGTCTATTTTCATTATCATCCCACTTTACTCTTCACTTTACTCTTCTTACTTTGAAGGGAGGCCAGGCTAGAAAGGAAACCAGGCTCAGATGGGGTCAATGTGCTTGTCCAAGGCCACTTAGCTGAGAGGAGCCGAGCCAAGATGGGAACCCGTGTCCGCCTGACCCAACACCCATCTCACGCGTTGAGGAAATGAGACTTCCTGCAAGGCATGGCAGAGAAAACATGTGCTGTTCTCTGCTCCTTCCTGAGAATCACTCACGTGCCAGCAAATAAATTTCTAAAAAGTCATAAATAAGCCTGCAAGGTAAAAAAGAAAAGGGAGAAATGCAAGAAGAAATGTCCAAATACATAAGTGTGTGTGTGTGCGTGTGTGTGTGTGTGTATGTATTTGGAGGCTAAAAAGCAGGTTGGATGAACTAATGTATCAAAGCTGAAAGCTGAACCAAGACAAAGGGGAAACAATGGGAAGCAAAGTGAACTGGGTCCCAGAACCCCAGAAAACATCAAGAATTCATCAGCTCTGAATAAAAAGTGCTGGGTGGGCTGGAAGCAAGAGGATTGCTTTAAAAATCTTTAAAAATAGAATCTAGATCTCCAGGTTCCTCCCTCAATGCCAGGCAGCAAAGTGACTACCCCTCCTCCAATCCCACAGAAGAAAAGAAGTTTAACTTCTAGCCAGCTTCAGGAAAATAGGCTCTGGATTCGGGGCTTAGGGGTACAACAGAGGGTAAGGCCCAGCCACCTAATTCAAAGAAGGGGGATTAAATGAACTCAATACATTGAATGATGAGATATCATCCCACTCCCAAAAAAGCAGGCTCTTATCTTGGATGACCAATTGTCCTGGTTTTCCTGAGACTGATGTGTTCTCAGGGTGATGGATTTTCATTGCTAAATCCAGGGACATCCTAGGTAAATCAGAATGAATTGTCACCCTTCTTCTATCCCTCTGAGACCAGAAGATGTCTTTCTGGGGAACATGACCAGCCAAAGTGCAAAGATCTGCAGAGTAAGAGGCAAGAAGCAAAAGCCCTCATGAGACGACAAGGTCCTCATCCTATAACAAAACCACCCACAACTAGGTCCTGCCCTACACACAGACCTTCCACTCAGCAGATCACAGCATGAGCCTGGTGGGTCGGGGCACAGGGCCCCTGGCAATGCCACCTGGGTATGGCAGGGCTGTCTGCCCACAGAGGGCATCAGCAGCAGAGGCTGCCTCCAGGCACCTGGGACAGAGCATCCATTGTGCGAAACATCCCCACGGATGCCCAGAAATAGTTAGAGGAGACTCTTTGGTGGGGGTGTCACTGTGTGAGTGCTCAGTGACAAGGCTGGCAAGACAGCAAGGGCTTATGTGGGACGAGATCAAGCTGGCAGCACTCCTCACAATAGCCGACATCTGGAATCAACCCAAAGGCCCATCAACAAGGGAATGAATGAACAGGTTGCAATCTATCCATACAATGAAATATTATTCAGCCATGAAATGGAATGAGGTACTGATTCTGCTACAACAAGGATGGACCTCAAAAACATGATGCTGAGGCATAAAAGGTTACATATTGCAGGGTTCAATTTACATGAAATATCTAGAATAGGAAAATCCATTCTGCTGGAAAGCAGATTAGCAGTTGCCAGGGTCGAAGAGTAGAGGGATGGAGGAAGGGGGTGACTGCTTCATAGAGACTGACTTTTGGGGTAATTGGAAATGTTCTGGAACTAGACAGAGGTGATGCTTTCTCAACAAGGTGAATGCAGTCAATGCCACTGACCTATATGCTTTAAAACAGTTAATCTTCTGTTATGTGAATCTAACGTACCTCAATGAAAAAGAAAAAAAGATCAATCTGTCAAGAATGGACAGGCCTACACCACAGACTCACCTAACCCAAGTAAATACCAGCAAGCGTGTCTCAGAATCTGAGAGCTGATCCCCTGTCTCCCATCCATGCAGGCCCTGCTCTCAGGAGACCCCAGAGACCCAGGGGGAAGACAGGCTTGCTCCCAGCAAGGCAATGGCCAAACTAAGCCCTAAGACAGCCCCCCACCATAGTGCAACAGGTAGATCTCGTGGGAAGTGTTCTCATTACAATAAAATAAAACCTTAAATAAATAAATAAGCCCCAAATTAAAGAGGGACACTCACACACACACAGCTCTGAGTCGTTTCCTCTCTTCCTACTCCCACCTGACCTGCAGCAGACCCTCAGGGTCCCAGGCACCCTCCCAGCACCTGGTGAGCCCCGCAGTTCTCTGGCATGCATGAAGACCTGCTGGTTTCTGGAATGTTCTCATGAGAAATTGTCAATACTCGGATGCCACAGACCATGCTTCGCGCAACTGCAGTCAGGTTCGTTTAAGAAACGCAATTAGGAAGGAAAAGCACCCTTTTTTTTCCCTTGTTAAGACCTGAGGGAATTGTTGGTATTCAAGCCGGCTCTCTGGAGGCCTCTTCCTCCTCTGAAGGAACATAAATACACTGCATTCCATCCAGCCACAGACAGACCAGGGCCCTGTTACAGACCCGGTCCCGGAATGCACAGCCCCCAACAGCCAACAGAGCTGAGCTCAGCCCTGCTGGCTCCACACGCAGCTCTCAGGAACTCCAGAACTTCCAGAGCACCTTGTCTGGTGGTGCAACACATTTTTCTTTGCAGCACAAATGCTTTTTCTTTTTTTCAAGGAATTTTACGTTTAAAACCACAAAATAGAAGGTAGGTTTGTAAGTGGAGCTTTTCTGGTTGATGAAGAGGTAAGGGACCCTAACTTCTCTCCTCCCTATCTCCTTGTAGTTCACCTAAGGGACTTCGGGTTTCCCCAAGACACTCAGCGTTCCCCAGGGTACAGTTTGCTAACCCCTGATCTGGTCCCATGTCCTCATGTCAATGTATAATTCTCAAAAAAGTAAGAACGTGACTTACACAAATAGTAAATGAGCACATGTCAAGGATTTCTTTAACCTATGACTGGGGCGACCAGCAGGATGAGAAAGCCAATTCAAAGCCTTACGGGAAAGACCAAAGTAACTGCATCGGAGGACAGAAAGATCGCTGGACTAAGAGGGCAAAGTCAGACTCAGAAATGATGAATGTCCTGGGGGTCAATAAAATCGTATTCTTCGAGGGTATCTTTCACACTGGACAGAAATCATTTTCATGACTACTGGACTGAAATCATTTGCAAGTTATCAATCTTCCAGAAATTAGCATCACACTTTCCAGAGTCTGGGCCTGAACCGGTAGTAAAGAGTAAATCACACAAAAGTATATTCCCCTCCCTTGAGCAGGGTCAGCAAAAGTGCTCTATAAAGGGGCAGACAGTAAATAATCTTCAGCTTTGTGGGCCATATGGTCTCTGTTGCAACCACTCAAATGCAGCCGTGGTTGCAAAATGAAAGCAGCACAGACAATCTGTACGCGAATGGGCGTGGCTGTGTTCCAATAGAACTTTATTTACAAAAACAGGCAGCAGCCAGATTTGGCCCGTGCCCTGAAGAATTAGATTACCATTGGGCGGGGCCTGTCTGACAGTGCTTTAATGTGGCATTCAAAGGACACGCAGTCATCTTCTTCCTTATTTCAAAGTTTCAGATGCTTTTTCTTAACACACAGATATGGAAACCAGAGGGGAAGCAACTGGGCCCAAGGGAACACGACGGTGCTGGGCTTCCAGCCATAAATTCCCTCTGTCTCCTGGTTCTTTGGAAGCCAAGACACTGCTGGTCTTTCCCACCAGGAGGGCAGGCTGGGGTAAGGTTGAAGCAGCAGAGTTCTCACTTCCCCAAAGAACCAGCCTTTGGGAATTTCCAAAGGAAATTTCCTTCTCAGCATCTCCAAAGGGGGCCTTTGATTGAATGAAGAATCTTTGCTCTCTTCGCCCACAACAGATGCATGAAGACAGTAAAGCACAAACCCTCGGCAGATCAGTGAGCTTCCTCTTGACGTGCTCCACAGTTTAAAATCAAGTCAAACAGGAGACATCTCCACTAGAACAATTAGTCGGAGACAGCAGTTCATTGTCAGGGTTTCTGGCACATTGCTGCAGGACAAAAGTGAGGAAATGATTTGACATCGGAGCCTTGGAAGTATTTTTTCATTCAACGGGGAATAAAAGCACTTTGTTCCCTTTTCCTTTCAAAATCGGTGCTTCCCCGTCCAACCTACCACAAATGTCTCTCACTGCATTAGAGCTATGCAAAGAGATTTTTAATGGAATGCTGTCACGTGTGTGTGCACTCGGCAAGGCTCTTTCAGCAAGCGATTCATTGTCTTTGGGAGGAAAAAGAAATGAGTGGGTAAAGAAACACGGGGCTGCTTTGAAAAGGTGCTTACATAAGGGTGTGAGGAGGAGAATATGTTGCTCCATTTTACCCAGCCCCTACTATGGGCAGGATGTGCTTCACAAAGAACTTCATCCAACGCTTGCCACCATCTATGAGCTCAGAACCCAGGCACAGAAGCATATATGAGGTCCCAGAATCTAACATAGGGAGTTCTAAGACCTTGGTATCTATTAGCTAACTTCATTCTCACAGCCACATTGTGAGACAGGCACTTTGATCACCATCCCCATTTTACAGAAGAGGAAATGAAGACACAAGGAGGTTGAGCAAACTGCCCAGGGGCCCACAGCTAGCAAGCGACAAGACCAGGATTTGAACCCGAGCAATTAGTCTCCAGGGACCATGTGTTTGACTGTTACACTCACCTGCCTCCAAGAGCTAAAGTCTAGCTTTGTCTCCAAACTAACAGGTGCTGGTGAGAAGAGTAAAAATGAAAGTTCCAATGCTTCTGGGGCCCAGGAAAGAATTCCTAAGTCAAACACCTCAAGAAACAGGTTTTATTTTTATTTTTGGTTGATTTCCTCTTAGGAAAATCAACAGGTTCTATTTTTACTTTTGGTTGATTTTCTCTTAGAAAAATCTGTGACTTGCTATGGCACAAGGAGGGGCAGGAGATCAGGTGAAGTTTCTAGTCCAGGCCTCTGGCTCCTGACAAATGGACTTAAAAAGACATTCAGTCATCTCTTATTTATTGAGAAGTTGTGAAAGAGTCAGGAGGCTTCCAAGATGGCTAAATGGGAACAGCTCCCAGTGAGATTGATGCAGAAGAAGGATGATTTCCGTATTTCCAACTGAGCCTCCGCTGGTGATACCCAGGCAAACAGGGTCTGGAGTGGACCTCCAGCAAACTCCAACAGACCTGCAGCTGAGGGGCCTGTCGGTTAGAAGGAAAACTAACAAACAGAAAAGAATAGCATCAACATCAACAAAAAGGACATCCACACCAAAAACCCATCTGTAGATCACCAACATCAAAGACCAAATGTTGATAAAACCACAAAGATGGGCAGAAACCGGAGCAGAAAGGCTAAAAATTCCAAAAACCATAACGCCTCTTCTCCTCCAAAGAAACACAACTCCTCGCCAGCAAGACAGAAGTTGTTGTAGGGTCTGGGCCAGGCTTCCAGGCCATCTTCAGAAATCACAGTTTCCCATAATGAAGATGCGCAACATTAGACTCAGGCTTTCCCTGTCAGTGTCAGGGCCCATGACTCAAGCTGGGCCAGTCAGAGCCTCCCCTGAGATCTTTGCTGGCCCTTTAAGGAAATAAGCACACTCTTTTGGCTAATGGGGTACTCTGACTGGCAATTCTGGGTCATCTCTGAGACTCTGTCACTGACAGCCCTGCCAAGAGGGAGAAGGACAGTTTCCAAAAGGGAGAAATGCAAAGCTGCTGGACAAACAGAAATAACAGATGTGCTTTTGGCTCATCAACTCAACACCATTTAATATAAGAACATCCCTGTGCCACCTTCAAAATGAGACATTCAATCTGGCAAAGGCAATCAGATGATTCTCCCAATTGCCTACAACATCCCTAGTGGAGAAGCCCTTCCTTACCTCCAGTCTTCTACTTCAGTGAAATAATGAATTCCTTATTGTTCATGGCACTTCATAGAGCCAGGCTTTTTGTTTCTTGTGGCTCAAAACATTCTAAGCTAGTGCCATCCCATAGAAAACTAGCAAAACCACAAACGCAAGCCATGGATATAATGTTCAATTTATTTCCTCCCTCCCTCCCTCCCTCCCTCCCTCCCTCCTTTCTCTTTCTTTCTCTTTCTTTCTCTTTTTTCTTTCTTTCTTTCTTTCTTTCTTTCTTTCTTTCTTTCTCTCTTTCTCTCTTTCTTTCTTTCTTTCTTTCTTTCTTTCTTTCTTTCTTTCTTTCTTTCTTATTTCTCTCCCATCACCCAGGCTGGAATGCAGTGGTGTGCTCTCGGCTCACTGCTACCTCCACCTCCCTGGCTCAAGCAATCCTCCTGCTTCAGCCTCCTGAGTAGTTGGAACTACAGGCACACGCCACCATACCTGGCTGATTTTTGTATTTTTGGTAGAGATGGGGTTTCACCAAGTTGGCCAGGCTGATCTTGAACTCCTGATCTCAAGTGATCCGCCCACCTCGGCCTCCCAAAGTGCTGGGATTACAGGCATGACACTCTGTGCATGGGCTAATGTTCAATTTTCTAGCAGCCATAGAGGAAAAAGGTAGAATTCATTTTAATGTATTTTATTTAACCCAATGTATCCAATTGTTATTATTTCAACATAAAATCAATACAAAAAGGTATTAATGAGTTAGAGTTTTTTACAACATTCTTTTCTTTCCAACCAAGCCTTTCAAGTCAGTGCATAGTTTTTACTCACAGCACATCTCAGTTCCAATGGGCAACATTTCAAGAGCTTAATAGCCACGTGTGGGTCTTAGCTACCAGCCCAAACGAACACCCTATACCATCTTTCTCCTGTCTTTCACTCCTCTCTTTAATCCCTCCCAGGATTGAGACACTGACCAGAAATTTCTGTCACTCAAAGCCATGGCAAGAACTCTCCACCTGTGGCCTGAGTTCCCCTGGCTTCTTTCTATTTCCTCAAATGAGCCATGTGCTTTTCTCCGCCCGCAGAGCACATGCAAAGACATTTGTGGCCTCTCTTGGCCCATAAGGAGCACCTAGTAAGACAGGGCAAAAAGGAGGTGGGGTCAGAAATCATTATGACGTGCAGATGCCCCAGGGAGACACCAAAGGGAAGGGGACAAGGAGTAGGAGAAAGCTAGAGGGCATACCATGCCCTGGGATCATGGACAGAAGGCAGCCATGAGGGCAGGGAGCAAAGTGACTTAAGTTCTGGTGCCTCAGTTTTCTCATCCATATAATGAGCATATTGATAGTATCCACATGATAGGATTCTAAAGAGGATTAGGTGTGTTAATACATTCAAGGTGCTTAGCACAGTGCATGTTACATAATGTTTGCTAGTATTTTATTATTTTTTAAAAGAGGGGGAAGAAAGAAAGCTAAAAGGTAAGCAAGCTGATCTGCTGGGGTACAGTAAGAAGAGAATGGGAGGAGAGTGGAAAGGATAGAAAAGAAAGGAGGAGAGAAGGAAGGAAGGAAAGAAGGAAGGAAGGAAGGAAGGAAGGAAGGAAGGAAGGAAGGAAGGAAGGAGGGAGGGAGGGAGGGAGGGAGGAAAGGAAAGGAAAGGAGGAGGAAGAGGGAGGGCAGGAGGAGGCAGGAAGGAAAGAAAGCGAGGGGAGGGAGGGAGAAAGGATCTTCCCATTGAAACAGCTTCAACTTTGCCCAAAGAGGCAAAGCAAAATCCAAACAGGTTTTACAATATTTACTCACTCAAAGAACATAAAGAAGATCCAGGATGGAGCCAAGCCAGCTCTGTATTAAATTCCCCAGCTTTCCAGCATCCTGGATTCCCCTGCACAGAGCTTCTCATCTCCTCTAGTAACAGAAAGCACTTTCAGCACTTCTATCTTCCCCCTTACTCACAGAGAGCTTCTGAGAGAGCGGTGAAGGGTGGGCAGGGGTTAAAAAAAAAAAAAAAAAAGTATGAGGGAGCTGAGAGGGTGCTTAGGAATAGGAGGGGAAGGTGCCCAGAGAAAAGGCCCATCAGAAACCTGCGGCCTGAGCCCCCCCAGTGGCCAGCAGGGCCTCCTTCCAGGATGCTGGGTAGGAGAGGCCGCCAGTTTTTGTCTACTTGCCAAAACTCCAAACGCTCTGAGAGCTGGGGCATAGGATTTATGGGGATCTTTTCACTCAAGGTGCTACAATGGGGGCTTTCCATCATGAGCCATAGATGGAGGGAGGGACAGAAGGGCACATAGGGGGAAAGGGAGGAGGAGTTAGCAGGAAGGAGGAGGCAGTAGTGGGCAAGGAAGAGGAGGAGGGAGAGGGCAGCAGGAGAGAAGGGTGGAGAGTGGGGAGGAAGGAGGAGGAGGGAAGGAGTAGGAGGGAGAGAAAGAAGAAAGGAGCAGGGAGGAAGGAGGTGAAGTACAACAGGGAGAGGGCATGGAGGGGAGGGGAGGAAGGGCTATCTCTGAATGTAGCCGGAGCCCAGAAGTTTCCAAGTCTCCCTCCTGGCTCCTCCCTCATCTGTCCCCACCCACCCACTCATTTCCCATATGAATCCTGAGAACCCTCTCCTTCAAGAAGGAGCTGCTGTGGAACAGGCATTCAGGAAAGTAGGGTTCTCATGGAGCTGGGGCTCCAGTTTCCCCCATTCACTGTGTAATCTTGGCAAGCTCTGCTCCACTCTGAGGCCCAATTTCCTCACACTTCTTTCCTTCCTTCCTTCCCTCCCTCCCTCCCTCCCTTCCTTCTTCCCTCCCTCCCTTCTTTCCTTCCTTCCTTTCCTTTCCTTTCCTTTCCTTTCCTTTCCTTTCCTTTCCTTTCCTTTCCTTTGGGATGGAGTGTTACTCTGTTGCCCAGGCTTCAGTGCAGTGGCACAATCATAGTTCATTGCAGCCTTGAACTCCTGGCTCAAGTCATCCTCCCACCCCAGCCTCTCCAGTAGCTGGGAACACCATCCCCAATTGAGTCATTTTTAAAGTGGTGGGTAGGGGCTGGCCTAGATGAGCTCCTAGCTTTCTCTCAGCTTGTGCTTCTGGAATTTGTTTGACATTTAATAACCAGAATCAACTTTTCCTAGTACCCTATGTAACAAGTTCTATGGCCATCCCCATTTTATAGATGAAGAGAGGAGGCTTGGAGCTAAATTAACTTGTCCAAGACTACTTGTTCAGGAGCTGGCAGAACTGAGGTTTGAATCCAACCTGTGCAGCCTTAAAGCTCACCTGTGTCCCTAACCACCGCTGGAAAGCCTCTCTAATCTGGAAGTGTGGGCAGACCTATCTGTTTCTCCTTCTACCCTTCCAGAAGCCCAAACGTTAGCCAGGCACATGGCTGCCCAGAATCAAAATGACATGTGCAACTCTCTGGCAGCTACATATGGCCGTTGACTGTTCTGGCCAATGGGATGTGTAGGGAAGTGAAATGTACAACCATGGGTCATGCCCCAACAAAGAAGGTGCACGCTTCCCCTACCCGCTCTCCCTTTCCTGCCCACACAATGTGAGTCTGGTGATAAACTATCTTGGTAGGGCCAGAACTAGAGGGAGGTTAGGGAGGCACCTAGAGTACAAAATTTACAGAGGCGCTCACTCTTTGGGTTGCACAGTGCAGACCAAGAAGGAAGGCCTGGATGAATGTTGTTCCCTGTACCTTACTCACTTCATCCTATTCCTGGCCTTGGATTTTGGAGCGTATGGAAAGGGCAAGATGCTTAGAATGTGGGAGCCCCTGCCTTGTGGAGCAGAGCCCCATCTCAACCACTAACAACTCACTGGGGCTGAAGGTGGGGTGGGTGGGCAGGAAGCATTACGGAGAATGGAGAAGAGACTACTTCGGTCAGAATGTTTTGCACTATCTCCAGCTGCTTCCTCAGCAGGGGCTGAGGGGCCCATGCTCCCCAAATGCATTTTTGTCCCTCCAATCCATTCTCCAAGCTACAGCTGGAAGACTCTTTCCAAAACAAGATGTTTTCCATTGTTCTCAAAATAACACACAAGAATAACAAGCAGAAGAGCATCCCTCACTGGCCCACCAGGTCCTGCCCCATCTAGTCCCTTCCTTCCTCCACGGATCTCTTGCACCGCTATCTGTGATTAGCCACCAAACACACTCGAGCTCCCTGAAACTCCCACCAGGGCATATGGCACCTCTCAGCCTGGAACATCCTCCCCAACCCCTCTAACTTCGCCTCCTTGTTTGTTCCCTGGCCTTCAGATCTTAGCTTAAGTGTCACTTCCTCGAGGATACCTCCCCCCACCCCTGACAGGCCAGCTCCCACCATATACATGCCTGCAGCCCCCATGTTCTCTCCCCTTATGGCTGTCCATGAAGATGTCGCTTCTCCCTGGTTTGTGCCATAAAGTCATTATTGTCTCCCTTCAAGACTGTGGGGATACCAAAGCCATTTATTTGTCATTCACCTCACAACCCTCCAGGTCTAACACAGTGTCTGACACCTGATGATGCTCGACAAATATTTAGCAAATGAATAAATGAAAGAGGCTGTTATGGTTTGAATGTTTGTCCCCTCCAAAATGCATGTTGAAATTTAACCTCCAATGTGGCAGGATTGGCAGGTGGAGGCTTTAAGAGGTCATGAGAACTCTGCCCTCAGGAATGGATAAATGGGTTAATGGATTATCATGGCAGTGGGACTGGTGGGTTTATAGGAAGAAGAAGAGAGATTTGGACTGGCACGATCGCTCCCCTTGCCCTGTGATGCCCTGAGCCATCCCAGGACTCTACAGAGTCCCCATCAGCAAGAAGGTTCTCACCAGACGTGGCCCCAGGATCTTGGACTTCTCAGCCTCCACATATATGAGAAATATTTTTTTCTTTATATACTACCCAGTTTCAGATAGTCTGTTAAAAGCAACAAAAGACAGACTAAAACAGAGACGCTGGGACTACGGGGTGACCCGGGCACAGTGGATGAGGCTAAGGCAGCCAAGAGCAATGTCAGGGCTGAGCTACCAAGAAACAGATCCTCATACAATTCACACCCTCTGTCTCTGTCTGACTTGGCCTGCGCTACACTGGTTCTAAGGAAATCAGAAGAATGCCTCAGAGCCTGCCATGACCCTCCCTTCCATTCCAAATTCATGGCCTATTAACTACCTATCTGCTCTAGGCAAGTCACACCTCAGAGCCTCAGTTTTACCACCTATAAAGTGGGAGAATCCAAGGGATCTGCCAGTCTACTTTTTTTGAGATTATCATGATTCTCAAAATGAGATAATATAAAGAAACATGAAACAAACTAAAATTATTTCTATTCCCCCACTGAGAAGTGGGGTCTATTTTCTTCATCCTCTGAACCTGGGCTGTCCCCGTGACTGCTTTCACAAATGGAATATGGAATAAGTGACTACATGCCAGCTCCAGGCCTCATTTTTAAGAGAACAGTAGCTTGCACTTCCTCTTTGAAATGTAGCCACCTTGCTGTGAGGAAGCCCAAGCAGCCTTGTGGAGGAGCCCACATGAAGGAAAACTGAAGCAGCCCCAGCTGAGCTCACAGCTAGCAGCCAGCACCAGTTTGCCTGCTATGTGAGTGAGCTCTCTTGGAAAAGCCTCTAGTGCCAATTCAGCTGCCCATCAAGCCCTGCCAAAGTTGCAAAACTGTGAGCAGATAGATTAAAAAAAATTGTTGTTGTTTTAACTCACGAAATTCTTTGGAGAGAAGGGAGAAAATGGGATTTATTGTGCAGAAGTAGATAACCAAAGCAACATTCTTTGGACTTGTATAGTTCTTATTACTTGCCTTTATTTCCAACCCAGGGCAGTACTGTTCCCCCGGGGGTGTTTTGAAAATGAGAGTAGGGCAGGGTGGACATATTTTTGTTTTTTGTTTGTCAGAATGACCAGGTTTGGGGAGTGGGAGAGATTGTGCTACTGGCATTTAGTGCCAACAGGACCAGGGATATTGAATGTTCTACAATGCTTCAGATAGTCACCCACAATGAATTGCCCCACATAAAATGACAATAGTGGTCCCATAGAAAAAAAGTAAGGCCCTGAATGGAAAAAGGGTTTAAAGATAAAGATGAAATAAAAAATACAATATTTCAGGCCAGGTGCAATGTCTCATGCTTGTAATCTTGGTGCTTTGGGAGGCCAAGGTGGGATAATTGCTTAAGGGCATGAGTTCGAGACCATCCTGGGCAATATGCAAGACACATTACTACAAAATTAAACACTAAAAAGTATCCAGGTCTGATGGCACACAGCTGTAGTCCTAGCTTCTCAGGGGGCTGAGGCAGGAGGATCCTCTGAGTCCAGGAATTCGAGGTTGCAGGGGGCTATAATTGTGCCACTGCACTCCTGCCTGCAACAGAGTACAAACCTTGTCTCTAAATTTTTTTAATTTAAAAAAAATAGTGTAAACTGCTTTCTAAGGAAAGAAAAATAGGATTCATCTCAAAGCCAACCTTGATTGCTCAGAGTGGCTGCCTGGAGGGTTGTACAGAGAATGTGTTGTGGAGATGCACATGGACTGAGCACAGAAATGGTGCTGTGATCAACTAGTGATGTCTGCCACTGGCAAGGAAAGGGAGAGTGATGGCCTTTAAGTAGGGTGACCATATACTTTAGCATCCAAACTGGAAGACTTTTAGGAGGAAAGGGGGCACTAATAATAAGTACGCTGGGACAACAGGCATAAACTGGAGCTGTCCCAGTAAAATCAGGACACCTGCTCATCCCATGCCATGGATGTAGTCCCTGGTGCACCCTGATATGTAGCTTAGAAGCAACCCAAATAGGGGCTGTCTAGACCTACAAGCCCCTGAGATCCTAAACGTTAATTTTTCTTTTAAGTACTCTGTTTCAGTGTGTGGTTAGGTATGAAGAATTGTTCTAAAGAACGCATTAAAAATTAATTAAAAGAGTTTCCTCTAATATTTAATCTTACCAGCCATGTACTCTGAGTGATGTATTCCCAGTCAGCGTGTCAGGTCCTGAATAATTAAAAGAGAAGGGGAGTGTGATTCAGCCCCTTGAGGTGGCTTTCCAGGGTTTTAGAATCAGCACAGACCCAGGATTGCATCAGCTAAGGAAAAGTTCTGCATTGACCAGCAGGGTCCAGTTCAGTCTCTACTCTAAGGCCGGCTTCACCACGAAGACAGGTACCGTCCTGGCTAATAGAAGCCTCAGAGAGAGATGGAGATGAATTGGGTTCTGCTGAGCCATCAGCCCCCAAGACATTTCATCCTTACCTCCCTTCCCTCCCTGATAAGGAGGAGGGAGAGGCAGCGGTGAATTATGGAAGCCTTCCCAGGGCTCCCACATGATTTGAGAGCCTCCATATTTCCTCATCTCCAAGACACATGCCCCTTCATTTTTTAACATTTCAGAATATCAAGACATGAGTTAAAATCATTCGGGGGGATTTAAGGCAGTACTTCTTGGGAGGTGTCACAGAACGATGGCTAACAGACTTGCTCCCAGCTGTACCCTGGCTCTGCCATTTCCCAACTGGGTGGCCCCAGGCAAACTGCACCTTCTCTGTAAATTGAGGCTATTAATAGTAGCACCTAATCGATAATAAATAAAAGAAGGCTTGAGTGCTGTGTTTGGCAGGTAGTAAGATCCCAACATATGTTAGCTATTGTTTCTTCTTGTTTATCTTCTGCATGCTGTTATTAAATGGGTCTAAAAATCCTCTTCAGTGCGTCTGCAGTACTGTCAGCCTCAGAAAGCGCTCAAAAGCGATGACTACGGAGCTCAATCTTTGGTGACCACCAGCGTGGATTATGGCCTATTTTTGGAGTATTGCGTAGGAGAGATTCCTATTTGATAGCAGGACTTGACTTGATCTCGTTTTTACTCAGCTAAATGTGGGAAAGATAAAGACTATTTTCCCAACTTCCACCCCTCCTTTTTACCATAATTTGACGCTTTAAGCCAAAGACATGAACTTTCTTTTCTTTTAGCAACGAGCGTTCATCATTAGGGCAGTGGAAAGGGAGAAGAAAGAAGGAGGAGAATTTTCATCTGGGCACCAGTACACAAAATAAGGCTGTCAGCCATCATGGCAAGTGAAGAAAGTTGCAGGCCCAGTGGTTCCAAGAGACGGTGAAAAAAACAAGTTTTGGATCTATACAGCCCTGAGCCTGCCATTCAGTTCCCTGCAGGCTCCCCCCTCTGTCACATGTGGTCGTTGGGATAATCTATTGAAATAATGCATGCAAGCTACGTAAGATACAGCCAGCCTCCTATTAAACCCTCAGTAACTGTTGACTGTTATTTTTGAGATCTAAAAGTCACTCAGACCCATATTGGGCAGGACTGTTAAGGACAAATAACAGAATCTACTCACGCTTGCTTAACCAGAAAAAAAATAACGTATTAGAGGAGATAAGCTCGCTCACAGCACAGCACCCCGAGGAGGACTATGTATGGCAGGCCACTCTGAAGCTTCACAGCCAGGAGCCATGTCCGGCCACACCGTGGGGACTTCTGAGAAAACACTGCTCTTCTGTCATTGCAGAAAGCTCCTCGGACACAGAGAACCACTATCCAGGGCTCCTCTCGACTGCCCCTGAAGGGCAGAATTCCTGGCCACTGTTCTTGCCAGATGTTGGGGTTCCCTTTCTGTGGCCATGTCCTCGGAGTGCTCACTTCTGAACACTGGGCTCCCGTGGGGGACTCGAATGTGCAGGCACTTGCAGGTCATGTTGTGAAATGCCAGGGAGTCCAGCAATGCATGTCTGCTTCCTTCCTTCCTGTTAAGGCCGGACTCAAAACAAGGGAAATTGCCTAAAATGGAGGAAGAGGGTTTCTGAGTGATGGGCAGCCACAAATGACCAATGTCTGCTCCATGCTACTCTGTCCCTTGGGATTTGGGTAAACTCGGCTCAGACCCCTGCACCCAGACTGCGTGATGCCAGGGCTCTTCCCACAACTGCAACAGGATGCCCAGCTTATTTCTCCACCCTTGTGTCTGCTGTGCCTGCTCAGTTTGGACTGTACATGGACCCTGGCCCCGTCACTTGCTTTACAAGAATCCTGCCACCTGCATGAATTGCACAGCTTAGTAACTTTCCAGAAGGCTTGAGGAATCACCAGGAGAGATTATCCTGCCCACATCTTCACCCTCGGAGTCTCCCATCATCTCTCCCCTGGCCTTTGCTGCCTTCTAAAAGCCCAGGCTCCCCACCCATGACCCTCTGCCTCAAATGGCCCCTGAGAAGCAACAGCTTAGGCTTCCCTGCGATTCTGTGGGGAGTAGTCCCACCAAACAGCAGCCTCCCAAGGGCTGTGCCCAAGAATTCTGATTAATGTCATTTCCCCACTCCTGTAAATTCCTGTCTCCATCATCGTTGATGTCATCTTCATCTCCCTAAGATGCTAGAGCTGTTTGCAGGGGGCGGGGGCCTTTATGGTCTTCAAAGTTTCTCAATTGGTCAAAGACTAGCTACTGGTCCATTTAGCTCAAGGATGCTTGCCTCTGGCTCAAATTGTAATCAAGAAGATAAAGCAGGGGCTGTTTGACTGAGTACCATCCCATGCCTATCTTTCTCTTGGTTCTCCCCCAAAGCAGACCCCAAGACAAGGCTTGGAGTACAAACACTTTATTAGGAGATGATATTAGGAAGCACCAGTAGGAGAGAAGGGAAGGGAAATAAGGATGGAAGGTGGCATTAATAAATGAGTTACCACTATGAGCAACTTGGGCTCAATCCCCCTGGACACTCTCTGAGAGGCTGCATAGATTATAACTCAGAATCATCCTGTCCAGAGATAGGGAGGCTGAGTATCCACCCCGCAGCTCCCAGTCCTCACTGACTGCGGGCTGTTCACAGGGCATTCATTCTTGGCACTTGCAGCCTCCTCTGTGCCCTGCTGGGCTTGCTCTGCATTCAGAGAGAACCTTCAGGCAGGGAGACACTGGTGCTTGAGGTAAGAGCTATGCTGTGCACACCAAGCTGCAGGTGACTCCAGGGTGGCCTGGAGAAGAAGTGCAGGAACTGACGGCCTCTATGATCATTAGGCACTGCCTTCGTTTGCTCAGGCTGCCATAGCAAAGTACAGTCAGCCCTCTGCATCTGTGGATTCCACATCAGTGGAATCAAGAATATTCGGGGGGAAAAATTACATCTGTACTGAACATGCACAGAGTTTTTTTTCCTGTCATTATTCCCTAAACAATATGATATGACAAGTACTTACATGGCATTTATATTGTATTAGATATTATCAGGAATCTGGAGATGATTTAAGGTATATAGGAAGATGTGCATAGTTTATATGCAAATACTATGCCATTTATATCAGGGACTTGAGTGTCCTTGGATTTTGGGTGCACGGGGGTCCTGAAACCAATCCCCCATGAATACCAAGTGATGATTGTACCAAAAACTGGGTGGCTTCAAATGACAGTGTATTCTCTCCCAGTCCTGGAGGCTACTCCAAAATCAAGGCTTCAGCTGGGCCGTGCTCCCTCTGAAGGCTCTGGGGAAGAATCCACCTTGCCGAGGCAGTTCTTGACACTCATCAGTGTTCCTTGGCTTGTGGCCACATAACTTACCTCTGCCCTCACAGGCCCATCTTCTCTGAGTCTTAGCTCTGTGTGTATCCGGCTCTGTGTCCCAATTTCCCCCTTTAAGAAGAACACCAATCACATTGGAAATGGCCCATCTCACCCAGTGACCTCAACTAATCACATCGGCAACAATCCTATTTCCAAATAAGGTCCCATTCCCAGGAACTGGGGGTTAAGGCATCAACATATCTTTTCGGTGTGATGCAACTTGATGCCCACCAGCCACCTTATACATGTTATATTCTTCAATCCTCACAGCAGCTGTGAGACAGGTGTGCTTCTCCAAGTATCACACCAATGAAATTGAGGCCCTGAGAGGGGAAGCAACCCTCTTGAGGGCCCCCATCTAGGAAGCTGCAGAGCTGGAAGCTGAACACGGTTCTGTGACAGGCTGAAGTCCGTCATGTGCTCTTCTAAACAGTATTGTCTGCTGTAGACCATGCTGGCTTTAAGGAGGAGCAAGCCAATGCCCAGGCTCTCAAGCCAGGCTCCTCGAGTTCAAATCCCACCTCCACTGCTGACTACCATGAGACCCCCACACATTCCTGACCTCCTTTAAGGCTCCCCCTGAAAACTGGGAATCAGAGCAGTGCCTGCACCACAGACTTACAATGAAGATCAATTTAAATAATACATGAAAAATATTTAGTAAGTGTACAGTGAATATCAGTTGCTGTCATTATCATCACAGTTACATGTAATATTCTGAACGTTAAACACCACGAGCCTCTACACAAATCTCCTATTTCCAGGCCACAATTCAGGATCATTTTTGTCTTTCACTCCTTGCTACAGCTGCCCACGAGTGATTCCAGGCAGGGCCATGATGGCTGCTGGGCTGGGCGGTGCCAGCCCTTCTCCCCCATCCCTGCGTGCCCCCCTGCTCGCCCCAGCTTGCTAATGCCCATGTGACATGAGACTCTGAAAGCAGCGATAAAAACAGCAGCTCTTAATCTGCCTGCTGCATGTGGCTTTATCTCCACCCCTCCTCCCTGGGCTGCTGGGGGCTCAAGGGGAGATGGGCAGATTAAGAGCAACGTTTCCGACATGCCCTCCCACCTCCTGCAAACTGGGGCCGCCGCCAGCAGATTTCCTCAAAGCCCAGCGAGGCGGCCGCCGGAGGAATGTGCGGCCTCCTTGGCATGGCAGACATTCAAGGGAGCCCACAAAGGCGCTGTTATGAAAACCCTCTGGAGCACGGGGTAGGATGGGAGCGTTTCATTTGCAATTGGGATTGCACATTTCAGGAACGGGAGCTCGGCAACAGAACGCATGCATGCGAAAACACACGGCTCATAATTAATTCATTTCACTTCCTCCTGTTGAAAAAATATTGCAGGAGACGGTGGGGGTGGAACCACCAGTATGAGCAGGTAGTTATTTCTGTGCCTGGGGCTCAGCCTGGCTGAGAACCAACCTGTCTAACATGGAAGCTGAAGGGCAAGTAACTCTCGTGTGGGCTCCTGCCCCAGCCCAGGTACAGACAGCAAGGTGTTCCTGGGTGCCTGGAAGTGGCTTCCCCAGACTAGTCTCCACCACCTGCATTTTGTGTGGTCTTCTCATTCTTGGACAAGATTGTCTTTTAACTGCTAAAAACTAGAGATAGAGCTAGGAGCTATCACTTAGCCACTGGCACTTCCCAGCAACTCCCCAGGAGTTACGATGCTCAGGACGTATTGGCAAACTTGTAGGAACTACAGGACCCATGCGAGGTCCTAGATAAGGTAAGGAAAGGCCCACTCCCCTCAAGCAGCCTACAGTTCAGAGGGAGGAGACAAGTTAAGTAGGTGTGTGCATGGCCTACTGTGGAAGAACAGAAGGGGAAAGCCGAATCCAGCCTGGCAGTCAGGGAAGGAGAATGGTATGTCCACAAGGAAATGGAAAGAATGTACAGGAGTTAGCAGGGAGAATCAAAAGTGCAAAGATGCTACAGCTAAGAACAGCCTGGCACATTCTGGAATATTCTGCAATGGGAGGTTTAAGGGGTGGTGATGGTGCCAGGAGGATTAGAGTTAAAGAAACAAATAAGGTTTAAAAACTGACTTTGGTTTCTGTAACTGAGGGGGCACTCACTTAAAATGATAAAGAGAGGCTGGGCTCAGTGGCTTACACCTGTAATTCCAACACTTTGTGAAGCCAAGGCGGGAAGATCGCTTGAGCCCAGGGGTTTGAGATCAGCCTCGCCAACATGGTGAGACCCCATCTCTACAAAATTTTAGCAATTAATGGGCATAGTGGCATGCCCCTGTGGTCTCAGCTACTTGGGAGGCTGAGGTAGGAGGATCACTTGAGCCCTGAAGGTCGAGGTTGCAGTGAGCCGTGATCATGTCACTGCACTCTAGCCTGGGTGATAGAGCAAGACCCTATCTCAAAAAAAAAAAAAAAAAAAAAAAAAAAAAAAAAAAAAAGAGGTCCTGATAGCCCAAAATTATCATGAATAAATTTTACTTGATAGAAAAAAAAAAATGTGTGTTTTTTTCATTCTATCACTTACTCATGTAAATAAATGTTTACTGAACATCAGCAACATACCAGGCCCTGTGCTAGTTATTGATGATTCAAAGGTAATTCAGATGTGCTCTTGTCTTCAAGGAGTTCACAGTCTAACAGAAACAGAAGTCATCGCTAAGGTTGTTCGTACACTCAGAGGTCCCGGGCGCTCTACGTGCCCTGTCCCATTTGTTCCTCTGCAGGCTCTGCCTTCTAAGTGGGAGTGGAGGGAAACTTCAGGACGCATTTGTCCTCCACAGTCACTCAGTGCCCTATGTCAAATGCGTGGTGGACGTATGTTTATTGCGGCACTATTCACAATAGCAAAGAGTTGGAACCAACCCAAATGTCCAACAACAATAGACTGGATTAAGAAATTGTGGCACATATACACCATGGAATACTATGCAGCCATAAAAAATGATGAGTTCGTGTCCTTTTTAGGGACATGGATGAAACTGGAAAACATCATTCTCAGTAAACTATCACAAGGACAAAAAACCAAACACCGCATGTTCTCACTCATAGGTGGGAATTGAACAATGAGAACTCATGGACACAGGAAGGGGAACATCGCACTCCGGGGACTGTTGTGGGGTGCGGGGAGGGGGGAGGGACAGCATTAGGAGATATACCTAATGCTAAATGACGAGTTAATGGGTGCAGGAAATCAACAAGGCACATGGATACATATGTAACAAACCTGCACATTGTGCACATGTACCCTAAAACCTAAAGTATAATAAAAAAAAAATGCGTGGTGGAGAGTGGACGGGGACATGGAGACAGGAAGAGACAGAAACAGACAGACAGACATTGAGACAGAGAGAAGCAAAGATAGGAACGGAAAGAGATAGAAAGACAGTCAGACAGTGGAGAGAAACTGAATAAATAAAGAGAGGATGAGGAAAGAGGGTGGAAGAGAAAGACAGATAAATGCAGAGAGAGAGAGAGAGAGAGAGGCAGAGGCAGACAGGTAGAGGGACTGAGAGAGAGAAATAGAAGCAAGGCACAGCCTCATTCACAGAAAGAGAAAGAAACAGAGGGAAAATGGAAGTCTCCAGACTGAAAGGGGAAGAGGCTGGGAAGATGACACCCCAGCTGAGTTCTTTCTTTAAAAAAAAAATCCAGGGCTCTAGTGCTTGCTAGCTGGGGTCTGGCTTGGCTGGTCTCCAGGTGTCCCTACAGGCACGGCTGAGTCAGAGCCAACATGGTGGGAGAGGCTGGGGCTCTAGGCACAGGGTCCTGAGACACCCAGCCCAGGGGAGTGGGAGCCAGCTACAACAGCTCACCCTTCCCCAGGTGTTTTCCTCCCCACCCAACCCCACACACCTGGCCAAGGCCCTCACTGCAGGGACCGACCGGTGCACCTGAGGAGTTAAGGTTGCCGAGAATCCTCCAGGACTAGCTGCTGCAACTGGTCCCCTGTACAGTCTGGCCAAGGAAGCAGTCTCCAAAGCTGCTGTGTATGGAGTCCTGTGGGCTGCTTGAGGCCCTCAGCTGTCCAGCCACTGTGTATGGGGCTGTCTGTTGGTGCCAGGCTCTGCATCTTCACAGTAAGGCAGGCACTTGTAGCCTGTTTTACAGATAGGGAAACCAAGTCCTGGAGAAGTCAAGGGCTTGGGCAAGATTACACAGCTGGCACACCTAACTAGTAAGTTCACTGCTACTATGCTAAGCATTTGTCATTCATTACTACAGAAACCCTTGAAGCAGGCTTTAGGAGTCCCATTTTACAGATTAAGAAACTGAAGTCTGAAGAGGTTAGGCAGCATGCTTGGGTGACAGTACCAGTGTGGAAGAGAGCTAGGATGAGAACCTTGGCATGCTCCCCTCAGCAGCTCTGGATCCCTTCTCTACACACCCCCAGCCCCACGACACACACCTCTTCTCCCTTGAAACCTCAGCACCCAGGACCTAGGAGAAAAACGGATTGGATCTTCTGATGCAGACATGCTGTGCCCAGTGGCACTCACCTTCCACAGCACGGCTGCAGCCAGCGATTTGCCCTCAGCCCTATTTCTCTACCCCAAGGGTTCTTAGCCTGGGACCCTGAAATCCAAGGAGTCTGTGGATAGAATTCAGAGGGTCAGTGGACTTGGCTGGAATCATTATTTTCACTAACTTCTAACCAAAGTTCAGCATTTGTCTCCATTGTAAATGTAAGTGACAAACTACAGTCAGATTAGCAGCACCTGTGACTGTCACCAGTAGAAATCACAGATAGTTACCTATGGAAGGACAGTTGCTGCAGACTTCTCAGCACATTATGCATATTCAGCACCACTTCAAGCTTCTGGTAGCTGTGAGACACACTGCCAGACCTTCTCATTTAATGCATTCATAAAGAAGCACATATATATACAAAAAAAAGGCACATACGTATATTTCTTTTTAATATCTTGATAATTGCACTTTTTTTTTGAGACAGAGTTTCCCCCTGTCACCTAGGCTGGAGCGCAAGGTGCAATCTCATCTCACTGCAACCTCTACCTCCCAGGCCCAAGCGATTCTTGTGCCTCAGTCCCCCGAGTAGCTGGGGTTACAGACACATGCCACCACGCTGACTAATTTTTGCATTTTTAGTAGAGACAGGGTTTCACCATGTTGGCAAGTCTGGTCTTGAACTTCCGGCCTCAAGTGATCTGTCCACTTCAGCTTCCCAAAGTGCTGGGATTACAGGTTGTGAGCCACCATGCCCAGCTGATAATTGTATTTCAAAACTATTTCTTTCCTTAGTACTTTTTTTTTTTTTTTTTGAGACAGAGTCTTGCTCTGTCACCCAGGCTGGAGTGCAGTGGCATGATCATGGCTCACTGCAGCTTTGGCCTCCTGGGCTCAAGTGATCCTCCCACCTCAGCATCCCAAGCAGCTGGGAGTACAGGTGTGCACCACCACACCTGGCTAATTTTGTTTTTAATTTTTAATAGAGAAGATGTCTTGCTGTTGCCCAGGCTGGTCTCGAACTGGGATCAAGCCATCCTCCTGCCTCAGCCTTCCAAAGGGCTGGGATTACAGGTGTGAGCCACCATGCCTAGTCTCCTTAGTCTTACTATGTAAAATAAAAACTTTTTTTTTTTCTGAGAAGAGTCCAGAGGTTTCACCAGATGCCCAGGGGTCCGGGACTTCAAAGTATGCATCTGGGGATCTGGCGGTGCAGAATTGCAGACGTGATCATTGCTCCCCACCTGCCCTGCCGAATCCCTGGAGTGTAGGCTATGGGTCCATGCCTCTTGATTCCCTGGCTCAGAAGCTGAACCTCTACCAGATGTCTGAGAAGTGCAAGCCAGAGCCAGTCATCACAGATTCTTATGTGTTACCAGGCACTCCTCTGTGTTACCAGGCATAGCCATGTCAGAGCACATGCTCAGTGTTTGAAGACAGGAACCGTTGGGTTTGCAGCCAGCCACCCAGAAGTGTTCAAAGCAGACCCTTTTGTTGAAAGCAGAGCCTTCTTACAGTTTAATGAATTTAGAATGCAGCAAAATGTGAGCCACTGGTTCTCTACCTTGGCTGCTCATAGAAATTGACTGAGGAACTTTTAAAAGTACTGATGTTTGGATCTCCCCTGGGAGATACTGACTCACTTGACTTGGGGTAATGCCTGGCCGTCAAGATTTTTAAAAATTCACTGGAGGATTCTAATGCGCAGCCTGGGTTTAGAACCTCTGATGTACTGAGAAAAGCCAAGCCCCAGGCTAGCCCTCAGGGCATCAGAGTCCATGTCTGTGTTTTAGGCAAGTAGAAATCCTGCTGGGTCAATGCTGCAATTTAACTGTGCTCCCCAAAAGTTGATAGGTTGAAAGCTTGGTCCCCAATGCAGCAGCATTGGGATGTGCAACATCTGGGAGGTGATTGGGTCATGAGGGCCGTGCTGTCATGAACAGATTAATCCACTCGTGGAGTAATGGATTAATGGGTTATTGAGGGAATGGGTTAGTTATCCCGAGAAGGGGTCTGTAATAAAAATCAGTTTGGCCATCTTTCCTGAGCCCCTCATCTCTCATGAGCTATTTGATGCCCTGCGCCACCTCAGGACTCTGTAGAATCCCATCAGCAAGAAGGCCCTTACCACATGTGATCTTGGACGTTCAGCCTCCAGTACTCAGAGAAACAAATTTCTTTTCTTCATAAATTACCCAGTCTCAGGTATTCAGCTATTGAAACAGAAAACGGACTAAGATAGTCAGTTTCCCATTTGCAGACATTTGGGATGGGAAGAAGGGAACTATGTTTATTAAGCACCCACCACGTGCCAGGCACTTTATCATGTATTTATGTATTTATCATGCTCCATCACTCTGCTAAATCGGCACTGCTCAAACTTTGCTAGATCTTGTTAAAGATTTAGAGATCTTGTTCAAGTAGAGATTCTGATTCAGTGTGTTGGGAGTGGGTCCAGAGATCCTGCATTTCCAACAGGCTCCCAAATGATCTGACGCTGCTGTCCAAGGAGCCCACTTTGAATAGCAAATGGCTAATGAGTCTTCGTAGCCAGCATCTGTTCTAATTGGTCAGTGCCTGTGCCAGGCCAGTTGGTTAACTATTTAAGCCATCCCCTCTGCCAATTCATGCCCCTGTTCCGATGACAGCACCCAGGTTTGCTCTAGGATCTCTGTCCCTCCCCTTGTTCAGCCTTGAGGCTCTTGCAAGACAGATGACCACCTCAGCTCCAGAGAGGGGCCTGGTCAGTCCAAACTAAACAACACGTCATATCCCTAAGCCAGGTGCTATGGCTCAAGGATGAGCACCTAATTTAACCCAAGCAAATGGAATGCCAAGAGTTTGAAAGTAGAAGCTCCTCTCTTTTCCGTGGATACCACCAGAGGGGACATTCTTTCTTCTCCAGACTGATGAGGCTTAAGAATTTAAAGGATGTAGCTGCTGTCATTATTTCCTTTCCTGAAGGAAGAGCTCAGAGGTGTGGGCTATAGAAGCCAATGGTGAGGAGCCTAAGGATGAAGGCAGGCAGAGCAGAGAGAAGCCAGGTCCTTGAAGATGTCATTAGAGTGGCTGGATTAAGCCTTGCCTGAAGTTCACACCTGGGCTATCAACTCAAAGGCCATTTAATCCCCTTATTGTTTAAAGCCAGGTTGAGTTAGATTTTATGTCTTTTAACATCAATAGTCCTAACACAAACACAAGCATTAGAAAGAGCAGAGTTTTAACCTCAGCTCAGTCACTCACTAGCTGTGTGGCCTTGTACAAATCATTTGACCTCTCTGAGCCTGTTTCCTCACCTATCAAATGAAACTAGTAATACATATCCCAGGATTGTTGTGAGGGTCAGGAGAAACCATGAGTGTGAAATGCCTGGCATCTGTGCAATAAATGGTAGCTATTATTATAAATACTCATTATTAGTCCTATTTTGGCAGGCCCTCATTCTTCAAACTATCTATGTCAAAAGTTGTTTCTAGCTGTTGGCCAAAAAAGAAAAAAAAAAGGTAAATTAACATAAAAGATTGGGAAGGAGATGCCTCATGGTTATTAATACTATTGAGAAGGAAAGGGAGAAAAAGTCAGAACTCCGTAGGTAACTAGAAGAGATGAGGAAGCTTGACCTGGAGGGGAATGTGAGGCTTGCCCGGGCTGTTAATTGATTTGGTCATAACACACCCAGACCTTGGCTTCATCTAGCAAAGTGTATGGAAGCCACGTTCTGCTTCTCTGGATATTTGATGGTCTGATTGGCTCAGCATTCCTAATTGTGTTGTATTGACAAATATATTTGTTTGGAACAAGCAAATGTATTGCAGGCAGGAAACAGACCAACTCCAAGAATTTATTTTGCTTTTTGGCACTGCTGCACTGAGTTTAGCATTCATTATGCGCCCATATAAAACAGTCTCTGGGAACGCTGGCCTGAGTTATCTTTTTAATTATATTTATTTTTTCAGCTGCATTTCAGATCATGAGCAGACTTGCTGGTACTAAACAGGCCTCATTGGGTGAAACCTCCTACCTCCCTCAAAATCACGTTGCGTGGATTAAATGTTCAAAGACATCAGACAAACCTGTGACGCTGCCATGAGTCATTATCGCTAATGGAAGAGAGACGGGGTTAAGTCAGTCAAATCCCTGCTCTGAGCACAGAAAAGACCACAGAAACCAAATCCTGGTCACCAGATTGAAATTGAAATCAGGTTTAAGGAGAGGGATGAGAAGATGAATGGAAGGCTATTTAGAATGGATCGTTTGGCAATCACCAGACCCCACTTTTCTTGTACTCCCCCCACTACCACCACAGGGGCACCTGGCAGCCATATTTGAATACGGCCCTCCTCTTTGACTGGATGAGGGGTGAGTACTGACCCCAGAAGGGCCAGAGTCCCTAATGGAGTTACCAGGAGAGACACTAAGGGGCAGACAGACAGATAGACTGACCACATGGCAGGTGCTGTAACGAGATCTGGGAGATGTAAGCAGCCATCTTGGATGTCATGTGGACAGAAACGTCACAAA
Organism: Nomascus leucogenys; assembly: GCF_006542625.1. Taxonomy (NCBI): domain Eukaryota; kingdom Metazoa; phylum Chordata; class Mammalia; order Primates; family Hylobatidae; genus Nomascus; species Nomascus leucogenys. The sequence continues at coordinate 68,109,259 of NC_044401.1, read as the reverse complement.
ATCCAGGGAAAGGGAATGAAGCCATCACAGGGAGATGCAGATGGCAGGCAACAGGAAAGATCCTTCTGTTGGTTCTCAGCTTCCTGGTTCCAGTCGCTGAGGCAGCCTGCCTACTTAGACTGAATTCTTCCTTTTTGTTCCAGCAAGCTCAACTTGTTCTCTCGCTTACAACCATACAAGGGAAAACTATGCAACCAACCAAACAATGTTGTGGGAGAATATTTATTAACATGAAAAATGTACACAAGAACATTGTTGAGTGCAAAAAGCGTGCTGCTATCCTCCTTTCGGCCGATATTTATCGGGCATCTACAGCATGTCAGATGCTGTGAATTCAATGGTGAGTAAGGTCATGGCCCCTGCCCTTGTCAAGTTTACAGTCTGGTTACACAATGTCAGAGAAGATTATACTTCAGTAAAAAGAAGAAATAAAATAGATTTATAACAATATTCAAAACTGGTGTTGCTCCAAGTGTGATCCGTGGACCGCAGCTCATGGGCATCATCTGGGAGCTTGTGAGAAGTGTAGATGCTCAGTCCCACCCCAGACCGACTGGGGATGGGGCCAAGAAATCTGTGCTTTAGCAAGCAGCCTTCCAGACGATGCTGATGCGTCTTCAAATTTGAGAACTGCTCCTGGGCCAGGCACAGTGATTCATACCTGTAATCCCAGCACTTTGGGAGGCTGAGGCGGGCGGACCACTTCAGGCCAGGAGTTCAAGACCAGCCTGGCCAACATGGTGAAACCCCATCTCCACTAAAAATCCAAAAATTAGCTGGGTGTGGTGGTGCACGCCTGTAATCCCAGCTACTCAGGAGGCTGAGGCATGAGAAGCACTTGAACCCAGGAGTTGGAGGTTGCAGTGAGCCAAGATCCTGCCATTGCACTCCAGCTGACTCTTTCAAAAAAAAAAAAAAAAAGAACCACTGCAAAGCCTCACCTTCCAAATTAGCAAGAATTTCCAGCTTTTCCAGTGTTCCCATTCCTAAATTCTACAACTTCAAGACCGCCTAAGGGTGTATGTGTGTGTCAGCAAACATAACAATCAGCTAGATATAATTTTACATATATTAATTGAATCCTCATAACAACTCTCTAAGATAGGCACTATGTGTCCCCCCCACTTTACAAATGAGAAAACTGAGGCACAGAAAGGTGAAGTCACTTGCCCAAAGTCACAAAGAAAATAAGTGGTAGAGATGGGATTCAAACCCAAGCAGTCTGGCTCCAGAATCTGTGCTCTTAATCACTAAGTTTAACCACTTGTCAAATAAGCCCTGAGCATCTTTGTCGCCTGGCAAAGGGAGAGAGAAGTTCAGTCACATCTCTCAGACTGGACCATATAGCTGCAGCTGGTTCTATGCCATTCTCTGCCCCTCCCAGATCTGATCAGGTTGTATAAGATCTACAGTTGCTGGCTGGACTCCTAAACTGGGGATAACTCTTTGTTCCTTCAGAACTGTGTACTCCTGCAGTTGAGAAGGGCCCTATAGCAATGTTGCCCAAGCCCCAAAGTGTTAGAACCATTAAATTTTTATGCACGATCTTCCCCATGGGGTACCCACTCCTCTAGGGTGGCTGGACCAGGAAGGTTCTAGTGCCAGCCTCAAACCATGCTCAGAAGGGACCCTCACCTCCAGCCACCAGGGCCTGGGTGCTGAGTCCTGGCGCCTGTCCAGGCTGTGTTTTCTTTTATGGTGAGTGTCTGTTCTAGAATCCCGTGATCCTTTCTGTGTGCTCTGGATTGAGGCCAGCCTAGCCCAGAAGGTGAAGTTGTTCTTACCCTTGACTCCTAAAGTAAAAACAAGGATCACAGATTCTTCTTCTTCCAGGAAACTTCTCAGTCCCTGTTGTGGGGAGACGGTGATGAGGGAAATAGGGATTTATAAAAAGAGAAAGGGACATGTGCGGCTCAACTCACCCTCCAGGAGCAACAACGCTTCAAATGCAAATAGGGACGTTGACTAGGAAGTGACCCCTCCTAACGCCAACCAGCAGTAGTATTTCTAAGCCCAGGCCTGCATCCAGCCAATATGTCTGATTATACCCTCGGAGGAGTAAGGATAGACACCACTGAGAATTATCCACAAAGTGCCAGCTCAGCTTGTTAACAAACTAGTTCCTGTCTGATTGGAAAGAGCTGTCACTTGAGCCCCATGTAGGCCACCCCCTTTGCCCTGGCTCCACCCCTAGGAACCCTAGACCTTCCCACCAGCCAGCAACTACAGGGTTAATGCCTGGCACAGCTGGGAGGCCTCCAACTACCCCAGGGCTACAGCCATCGTCCATTCTGAGGGGCTGGTGCCTAGAGCTGCTAGAGTCTAGAAAGATACACACTAAATTGTTGAAATAATGCTTTAAGTATCAGAACATAGATGTCTTTTATTTTCTTCTTTTTGCTTATCCATGTTTTTCAGCTTTTCTACAATAAACATGATTTATTTATGTCATGAAGATTACTTTTTTAAAATATTAAAGAGAATGGCAGGTTTTTAATTTCCTGAGTAGCAGAGTGCCCTTTTTTCCTCCTGCCTCCACCCCAACCATTAGCGCTGGCAGTCCCTCACAGATGCAGCAAGTGGGACCACAATGGTGGCAAGAGGCTCCTGAACGTGGCCTTGGATATCTTTGGGAAACAAGGCCCACGCCCTGGGGGCTCAGCAAAGAAGCATTGTGCTTCCCTGGCCTTGAGCCCACCTCCTGGCCCTGGTCAGCATGACTAACCATCTAATTCTAGAGAAATGGGAACTCATTGAGTGATCTGGCTTCCTCCAGAGAGCAGCCCATTCGTTTCCTGAAGTGACTGGTCCACTGGGAAGAGGGCCAGGATAGACCTTTGAAGTACTCAACAACAAAAGGAGGAGAAAGAAGAGACTGCACAATACAGCAGCCTGGGGCTGTGATGGGAATGAGAGTTCATGTCCCTGTTAAACAGCAAAGATTAGATCAAAGCTAGCAGATTCACGGCACACACACCATTACCACCCATTTACTGTCCAGAGAAGACATTGCTAATCAATCACAGCACTTTATCCTCACTGAGTGCTCCTCAGTGCAGCCCCAGGCAACTTCACCATCCACTGCCAGAGCTGAATCTTATTTGTCACCCTTGGAGTACTTGGGTTGGAGATGCTAACCCTTCAGACAAGTCCACTTAGACCCCTGGGTGCAGGGTCATGAGTTTTCCTTGGATCTAAAGTCGGCACCAAACAGTGCCATAAGGTCTATAGTTGTTAATTCCCTCTGACTTATGGAGATGTCGCTCTTCCTAGCATCAGGGAAACTTCCAACTGGGTGTGGCTCTACCTTCTGCCAGATGGAACACGAGAGGTTATCCCTCATCAAACTCTTTTGAGTCATGGAACGCTTTCTTCAAATCAAAGCTGAGTCAGAAAGCCAAATTACAAAACAAATTGAAGCAGAACTACTGTGCTTAAAGAGGAGGTGACAGTCCCAAGCCACAGCCACCAAATGTCACCTCAGCCCCTGCTGCTAAGGACTGACTTCCCAAGGACTCCTAGGGCTCCATGGGACAGTGAGGATCACTGATCCTATTCAAGTCACAGCATCTTACAAATGGGGAGCATGAACCCAGAGGGGAGACATGAACACCTCGAATTCACACAGCCGGCGAGGGAGGGGCAAAGGCAAGAACCCAGGAGTCTCCCAGCTTTTGATCCAAACACAGAACCCAGCATCAAACGTTTGGTCCCTTCTTTCTTGGCATGATGCAGTCTCCCTGAAGGGCTACCACTGCCCCCTGATTCAGGTCTTGTCTGTCCACCTGCGACTCCCATTTCTAGAGCTGCAGCCTCAACCTTTCACATTGATCTTGACCTTGACCTCCATCCATTTCTCTATGTCCCCATGGCCGTTTCCTTATTTCAAGCCTGTATCAGTTTTCCCCTGGATGTTTGGCAACAACCTCTTAACTGGCTCCAGTTTCCCCACTCCATTATTCAGAAAGTGGCCAACATGATCTTTCTAAAACGCAAATTTGAAACAACCATTCCTTAGCTTGTAATTCTTCAAAGGCTTCCCATTGATCTTCAAATGATGTCCAACCTCCTTGCATATCTTACCAGACCCTTTGTAATCTGACCCATTTACGTCTCTACCCCCATCTTTTCGTGATTCCCTGACTCAGACTCCTGCAAGATGGAGGGGACTCTGTGTCTGCAGTGTGTGTGTGTGTGTTTGTGTGTGCGTGTGCATGTGTGTGTGTACGTAGGGGTCTAAACTTTTCTGTCTCTAGACCTTTGCACAAGCAGTTCCTTTTGCCTGGAATATTTTCCCCTCCCCTTGGCACCTAGCTAACTACTCCCCATGCTTCAGGACTCCCCTTAGCTGTCACTCTTCCCACTATCCCTTCCTGCCCCCAAGAGTCTGCACAGCGGGACCCTCTTCAAAGCTCCCCACACCTATCCCGCCCCTTCCCATAAACTACCTTGAAAAGTCTTTGCTTAGCATCCGCACTGTCACCCACACTGGACTCAAGATCCTTGGGTCATGGACTTTCTTTAGTTCAAGGCTGGAGATTGGGTGGATTGCTCCCATGACACCTTTTTTCTTGTTTAACCTCATGTCATAATCATTGAGTCAGGAAGTTGGGCCCCTGCTCTACCAACAGGACACAACCATTTTATGTAGAACAGAGGATGCATTTAAAAAAAACAAAAAAGGAGAGTGAAAAAAATAAGAGTAAGCCCTGCTATGAAGGGAATGGCGCTCTGTGCCAGGCCCTGACGGTGAGCTCTATACATAGATGTGGGCTCCTTCTGCATCCCTGAGGGTGCAAATATTTCTCCAGCCTATCATTTGCCTTTGAACTTTACCTATAGTGTCCTTCCATGTACAAAGAGTAATTAATTCCCCCAATTCATCTCACTGTTATTCTCAAAGAGCACACACATCTTTTCTCAGCAGATATTACAGATTTACTTATGGGTCCTTCCAAAATGGACCATAACATTCCTTGAGGACAGGAGCATTTTATTCACCGCAGTGTCCCTAGGGCTTGACACCATGTATGGCACATAGTAGGCCTTCAATAAACACTGCATAGGTGGGTGGATGGGAGGTAAGGAGTGAGGGAGGAGAGAGGGAAGAAAGGGGAAGGGGTAAGGCTAGGAAAGATGGGCTGAAAAGGGGAAAGAAGAAAGAAGGAGAGAAAATAAATGCTCAGTAAACACTGGAGGGCAGCTGCTTCTGTTGACTGCAGTCCCTGGCACAAGCCTGGCTCCACCTGGCAGCTGTTGGCCATGGCTCCCAGCCCACATGACACACCTGCCTGGCAGGCCTGGCTGTGCTTGGCAGTTCAGACGCCCGGCTCCTCCTCAATGCAGGGCACACCTTCACAGACCCTGGCCCGTCACACACTGCCTGGGGCTTCCAAGACCCGTTAAAAGTCTGGAATGTGGTAGGCCCTTGATAGAGGTGCAAGGGATGTTAGGGATGGTCTGTGTAGCCTGGAGGATAGGGGGCCTCTTTCCCCTCCATCTAAAATAGCAGCCCCTCCCCCTTTTTTTCTGCCTTGCTGCTTTTCTCAGCAGCTATCACTGCCACTCTACATTCATTAGAAAGATCAGTATCCCATATCCGAAGGGTTTGGGACCACAGTGTTTCAGATTTTGGAATATTTGCATATACATAATGAGATATTTTGGGGATTGGGACCCAAGTCAGCAGCACTTTGAAATCATATCTAGTCCCCGGAGTACACAAAGTCTAAAATGCATGAACCCCCAGGCACCTCAGAAGCAGCAAACTAGCCAAGATGCCAGATGCTTACAGAGCTTAGAGTGGAAGGGAGGGTTTGTGAGTACAAAAACAGTAAAGGAAATTCACTTACGTTTCATATACACCTTATACACATAGGATGAAGGGGTAATTTTATGAAACATTTTCAATAATTTTGCATATGAAACAAAGCTTGTGTTGAGTACTTATGTGTGGAATTTTCTATTTCTGGCTTCATGTCAGTGCCCCAAAAGTTTCAGATTTTGGAATTTTGAAGTAGGAATGTTCAACTTGTAGTAGAAGGAGGTGATGAAAGCACTCACACTACAGCCAAGCAGACTGGGTTCAAATCCCACCACGGCCCCATTTAAGCTGGGGGACCTTGGTCAAGTTTCTTAATGCTCTGTGTGGCTCAGTTTTGCCATGAGAAACAATGATGCCAGCACCTTCCCCATGAAGCTACTGTGATGGTTAAAAGAGTTGGCTAATGTCAAAGGCTTCCAACAGTGCCTGGCGTATAGAAAGGGTTCCATAAATGTAATCCCAGTTCTGATGCCCATTTCCCAGCCCAGAATGAAGCTCTGTGAGAAGGGGCACCGTGTGCTCTTTGCTGTGCATTCCCAGAGCCTAGAACAAGGTGTGGTGAGTCACAGGCACTCACTTTCTTTAAATGGAAGGATTTGAGAGCTGGGAAAACAAAGGCCTAGAGAGTTCCCCAAGACCAAGTCCTGTTGGTCCCAGCTTACATGCTGCCTCCCCCAGGAAGCCAGCACCGATTCCTCCCACCTTTCCTTCCAGGCTAGTTACCTGCCCATCCTCCTTGCTGTCTCTGCTTTCCCGATGCCTACATCCATCCACACAAAAATAGCCAACATATGTCCAACATTTTACCCACATTATTTTAATTTACCCTCATAAACACCTAGTAAAGAAGGTATTATTATTACTTCCCTTTGACAGCTAAGAAAACCAAGGCACAGAAAATAAAATGGATTGGTTCATGGTCACCACGCTCAGAAGTAACTAATAACAACACAGACGTCTCCTGCCAAAGTGCCTACTCTTAGCAGCCACATTGTCCTTGCTTCCTGTGGCACCCAAAGTCACACAGCAAATTGGAGGCAGAGTCCCCACCTCCAGTGCACCACACACTTTCCTGGAGAGGCCTGCCAAGGAGCAGCTGTGGGAAATTGGGTGAAGGCCAGAGCTGCACCATCCAATATGGTAGCCACCAGCTACACATGGCCACTGAGGCCTTGACATGTGGCTAATGTGACTGATGAGCTGAATTGTTCATGTTGTTTAATTGTATTTTTTTTTTTACATTTAAACTTAAAAACTCATGCTTGATTCAATGATTGGAAAACTTTTATGAGGGTCTCGATCAACTTGGGTAGGTGAATCTTTTTCAGCTATACGTTTTGTGAAGTCTAAATGCAGATCAAGTATTCCCATGAAAATTTTAGTATCCGAATAGAGATGTGCCATAAAAGTACAAGACACACACCAAACTGGGGAGTCGGGGTATGCAAAGAAAGAACATAAAATATCTTGTTAAAAAATGTGCACATTGGTTATATGTTAAAAAGATCATATTTGGGATATATTGGGTTAAAGAAAGTGTGTTATTAAAATTTCATCTATTACCCTTTGGTTTTTTTCAATGTGGCTACCAGAAAATTATAAACAACTTACACGGCTCACATTGCATTTCTATAGGACAGTGTTGGGCTTCGAGGGACAAGAACGGGGTGAGGAGGAAGGTGGCTCACTGGCTGGGAGGGCTGTCCCCCACTGCTCCAGCACAGAGGAGCAGAGACTCTGGGGTGGGCATGTTTGGGGAGCCCCTGAGCACTGGAGCTGGGCTGCACTACTTGAGAAGCCTGAGCTGAGCTGGCTCCGGGTCCCTGCACTCTGACACTTCCCTCGACAGGCAGGGAAGCAGCTCAGGGATTAGCGTTAATTCTTTCCCGCGAGGGCAGATGGGGAGAAGGTTAAGTGCAAACTGACGGCAGCTGCCCAATTAAGCCCTGGGAGAGGGATGAGGGCAAAGGAGGGGGCTGGGGAATGTTCTTAGGGATTCCCGGGGAGACAGGAAGCAGCAAGGACTTGACCGCCTTTATCTCATTTCCCCCTTACCAGTGACGGTTTTCCTACAGGCTCTGCAGGGTGGGTTCCCTCTTCCCAAACCACATGGCAAGTACGGGGCTGACCTGGGCTCCATTCTCCCAGTCTTTGCTCCAGCTCTTTAAGCAAAATTAGTTGCCCGCTTTTGCTACTACTCTGGGAAACCACTGGAGGCAAGGAGACTTTGAGGTGAGAGAGGGATTCCGCCAAGGCTGAGGGCTGACACTGACTTGATACTCCCCATGTGCCAAGTGCTCACAGGGCATTACCTCGCTGAATTCTCACCCTGTGCTGTTGGCACTGTTCTCATCACCCCCACTTATAGGCAAGGACATGCAGGCCCAGAGAGGTTTAGCACATGGCTCAGGGGCACACAGGCAGTCAGGAAGCCAGAGATATTTGAACACCAGGTTACCCCATCGGACCTGAACTCTGAACTTAAGCACTATGTCAAGTTGCCTCTTGTCCTAGGAACCTTCTCGCCAAATATCGGACTCGTCAGCAGGGAGGCAGAGGTGGTGGAATGACTTCCTGGAGTCCTCCTCTGATATGTTGGAGCCTGAACTGGAGGTGGAGAAAGAGAACGGATATCATGTTCCCCGGGACCAAGTCCTATTGGTCCCAGCTTAGATGCCACCTCCCCCAGGAAGCCAGCACCGATTCCTCCCACCTTCCCTTCCAGGCTAGTTACCTGCCCATCCTCCTTGCTGTCTCTGCTTTCCCGATGCCTACATCCATCCACACAAAAATAGCCAACATATGTCCAACATTTTACCCACATTATTTTAATTTACCCTCATAAACATCCAGTAAAGAAGGTATTATTATTACTTCCCTTTGACAGTTGAGAAAACCAAGGCACAGGAAATAAAATGGATTGGTTCATGGTCACCAGGCTCAGAAGTAACTAGTAACAACCCAGACATCTCCTGCCAAAGTGCCTACTCTTAGCAGCCACATTGTCCTTGCTTCCTGTGGCAGCATCCTATCGGTTTATTGGTTTGCTCTTCTCTCTCCCCTACACTCTTGCAGGGAAATTCAAAAGACTAAGTTCCGACCTTGCAGGTGTAGCAATCGTGGGAGCACCCTGGTTACTGTTTGGAGTCACTGGGTGTCTTGCTCACTACTTAGAAGCCTTCTGCTGCCTTGGAGCAAGTCATCCATGCTCCATTGCATTGCTTGATTCACACACTGTCTACTGATTGAGCACCTTCTATGTGCCAGGCACTGAGACCGAGGAGGTCCTCATCCTCATGGAGCTTCCACACTAGGTAGAGAAACAGAGAGAATCCCAGTACTCAAATAAGTATATAGAGTAATTTCCTGTACTGGCAAGGCCAAGAAAGAGAACTAAAGCAGAAGATGGGGGAAAGAATGACAAGCGTGGGGGTGGGTCTGGAGGGTCCATATGAGGAGGTGGTGTGAGGACAGGGATATGAAGTGAGGGGCCAGCCACCGGAAGACCTGGAGGAAGGCAGCCGGCAGGAGGAAATGGCAAGGGCAACAGCACTGCGAGGGGAGCATGTTTAGCATGTCCAAGGAACGAGAGGTCCACGCAAAATACACATGTGTTCACAGCAGCATTATTTATAAGAGCCAAAAAGTGGAAATGACCCCAATGCCTACCAACTAATGGATGGATAAAGGGCATACCCATACCACACAATATGGTTTGGCCTCTAAAAGGGATAAAGTACTGACTCATAAGACAACGGGGATGGATCTTGACACATTAGGCCAAGTGAAAGCAGCCAGTCACAAAACGAAAGCACATATTGTATGGTTCCATATGTACGAAATGCCAGGAATAGGCAAATCTTTAGAGACATAAAGCAGATTCATGGTTGCCAGAGGCTGGAGGGGAGGGAGAATGGGAATGACCACTGATGGGGAATTTGGGGATGATGAAAATATTCTAAACTTTGATTGTGATGATGATTGCACAAATCTGTGAATATATTACACTAAAACCATGGAGCTGTACATTTCAAATGGGTGAGTTTTACGAGATGTTAATTTTTTTTATTTTTTATTTTGGAGACAGGGTCTTGTTGTGTCACCCAGGCTGGAGTACAGGGGCACAATCATAGCTTACTGCATCCTTGACCTCCTGGGCTCAAGAGATCCTCCTGCCTCAGCCTCCTGAGTAGCTGGGACTACAGGTGTGCACCATCACGCCTGGCTAATTTTTTGTAGAGGTGGTATCTTGCTGTGTTGCCCAGGCTGGCCTCAAACTCCTGGGCTCAAGTGACCCCCACACCTCAGCCTCCCAAAGTGCTGGAATAAAGGCATAAGCCACTACGCCCAGCCTGATATTATTTATAGCTCAATAGAGTTGTTTTTTTTCTTTTAAAAAAAAGAAAAGAAAAGAAAAGAATGAACAAAAAGAAGCAAGAATGGGCAAGGAAGGCTGGAGGGGAATGGGCAAGGAGAAGACAGAGAACAGAAGACCAGAGGTTCTTACAGTTTGAGGACTTTGGGTTTCACTCTGTCATTAGAAGCCACTGGGGGTTCTGAGCTGGGAATCTGGTGGTCCAATTTACATGTTTTAAAGATTATTCATTTGCAGAGAAGCATAAAGGTTGCTGGATTCCAGGGCCTCGATTCAAATCCCAGCGGAGTCTGTGTGCCTAGCTACGTGACTGCAGCAAGCTGTATAATCTTTGGGGGGCCTCAGTTTCTCAACCATAAAATGGGATGATCATAGCTCCTCCCTCCTAGGGAGGCTTAACTGAGTGAATATTCATGAAGCACTTAGAAGAGTGCCTGGTACATAGGCAATGATCCATGGAAGTTAGGTAACTTAAGTCAATAAGAAAGTACTCACTGGATAGTCCCTGTCTTCCTGGGGAGAAAGCACTGCCAGCCAGGGGCTGCTTTCCGCTTTGCAAAGCTCTAGCCACTCGCCTGGCTCAATCCAACAAGTAATTGCTCCGAGGCCTCCTTCCAAATGGGCCATAAATCAGAGGCCAGGGTCTCCTGTTACCAGCGGCTGGTGGTGAAGTCCCTCCCCCGGGTAATGGGAAGCAGATGTTGGCAGCCCCTTCTGGCCTCCAGAGGGCTGTGTACCTGGGCTGTTCACGTCACAGCAGTTGGAGCAAGAATTTCCATGAGCTTTTAAATCGAAGGTTGTCAAAGAAACGGCCTCCTGGGGCTTCCAGATGTTCTGCGGCGTGTTTCAAGCAGGAGGTGGGCAGCTAATGGGGGCCTTCAGGGGCTGAGAGAGGAAGAGCGGGGTCAGGGACAACACCAGGTTCCTTCCAAGGGGTCTGACCGGCAGGCAAGGTGTGGGGCCTGAGAGGTGGCAAGCTGTCAAGAAAGCGGCACAGGCTTTGCAGCCAGGAGGACCTGGTTCAAATTCTGTGTCTCATTTTCTCAGCCTGTGCCCGGAAGTCAAGGGTAAGTCACCCTTCCACACCCCAGTTTTCTCCCCTGTGAAATGGGTGTGACGTTGGTTACCTCATGTATATTTGAAGGGTGGGAAGTAGTTTAAGTTAAAGCACAGTGTCTCAGGCATGGTAAATGCTCAAAAATTGAAGGTAGTTATTAGAAGCGAGATACGCACAGAGCCTTGTTACCCAGTAAGTCTTTACTGTCGCTGGATGCTGAGCACTGTGATGGCCAAGGAAGTGTAGTCACCTCACAAGACTTTCTACGTTTCCTAAGGCCAAGGCCTTGATACGGTCCAGAAAAATCCTTAACAATCTTTCAGCTACAGGTCCATGCACAGTTTGGCTTTAGGTACAATTCAGGGCTCACATGATGTCACCAAGAGGCAGCTCCTTTTTAGCTTCCACTGACTGGTTGCCAGATTTAAGCAAAAAAAAACATAAAACGTCAGTTAAACTTTACTTTCAGATAAACAAGAAATACTTTTCTTAGTATAAGTATGTCCCACTAAATATCTGGAAGATACTTTCTTTTTTTTTTTTTGAGACAAAGCCTCACTCTGTGACCCAGACTGGAGTGCAGTGGCACAATCTCAGTTCACTGCAACCTCTGCCTCCTGAGTTCAAGCTATGCTCCGCCTCAGCCTCCCGAGTAGCTGAGATTACAGGCACAGGCCACCACAACAGGCTAATTTTTTGCATTTTTATTAAAAGTAGAAATGGGTTTCACTATGTTGGTTAGGCTGGTCTCCAGCTCCTAGCCCCCTCGGCCTCCCGAAGTGCTGGGATTACACGCATGAACCACTGTCCTGGGCCCATATGGGACATACTTGTACTAAAAACATATTCATTGTTGAGTTAATTAACTGGGCCACCTGTGTTTTATCTGGCAGTTCAGCCTTAGGCTGGGTCCTGTCGGGTAGCAATAGGGCAGCAAATCTCTCATGGTTCAGACTAGGTTATGTGACTATCCCAAGCCAGTCACTGTGGGCAGGAGAACTTAATACATTGGCTGCAATCACCTGGTTTACGCGCTCCATCCCCAGACTCAGAGTCTGTCTACCTCTAGCTTCTGGAAAGAGGGTGCTTCCCTTAAAGAAAAAGCAAGTACTGTAGATAGTACTGTAGATGGGGTATATGAAAGGAAGAAAAACAGGATCTACTGTGAGCAGATGCAAGGAGGAGAGATTCTTAAACCAGAGGCAGGGATGTGGGTGTCCCCCAGCTCCAACTAGCGGAGTAAGCCCAGCTGGCCTGGTACCAAGACATAAAAGTAGATCTTTGAGAAAAAGAACCCCAGGTTGTCCTGGCTGACTCTTTGACAGCATGTCTGGGTAAAACCACCTGCAGGAATTCCTTCCCTAATTCTCTTCTCTGAGGCTCAGTGTTCTCATCAGCAAGATGAGTGTAAGAATTCAAACTTCTGACCAGGCATGTGGTGGTTCATGCCTATATTCCCAGCATTTTGGGTGGCCGAGGCAGGTGCATCACTTGGGTACAAGAGCTCGACACCTGCCTGGGAACATAACAAGACCTTGCCTCTAAAGAAAAGAAAAATAAAAAGAAAATTCAAACTTCTTGGGGGGAGTTGTGAAGATTGTCTGAGGTTCAACTGATTCCTAACTTGAGACCCAGTTAGTTATTACATAATAGTCACAAATTCAGTTGGCAGCCCTCAAAAATTTATCTCCTAAGGGTAGATTTTTAACAAAGTGGGGTTCCAGTCCCAGCAATCTATTTCATTCCTTGACAATACCAATTAATTAGGATTGCTTGTTGTGGCTTCTCAGCCTCAGCACTGACATTTTGGGCTGGATATTTCTCTGTTGTGGGGGGCTGCCCTGTGCATGGTAGGATGTCTAGCTGCACCCCCAAACCCCACCCACTAGAAGCCGATAGCAGCTGCTTCTTAGCTGTGACAGCTGAAATGTCTTCCAGACATTGCTAAATGTTCCCCTAAGGGGTAAACTCGTTCTCTCCTCTGAGAACCACTGTGATAATAGCATAAAATACAAATATATATTCATATAAACATGTATTAAGATACTGTGTTGAATGTGTACCGTAAGCCCTATATTATGCATATCCCATTGGGGAAGCTTATCAATGTGGGCTGAGCCAGCTGAGGTCTCTTAAAATAAAGTCCATATAAATTGGAGGGAAGAGACCACTTCCTGAAGTAGGCAAGCCCGAGTGTCTTCCTGCCCCTAGGGACTTTCAAACTGCTTTAAAAATGAGAATCATCTGTCTCAAAAATGTTTCCTTGTCAAGTTAATTGAATGGAGGAGGAGGTGGGGCAATGCCCAATCACCTCTTCCGCCTCCGTTTTAGCAAAAGCCAAAGGGCTTCTCGGAGCAACATCAGGATTTGTGCACTGCTGGTGTCTTAAAGTCATGCTTTACTTTTTAACGATTCTTTTTAAGTTATAAAAATAATGCCAACAGCCAAGCCATGGTGGGTGGGAGGGAGGGATGGGGGTGTCCGCAGGTAAAGACCAGGAAGACAGCAAAATTCAGTTGAAGGCTCTCCTAGACCTTGCATGGAAACCGCCGTTGCGTCTCACTAGCTAGTGTCTTTGGGCTAGTTACCTAATCTCTGACAGGGCTGACTTCACAAGCTTGTGTCCCAGGCAGTCACTCAGGGCCTGTGATCAGAAGGACACCTCCCTTGGTTTAACACTCTGCTGTGGTTTCGTCTTGAAGTTCTTAATTTTTGAACCAAGGACCCCACATTTTTATTTTACACTGAATGTCCTGAATCATGCGGCCAATCCTGCTCTCTGAACTCAGTTTTTACATCTGTAAAGTGGCGGTCATGACACCCTCCCATTGCAAGACAACTGTGAGCGTTACACACTAGTCCAGGGGTTGACAGTTCGCAGCACTGCAGGTCCCTGCCCGGCCATCCCAGTGGCTGAAACAACAGTGTTTGCAGTCATTCTCGGGCCCCATCTCAGAAGGAAGTCTTTAACGACGGGCCTGAGACCATGACTCTGAGCTTCCGGAACCTTTGAAATTCTTTCTGTTTATTATTTTTGTGACTCCCATCTGTTTCCTGTAGCAATGAACTCTTTAAATGAAAAGGTCTATGGACTTGGGGGTGGAGCAGGAGGGCAGCAGGGAGACTCCACCCTCCAGGGCAGCCTGGCCGGGGAGGAGAGTCCCCAGGGGAGAGTTGGCAGAGCAGAGCAAACAAGCAGCGTCCCCAGAGTGCCTGCAAGGCAGGAAGGAAGATTGCCTTCTCACGTTGCACGCTGTTCAGCTTTCTGAAGAGGGAGACAAAGGTGGAGTTGGAGCCAGTCCTCAGATTCGCATGACTCCATGGCCCGTCTTTTGCCTCCCTCTGCACGCCGTGAGCTTCTGTAATTAAAGGGCTCCTGGGGGCTGCGGCTCACCATCGCCCCACCTCCGCAGGTGGACCCTGGCAGGTTCAAGGAGGTAAAAGTGCTGAGGGACCCTGTCCTCTTGTCCTTTCTATCACTGCTACCCCAGCAGGTGTCCAGGCCCCCACCCCATCTCCACAGTTTGCAGATGGTCTGAGATGCTGAAACAGGAATACCCACAAGGGAGAAGTAGAAGGTGCCAGACAAGCCCTCGGGACATGGCTGGAGGTTCCCCTCTGAGCTAGGAGGTCCCACCAGCTGTCCATAGAAAGGACCACCCTTGCAACTCCCATGTGTTGATGCTGGACGGTAACGCAGTAATAAGCTGGAGGGTGTGGAGGTGCTGACTGAGAGCCCCTGGGCATCGTTGGTGGGTGACCCAAGTCCCCTCTCCAGGAAGGGCTGGGCAGTACCTGGAAGCTGAGTCTCCTCCAGCCCACATGGCCGCAGGACCTTTCTCCTTTATTGTGTCCCCTCCATCTCCCTTCCTTTCCCACCCAGAAGAAACCTTGCCATCTCCAGGCCCAGAAATTCATCTTGTTCCCAGCTCTCCTCCCCACTTCCATCACCGATGCCCATCAGTCCTTCTCATCCCCTCAGGCCTAAGATTTTGCAACTCCAAGGCCAAGAGCTGACATTCTCTTCTCTCCGAGTTGCTGCTGGACCATCCTCTCCCGAGGCAATGAGAGCAAAATGCACACAGCAGCCAGAATGGAGGAGGGGAGGAGGGTAGACAGAAACACCAGGAACAAAAACCTCATGCCTTCATACTTACAGAGTCACCCACCACCCCCCTACACGCTCTTGAGGATTTATGGCAAGACCCATGATGATTTTTTTTGCTGATTTGTTTCACAAAAAAAATTGACCTATGCCTGTGGGAATGTGTCACCAAAGAAAAATCATCTCTTAGGTGACAAGATGCTGGAGGAAGGAGAGGTCCCCTTGCCTTGTGCCTCAAGACACCAAACTATCAAATGAGGCACAGGGAGAGACCCAAAGCCCAGCATTACCTGGGCTGGTACTGATTTCTTGAGGCTGAGACCAATCAAGTCTTCTCAGCCCCAGGCCCCTGTTCCTCCACGCTCTGAAGACGACCATCTGAGGCCTTTAGAAAGTCACTTTGTGAGACAGTGGTCTCATAATAGTAGTCCATAGGTAGTGGTCACCACAGAGTCTATGATGAAGCCACAAGGGAATTTGTGGGAGTTTTAATGTTCAACAAGGAAGCCTACTTACAGGGAAGTTAGACGTGCTTCCATCTTGAGCTTCTTTCAATGGCAGCATTATTTAGCCAGTATGTTTTGATGCCTCCATTAATTAGCATAAAAATATTTTGGAAATGTCCTCACCCACCTTGGGAAGGCTCCCAGCCAGGTTACAAGGGGAAGTCTTCTCTTTTCCCCTCAGTAAGTGGGACCAGCTGCAGATAGACTCACCATCGTCTACCTTCTTGTTGGTGAGAATAACTGTCCAACCAGCAGCACGGAGGCAGTTCTGAGAATGAAGGAGCTTGCTCAATGACTAATCTGGAAAAGAAAGTCCCTCATCCTAATTTAGAAGGTAGCTCCAGTTCATGGCTTTGCTAAACTGCACCTCCTTTATTCATTTCATGCCAATTCAACCCCTTTCAACAAATGCATTTTCCAGTTCAGAGCTGGAATGGCCTTGGGAGGTTTTGGAGGCCCAGAGGATGGGAGGGAAGTAGGTGAGGCGAGATTGGGCTTAGAGCTGCCATCACAGAGCCCCCGGGGACCCTTGTCAAATGTTAATCCTGGGTACAAGACCAAGTCACAGAATTTTTTTGCTGAATGTGTCCCTAAATTAGTAACACTTCAAGTATTCCTCCAGAGTTCCTGCATGGTGCTGCTGGGAGATCCCTGCCACAAACCAGTCAGCTGATCTCAGGTACCTTTTATTTTTTATTTTATTATTATTATTATTTCAGACCGAGTCTCTCTGTTTCCCGGGCTGGAGTGCAGTGGCATAATCATGACTCAGTGCAGCCTCTTGGGCTCCAGTGATCCTCCTGCCTCAGCCTCCCGAGTAGCTGGGACTACAGGTGTGCACCATCACACCCAGCTAATTTTTTTTATTTTTTGTAGAGTTGGGTTTTCACCATGTTTCCCAGGCTGATCTTGAACTCCTGAGCTCAAGCGATCCTCCCACCTCAGCCTCCCAAGACGCTGGGATTACAGATCTGTACCAGGCCCTCAGGTACATTTTATAACACTTCAGAGTCTATGTCTCCAGTTATAAACTGGGTAATCATACGATTTATCCTCCCTCATAATACAGCGAGTTCCTCCTAACAGAATCATGAGCTGAGGATAAGGACCCATGTCTTAGTTATTTTCTACAGGGTCCAGTGGAGGTACTTATCAGTAATAACAAAAACAATAATAATAATCAAGTAACCTTTCATGAGGACCTACTGTGTGCCGGGAACTCTGCAAATCACTGATTATACATTCTCTCATTTCATCCTCACAACAAACTCTGGTATGGTTATTATCCCCACTTTACAGATGAGAAAACTGAGGCTCAGAGAGAGGAAATCTGATCTACTCAACTTTTAATACTTTATCTTAGTTCATTTGCTCTCACTTCTCTCCCTTCCTCAACCTTTCTCCCTCTAGCAAAAGGGAAGTACAATCTGGTACATGAAAAGACTTTACATAAATGCAAACTCAAATAAGTTGTGTCTAGAGCATCTGCAGCTTCCTCTCTGCATCATTGGCTATTTGTTTATTCAGGAAATAGTGATCACAAGTCTCTTCTACAAAGCGTTGGTCTGAATGCCGAGGATAAAATAATGAGCAAAAATAATCCCCCTCCAGCTCTCAGGACCTTACAGTCTAGGAATATTGTCAAACCTCTGGGCATCCCTATAAGTAAGTGATGCTCTCCACTCCACCCCACCACTTCCTCACTCATTCTTCAACATTTTTGAATTATTGAACTTCTATTGAGTTACATTGCAAGTAACAGGAAACTCAGATATCAATGGCCACCTAAAACACTGAAGAGAGGGGTTTTATTTTTCTTTTAAGACATAATGTCCACAAGTAAATATAACTAAAAGGTGTCAGAACAGAGAGAAGTCCTGGTGGCTCTCTTGGCTTTTGCCTCATGTACATAGAAGGCTACCATATCTCTAGCCATTAAGCCTGTATTCTATGCAAAAGGAAAGTTGGGAGATCCTGAGCAAAAGGGGCCATATCTGATGAGTCAGTCTCCATTTGGGGGCTTTTCTGGAAATCTCTTGCAACCATGTAGACTCACGCTTCCATAACAGACACTGTTGGTGCCTGCCCTACCCACATCCCCTTGACATTCATCATCTGGGCTCTACAGAACCTTCCTTCTACAAACTCCTTTCTTTGGCCCCAGTAGCTTGCTCAGGTTGCCACACAGAGATGCCAGAGTTAATGCTGCCCAGAAGCAGCATCAACCAATGACAGACAGCAGTTGGTGGGCAAACACCCCAGCTTTCTGGCTCTCAGGTAGGAAAATTGGGGGCCTGTTGTACACCAGCTCTCAAAGGTTCCCAGCAGGATGTGGCCCCAGTTACCCCCAGCAATAATGTGCTGCTCACTCACACTCTCTGCACTTGGCTTCTCTTCCTTGTCTCATTTCCCCTTCCAGGAATCACCTTCCAAATAAGCTACTTGCCCTTGACTCTTGGCTTCAAGGAGTCTGTTTCTAGGAGCACAACCTAAGATGACCTGGTGGGGCAGAATGCATCATGTGGCCGTCTCTGGCTGCAAAGGAGTATGGAAAGTGGGACCTATTTGGTAGCTACATCCCTGCTCCCAGCAACATTGGGGTTCTGTTGGCAAGGAGGGAAGAGGTACTGAGTGAGCATCCAACAATCCCTACCATGCCTACTCCATGCTGGGCACAGGGCTTCAGTGGTGACCAGGCATGGCCTCTGCTCTCAAGGGGTTTCCAGTCTCAAAGAGGGGCAGCCATTATACAGCTGTGGGTGCTACGAGGGAGTGATGGGTGCAGCCTCTGAGGAGCGCTCGTTCTGAATGAGGCTGTTTCCTAAGAGCTTGCATGCATGATAACATAGAACCTCCCAGCACCATCTGAGGCAAGGACTATTTTTACTGTTTTCCTTCTACAGCTGAAGAAACTGAGAATCAGGGAGGTTGAGTAACTTGCCCAGGAAGACAGGGCTAGTATGTGTCAGAGCTCAAACCTGAAACTCAGTTTGACCCCAGGAGCTAGTGACATCTCAGCAATGTGTGCAAAGATGAGCAGCGTTGAAACAGGTGGAAAACGTGTGAGAGTTCAAGAGAATAGCACGTGCTGAGGCCGGGAGGCTTGAGGCTCCATGAGACCACACAGGCTGGAGAAGACTATCCAGGCCTCCTCAAGTGATCTGCCCCTAGCAGAAAGGGAACCACAGCTTGAAAGGATCTGTTCAGGTCCCCAGAGTTGAACCCTCCTCTAGGGGATATGGGCCACCGTTCTCTCTCGCTTAATCGCTTACTCTCTTACACACACACACACACACACACACACACACACACACACACACCATCCTATCTTCTCCCCTCCACACTACCTGCCATGTTCACCACCTCACAGATACCTACTCCAACACGCCGCTTCACTAGAACCCCCATTCACTACATTGGCTTTACGTTACCTCTACGTCAAGTCTGGAATGCACCACGTTTGCACCAGTAACCCTCCAAGTACGACCTTCAGAATTCAAGAGTCACAGATTGAAATCCCCGCTCAGGGTTAGCTATGGCAAGTCATGCAGTCTGTCTGAGCCTTTGTTTTCCCATTTGTAAAATGGGAATTAAAATATCTACCTCACAGGGTTGTTGTAAGAACCTAGTAAGAATGTATCAGTAAAGCACATGATTGGCAGAACGCCACCATGTTTTTTAGTATTACTAACACCAGCACCTTAGAATACCTGACCTTATGTTTTACTGCTCCCCAATATTACCCCAAATTCTGCAATGTATATTCTCACGGCCCCTTCTTGCTGCAGCTGTTCCCACCTGCAACGCCTTCCGTTGCCATCGGGGCCTATTCAAGCCATTACCTCATTAAGGCCCAAGAACCTCTAGCTATTGCTCCTCTGGCTCAGTGGACCCCAAACTTGGATGCACATTAGAATTGTTTAGGAGCTTTTAAAAACCCCCAGGCATGGGCCACAAAGGGGCCAATTGCATCAGAATCCTGAAGATGGGCGGGCCCAAGCATCAGTAGGTCTTCAAGTCCCCCCAGGTGATTTAGATATGCACAACCGGTGCTTTAACGCCTGCCTTCTACAGATGCCTGCAGTTTGGCCCAAATCTGCCCAGTGACTTTCACTGAGTGATAACTGGCTTGTGTGTCATTGCAAACTGGAGTTCCACGAACAATCCCTCACAGCACCCTGCAAGCCCTAAGCCTCCCTTCCACCTCAATCAAGACTTATTTGTCAGGACGTTGGTGGACACACAGCAGGCTCATTTATCTCCATCTCTCTTCTCCTCCCCACACCCCTTTCTTCTCAGTGGAGGCCATCGCTCAGATCCCCCAGGAGCGGTCCTCTATCTTGTTCACACGCTGCTCTCAGTAGGGACTCCTCAAAGCAAGTCCAAGGGTCCTGTGCTGCTCTCCAGGCAGCCTGCCCCTAACACTGGCAGGGTCAGAGGGCCTCGTGTGTGGTATGTGCATGCCCAGTGGGTGCCTGCCTAGCCTGCAGCTGGCTCTATCCACCCCAGCCCCGGCAGTAGCTCCTTGGCCTTGCCTCCCGCAGGGTGCATCCTCAGGAAGACCTCAGGGAGAGAGCAGCATGCAGGCTGTTGCAGATGGAGTCTATTTTCCAAAGACAGCCCTAGAAGTATCTCCCATCCCATAGATTCTTCTTACAATGTGACCTTACCCGTCCCCCTCAAGACGAGTAGAGCCTCTACCTCCACCTCTCGAATCCAGATGAACTTTTGTGACTGCCTCAGGCCATAAAGCACAGTGAAGTGACACTGTGTGACTTCCAAGGCTAGGTCAGGAAAGGTGGCTCAGCTTCCTCCTGGTCCTCCCTCTTTGAACCCTGTTGCCAGGCTGTGAGGAAGCACTAGCCGCATGGTGGGGCCACGTGCAGGAGCTCTGGCCACAGTTCAGCCAAAGTGTCAGCCCCAGCCAGATCAACTGCAGATGTGAGTGATTCCAGCCCAGCCACCCTCTGACAGGACCTCAGGAGAGGCACAAGGAAGAGCCTCTCCACTGACCCTGTCAGCCCCCAGAACCCCGAGAGGGTTGAGAATAATATTGAAATGATTGGTGCTTCCTACCCCTAAGTTTAGGCGGCTTATTACACAGCAACAGAAAACTGACGCACAGGTCCTGAAAGTGGACTTGAGGCATTTGGGGCAGGAAATTCAGGGGTCTCTAGGCCCAGCAGATCTTCCACCTGGTGGAAAGGTGGCATGGCTGTAGGAGGACCAGAGTGAGGCCTTCTGAAGCGCGGGGCCCAGCAAAGACCTAGTGGTCTGGATCCAAGGGTGCACCCAAACCTCCACCTTGAAAGAGGTTCAGGGGTGACAATCCAGGTTGTGGTTCTCCAGGCTGAAGTCGCCGTCCTGCCTCCTGTGTGGTGGAGGTAGAGCGCAGTGTGAGCGAGCTGGGCTTAGCAGTTAGAGCAGTGCTGTCACCCGAGCACATGTTTGACTTGGCTCCTGCTGTGTTTTTTTTTAGAAAAGGAATGTGTTGCCAACATTGAAAAATTAGAAGACTTCAAATAAAAACCTGTAGATGTATAAATATGTGTTTTCCCCCCCGATTGTAGAAACAAACATGCTAAGATTTTCTTTTGAAAATCAGACAAGCTGGCCCCTCGGGGCACACATTTCCTTCCAGCAACAACTAGCTGGAGGTGGGCAATAGATGGTGTGTTCCATCCCTGTGGCCCCAATCCCCACGCCTGCCTAGTGCCTTAAACTTACCAGATTTTACTCATCGAATAAAACCACCCAGCCCCTGTAGGCATTTGATTTTAGGAGTCCCAAGATACATTGGCTCAGCTGTGCACCCAGATCCCTTCCTTCCTAGCTGTATGATTTTTAGCCGTTACTTACGTTTCTCTGCCCCTGTTTTCTACCCTGTAAAACTATGATACACCTGCCTTGGAGCACTGGGGTGAGAACTGAAGTTAAAATGCATGGGATGGCCGGACGGTGGCTCATGCCTGTAATTCCAGAACTTTGGGAGGCTGAGGAGGGCAGATCGCTGGAGCTCAGGAGTTTGACACTGGCCTGGGCAACAGGGCGAAACCCTGTCTCTACTAAATAAATACACAAATTAGCCAGGTGTGGTAGCATGTGCCTGTAGTCCCAGCTACTCGGGAGGCTGAGATGGGAGGATCATCTGAGCCTGGGAGGTCGAAGCTCTCCAGCTTGGGTGATCAAGTGAAACCCTGTCTCAAAAAAAAAAAAAAGAAAAATAAAAAGAAAAACAAATGCATGGGAAAGACTTATCCCAGCATTTGGCATATCATAAGTACTTTATAAATAGTTGCTATTATCATCACTGTAGTTATTTTTGCTATTTGAGTCCTTGGGCCTAATTCCCTGCCTGCTATCTCGCTCAGCCCACACAAGCTGTCTTCCGACACCCTGCTCTGCAAATCTATCCCCTGAGCCCAGCAAAGCCACAGGGACGGAAGCAGCCCTGAGCGGCAGCCTTGCCTTTGAATGTAAATATTAGCATTGGCCCAGCCTGGGATTGCTAGAGGCAGAAGAGCGAGAAAGCTGGAGTCTCAAACGGCACATCTGCTGGGAGCGGCCAGGCACCAGGCCCAGCCCAGACTGGCCCCCAGCGCTCCGGGTTGCTTACAGGATGGTCGGAGCTGGGGAGAACTCAGCTGGCAATATTTGCACCCCCGTCCCACACCCTGTGACCAGGAAGGGTCAATCTGAGCATCTCCCTGAAGCCCCCAGGCCCAGGTTCTCTGATAGCAGCAGAACAAGAGCTGAGGCTGGGATTTAGGGTATCGGCTTTGAAGATGATCACACTAGAGTCTGGGACAGCAGAGCCAAGGCTTCCCTCCAGCAGAACAAATCCAGGAAGGAGGCAATTGGCTTCTGCAAGTCAAGCTGAATGACTTGCTTCAGCTGTAATTATCTGATTATTTCAGGCAAAAGCAAAAAACCAAAAGCCAAAGGCTTTGGATCCAGCTGCTGAGCTTCAGCTATTTGTCACTGGCAGCAGCCAGACACCCACCCTGGCTCCTCACAGCTGTTGAGTATGGACAGGGAGGGTTATTGTCATACCTGGGGCTCTAACAGGCACAAAGAGTGAGGTGCAGTCATGTCCTCTTATCTTCTCTTTCAACAGTAAGACTTCAGCAAATTTCCTGAGTACTGGGCCCTGGATATGACTCAGCAGCCATCTCCTCTGCTTCTCCTTGAGGGAGGTGGTGGCTACAAGGGTGGCCTTGGGGGTTAAGTCAGTCCTGGGCTGCATTCTTGCCCTGCTACTTACTAGCTGTGTCATCTTGGGCAAATGTCTTAACTTCTCTGTGCCTCAATGTCCCTACCTGTAAAATGGGGATAACAGTACTTACCCTACAAGTTGTTTGGAGGATGAAATGAGACGCTCTTGTACCAATTAGACAGGGCTTTGTGCCTGGCACCTCCTAAATCACTGACCAGCCTGTGAATAATCAGTCATGGCCCCACATTACTTCAGTCATTGTCCAACTCTCCCACAACACAGCACACCACGTGTACATAATGGAATACTATGAAGCAGTTAAAAAGGAATGGGCCCCCGATCTTTGTTATTATGTGGGAGGATTTCTTAGCAGAGGCTAGGATGAAGCAGGTCCTTCGGGATGGGCTAGTGCACATCCAGGGATGACTGATGAGTACAGCTTTCTCGGCTCATCTGGCCCCTGTGAGTGGGCAGCCACTGCAGGCTGATGCACAGATGCTCATAATCTTGGCTGGATATGAAGACCTCAGTAACCCCAGGCCCCCACCATGAAGCCACCCCCTGGTCCCAACTCAAGCATCACCCCCAATATCCGTGGACACAGTAAGCTTCTACCAGGGAGTGGGGGAGAATCCTTCTCGACTCAATATGCTGCCAAACCAGGCAAGTGCTCCAACTTGACAGAATTATCAGCAGTGAGCGAACAGTGACAGATGAACCGAGAGGCGAGTGGGGACAGCCAGCCCACAGATCTGTTTGCCAGCCCCGAGATTCCATCTGGGCTTCCCCCCAACAAAACAGGAATTTATCTGCAGAGGTGTCTGCAGGGTCTTGTGTGGGAGTCAATTTTATACCCCTTAACCTTTTGTGAGCAGCTGAGGAACGAGGCGGGAGACCCGGGCGACAAACCCCTTATCACTGCCCTGAGCGTCTTCTCACCCAACAAGACTCCCACGTGACACAATTCTAGATGCCACTGGAGGACCTTGAGGGGAAAAGGAGGTCTGGAAATGTGGTTCTTTAGTAAAAGGGATTGGCTATCTTAGCGGGTGAATGGAAAATAGTCAACTTCAACCCAATGAGAAAGTATTCTTTCTGGCAGCATTCTGTCTTATGAGTCTCCCCGGCCAGACTTGTGCCCACACAGCCCTCTAGGGATGGGAACTGCTTGTGTGGGAGCCACTGATCCTGCTGGGGAAGGCTCCTAAGATGATAAGACTGGAAGGCTTTCTCTCAAGTCAGCATTGTGTGGCTGCAGAAAAGCCAGATGGTACCCACACATGTGTAGCTATGGGAGCTGTTTGACCTCTGGAGCTATCGCGCTGTGCAAGGGATAGGGGTTGGGGAGGGGGCCAGCAATAAAGGCCTTGCTAGCCCCCGCAATTTACACTCTGTATGAGCTGCTAAGTGACTGGGAAGCTCAGTGCCTGGACAGTCCACCCATCAATTGGACTGGTGGGACTCGAGCTGGAGTCCATCTAAAGATCACCGTCCATATGTCTTCCATGGAATGTTTCAGAAAGCTGGCCTCCTGGAAGTAGAACCCTAGGTCAAAGGGCATATCATTAAACATTCTGACAGACACTAAGAGCTCTACCAGTTTTCACTTGTGTCAGGCAACTTTTACTGGGTAACAACCTTGAACTCTCAGCTGGAGAGAACAAGCATTTATTTTCTCACTTACTTGCCAGCTATTCGGCTGGGGTTCAGCTGATCTAGGCTGGACACGGCTGGGCTGGGCTCCGGACTGTGTCTCTCAGGCTTCTTGGACCAATAGCTCCCTGGGGAGTGTTACTCTCGTGATGAAAGTAGAAGCCGAAGAGGGACAAGTGGGAACTTTCAAGGCCTCTTCAGGCCTAAGCTCAGAACTGGTGCCCCTCACTCCTGCCCTCATTCTGTTGGGCAAAGCAAGTCACGGGGCCAAGCTGGATGTCAACTGGATGGGAGGTACACCCCTCCCATGGAGGCTGGGGTAGGGAAGGAGTGAACACTTGCTGAACCACAGTCTACACACCTCCCTATTGCGTGTGTGTCTGCTTGTGCTCACAGATGTGTACAAAGAGGTATGTACAAAAATGCTCATTGCAACACAGTTTGTGATATTGAAATTTAGGGAGGAAAACGAATATCCATTCACAGGGAGTAATTAAGGAAGCCACACTGCATGAGTACAATGGAATACTATGCAGTCATTTAAAAGAAGTGGGATCTACCTCCATTAACTGACGTGGAAATATTCCCCCAAGATACCATATGTGAGCAAAGCAAGTCACAGAATATATAGTATAATCTTTGGCAGTGGGGGTTAAAACACCCCTACTGGGGTGTGTGTGTGTGGGTATGTGTGTGTGTACAGAAGGAAGACTGGGAGGAGGGCCATAGGCAATTTTATCTGTGGGGAGGACTTCCTGAATTATTTTAATCTTTTACAAAGGGAATATGTTTCTATATTATACGTGAAGTTAATTTTATTATTGTCATTATTATTTGAATACCAGAATACAAAACAAGAAAATACCATTGTTAGGGGCTTGAGACCCTATTAGATGCAAATGTTTTAGGAACTAAAGAACGCTTGAATCCTGCCCAACCAAGGCCACTCCTCCCCTACTCCTGTCCCACCAAGTCCTTCTGAGAGACAACCTCACCTGAGAGATGAGGGGAAGGAAACTAACCTTGGTCCTTTTATGATGAGCCCGGCTGGCTGCCAGGCAAGCAGAACCCATAGGTGGGTGACTGAGCTGAAGCTCAAGGCTCAGGCCCACAACCCATGGAGCCGTGTCCAGTCCAATAAGCCCTGGTCTCTGTCCAGCTCTCTCTGGGCCTGATAAGACCAGAGTGCCAGAGCTGCCTATAAGAATCAAAAAAGAGAGAGGACAAGATGACCCTGAGAGCCCCAAGGAGACAGGCCCCACCTCAGCCTCGCTATCCAGCCCCTGGGAGGTAAGAGAGAGAAAAGGGAGCCACACTCACGGGGTCTTGTCAATACAGAGTGACCCAACCCAGGACACCAGGCTCCCTGTTGGCCTTCCCTCCTCCTGGGGAGAGATGAGAAAGGAGATGGGGAAGGGCAGAGTCATTGCCTATGTAGTCGTGATGTTTCTTCCAAACCTCTAGAGCTGCATGATCCAACATGGCAGCTGCTAGTCCCATGAGGCTATTTTAGTTAAAATTCAATAAAATAACAGATCCGGCTCCTCGGTCACAGGAACCACATTTCACGTGCTCAGCAGCCACATGGTTACTGTATTGGGTGGCACAGATGGAGAAGGTGGCTGTGCATGAGGAAAGCACTGCTGGGCAGTGCTGCTTCCAGCTCTCACAGTCGCTCTCAGGTGGACGGACCAAGGAGCCCACCTGGAACAGGAGTTGGGGGTGGGAGTGATGAACCTTATTCTTCTGTTTTGAACATCATTAACCTTTCATTTCACAAAGTCTGTGATTCACAACATCGCAGGAGGCCACTGGAAGGTGCCAGCAGCTCCATCTCCCTTCAAATGGGATTGGTGGGGAATGGGCTTCACACTGGCTGAGCAGTCCTGGGCCACTCCCTTCTAGGGTAGTTCTGCTCTGAAGCAAAGACACTTTCCTTCTTTCTTCCTTATTGTCCCTTGTAAATAAGGTGACATCTTAGTATGTTTGGGCTGCTATAACAAAATACCATAGACTGGGTGGCTTGAAAACAACAGAAATTTGTTTCTCACAGCACCAGTGGCTGGAAGTCCAAGATCAAGGCATTGACAGGTCCAGCGTCTGATGAGGACTCTCTTCATGGTTCATAGATGATATTTTTTTGCTGTGTCCTCACATAGTGGAAGGGATAAGGGAGCTCTCTGGGGTCTCTTTGATAAGGGCACTAATCCCAGTCATGGGGGGCTCCACCCCCTTAACCTAATCACCCCCCAAAGACCTCACCTCCTAAAACCATCACCTTGGGGGTTAGGAATTCACCACTTGAATTTGGAAGGAACACAAACATTCAGCCATAGCAGGTAGAAACTTTCTGATGGCTCTGAAAAGATGACTTCTGCCCCTGCCATTGCACAAACTTGTTCTGTGGTGCTCTGTAGGCCAAATTTCCATTCTCAAACTCGTGGCCTTCTGTGATACCCAGCACTCCAATCCACTCCCTGCTAAAACCTCCTACCTCCTGTGATTTCCTTCAGAGAGCAAACCCTGCAGCCATGGCCCCAGGGCTCTGCCCCAGCTTCTTCCTTGTTCCTCTTACCCCCGAGTTTGCCAGCTGATTGCACATGGGCTGCATTCAGCTCACAGATGTGGCTTATTTGGCCCATACAGTGCTTTTGCAAAGTTTGAATGAACTGCCTCAAAAAAACCCCAATAAATTTCACATGAAATTTCAGATTTCTGGCTTCCCTCAATGAACCAGAAGCTCTTGCAAGCCCGGGCCTGTCTCCCACATGACAACACACTGACACTGACAGAAACTGGGAGATGTCTCTGTCTCTTTTGGCAGTGACACTCGCACTTTCTTTTGCCATAGGCCCTGCTGCTCCCTGACGCAACCCACTTGACCGTGTGGGCACTGGAGTGAGGAACTCTGTTCTCTCTGTCTGTTCCCAGCCGCTTCACCTTACCACTCTCTGGGGATTTCCAGGGTTCTTCCATGCTGGACTTTTCGCCACGCCTCCCGCCTGCATTTCTATCAGGGACCTAATCCTCACACGGACATCCAGAAGCACCTCAAGCTTCTCCCACACCAACCTGCCATCTTCCTCTTCCCTTGCAGCCGGCTCCTCCCACCCTGTCTCCACACTCCCACACAGGCCAAAACACCCAGAACATCCTCATGCCTCCCTCTCCCCACCAGATACCACAGCGCTGCCCACTCCATCTCCACAGCGCAGTCTGTTCTCACCTGGAGTTGCCCAACAACTTCCTAACTTGCCTCCCTAATAACAACAGCCAACACATCCCTTCATTCACTCAGCAACTCTTTAGTGAGCACCTATTATGTGCCAGGCACTATCCTAGGGGCAGCGAGCAAAACTGACAAAAGTCTCTGTCCTGGTGAGGCTTCCATTCTAGTGGAGAGAGTCGGGAAACAAGGTGAATAAGAAAAAAGATATTGATGTGTTTTACAGCAACAGGTGCTATGAAGAAAAAATCAAAAAGAGGGAAAGATAGAGACAAGGGAGCATCATTTTAAATAGGTGGTGAGAAGTAACCTCAATAAGAAGATGACATTTGAGCCATGATCTGAAAGAGCTGAAAATAAGCCATTTGGTCAGCATCAGGGAAAGCAATTTGAGCCAAAGGAACAGCAGCTGGAAACCTCAAGGTAGTATGAATGTGTGCCCAGAATGTTCAAGGAACAGTGAGGAGTTCAGTGTGTCTGGAGTGGAGTAAACCAGGCCAGGGTGGGTGAGTCGGGAGATGAGTCAGGAAGGTAAGCATTAGAGAGGGAGTTGCAGAGAGTGTAGGGCATTGGAAATCACTTGAAGCAAGAATTTTGGTTTTTGTACTCAGAGAAACGGGCTGTCACAAGACAGTTTTGGGCAGAGGCGAGAGATGATCTGACTTACATTGTAAGGGGATCTCTCTGGGTGTTGTGTTGAGAAGAGACTAAAAGGGCCAGGACTGAGGTAGGGAGAGCAGTCAGGAAACTGCTGCGGTAATGCAGGCTCCCACCAGTATGTAGCAGTGAAGGGACAGGGGGAGGGAGGGAGAAGGCATAGCTTTCTGGACCCAAAAGAAAGCAGCACCAGACACGTCTGCAGACACCTTAGATGTACGATATGAGAGAAAGGGAGGAATTTGAGCATAATGCCAAGATTTATGGCTAAGCATCTGCAAGGATGGAGTTGTCATTAACTAAGATGGTGAACTTGCCATGTCCCAAGTACTGAACACAAATGCTTTACTTGAACTTTTAAATTAATTCTCCAAGCCTACAAGGCTAGTGCCTTGTAGTCTAGTGCCATGCCAGTCCATGCAATGGATAGATTAAATCTGCAAGACTGTGAAGGCAGGGCTGGATGCTCTATGGGCTGAGCTCATGGCTCCTGAACCAGCCTGTCTGGCTCCAATCTTGTTTCCATTCTTCTCCAGCTCCTTGATACAGGTCAGCTGATTTCACCATCGTATCAGTTATGGGTATATAATAAACAACCCAAACATAGCAAGAATCATTCTATTATGATCACTCCTGGTTCTGGGGGCTGGCTGGGCTCAGCTGGGCGGTTGTCCCTCAGAGTCATTCACGCAGCTGTAGTCAGGCAGGGGCTGGGGTGAGTCATCTCCAAGGCTTCCTGACCTACATGTCTGCTGCCTGGGCTGGAAAGACTCAAACTGCTGAGACTAGAGTGGCTGGGGCTCCTTGGGGCTCTTTCTCTCTCTCTGTGTGGTCTCCCTACGTGGTTTCTCCAGCATGACAGCTTCAAGGCAGCCTGGCTTCTTTCATGGTGGCTCAGGTCTCCAAAGGCACATGTCTCAAGAGAGACAGAGCTAGGTAGAAGCTGCATCACCATTTTAATCTAGTCTCAGAGGTCACACATGCCATCTATACCTCATTCTAATTCCTTGCAATCAAGTCACAGATCCCAGCCCATATTCAAGGCGAAGGGAATTAGGCTTTACTTCTTGAAGGGCGTATCACAGAATTTGCAGGCATGTTTTAAAACCACTGTAACAACTTCTGTCCCTCAGTTTCCACATCTGTAAAATGAGGAAAATGATGATAATACAGTCTAACTCAAAGGGCTGTTGCAAGGGTGACATGAGATAATTCAGGTGAAGTATTTATATAATGTTGTATACATAGTAAGTACTTGCAATGCACACACACACACACGGTTAATCATTTCATGTAGACCAAAATCAAGTAACTTTCTTTTTAATTAATATATCATAGTTTTACATATTTGGGGATCACGTGATATTTTGATACAAGCATACAGTTTGTAATGATCAAATCAGGATGATTGGGATATCCATCACCTGAAGCATTTATCTTGTTTTTGTGTTGGGGAAAAATCGAGTAACTTTCAAGTCAACAATCTACCTTTCCTCAACTCTTCAGATATCCTCCTGAGTTTTGGCTTAAGCTTTCTGGATTCTTTGCAGGTGCCAGCCAACCCTGGAAGGGACTCCCAGCTGAGCAGCACCTGGCTGGGCCTGGGAGTTGGGCCTCCAGGTTTTGCTCTGCACCTGGCAGGTTGGGGTTAATTCACTTCTGGCTTGTTAGTGAATTCAATTGCTGAGAGCTAGCACAGGTCTCCAGCTTCCAGCCAAGCTCCCCTGCTCCCCTTCCAAGGAGCCATGTCAGAAAAGGGAAATAATTAGTCATTAAAACAAATGCTCAGGAACGTGACAAACGCCAAGCCCCAATCTCACAGCTGGGTGATATTCTGGCATTTAAAACAGTTCCACAGCCTCCTCCTGATGCTCAAGATGCATCATCCATCTGGTTTCCAAAGTCATAGCTGGTGGCCCAGAGAATCCTCAGGCTGTCCTGCTGAGTGCAGACCCAGCATGCCCTGGGGTTCTGTCGATAACTTATTCTTTGTCATTTATCTGGCAGAAATGGCATCACACAGATTGCCCTGTGCTAGCAATGTCGAAGTCATGGGTCTGCCTCTCAACCCACTTATCTATCCCTCCATCCACCAATCTACCCACCCATCCTCCATCTATTCAACCACCCATCCATCTATATGCCAGTCTACTCATCCACCAATTTATCTGTCCACCAACCCACTCACCTATTGCCTCCATCTATTCACTATCCACCCGTCTATATGTCAACTTACCCATCCATCCATTCATCCATCCACTCACCAACCCACCCGCTCATTGCCTCCATCTGTTCACCTATCCATCCATCTATTGCCAACCTATCCATCCATCCATCCATCACCTTCATCTATTCACCTATTCATCCATCTATATACCAGTTTACCCACCCATTGCCTCTATGTATTCACTATCCTCCCATCTATATGCCACATACCCATCCATCCATTTATCCATCTACCCATCCATCCATCGACTCACCAACCCACCCGTCCCTTACCTCTATCTGTTCACATATTCATCTATCTATATACCAATCCACCCATTGCCTCCACCTACCCACCTATCCATCCATCTATATACCAACTTACCCTTCCATTCTTCCATCCATTCACCAACCCACCTGTCCATCACCTCCACCTATTTACCTATTCATCCATCTATATACCAAACCACCCATTGTTTCTGTCTACTTAGCTATGCATCTATCTATATACCAACCTATCCGTCCACCCATCCATGCATCCATCCACCCATTCACCAACCCATCTACCCATTACCCCCACCTATTCACCTGTTTATCCATCTATATACCAATCTACCCATCCATTGATCCAACTATCCTATCCATCCACCTACCAATCCAACCCATCTATCATCTACCAGCCAACCCATCCATTCGCCCAGTGGGACAACAGACACTTAATGAGCACCTACTAATCATTCATGTATTCATTCATTTATCCAGAAAATATTTATTAAGAGCTACTATTAATTCATTCACTCAGCCAACCAGCATGTATAGAGAATTTAATATCTCATTCATTTATTCAGCATTGAGCACCTACTATTTATGTATTCACTTAATAGTAATTAGGCAACAAACATTTACTTATTTATTCAGTGAACATTTGCGCAGTCATTATTTAGTCAATCAGCCAGCAAGCGGGCATTTAGTGAGCATTTACTAGTGCCAGACCCTGTTCCAGGCACTTGGGATACTGTGATTGTTAGGACAAAGTCCATGCCTTTCAGCAATGAACAGTCAAAGCAAGAAGACAGGCCCATCAATAGAAAACTGTTCCGCAAGGCTGTTAGTGCAGGAGACCTCCAAGAAGGTGTATGAAATCCAGTCTGGGAGCTTTAAAGAAGGCTTCCCATGGGAGTCAACAGGTGAACTGTAACTCACCTGCAGGTGTGAAATTAAACCACCTGAAATCCCAGCTCTGTTTTCTAGCTCTGTAACTTAGGGGTGTGACTTTCCATCTGAATGCCAGTTTCCTCATCTGTAAAGTGGGAATAACAACAGTGCTTAGCATATAGAATTGTGAATAAGTGCTAGCTCTCACTATTTCTACTTAAAGCAAGGGTAGCAGTTAGCCAAGGGAGAAGTAGCAGGGAGAGCACTCCAGCCAGCAAGACCCAAAGCAAAGGCCCAAAGGCCACAGAATTGTGAGTGCAGGACCAGGGTATGGGGAGACTAAAAGTAGTTTAGGGTTGCTACAAGCAGTGATAAGAGGGAAAAGAAGAGAAAAAAGCGGCTAGGGAAAAAGAAGAAAGGGGCGAGGGTCACAGCATCTAGGATGGCAGTTCTCAAAGGTTGCTGCTGGAGCACAGCATCAGCATCACATAAGGACTTGCTGGAAATGCAGATTCTTGAGCCCAACCCCAGACCTGCTGGAGGAGAAACTCCAGGGCCAGCGCCCAGCATCCAGTGTGTTAAGAAGCCCTCCGCATTACTGTAACACCCTCAAGTTTGGGTCTCTTGAGACTGGTTGAGGGTGTTGGAAGTTATTCTATATTCGGGGGAGGAACCTGGGAGGAGTCCAGAAAGACTTCCTTGGGGGATATTTGTCAACAGATTTACCTTTATGCCCAAATAATAAAACAGCTTTAGTTGCAAGGAGTTGGTGAGGGAACCAAGTGGGCAGGGAGCGTGGGTACCTGAGAGAAAAACCCTTCTCTCTTGCTGGCAAAGACATGCCTTGCCTGCTCACCGGGAAAGGGATGGAGACACGGGGTCCAGGTATGAGAAAGCCCTTGCCTCCAAGACCGTTGCTCCTGAAGGGAAGGGGTAGCTTCTGGCTCTGAGCCCAGAGCACCAGGCCTGGGGTCTGCCAGTTCTGGGGGTGCTATTGCCCTCCCTGGCCCCCACCCTCCGCCTGTCACACTGGAGGATGTCACAGGAAACAATGTGCCCCTGCGAGGGCCCGGCTGCATTGGCGGCGGCCTGGCGTCAGGCATCACAATGACTCTCATTTCCTAGGAAACAGGGAGTCGCACTTGTACCTTTGCTGGGAGCCTCCGCATTTGGAGCTGTCATGTGACTCGGGGAGCTATTTTTAGCCTCCCCAGCCCTGTGTTATAGGAAGAATGATTTGATGAAAATACTAAACTCATTAAAAGCCTGGGGGATGGGGAGGGAAAGAAGGGCTGCCAGAGTGGGGAGGCTACAGCCTCCAAGATTCCAACCCAGGCTGAGCAGGGCATAGGTAAAGACAGCAGGGACCTGGCATTTCCATGGGCACTGTGCCCTGGGGAGGTGGGGCAGTAGGGACTATTAACTCTAATACCCGGTACTTCTGGTCAGTACCATGGGCCAAGCGCTGTGCTCAATACTTTACTGCATCTGCCCCACAGTACTCCTAGAAAAGAAGAGCCAATAACATTCCATTTTGCAGATGAGAAAACTGAGGCCCAGAGGAGTTAAAGAAGTTGCTCAAGGTCATTAGCTAAGAAGCTGGGAACTCCTAGGGCTCAAACCCAAGCCATCTGACCCACGAGTTTGCCCTTTACCCATCCTGCTGCAGGAAACCCCATCTGTACCCACTCACTGTTCAAAACAGGGGCACAGGACCAGCATCAGGGGCATGTGACCCAAGCAGTCAAACAGGACCCCGCACTTAGAAGGACCCTGTGCTTAGTTAATGCTCAGCTGTCACCGATCTTAAATTCTCAATGATTTTTTAACAGGGGGCCCTGCATTCTCACTTTGCACTGGGCCCTGCAAATGATGCACCCTGTGCTGCTGGAAAACTCTCCTGCCCTCTTTGCAAGTTCCTCTGATCTGCACGCTCAACTAGTTTCTCAATTTTTCTTCCTCCTGTTCATAATCAAGGGGGACTTTCTTTGTGTTGTGTTCACAGCTGAGATTCAGGTTCTGAAGTCACCCAGGCTTAGGTTCCAATCCCAGCTCTGCCACTTTTTAGCTGTGCACTCCCAGGAATCGCCTTCACTTTTCTGAGCCTGAGTTTCCTTGTCTGTAAAAACGAAGACAGTAATAATTTCTACCTCTTTCCTTGCTGCAAGGATGAAATACGATTTTTTTTCTGTGTGGCAATCACTGAGCCCAGGGCCAGGTACATAGTAGGTACTCCATTGGGGCTCAGTTGTTACTGTGCATAAATAAAGCTAACAGTTTCTGGCTCTGCCCTTGGTTTCTTTCACCATTTAGTACCTTTTCTCCCCGTCCACTTTTCCCTGGGTGTGTTAGGTGTTCTAAGGGGGTGATTCCCATTGGCTTATGAACCTACTTCATGAAGCAGCAATTGCCATGGACTCCCCTCGTCTGCAGCCATCACTGTTCACTGCCTGGAATCTCTGACGGGGGTCCTTAGCTGTGCCCCCGATGTCAAGTCAGCTGAGTGGACCCCAATGTCTAGACCAATAGCATGTGATTCCCAAGGATCCTCAAAAGCTCAAATCCTCCAAGAACAAACCCAGGGAAGCCCCAGGTTTCAAGCTGACGTAGGGAGCAGTCTTTACTTTCACTCTATCATTTATCAAATGTGTCCATAGCTAATGTCACGTTCACAGGAGCCCTGTGAAATTGGCATTAAAACTGCCTTAATTTTATAGATGCAGAAGAATGAACCTGGAGATTTGCCCAAGGTCACAGCCAGAAGTGGCACAGCCAAGATTAGTACCAAAACCTAACTTCAAGCC
The DNA here is from genome assembly GCF_006542625.1 of Nomascus leucogenys. Lineage (NCBI taxonomy): Eukaryota > Metazoa > Chordata > Mammalia > Primates > Hylobatidae > Nomascus > Nomascus leucogenys. The sequence goes on along the minus strand of NC_044401.1, from coordinate 68,074,476 downwards.
TAGTGGGAATGTCAGCTTCCCCCATGCCAGGCAAGCAGCTTGTCCCCTTATCCCACAGAGAAAGGTGACTTCAGCTTCCACCCCAGCCTCTTCCTCCAAAGACGGAGAGCCCGGCCTAGGGTTGCAGGCAGCAGTGGTGCGGGCAAACAACAGGCCAGTGGCCTGTGGACACATGTACAGAGAACCCCTTCCTTGCTCCCTTAGCCAAAAGTGCTTGAAGTGGCCTCCTCCAAACCAGCTCCTTCAAGCTCTGACCACCCATTTCCCTGCTGCAACCTCAGAGGTTCCGCTTGCTCTCCAGGCAGGATCCCCCTGCTATAGAGGGACTGGGGAGAAAATGCTGGTGAAGGTGGCAGTGGGAGAAGGTGCTTCAGACAGAGACCAGAGGGTTAGCACAGGCGCTTCAGAATGCAAGAGAGGAGGAAGGATTACAGGGAGATTGTTTTCAGAATCATATTTTGCCTTCCAAGGATATCCAGAATCAGAGAGCTGCCAGAGCCCAAGTCGAGTCTGTCGGTGCCTTGCCTATACCCCATCAGCCCTCACTGCTCCCTGACACCCACAGGTTTCTTGGGCAAGTACCTACATCCCTCTGTGCATGGTGCCCTCTGTCCAGGAGCGTGCTTGGCCAGGGCAGGACGTGGAATTAGCACCCCAGGAGCAGCCACAGGGATACACAGGGGGAATTGGAGGCTAAACATGTCCCCCACTGTCTCCCAGGGTCCCTGATGGGATGGAGTCCCCGTCACCCAAAGCAGTGACCTGCTTATTAATGTCCCCTGCTTCCCACATCCTCCCAGAGTTTCCTGGGGTCACCTCCCACACGAACTACTGGTCCTCAAATCTTCACCTCAGAGTCTGCTTCTGAGGGAATCCAGCCTAACACAGAAGTCGTTCATTCATTCGTTCATGCATTCATTCATGCTTCAGGTCCTCGTTGCCTATCTGTCATTGTATGAGCACAAAAAGTTAGTTCCGTGGGCCTCAGTTTCCATCTCTAGAAAATGAGATTTGTTATTCAGGCAACAAACATTTATGGAGCCATGGAGGAACTCCACCTGCCAAGCCTGTGACAGCAGCTCCATCTCAGATATCTCTGGATATGAATAAAACAGATGCCTTTACTGAAGGTATCCCATGCGCCAGACCCTGTGCAAAGACCTCCATGGGCATTCTCTTCCTTCCTACTCACAATGACCCAGTAAAGTCGCTATTATTAGACCCCTCTCACAAGCAAGGAATTGAACTCTCAGGGAGGCTAAGTGTTTTTCCAAAGTGACAGGGCAGTCAGTAAGTGGCAAAGCCAAGATCCCAAGCAAGGTCTCTGGGAATCTTCAGCCTGGTAAACCTTGACCTAACCACCAAGCTGCACAAATGCTCATTCTCCCCTCGAACCACCAGCTGGTGCAGAGCCTCGAGGAGCCAGGTTCCTCTCACCAGCCATGCAACCACTGTCATGTTTTCATCCAGTGGCTAATGGCTATTCATGATTCAGCCTGAAGTGGAGGAGTTAAATGAAAAGGGCTCAGGCTCAAGAGTCAATTACTCATTCTGTGACCTTGGGTAAGTCAGTTCACCTCTCTGAACCTCAGACTCTTCATCTGTAAAATGGGGTGGTGGTGAGGGTTGGGTCTTTGTATTCTGATTATAAACTAATGCCTTTTGACTATTATTATAGAATTGAACTCAGACCCAGCCGGGCACGGTGGCTCACACCTATAATCCCCCACTTTGGGATGCCGAGGCATGCGGATCGCATGAGATCAGCCTGGCCAACATGGTGAAACCCCGTCTCTACTAAAAATACAAAAATTAGCTGGGCACGGTGGTACACAGCTGTAATCCCAGCTACTTGGGAGGCTGAGGCAGGAGAATCACTTGAATCCAGGAGATGGAGGTTGCAGGGAGCCTAGATCATGTCTCTGCACTCCAGCCTGGGTAAGAGCAAAACCCTGTCTCAAAAAAGAAAAAAGAAACTCAGACCCAATTTGTCAGACTCTAAACCCTATATTTAAAGAAACACCACCACCACCACACACACACGTTTACCTACATATCAATCTAGATGAAGTTATTGGTAAAGGCAGTGTCTAACTATCTTTCTAGAAGTTTCCAGAAGTGTCTGAAAATTAATGGGATGGATTCTGAATGCTTTTCCCATAGAAACAGTGTTCCCAGCCTGCAAAAGCTTCTTTAGGCCACCATGTGCCTAAAGGCTGGCTCAGAGGCCCACATCAGCCTCACCCCACCACCAGCTGGATCTTCTTATAAGAGAAAAGACTGGGTACAAAAGGCAAACTTCACAAGGCCAAGAACACTATAAGCACGAAGTTCAGGGGCCTCCAAAGGAGGAGGGAGGAGGGATGGGCAGGACCTTCTAGACAGCAGTGACTAGTGATGTCCATCTGAGTAACAGAAGGCTCTGGAGGGAAGGAAGGTCTGACTCTGTCACTGTCTAGCTGGGTGACCTTGGGCAAGTTACCTCTCTGAACCTCAGTTTCCTAATCCGTGGAATGAGATAACAATACCACCAGCAGCAGGCGGTTGTTGTGGGGATTAGATGAGATAATGTGTGTAAAGGCCTCAGCTCACCACCTGTGCCCGGTTAAGTGGTAACTCTTGTTGCCTAAGTCAGTGAAGGATGCAGCAGATCACGTTTTCCAAAATACATAACTTCGGCACTCTTCCACCAGGAGGCGGAACCTGGGTTCTCTCCCTGGAATCTGGACAGGCTTGTGGTTACGATGGAAGTGACACTATGCAACTTCCAAGGCCTGGTCACAAAAGATAATGCAACTTCTGCCTGGTTCTCTTGGGATGCTCGCTCTTGGGACCCAGCCACCATACTGTGAGGAAGCCCACACAGCACATGGAGAAAATCCAAGGTCCCTAACCCACAGCTCCAGGCTGAGCTCCCAGCCAACAGACAGACCTACTTGCTAGCCACAGCCACACGAGCGAGCCGTCTTGAAAGTGTATCCTCCAACCCAGTGGAGCTGCCTCAGCTTCTGTCAAATGGGAACTGAGAAAAGCCCTCCTCTCCATGCCCTGTCCAAATTGCAGATTTATGAGCAAAATATATGATGTCGTTGTAGGCCACTGAGCTTGGAGGTGGTCTGTTTGCAGCAGTAGATAACTGATTCAGAGAGGATAAGGGGCTGCCCAAGGTCACACAGCCGCTCAGTGGAACCCAGTCTTGAGCCAAATTCCCCAGCATCCTGGGGCAATTCTTCTCCCTTTCACAATCCCTATTTAACAGACAGAAAAGCAGGGCTCAGAGAAGTTAAGGAATACACTTAGCTTAGAAGTTAGGGTCACGAAGCAAGTGTTCTGGTTTAATTGTGCTCTCTCTCAAAGATGTGTTGAACTCCTAAACTCCAGAACCTCAGAATGTGACCTTATTTGGAGATAGGCTCTTACGGAAGTAATCAAGTTAACATAAAATGATTAGAATGGGCCCTAATCCAATATAACTGGTGTCCTTATGAAAAGGGGAAATGGACAGAGACAGACATGCACAGAGGAAGACAGTGAGAAGACACCAGGAGAATGCAATGTACAAGCTAAAGAACGCCTGAGGCTACTAGACGCTAGCGGAGAGGCATTCTGGGAAGGCTTCTTGGAGGAAGTGACACCTAAGTCCGGAAGGATGCATAGGAGTTAGCTGAGAGATGACGGGAGGGAAGCATATTCTCTGTAGAGGGGGCAGCTTGGGGTGCCAGGAGTCCTGCTGTAAGGACTGAGAAGCTTGCGGTAGCTGGAATGGTGTGCATGGCAAAGGCCTGGGCTGGAGCAGTGCCCGGAGGCAGGATGAGGATGGCCTTTGTTAATTCAGCAGGCAGGCCGTTTGGATGTCATCCCAGGGCAGTGGGGAGCCATCTGCCTTTTTCTTCTGAGCCTTGTCACCCCAGCGGGAGTCCTCTAAGAGCATTTCACACTGTGGCCTGGCCCTCCTCCTTGGAGCCTGGAAGTGAGAGAAATGGTGGGTTTGTGCTCAGCAGGAGAGGAGCTGCCTTTGCAAAGCCCCCTCGGGTCTGGGAATTAAGGGCTTCTGCTGCCGATTTCCACCCTGCAGCCCTTCAGAAAGTGTCATCACTGCCAAGTGCGATTCCAAACAAAGAGAGGCCTTCGCAGAGCCACCTGTGGGTTGAGGGAAAGCTGGAAGGCTGGGGGGCATCACCGCGAGGCCCTCGAGGGCTGCTCACAGGAATCTCTCCTGGGGGTGGCCCCAAGCTGGAGTCCTCTTGCCGCCAGCCCCAGAGGCACTGGGTGGAATCTTTATGTTGTTACTGTTAATAGAAAGGGTTTCTGGATAAAGACACCCTCCTACCTCCTAAGGAGCCCAGGGCCTGTAGAGAGTTGTCATTAAGATTGCTGTTATCGACAGCAAGGTCCACATGATGTAGAGATTTGGACGCTGTTCTTCTGCGGCCTCCCCGACGCTCATAAAAGATAGCTTCTCTGTGTCTCCCAAAGCCTTCTCACACATTCCTTTCAGATATGAATTGCTCAGCCAAACCAGAGCTTTGGACGTGTCCCTGGGGCCTCCCCAGGCTAAGGAGTGCCTCCACCCACCCCCCCAGCTTCTGGAGTGCCTGTGCTTCCACCAACATCCACTCAACTCTTCACCAATCCAAAGTCAATGAATGTTGCCAACAAACATGTCAGGTAACCAGTACAAGATAGAGCAGAAGCTGGGAACCTGGGATAACTGGGGCAGGGAAAACACCTCTCCACCCTCCCCAAAGGCCCCAAAGACGCACACGTGGCTTTCAGTACCAGGGTAGGCATTATGCCACCCTATGGGCCTCAGGAAGTCAGCCAGTTCTGGCTTTTCCACTCACTACCTGCGGCTTCGGGCATATTACTCTAACTCCCAGAACCTCAGTTTCTTCCTCTGTAAAATGGGCACAGCACGGGCACCAACATCATGGGGCTACTGTGAGGGTGCAGGGTGATAATGTTAACAGAGTACCCAGAGTGGTATTGGGCACTTAGGAGCCCTCGGTGACTGGAAGCTGCAATAGGGCAGGGGGTCATGGAGCCAGGTGAGAGAAAGGGCATGGAAAGAAGCTTCTAGAACCCCCTTTGGCCTGGCTACCAAATTGCATGGTGAGAACAAATGAGCCCCAAGTCAGCAGTCACAGGAGCTACCAGATGCTGCCCTGAGCCCTCTCCACGTGTTCTTCGTTTCATCGTCACCCAGACCCAAGCAGATGCGCTCTGTTATCCTCTCTATTTTAAAGAGGAGGAAGCTGAGGCTCCTAAACCCCAATTAATGTGCCCAGTGTGATCACAAGGCTAGTAAGTGGTGGAGTCCAGGTGCTAGAAAGAGGTCCAGAGATCCCCTCTGCCTAGAGTGCGGCCCACTCCAGCCGAAAGCAGCCCCAGTCAGCCTGAGATGAACAGCTCTCCCCTCGGGCTCAGAACTCCCAGCTGCTTCTCTGAGCTGGACTCCTGCCAGTGTTCGCCCAGGTAACGAGATTGCCTGGGGAGCCCTGCTTGACTCCAGGGGAAGCTGGGGGCGGGGGTTGGGGGGGGGTAAGGGGGGGCCCGGGCAGAGAAATGAAGTGAGCAAGACACCTCCCCTCTCCAGCCTTCCCTTGCTCATCCCTCTCCTCCAGAGAAGCTGGAAGGAGGAGCTGCTGCAGAAAGAGTCCACACCCAGGACACTGCGCTCAGGCTCATGCCAGGAGGGCCTCCCCCGCCCCGGCCCCCGACCCCAGCAAGGGCGGCGACAGGAGGCGGAAACCCTGGGAGCAGAGGGGGAGGGGCCGGCCCAAGGAGTGTCTGAGCGCCTTCTCCCAGGCTGCCTGGAACAGGATGTTCCAAAACGAGGAGGCAAGCCACGAAGCAGGGCGTGTGTGTGTGCGTGTCTGTGGAGCATCTGTGTGTGTGTGCGTGGTGTGCGTACGTGCATGTGGTATATGCATGTGTGCATGTGTGGTGTATGTGCCCTGTGTTGTAAGCGCACGTGCATGTGGGAGGGTGTGGTGTGCCAGGGCTATGTGTGAGTGTGGTGTCTGTGTGTGACGTACGGCATATGGGCATATGTGATGTATGTGGTGTGTGTGGGTGTGTATATGCGTGTGGTATGTGCACATGCACACGGTGTCTGGTGTGTGGCGGGGAGTGTTTGTGTATGTGTGGTGTGTGTGCGTGTGTGTGAGCGTATGTGTGTGGGCCTGTGTATGTGTGTTGGCATATGTGGTGTGTGTGGTGGAGGGAATTATGATTGTGTGGTGTGTGTGTGTATAGCGTGGGGGGTGTTTGTGATTTGTGGTGTGTGTGTGGTGGCTGTGGTGGGGGTGTTTGTGATTGTGTGGTGTGTGTGGGTGTGTATGTGTGTGGCGTCTGTGGTGGTGTTTGTGTGGTGTGTGTATGTGCGTGGCGGGGGTATTTGTGATTGTGTGGTGTGTGTGTGGTGGGTGTGGTGGGGGTGTTTGTGATCGTGTGGTGTGATGTATGGGTGTGTATGTGTGTGGTGGGTGTGGTGGTGTTTGGACTGTGGTGTGTGTGGGTATGTGTGGTGTGTGGGTGTGTATGTGTGGTGTGTGTGATGTGTGTGAGTGTGTATGTGTGGTGTGTGTGGTGTGTGTGGGTGTGGTGGGGGTGTGTGTCATTGTGTAGTGTTGTGTGTGGGTGTGTATGTGTGTGGTGTGTGGGGGTGTGTATGTGTGTGGTATGTGTGGGTGTGTATGTGTGTGGTATGTGGGGGTGTGTATGTGTGGTGTATGTGGGTGTGTGGTGTATGTGGGTGTGTGGTGTGTGGGTGTGTTTATGTGTATGTGTGGTGTGTGGGTGTGTATATGTGTATGTGTGGTGTGTGTGGGTCTGTATGTGTGTGATGTGTGTGGGTATGTGTGTATATGTGGTGTGTGGGTATACATGTGTGTGGTGTGTGGGTATGTGTGTGGTATGTGTGGTGGTGTTTGTGACTGGTGTGTGTATGTGTCTGGTGGGAGTGTTTGTGATTGTGTGGTGTGTGTGTAGGGGGGGAGGGACTGGCACTGTGGAACACCAGGACAGGATCTGAGTGTGGGTGGGCTAGGTTCACCTATGTAGAGCAAGGCGGAGGTGAGGAGGAAGTGGAAGAGCAAGAGGAAAGGGAGGAAGAGGAAGGGGGAAGGGAGGGAGGAGAAAGGAGGAGGCCAGCGATTGCAGGGGTATCTCATACTCTCACTCTCCCCTACCTGGGGACAGCAGGGGTGTTGGAAAGGGCACTGGGGGTCCCTGCTCTGAGAAAACCCTCATGGAGCATCCAGGTGGTGGGACTGGAAAACTGGCCCAAGGGTCTTCTGCCCTCTCTCCATGGCCATCAGCCCCATGGCCTCTCTGGCTGACAAGGGGGTTCCCCTGAACTCATATGTCAACTTAATTGCCTCCCCCTGCCCCTATCCTTCCTGATGAATAGGAGTAGCTGGCTGACTGTGGACCACTTATTCTGGACATCGCTGAAGAGGGTCAAGGCATACTTTCGGTTTGATCTAGGGTTTCTGTCAGTGATCGCTAGTGATTCATGTGATACTGTTAAGAAGTCAGTCAGGGCCTTGGTGTTGACAAGGTTAGATGATTGACTGACTGACTGACTGACTGACTGACTGATGGTCACTGTGGGTTTCTCTGTGGCTGGCTGGCTGTGATCTGGACTGACCAGGCCATGGACTGTGGGAGCTTGTGAATATGACTGGGCCAACTGCAACTGGGCTGATAGATTCAGTGGATTGAACCTGAGTGGTAAGGTGACAGGTTGACAAGGAGACCAACTCGTTGACCACATACACGATTGACTGACTGGCCAGCTGATGACAATGGGTTTGGTGTATGGTTGACTGGTTGGTTGTTTAATTCAAACTGACTGGATAACTAGGCAGCTTACTATGACTGACTATTGTGACTGCCTGCCTGGCTGACTGAGGGAATAACTGAGTCAGTGTGACTGGCAGGCTGATTCAGACTGACTGGATGTCTGGATGACTGACTATGATCTCCTAACTGATAGCCTTCAGTGATGATCTTGACTGACTGACTAGCTGGCTCTGGGATTGGCTGTCTCTTCCAGACTGACGAGGTAACCGTGGGTCTGACTGTGACCCCTGAGTCTTGACTGACCACCTTGAATGCACGCCTGACATTTTGAGATCAACTGACTGGCTGGTTGCCTGGTGTTTCATTGTGGCTGTGGCTGAACAAGCCACAGCCTATGGCTACCTGTGACTAACCATAAAACTGACTACACCAAACTCACAGGACAGACCGGGTGGACTGACCACCTGCCTTAGTCATGGAAAACTGACTCTGGCTGACTCAACTGCCAGAGACTGACTGAGATGAACAGGCCAGCCGAGAGACAGCTGGGTGACTCGTGGTGTGAGTGGCTTTGTCTGACTGGATGGCTGTGATAATGTAACTGAGTCTGGCTGTGAGACAATAACCTATGGATTGACTAACTTGAATGTGTTGACTGGGTGGCTGATTCTGATTGGCTATGTGGGTGACTGATGACTCCTGGCTGACTGGCTAACCCTGCCTTGACTGACTGATTGATGGGCTGACAGATCGAGTTTGACCCGGCAGCAGGAGACCTGCTGACCACGGCTGTGACTCACTGTGTGAGCGGCCATGTCTGACTGTGTAACACAATCTGACCAAGAGACAATGACTAATTGACTGACCAACTGACTGAGATTGGCTGGGTGTCTGACTGACCAGCTGTGACTGCGATTCCTGATGTGAGTGGGTGTTGACTGGGTGTCCCTGACTCATATAGGCAAGTCTGGCTGTGAGACAACGGCTAACTCCCTGACTGGCCGGGTCTGCCAACTGGCTGACTGCTTGAGGCTGGCCAACAGACCAGCTGACCGTGCCTGGGACTCACGGTGTGCGTGGCCATCCCTCACTGTGTGGCCCTGGCTGTGTCTCGGAGTCTGACTGTGAGACAAGGACGGACTGACTGACTTTCCTGGCCAACTGCCTCCAGGTAGCCTGTCAACACAGTCCCTACCCTTCCCAAAACCATTAAAGTGCTGTAGTGGGAGGTGGCCCAGCCTGAGGGCACAGAGCAGCTTCTGTGGAGCAGCAGGGAAAGGAAGAGGGAAGCAGGAGCCCCCGGAGGGAGAAGAGGAGTAGGCCCTGCCCAGGAATGGGCCACATGGAAAGTTCTCCACCTCACCCTGGCGGGGGCTGGGTCACAGGCACACATTCTTGGAGCTGTGTTTTGGCTCAAGTCTTATAGCTCCTTTGTTTGGGGGGGAGGGGGGAGGGGAGCTGAGGGAACCTATAAACATATTGAGCCAATAACTCACCTACAGGACTCCAATTATACGGCTGGGGGAGGGAGGATAGCTGGGTGGGGGCGGGGTGGGCCCACTGGCAGCCATTTATGGGGCTTGGATTGGGGCCAAATGCTGCCCTAGAAAATCCACGTCTTGGAATGCAGGGCTGGAGAAGCCTTAGGAAGGAGCAATGTGTCTGTCAGTCACACCTCTGTTACCACCACCATTTTATAGCTGGGGAAACAGAGGCCCACAGCCCTCAAGGGCCCAGGGCATTTCCCACACCCGGCCCCCCCGGGGCTGTCCCCCAGAGCCCGGGCAGGTGGTGAGCCTCAGCCCTCCCTTACTCTTCTGCAAGATGCTGGGCAGCAGACTTTGGGGGGCAGGGTCGATGACCTTGGGCAAGTTACTCCATCTCTCTGAGCCTCAGTTTTCTCATCAGTTAAACAGCTGTTTCTGATAGAAGCCATTTGGCAGACCTCGGATTGGGTGCCCAGATGCCTCTGTCACCACCTCTGTGGTCTCCAGCAGGGAGCTTTGCATTTTGCGCCTCAGTGTCCCCACTCACAAATGGGAACTGGCTCAAGAAAGGCACTTACTTCATAAGCTTGTCATGAGGAGGAAAAACACAATCCACATGAAGACTTCAGCTCGGTGCCTGGCACGCAGTAAACAACCCAGAAATGTGAACCTGCACCATGATTAATCCTCATCTCTTGGAAGGCATTAGGATTAATCAAGATCTTTGACGCGCATGTACTTGGGAAGCCATGACGTTCAGCCCCAAAGTGTTGGGAGGCAGCTGCACAGCCTGGTAACGGTGCCACCGATGAGCCCAGCTGGGCCCTCTGCAGCCACCCTGAAATGCCACCTGCTTCCCCAAAGGGTACTACAGACCCTCTGGGGGGGCACCAGCTGCTCCTGACACCACAGCCACTGGGGCCTGGTCCCCAGGGACAGGGAGGTAAAAACCAGAGGAAATTTTCTGAGGTTCCCCCAGGTAAGAGCCAAGGGCCCAGTTGTCACGAATAGGCCTTGGTGGGGACAGGAGCCTCTTCCAGGAACGCCCAGGGTCTCAGGCCCTCCAGGAGATGAAGAAAAAGCCAGACTCTTTTCTGAAGTTGAGAAGAGTGAGGGCAGCCAGAGAGGCAGAATTTCCCCAGGAGGCTGAGAACCTGGGTGTGGGCCCAGGAAAATCCCTCCCACGCTAACACTGCTGTCCTGTTCTCAAAGGGCTGCTGGGGAGGTGAGCTCATTTGACCTTCACAGCCACTTATAACCGTAAATTACAACGCGCCAGGTAATAAAGCATCCCCAAGGTCATAGCCAAGGAACTTCAGGGCCACCTCCTGATGCATTCCTTCCTCTTCATTCCTTCATTCAGCAAGTTTTTATGAGCATTTCTTCTGTTGAACCAGGCAGAAACAACAGTGATGAGCGCCTGGTCTCTGGCTCTAGGGGTGTGTAGTCGGGAGGACAGCACAGCAGAGGCTTAAGACCTCAGATTCAGGAGCAGGCAGACCCATTCTTGAATCCTAGCTCACATGTTTACTAGATCTGCAACCACGGGCCAGTGGCTTTGCTCCTCCAAGCCTCGATTTTCCTATCTGTAAAATGGGAATAGTTATGGCACCAATCTTACCGGGTCATGGTGAGGATTTAACAAAATATTCAATAAATGCTTAGAAAATATGTTCCAGGGAGCTATGAGTGTGTCCCTTCTGCCCCACAATTCCTTCCTCATCTGTAAAATGGGCATAAGGCCCTACCCTACAGGGTCACTGTGAAGAATTAATGAGCACTTAGCACTGTTGCTACCACCTCGCACAGCTCTAGTGGGTGCTGTTCACACCAGGGTTGATCAGTCACGGCCTGTGCAGCTCTTCACAGTGGCCCTGTCTGGCAAACAGTAAGGGCCCCATAAACGGGGAGCTATTTGTCTTACTCTTAGAGGGGAAAGCAAAGTAGAAAACAAGTATTTAAATGCTAAGAGTGTGCAAGGGCTCAGTTAGGGTACAAATCCAGAAGCAGGAGCTCCACTTACCTGGTGGGGTGATGAGGAAGGGAAAGAAGGGGTCAGAGCCATCTGGGGCTTAGCCAAAGGATGGGTGGGGCCAGATGGGGGAGCTCCTGGCAGAGGGGAGGGCCTGTGCAGAGGCCTGGAGGCAGGAGAGAGTGGAGCCTCCAGGGGCACCTCGGACCTGCCAGAGGGGCTGGAGCTGGAGTCCCAGGGGTAGCCTGGTTCTCAGGCCATCCCCAAGCCAGCTCTCCCTCCTCAGGCAGAGCTGCCAGGCTTCCTGTCCCCTAATTCTACAGGGCCTCAGTCAGGCACTCTCACGGTCCTGTTTTACAAAAGAAGAAAGGCATTCTTAGACTAGTTTCCTATTGCTGCTGGAACCAGTTGCCACAAACTCAATGGCTTAAAACATATTGATTCTCTTAGAGTTCTGGAGATCTGAAGTCTAGCATCAGGTGACAGCAGGTCTGCATTCTAAAGGTCTTCCTTCTGACGGCCTCAGGGGAGAAACCATCCCCTTTGTCTCTTCCAACTTCTGGAGGCTGCCCGCATTCCCTGGCTCATGGTCCCTTCCTCGGATCCCTCTAACCTCTTGCTTCCCTTGTCACATTGCCTTCTGTCCCTCCAGTCTCCTGCCTCCTTCTTAGACGGACCTTCGTGATCACGTTCGTCCCCCTGGACGATCGTCTCATCTCAAGATCCTGAGCTTAATCACATCTGCAGCGTGCCCCCTGCCTCAGGGCCTTTGTGTGTGCTGTTCCCTCCACCCGAAATGCGTTTCCCCCAGACATCCACATGGCTCATTTCTTCGCCTCCTTCAGGGAGCTGCTCATATGAAACCCCTCGCCCCATGCTTGACTTTTCTCCATCCACTCATCACCAACTGGTGTATTAGAAATTGATGTATTTCTTTATTTTCTGTCTCCCCACAGGTATATTATAAGCTGCACAAAGACTGGGACTTTATCTATCTTGTTGACTACCATCTCCTCAGCACCTAAATCAGTATCTAATATCTAGCAAGAACTCAAAATAAATAATGAGTGAACAAATGGGGCTACTGAAACTCAGAGAGGTGAAATGACTTGTCCAAGGTCTCAAATTAAAAAGTGGCAAAACCAGGGATTTGAACCCAGGTAGGCCTGACTCCAAAGCCTTAATGGTTTGGCTCAGTGATGCCTGTCAGCTTCTTAAAATGTACTTATGTTGGTACCAGGCCTTCAAGGCCCTTCCCTCTGCCTTCTCCTGGTGGAGGATGTGGGCTCCTCTGTGACTCACACTAAGAAATAACACCGAGAGAAATCGTAATAGTTTCTCTTGGCCCAGAGCATTAGATTTTACAAGAGACTGAGGGCACTGCGAGAGCAGAGAGCCCACCTGTTTTACTTGGCATTGTCTAATCAGTACCAGACACACAGTTGGCACATAGTTGGTGCTCACGAAATCTTTGTTAATAAATGATGAATGACTCTCACTTGATTGTACAGAGAAGATCTGCTCTATATGTGTCTATTCACTTATTCATCTATCATATATCTAGCCATCCATCCATCTTCTATCTCTCTGTCTGTCTACCCATTCTTCTGCCCATCCATCCATCCATCCACCCACCCATCTATCTATCTGTCTGTTTCGATTTTGTAGCAGTTCCTAGACTCACAACATTTACCTAACCATGGGACATTCAACTGGAAGAACACAGAATTCTGAACAAGGTTCCCCTTCTTCCCAAACTCTACCGTGGAGGTCTTTGCTCTGGGAGAGCAGGCTTAGGAGAAAGTGAACTTTAGGAACCCCCATTTTTCTGCTCTAAAGTCCTAGCCGCATTCCCTGCTTCTGTGCCCATCCCTCTTGCTTCTGTCCCTCTTGGTTTTGTGATCGGTCCCACCCACAAATGCCTTAGGACTAGGCCCCTCCCACCTCCCCTGAAGCACCTGGTGTCAGAGGTCGGGGACCATAACAGTGACCCTGAGGACCGGAGGTGAGAAAAAGGCCCCACATTACCCTTCCTGCCTCTCAGCCTGAGCTGTGCCCTCTAAATCAGCCAGAACATGTAGACCAATGTGGTCTCTTAGACTCCCCCGAACACTTACCCACATTTTCCCCACCCACCTCTCTCTTCCGTACCTACCTCTTCCTTCCCCAGGTGAGATTTTTGAGAAAAACTGACCCTTATACTTCTCTATAGTTTCCTTCCTACCAAGCTACCGGAAAGAGAAGTCTTGAAACCCCCCGTGTTGGGAGAGGAAAAAAAGCAAGAAGAAGTTGTAAACAAAGATTAATTAAACCTCATATGCAGCCCAGAGGAACAGCCTAGGGCAGCCGCTGCAGCTGGAAAGATATTCCCCAAAGGGGCACAGGATGACAGGAGGGCCACTTGGGCTGGCAGGCAGGAGGTGGCAGACGCTACACTGAAGAATAAAGTTTCAGGACAAATCTTGCCTTTGAGCAAGATTTGAGGAAGATATGTTGGCACACCCAAGGAGGAAGCTCTAATTCATGTCACTGTAGCATTCATTCAACTCCATACACAGACGTTCCAACCCACCACTGAAGTACTACAATGACCAGCACTGGTGAACTATACTCACTCCAAGTCTTCGCTTTATAATTGTGATGATCATCCCAGCTGGATGTAATAATAATTAGTGCAGCCACTAGTGTTGTTATGGCCACTGAGAGTCGACCGCCTACCACGGGCCAGGGCTCCGCGCTCAGAACTTTATTTCCATTAACACTCAGAAATTTCACAACATCTCTATGAGGTAAGGTGTGCCTGTTCTACAGAAGAGAAAACTGAGGCACAGAGTTATGTCACTTGCCCTGGACCACAAGACTCTTCTCATTTCCATTTTATAACAGAGGTCAGCAAAGCACAGCCCCCCCAGGCCAGGCCAGCCACTGCCTGTTTTTATAAAGTTTTATTGGCACACAGCCATGGCTGGTGGCTCATGTATTACCTCTGGCTGCTTTGGGGCTACAACAGCAGAGAAGTTACCGCAGAGACTAGATGGACCCCAAAGCCAAAAATATTTTCTTTCTTTCTTTTTTAATTGAGACAAGGTCTGGCTCCATCACTCAGGCTGGAGTGCAGTGGCATGATCTCAGCTCACTGCAACCTTCGCGTCCAAGGCTCAAGCCATCCTCGCACCTCAGCCTCCTGAGTAGCTGGGACTACAGGCACTCACCACCACATCTGGCTTATTTTTGTATTTTTTGTAGAGACAAAAAATGCAGGTTGTCCAGGCTGGTCTCAAACTCGTGAGCTCAAGTCATCCATCCGCCTTGGCCTCCCAAAGTGCGTGTATTATAGGCATGATCCACCGTGCCCAGCCAAAAGCCAAAAATATTTTCCATCTGCACCTTTAGAGAGAAAGGTTTCTGACCACTGCCCTATAATTTATTCTCTGCTGGTCCCCAAAGGGATCTTTAAAAATGCTGACTCAAGTCATGGCACAACGTGTTTAAAATCTTTTGAATAAAATCCAAATTCCTTCCCACAGCCCATGAGGCCAGTAGGATTCAGTACCTCTCCCACTCTCACCCCCACTGAGTACATTCCAGCACTGGACATTTTTCCATTTATGAGCTGGACTCTTTCTAACCTCAGGGCCTTTGCGCATGCTGCTCCCTCTGTCTGGAATGCTTTTCCTCCAACTCTAGGTCTCAGCTCAAATACCACTTCCTCTGAGAGGCCTTCCCTGACACTCTCCATCCCCACACCCAGTCTATTTCCTTTCTAGCAGTGATCACAGTTTTTGTCATTGTTTTATCTGTCTAATCTCTCCGGGCTGCAAGCTCCTGGCGCTGTGTTACTGTTGCTCCATCACACAGTAGGTGATCTATGAATATCTGTCGAGTGAATGCAGCACTGGCATCCAGGCTATGGGACTCCCAAGTCACATGCCTGATGCAGACCCTCCTCTCCTCTCTTCCTTCCCCCTGCTGCATTCAGAGAGCAATATTCATCAAAGTCTGCAGAGGAACTAGATAACTCCAAAGAGGTGGATAAGCAGGCCCCCACCCTCAACAGATTCCCTGAGGACCAAACCCTCCCAGCTCAACCCCTTTCCTCCTTCTTCAGAAATGGATGACCAGAGCGAACAGGCCCCCAGGATGGCTGCCTGGGAGCAAGCCGCTTCCCCAGGAAGACTCTTGCTGCTCCTCACTGGGCCAGGTCAAAGATGCCCCCAGTCCTCATCCCTTAAGGGGCCTCAGGACATAGCGAGGCTTCCCTGGAGAGGGCAGCACTGCAGAACAGGGATTGGTGCCGAATAGGGACCAGATCCAGGTATAGCGGGTTGAGCGGTGGCCACCAAAAAGACATGTCTAAGTCCTAACCCCTGGAGCCTGTGAATGTGACCTGATTATGTTTGAAAAAAGGTATTTGCAGATGTAATTAAATTAAGGATCTCAAGATGAGATCATCTTGGATTACCTGTGTGGGTCTTAAATCCAATGACAAGCATCCTTTTAAGAAAGGGAAGAGGTGAAGATACCGACGCAGAGGAGAAGGCCATGTGAAAACAGAGGCAGATATATTGGAGTGATGGGGCCACAGCCATTGGGAAGCCTGGAGCCAGAATCTGGAAGAGGATAGGAAGCATTCTCCCCCAGCGCCTTCGAAGGGAGCGTGGCCCTGCTGACAACTTGGTCAGACTTCCGGCCTCCCGAACTGTAAAAGAATATTTTTCTGTTGTTGTAAGCCACCAGTTTGTAGTTAATTTGTTATGACAGCCACAGGAAACGAATACCCAGGGGAAGAGCGAACTCACCTCTTGCTTCAGCCCATGAAGAGCATGCTTCTGAGAACCACAGAATTTTCTGCTGGAAGGAACAGCAGAGCTGAGTCACCCGACATTGCCTAAATCCCGGCATCCCGGCCCCACCTGACTGCTGTTTCTACTTCCACTCACCACCCTGCTGCTCTTCCCTTAGCATTTGCCTTCCAACTGACCTAACTTTTTCTTACTGAAATGTATTTACAGGCTGGGAGCCATGGTTCATGTCTGTAATCCCAGCACTTTAGGAGGCCGAGATGAGTGGATCACTTGAGGCCAGGAGTTCGAGACCAGCCTGGCCAACATGGTGAAACCCAGTCTCTACTAAAATTAAAAAAATTAGCCTGGTGTGGTGGCTATGAATATTTGCTGAGTGTAATCCCTGCTACTCAGGAGGCTGAGGCACGAGAATCGCTTGAACCCAGGAGGCTGAGGTTGCAGTGAGCCAAGGTCGCGCCGCTACCCTCCAGCCTGAGCAACAGAGTGAGACTCTACGTAAAAAAAAAAAAAGCCACATAAAATATTTACAAATAGAACTTTATGTCACTTATCAGAGGGAGAAGCAGCACCGCATACATTCATTCACTGCAACCTCTTATTCCGTCAACAAAACATTTGTGAAGCACTGACTGTGAATGGGGCACTATTTAAGGCTCTGGAAACACAGTAGGGATGAAGCAGACAAAAAACCCCCGTCCTTGTGGAGCTTGCATTCTCATGCAGAAGAGGCTGGGAATAGCTGCTGACTTGAGTCTATAGCTGTTAAGGTTAAAAATATTCCTTGGGGCCAGGCGTGATGGCTCATGCCTGTAATCCCAGCACTTTGGGAGGTCGAGGTGGGAGGGTCGCTTGAGCCTAGGAGGTCAAGGCTGCAGTGAGCCATGTTCATGCCACTGCACTCCAGCCTGACAACAGAGAAAGACCCCGTCTCCAAAAAAAAAAAAAAAAATTTCCTTTCTTGGTATGTCCCCTGATTGTCTGTGACCCCCGCATGGGGCAGTGCTCCCAGGGAGGGAGTTGAGGGCAGAAGCAGCATGGAGGCAAAGGCCAGGGTTTGAATTCTGGGGGTGCCACTTGCTGCTCTGTGCCCTGGGAACCTGAGATTTCCCTCCAAGAAAGCTGAAGGAGTCTCTAGGGCCCCCGGTCTCCTGCCGCTAAGGGCCTGCAGTTCTGTGAAGGGGAAGAGCTCCTCCTCCAGGAGCAGGGCGGGGCTGGTCTGCAGGGCGAGCACAGCCACATTCCAAGGTGGGGGTGCTTGTCATGCGGCATATCACAGTGCAAAATCTGACTAACACACTTTGAAAGTCTGGGAGTTCTTCCATTGAAGGAGGCCGCTACTCTTGGAAGTAAACAGTCTGTCAGGAAGTGGGTCCTCTGAGCCGTGGCCACTCTATATTCTTCCCAAGATGCCCTAGGAACACAGAAGGGCTCAACCACCATAATTCAACCCCCACCCAGCAGAGTCTCCAGAAGGAATTTCAGCATCTTTTCTGGAGCAATCTGCCCTACCCTGCATCCTGAGTCTCCCGGGATCTTTACCAGCTGCGTGGCCATAAGCAAGTTAATTGCCCTCTTTCAGCCTTAGTTTCTTCACCTGTAAAAGGGAATAATACTAATCCTTAGCTTTTGGGGGAACTAATGGACAGAATGCATGTAAAACACACATTTATAGCACCTGGCACATGAGAAATAGATCAAAAAATGTTAGGTTTATAATTATGTATTTTTGAAATTGCTAGAGGAGCAAAAATGCATTTGAATGTTCGCTCTGCTCCTCTAAGCCTTGGGAACACCATGCAATTGGCGTGTCTGTTCTCCGGAGCAGACAAACCCCCAGGTGCCTAACCTCAGAAGAGGCATCTGGGCCACTGAAGAAGCAAATTTTGATTGGTTTTGTTTTGGTTTGTTGGGTTTTTTTTCCTCCCTCAATTTTTGGTTTCTGTTTTAGTTACTTGAAATCACACAGCCGATTTATCTATTTTGATTGCTCTTCACACAAGTAAAAATAAAACAAAGAAGTGCGAACAGTGACAGCCTTTGCTACCACTTTACTCAGGACAAAGAACCATGGCTAGAAGAAAAGTCACAATTCCATTAAGTGGGAAAACACTGAACTCTCATGCTTCGTTTCCATTGGAAATTTACTGTGAGGTGGCATTTTCATGCCAATTGACAAACCAGCCCCCAGTTCAGACTCCTTCAGGCTCTGCCTTCCTCGGCCTCTTGTCCCCTACTGTGCAGTGTGGAACTTGGAACGAAAATAGTGATCATTCTCAAATTATTATAACAGCAGAATACCCACGTATTGGGCGCTGACCAGGTACCAAGCACCATGCTCAGTGCTCGATGTGCTAAGTGCTTCATTTAGTTCTCACCACATTGCTGGGAGGCTGCTATGCGTTCTCTCTCTCAGCCAAGGAAACTGCCACTCAGAGAATGTAAATAATGTGTCCACAGCTAGATGTGGGGAAGATCTGGGACTTGAATCCAGCTCTACTTCCAAAGCTTGTGCCCCAAACCCTATTTTGGGCCACAGAGCATGGTCCATGGTCCTGAGGACTCTGAGGTCCTGAGTCCTCAGAGGAGGCTGGGTAAGTGACAATCATCTCCATTATGTGCGGAACCCCAGAAGGCAGCTCAGCTCCAGGGCCTGCCTTCTTCTATTTATGCATGATCTGTCCCAGCCTGTGAATTGGCCCCATGGCTCCCCTCATGTCCTGGAAGAGGTGGATCACAAAGCTGCAGCTCCTTCAGGCCCCTCTCTGGCCACCTCCAGGAAAGAAAGGAAGAACCTTCTGCCCTCACAGCAAACTGCCCAGTTCCAGCCTTGGAGGCAGGCAGCCTTCTCCACTGCCAAGGGCACTGAGTTAGGAGTGGCACAGCCACATCTGACCTCTTCCCGGCCGTGTGGCCTAATCTCCCTGAGCCCCAGTTTCCCCATGTATAAAGCAGTGGGGACAAACTTGTCTCAGCGGTTTCCAGACATCGTCAGGCAAGGAAAGCACTGATGAAAGCGCTCGCAGATATCTGTGTGTGCAAAACCAATGAAAGAGCAGCTGTTCCAGATAAAAGAGGCCTGGGTTTTGGCGCCCCTCAGTCTCCGCGGGGAGTAGTTACGATACTCCGGACCTAGCCCATCCCGGAAGCCCCACCCAGCTCTGACTTTCTGTGAATCCTGGATCTTGACACAAGTCCCACCAGAAAGGTTTTTCTTCCCAAATGTGCTCATCAAAACTCTTGGGGTGCAAGAGACAAAAACTCAATTCAAACCAAGTTAAGCAAAAAGAGAAAGGTATGGGCAAGGTCCCTAAAATTCCACTTTGTCTTTTCTCAAAATCGAGCTGATCTTTATAATGAGGAAAGCAGACGCTGTCACTCCCCGGCTTAAGGCCTTCTTACATGGCTTTCCTTCTTAAATGGACCTGGGGAAAGGTGTGAATGCCTTACTTTAACCTGTAAGTATACGCACATTATGGTCCCTGATTCTCACACCAACCCCATTTTGAGCCTTTCCTGCCTCTGGGCCTTTGCACATCCTATGCCACCTACCTGAGATGATCGTCCCCTATCTCTTCCATATCCAGCTCCTTCTCACCATTCATGCTTCAGCTCAAATGGCAGCCCTTCACAGTAGCCTTTCTTGTCCACCCCAACTTAATTAGCCCACCCTTTTTACCGCCAATCGCTCCTTAGCACCTCACCTGGCCTTATTTTCTTATCACACTCTGTAATAGTCTTATCTATTTGCTCACTTATTTACTGTCTGTCTCCTCATTAGAATGTCCATTGTATAAGGCAGTTTGCATTGCTTCCTGCAGTATTCCTGACATCTCACACCACGCTTGCCCATGTCCAAGCGCCCATAAATGATTGTCAAATGAATGAGTAGATGATTAACAGTGACGCCCCATGCTTTATCAAGTTCAGACTCCTCAGATTCAACATGTACCTATAAACCGGATCCTCTTGCTTCTCTCAGTGAGAAGCCACACCACCCAGCCCCATCTGTAAGCCTGTCCATCCCTGGCACCTCCCTCCCCTCCACACGTCCTGCCAATCTACCCCTAATTTCTCAAAGCCATCCACCCCTCTCCATCTTTTCCACTCCCTTTGAGACCAAGCTCTCATCTCTCTCTTGGGGCACCTGCAGCAGCCTCCCTGAGATCTCCGGAATCCCTTCTTGCCCACTTCCAACCTGATTGCCCCAGTGCTACCCTGAGAGTGTCACCCTCTGCTGATAAGTTATCAGTCTGACCATCTGGTACATTCCAAAGAAGCTCAGATGCCTTCCCACGGGCTGCAGGCTCCACATGGCCTGGCCTCCCGCTGCCCCTTGCAGCTCAGAGCACTTATCACAGTTGGTTCATACATTTACACTGTGAACACTGGATCGAGTCTCTCCCCTGCCTCACTATACACTCCATCGGGGGAGTGAACTTGTCTGGCTTTGCGGTGTTCCTGGCATTTGGTGGACGTTTGCCTGATAAATATGGGTAAATGAATAAATAAATAAATGCTGCTGAATACCTATATATATGCCAGATATTAAGCTAACATGGAAATAAATTATTTCATTTTTTTCAACAATCTTAGGAGGATGAATGATTGATTGAACAAATGAATGAATGAACTATGAACTAACAAGGGAGGAGTCACCATCCAAAAGCACACAGGAGGCCAGACATGGTGGCTCACACCTGTAATCCCAGCATTTTGGGAGGCCAAGGCGGGAGGATCACTTGAGCCCAGGAGTCTGAGGCAGGCCGATCACATGAGGCCAGACTGGCCAACATAGTGAAAACCCATGTCTACTAAAAATACAAAAATTAGCCGGGCTTGGTGGTGCACGCCTGTAGTTCCAGCTACTTGGGAGGCTGAGGAAGGAGAATTGCTTGAACCCAGGAGGCAGAGGTTGCAGTGAGCAGAAATTGCACCACTGCACTCCAGCCTGGGCGACAGAGTGAGTGAGACTCCATCCCCCCAAAAAAGATATACAGGAGCCAGCAGGGCATGTAAACAAGTGAGAGGAGAAGCGCCGGTGTAAGGTACTCACAAATGGATGGTACCATGGCAAAACGAAGTGCCATGGCATCTGTTATGGGCTGAATTACACCCCCCAAAATTCACATGCTGAAGTCCTAACCCCTGGTATCTCAGAATGCAACCTTATTCGAAGATGGGGACTTTACAGGGATAATCAAGTTAACGTGAGGTCATTAGGGTGGGCCCCAACCCAGTATGACTAATGTCCTTATTAAAAAGGGAAATTCAAGCACAGACGTGTACAGAGGGAAGACAGTGTGAAGACACAGGGAGAAGATGGCCATCTACAAGAAAAGGAGAGAGGCACAGAATAGATCCATCCCCTACAGCCCTCAGAAGAAACCAACTCTGCCCACACCTTGATCTCAGACTTCCAGCCTCCAGAACACAAGAAAATTTCAGTTGTTTACTCCACCCAGTTTGTGGTACTTTGTTACGGCAGCCCCAGGGAACAAATACAGCATCCAAAGGCATCCACGTTCAAAAGCGTTTTTCAACCCTGGCTAGGCCAAATAAGATTTGTCTGGAGGCCACGTTCTGCCCGAGAGGGCACAGGTGGCAACCCCTGCAGCCTGGAGAGTTCTCAGAGCACACCCCGTCCACCAGGGAATTGGCGCTGTGGGAGGCTGAGGTCAAACAGATCAAATGGGAATTCAATTATGGTTTGGAGACGAGTCCATGAGGTCACAGATTAAATGAGGGCAGGGACTGCAGCCTGGGCCTCGCTGTGGTTTTCATGCTCCGGGCTCCAGAAGCTGCACTGCTGCCTGTCACAGAGCCGGACGAGGCCCAGCCTGCTTGTCACATAGAGGAGAAACCGAAATTTAAAAAATAGATAGGTCGGATCAGTTTATATGTGGCTGTGGACTAATACCCCCAGCATATGGCAACCAATACTCCGCGAGGCACATTGGAACTCCTGTAATCAAGTATCTGTTAATTATTAAAATTGAATCTATTTTTCTACCCTTTATTTAGTTGAGAAATCTCACATTACACAGAAAGGTTAATTACAAACCGACTTCAAGAACCCTTTGTTGGAAGCTTCTGTTTCAGTTTCTCCAAGATGAGTCCTTGAACTCTGTATTTGGGAATGCAGACACAGGCTGGCTTAGCAAAATCGTTTTCTCCTTCTAGCAGACCCCAGATGTAGCAAACCTCTCAGATGGCTCCATGGAGCTGGAATTAACCAGAAACCACTTCAAAACACCCATAACCATCTAAAATGTGGTTTTGTTGCTTTTTCCATTTAGAACAAAGACCACCATCTTTTCAACATGCTGTCCTGGTTGCAAAAGTAAGAGGGTCTCAAGTTCTGGGACCCCAATGGGAGACACACAATATTCCAGTGGCTACACCAATTAGGTCTGCTTGCTCCCAGCTTTGGGGAAGGTAAATGGCCTATTACTTGGCGGATAATGCATACCACATGGCATTCCTTAGCCTCAAGGAAGCCTCAGAGGCCTCGTATTTCTAGAGATAACTGGAATGGCAGGGTGCAGAGCAGGCCTCCAGTACCAAGGCTGAGCTTCTTCCCCACCATAAGCTCTTCTTCCCTCACCAAAGAGCCATGGCCCCATCACACCCTTCCCAGATTCAGTTCTCTCCAGCGATGCTTGGAAACGTCCTTGCAGTAGGTGGAGGTAGTACTGGTTTATGTCTACCTGACTACTTTCTGCTTTCTCTGCCCTCTTTAACTCCATGTGTCTCCACGTGGTCTCAACAGGTTGTTATTATGATGCCCAGACCCTGGGCATCATGGGTCCATGCCCCAGACCGTGCCAATCATAGGGCAACTGTGTCTCTCTGTTTGGTTCAGGGATGGGCACATAACCCACATTCCCTGGGATTCAAAGCTAATGTGTAAGAATAGTCCTTCTGCTACTCGGAGAGGCTGAGGCAGGAGAATGGCGTGAACCCGGGAGGCGGAGCTTGCAGTGAGCCGAGATTGCGCCACTGCACTCCAGCCTGGGTGACAGAGCGAGACTCCGTCTCAAAAAAAAAAAAAGAATAGTCCTTCTTTCTTTTTTTTCTTACATTTTTGTGCTATAGGGATATAAATTCATGCTTCTAAGCACCAACTGTCTGGCCTGATGGAATATTCCTGGCTACAGCTGGATCACAAAATAAATAATAATAATGATAATAGCAAAGACGTATTTAGTATTTACTGTGCCTAACACTATTTTAAGCACATTACACATATTACCTCACTGAATCCCCACAAGCCTCCTCCTCCTCCTCAACACTCTTATCACCACCCATTCTATGTAGATGAATAAACTGAGGCATAGAAAGGCTAAGCCACTTGCCCAAGGTCACATAAGAAGTAAGTTTCAAACCTAGGTGTCTGGCCTGAGAGTCTTTACTCTCAACGGTTACCAGAGAGTGAGCAAGGGAAAGAGGAAGGGATGACATCAATTAAGCCCCTGGATCCAGCCATACCTGAAGCTACCCCTGGATTTCTCAGGTAACACAAGCCAATTCATTCCCTCTAATCTGCTTTGTTTTACTGTATCTTACAACCAAAAGAATCTTGCTTAATACACACTTCTAACATGTTCTTCCTGGGTGGAAGATAGGCTAAAAGCATCTTAGTGTTTCCCATAGTCCATTTAGCACAGAGCTCCTATAAACACAAAACCCCTTCCTGTGGTTCTATTAGTAATTTCATTCTGCAGACTATGAAACTACGAGACCCAAAGAAGTTAAGCTACTTGTCCAAAACTATAGAGCAAACAAGTGGCAGATATGCCAGAATCCATTCAGGTTTACCTGACTCACTGTCCATAATCCTCCTTCTGAATCTATAGTGTCATTATACTGATTGTAATGCATAGCCCAACTACTTTAAAAATTAACATAAAGGAGGCCAGGCGCGGTGGCTCACGCCTGTAATCCCAGCACTTTGGGAGGCCGAGGTGGGTGGATCATGAGGTCAGGAGATCGAGACCATCCTAGCTAACATGGTGAAACCCCGTCTGTACTAAAAATACAAAAAAAAAAAAAAAAAATTAGCCGGGGGTGGTGGCAGGCACCTGTAGTCCCAGCTACTCAGGAGGCTGAGGCAGGAGAACAGCATGAACCTGGGAGGCAGAGCTTGCAGGGAGCCGAGATTGTGCCACTGCACTCCAGCCTGGACAACACAGCGAGACTCTGTCTCAAAAAAAAAAAAAAACTAACATAAAGGGCTGTAGTAGGAATACAGAAGCCAGGACAGTTAAAATTAGGCTTAAAAAATATATCAGCACCACAGCAAAAGGGAAAAAATTTT
The DNA here is from genome assembly GCF_006542625.1 of Nomascus leucogenys. NCBI lineage: Eukaryota > Metazoa > Chordata > Mammalia > Primates > Hylobatidae > Nomascus > Nomascus leucogenys. The sequence continues at coordinate 68,050,086 of NC_044401.1, read as the reverse complement.
ATTTAAGAAAACAGACTAATTTATATATGATTCACATACCATGCAATTCAACCATTTAAAGTGGACAAGTCAATTATTTTTGTATATTCATGTCAGAATGTACAACCATCACCAAAATCAATTTCAGAACATTTTCATCACCCTCCCCAAAGACACTCTGTGCCCATTAGCAGTAACTCTATGTTTCTCTCCAAATCCCTCCCCAACCCTAAACTACCACTAATCTACTTTCTGTCTTTACAGATTTGCCTGTTCTGGACATTTCACGTCAACAGAGTCACGCAATATGTGAGCTGTGTGTCTGGATTCTTGTACTTAAAATGTTTTCGAGGGTCATCATGTTGTGGCATGTATCAGTACTTTCTTTCTTTTTATTCCCAACATTGGAATTTATATGATACATTACATTGAATGCATCCATTGATGAGTTGAGGGATATCTCAGTTGTTTTCACTTTTTGGCTATTATGAATAATTCTGCCATGAATATTTGTGTGCAAGTTTTCATGTTTTTATTCCTTGGTTATATACCCAGAAATTTCTGGGTTCCGTGGTAAGTCTACATTTAACATTTTGAGGAGCTTCCAGACTATTTTCCAAAGTGGCTGCACCATTTTACATTCTCACCAGCAACGTATGATGGTTCCAGTTTCTCTACATCTTCAACAACACTTGTTATTGTTATTATTATGTGTCTTTTGCATTTCCCTGGTAGCTAATGAGGTTGAGCATCTTTTCATGTGCTTATTGGCCATTCGTATGTAATTTTTTAGAGAATTGTCTATTCAGATCTTTGGTTCAATTTTTAATTGGGTTGTCTTTTTGTTTTTTTGAGACAGGGTCTCACTATGTTTCCTAGGCTAGAATGCAGAAGCGATACAGCTTTGAACTCCTGGCCTAAAGTCATCCTCCCTCCTCAGCCTCCCAAGTACCTGGGACTACAGGTGCACACCACTAATTAGGATGTCTGGCCCATCTAATTAGATTGTCTTTTTATTATTGAATTATAAGGGTTCTTTATATATTCTATAAGCAAGTCCCTTATCATATGATTTGCAAATATTTTCTCCCATTTCATGAGTTATCTTTTCAGTTTCTTGATTGTATCCTTTAAAACACAAAAGTTTTACATTTTAATGGAGTCCAATTTATCAATGTTTAATTAGTTGCTTTTGTTTTGGTATAATGTAAAAAAAACCATTGCCAATCTAAGGTCATGAAGATTTATCCTTGTTTTCTTCTAAGAGTTGTTTTTTTTTTGTTTTTCCTTTTTGACAGGGTCTCACTCTGTCACAAAGGCTGGAGTTCAATGTGATCACAGCTCACTGCAGCCTCAACCCCCTGGGCTTAAGTGATCCTCCCACCTCAGCCTCCCAAGTAGCTGGGTCCACCGGTGTGCACCATCACACCTGGCTAACTTATTTATTTTTATTTTTTGTAGAGATGGGGCCTCTCTATGTTGCCCAGGCTGTTCTAAGAGTTTTATAGTTTTAGCTCTTACATTTAGGATCTTCATCCATTTTGAGTTCATATTTTATACCATGTGAAATAGAGATCTGTCTTTACTCTTTTGCATGTGGATATTCAATTGTCCCAGCACCATTTGTGGAAAATATTATTCTTTCCCTATTGCACTGTTTTGGTAACCTCATGAAAAATCAATTCACCATAAATGTGAGAATTTATTTCTGGATTCTCACTTCTATTCCATTGATCTACACGTCTATGTCAGTACCAAGATTGCCTTGTTTACTGTTGGTTTGTACTAAGTTTTCAAATCAGAAAGTGTGAGCCCCTTAATTTTCTTTTCGTTTTTTTTAAGATTGTTTTGGCTATTCCGAGTCCCTTGTATTTCCATACGACTATTGGAATCAGTGAGTAGGGACTGTGTTGAGTCTGTAGAGCAATTCAGAGAAGTCCTGCCATCTTACCAATATTAAATCTTTTGGTTGGTGAACATGGGGTGTCTTTCTATTTATTTAGGTCTTTTAAAAATTTCTTTCAGCAACGTTTTATAGTTTTCAAACATAGGTTTTGCACTTTTAAATTTTATTTTATTTTATTTTTAAAGGGATACTCAACCTGAATTTATTTCATTTATAAAAATAATATGTATTATACATGTATTTATAAAAATGACAATATATACATACAAGATCTGTATGCTGAAAACTACAAACACTGATGAAAGAAATCAAAGACCTAAAGCAATGGAGAGACATACTATGTTCATGGATCAGAAGATTCTACAGAGTAAAAACGTCAACATTCCCCAAATTGATAAATAGATTTAACACAATTCCAGCAGGATTTCTGTTGCTGCTGATGTAGACAAGTTAATTCTAAAATTTGTATGGAAAGGCAAAGACACTGGAATAATCAGAACAATTTTTGCAAAGGAGAGTAAAATTGGAGGAAGATAATCAAAACGATGTGGCATTGGTGAAGGGAACTATTCATATATCAGATAGAGAGTAAGGAGTCCAAAAACAGACCCACACAAAGGAGGTTTTGGACTTCCTTGTTAAACTTATTCTTAAGTATTTTGTTCTTTCTGATGCTATTGTAAAATGGAATTGTTTTCTTAATTTCATTTTCAGATTTTTCACTGTAAGTGTATAGAAATACAAGTGATTTTTGTATATTGGTCTTTTATCTTGCAACCTTGCAGAACTTGTTCATTAGCTATGATAGGTATTTAGCAGACTGCTTAGGATATTCCATATACAAGATTATGTCATCTGCAAATAGAGATAATTTTACTTCTTCCTTTCCATCTGCATGCTTTTAATGTCATTTTTTTGCCTAATTCTTGGATTCCTGGCTAGAAGTCCCAGTACAATGTTGCACAGAAGTGGCAAGAGCACTTCTTGTCTTCTCTCATTCCTGATCTCAGGGGAAAGCATTCAATCTTTCATCCCTAAGTGGGATGCCAACTGTAGGTTTTTCATAGGTGCCCTTCATCACATTAAGAAAGTTTCCTTACAGTACTCATTTGTTGAGTGTTTTTTTAATCATAAAAGTGAACATTAGTTTTAAAAAGAGACCTTAGGATTTGCAGGCAAAGATGAACCCTTGAACACTGGTCATTTTGTTCCCTCCTGGAACCACTTAAACTAGAGTATTTATTTTTTTCTTTACTGAAAAACAAACAAACAAAAACCCCACAGGACTGGGAGAATGGAGAGGAGACAAGAAAATATTTTAAGCTGAAAATAGATGGGTAGGCAGGCACTGCCTTAAGAAAGCCAAATCCTAAGCCAAGTTGTAAAAACTGAGAATCAATGGAATCTTCCAGAGCTCAGCAATTTGTTGCTCTTATAATTCCAGAAGTGGAGGTGAAGGGTGGGGAGGACTAAATAAGGAGTGAGTTAAAGCTGTTAAAGGAGTAGATGGTATACATACACTTCACAAAACAAAAGATTCAACACAATTCAGGAGTAGATGGTTTCCCAGATCTGCTCCTTAGGCCCAGCCCTCACTTCAGGTTGCAGGAAACTGTCCTCCCCAGTCCACTCTGGGTGAGGCATTGCCCTCTGGAGAGGGTGACACAGAGGTCCCCAGGGCAGGATGTGTGACTTCACATAATGAAGACTGAGACTCCAGACTGCTGTCCAGGCAGGAGACTGGAAGGGCTGACTAGGCCAAGGGGGAAGACCTAAAGACATTTATATTTGGGTTTCCCCAAAACACAGCCCACCACATCCCTCTAAGTTTAATGCCCTCTGCTCTTGGTGTTTTCACCTTTACTGTCCTCCACACTTCTTTCTTTTCTTTTTCTTTTTTTGAGACGGTGTCTCATTCTGTGGCCCAGGCTGGAGTGCAGTGGTGCCATCATGGCTCACTGCAGCCTCGACCTCCCAGACTAAAGCAATCCCCTCACCTCAACTTTCTGAGTAGCTGGGACTACCAGCGTGCACCACCACACCCAACTAATTTTTAAATTTTTTGTAGACACAAGCTCTCACTATGTTGCCCAGACTAGTCTCGAACTCCTAGCCTCAAGCAATCCTCCACTTTCACCTCCCAAAATGCTGGGATTACAGGCATGAGCCACTGTGCCTGGCCCTCCTCCACTGTTAAATAGGAGATTTAGGAGATTTAGACACACCTGAGAAAATCCTCTAACAGGACAGACATGAAACAAGGAACTTGACAACAGAGACTAGTCTGGGAAAAGAAAGCTTTGAATATTTGCATCATTAATTTTCTCAGAGAAATGAAAGAATATATTGCAGGTATGAAATAAGAAGAGGATGTAACAGGGCTGGGAGTGGTGGCTCACCCCTGTTATCCCAGCACTTTGGGAGGCCAAGGTGGGTGGATCACTTGAGGTCAGGAGATCGAGACCAGCCTGGCCAATATGGTAAAACTCTATCTCTAATTAAAAGGAAAAAAAAAAGAGAGAGAGAAAGAAAGAGAGAGAGAAGTAGAGGTGACCAAAAGGATATGTAAAAATGAATGGCTCTTGGAAATTTGAAACATGATGGAAGAAAGGAAGAACCTAATAGTAAGAACTAGAGGCAACAATGAAGTATATTAGTTTGCTAAGGCTGCCATAACACATGTGAAAAGAAAAACTTTAGGCAAATTAAATTTAATGGAGTTTAATTGAGTAAAGAACAATTTGAGGATTGGGCAGCTCCTTGAACCAGAATATGTTCAGAGAGACTCTGGGGCTGCCACATGATGGGGTAATATTTATGGAGAGGAAAGTGAGATACAGGAAATGGAAGTGAGGCACAGAAACAGCTGAATTGGCTATAGCTGGGCGTTTGCCTTACTTGAACATGGTTAGAGCAGCTGGCAGCCTGTGATTGGCCAAAACTCTGTGATTGGTACAAGAGTAGGTTACAGTCTGTTTCCACAACTAGTTGGGTTACAGTTCACTGTGTGCAGAGAAACCTCTAGGTTGAACTTGAAATATGTAAGCAGGCAGCTTTGGGCTAAAATAGAGGCCAAGCTTAATACAAGGTACCACAAACTGAGTGGTTTAAACAACAGAAATGTATCATCTCACTTTTCTGAAGGGGAAATCGGCAGTGTTGGTTCCTCCTGGGGCTGTGAGAGCCATCTGTGCCCTGCTCCTCTCTTAGTTCCTGGTGGGTTGCTGGCACTCTTGAGCATTCCTTGGCTTGTAGATTTATTGTCAGATCTGTCTTTATACGGTGTTCTCCGTGTGTGTGTGTTTGTCTCTGTATCCAGATTTTCCCTTTGTATAAGGGTACAGTCATATTGGATTAGGGACCTGCCCTAATAATGATCTCATCTTAACCTGATCATCTGCAAAGACCCTATTTTCAAATAAGGTCACATTCATAGGCAATGGGGGTTAGGACTTCAACATCTTCTGGAGAGACATGATGCAACCCATAACATGAAGAAATCTCCTTCCAAGAAGACCAAAAGCATAAAGAGATACACAAGACAACACAACACAAGACAGAAATTGTAAGAAAATTAGAGGAGATGTAATACCTGAGTATCTGGAGATCTAGGAAGAAAGCAGAAAAAAAATGAAGAGAAGGAAGTCATTAGTGAAATATTTCAAAGAAATTTCCCAACACTGAAGGATTGAAAGGGCCCATTGGGTATTTGGCACAGTGGCGAAAAGAGACCCACACCAAAGAGCATAGCCACGAAACCTCCATACACCGAAGACACAGAGAAGATTCTTTAAGTTTCCAGAGAGAAAACAATCTCCATGCACAGAATCAGGAATCAGAGGGCTTCGATTTTCTCATCAGTGTCACCAGCTGTGAGGAAGGAAAACCACTTCCTCCTGGGAGATTATGCCAGTCAAGCTATCAGTCAAATGTAAAGGAAGAATAAAGACATCATTAGTCTTGAAAGGTCTCAAAGAATGTACCTCCCACTCACACATCCTTTCTCAGGAAGCTACTGCACGATGAGCTCCACCAAAATGAGGGAGTAAGCAAAGAAGGAGAAAGACAGAGCCTGCAGGAAGTAGGAGATACAACACTGAAGAGAAGGAAGGGAGTCCCAGGATGACGGTCAAGGAGATCCCGCTATGAGAGCAGGGCCCCCCAGCCTGGATGGAGCAGGTCAGGAGGCTGTGCTCTGGGAGACATGTCTCCAAAAAGCTGAAACTGCTGTGATACCTGAAGCCAGTGAATCTGCTGAGAAGAAATGAGACTACTGGATGAATGTGCTGGGAGTCTCCACCATGGCCCACCTCATCCATTTTCTGCCTTTCTTTGGCCGGCAGCCTCCAGGAGGCTCTCTCTGCGGATTGAAACTCCTGGCTCCCTTACCTGGGTTCTGACTGAGTTTGGCTAATGGGAGGCACTGGGAAGACATGCGAGCAGAAGAAAAGAGAGAGGTCAAGCGTATTCCGTGCCTCTCCCTGACTGCTTTGATGCCACCTGGTAAGGCTTGGATTTGTGTCCCCACCCAAATCTCATGTCAAATTGTAATCCCCAATGTTGGAGGAGGGGTCTGATGGGAGGTGACTGGATCATCGGGGTGGACATCCCCCTTGCTGTTCTTGTGATAGTGAGTTCTTCTGAGAACTGGTTGTTTAAAGGTGTGTAGCACCTCCTCCTTCATTCTCTTCCTCCTGCTCCACCATGGTAAGATGTGCCTCCTTCCTCTTCACCTTCTGCCATGATTGTAAGTTTCCTGAGGTCTCCCCCACCATGCTTCCTGTACAGCATGCAGAACTGAGACCCAATTAAAACTCTTTTCCTTATACATTACCCAGTCTCAGGTAGGTCCTTACAACAACATGGGAACGAACTAATAAGCCGCCATTTCAGCAGTGGCTATGTCATCCCTCCCCAAACACAGCTCCTACAGGCATCTCCTCCGCAGCTCAATCTCCTAGGCTCCAGGAACATTATTTCCTCCACTTGCCCTTCAGGCCTGGCACTGTCAACAGCTTCCTACTGTTGCTGAAGTCCTGGGGTGCCTCTCCATCCTCGTCCACACCTCTCTCAACAGCCCCTTCATTTACAAACCCTTGGACTAAAACCTCTGTGTGAAATGCTACATCCAACCAGGACTCCAACTCACCCTGCCTGTGTTTGTGGTAGAATTGATGATAAAGAAGCAAACAAAAAAAAAATCATAAACTCTAGGAAAACAAAAATTGTGCAGGAAAGGAAAAACAATCACGGTTTTACCATAAAACACCACTGTGATGATGTGCACTAATAAAGTCAAAACAATAGAAATAGTGAATTTTGATTTAGCCAAATACAGTATAATAATATTGAGAGTTGGGCAGGGGGTGAGAGAAAAGTCTGCTTATATAGGATGAGGATGGGCAGAGGGAATAAGGGCTAAAATCTCATCTTCCATAGTGGAAAGTCAAGAGATAACAAGATGGAAAACACAGCAAGGAGCTCTAGGCATGATTCTTAAGAGATGTGGAAACAAGTACCAAAGAAATAGTGATACAGAACAGAAAATGTTCCTCTGAAGAAGCGGAGAAGGGAAGAGGGTAGGGCTGGGGACTGGGGCTGCTATTTTCGTTTTTCTTTCTTTCTTTTATTTTCAGACAGGGTCTCGCTGTTACCCAGGCTGGAGTGCAGTGGCTCAATCTCAGCTCACTGCAGCCTCTACCCCCTGGGCTCAAATGATCCTCCCACCTCAGCCTCCCGAGTAGCTAGGACTACATCTGTATTCCACCACGTGTGACTAATTTTTTAATTGTTTTTTTGCAGAGATGGGGGTCCCACTATGTTGCTCAGGCTGGGCTCAAGCAATGTTCCTGCCTCAGCCTCCCAAAGTGCTGAGATTACAGGTGTGAGCCACCACACACGGCCAGTTTTTCTTAACGTATTGCGATGCTTGGGCTGTCATAACAAAATACCAAAGACTAGGTGGCTTAAACAACAGACACTTATTTCTCACTGTTCTGGAGGCTGACCGTCTACGATCAAGGTGCCAGCAGGGCTGGTCCCTCCTGAGGCCTCTCTCCCTGGCTCTCAGATCATTGTCTTCATGCTGTGTCCTCACATGGCCATTCCTCTGTGTCTCTTCCTCTTCTTACAAGGACACCAGTCCTATTAGGTTAGGGCCCTGCCCTTGTAACTTTATTTAACCTTGATCACTTCTTTAAAGGCTCTGTGTCCAAATACGGGTTTAGGGCTTCAACATATGAATTTGGTGGCGGTAGCTGGGGTGGCAAGGACACGATCCAATCCATTACACTTAGCGTGCTATGTGGATCTAGGAAATTCTTCCAACTATGGGTATGTTAAGCAAGGTACATCCAGGGAGCATGAAGTATGTGTTAAAAGCATCCTGATATAAAGGCCAGTACTGGGGGCATAAAGAGGCAGGCCCCTAGTTTGGCTAATGGTAGACATCTGTTAAACACACCCATTTTACTAGTCTTGTCTTTTGCCCATCACAAAGACTCCCAGCGTCCAAGTACCTCTACCTGGTTTTGATTTTCTTCCAATTTTAACAATGTGGCAAGAATGGAAAACCAGGTTTTTCTGTTCAGCATGTCTCCTTGGCTGCAGAGTGTTGAGTACAGTGAAATTGAAGAAGCTGGGTTAGGTTTAATTCCTGCTCATTTTTGATCAGTTTCTGTTTGCATTCTTGTATCCCAATACAATGGTGTGGTAGATCGATTAATGCTCAGAATGTGTGTTTCCTCTCCCTCTGGCACCCTTCTCATGGGATCCCAGTCTTCTGTGGTCAGGAGTGACCGTGTACTTCTTAGGCTAGTAAAATGTGAGCAAAAGTGATGCGTGTCACCTCTAAACAGAGGTTGAAGAGGCAGTGCATGGTTTGCTATCCCTTCTGCCCCAAGGTTGACAATAATATCACAGAGAGGTTGCTCCATCAGCTTGGGTTCCAGAGTAATGCACAGGGACACTGGCATGGATGAGAAACAAGCCTTTGTTGTTAGCCTTGGAGATTTGCGGTCATTTGTTACAGTAGCAAAACCCAGCCTCAGCTGATTGATTCTGGTGGGCATATGTTCCATTTGAAGCAGCCCAACAGTGCCCCGTTAACTTATGTGGCCATCACATTCTCTGCATTATACAGATTCTTTTTCAAGGAGGAAGCCATTTAGCGGAAGAGAAGTGAGAGCCATACCAAGATTATCTGGATCCTTTTTAGCTCGCAGTAGCACTTCCACTTAAGACCATGGAAGCATTCTAGACTCTAATAAAAATTACAAACCTGGCCAGGCACAGTGGCTCACATCTGTAATCCCAGCACTGGGATGTAGAGGCAGGCAGATCACTTGAAGTCAGGAGTTCGAAACCAGCCTGGCCAACATGGTGAAACCCTGTCTCTACTAAAAATACAAAAATTAGCAAGGCATGGTGGCAGGCACCTGTAATCCCAGCTACTTGGGAGGCTGAAGCAGGATAATCGCCTGAACCCAAGAGGCAGAGGTCACCCATTGCACTCCAGCCTAGGCAATGGAGAGAGATTCTGTTTAAAAAAAAATTACAAACACTGCCTCCAATAAAAATGCACATTTACTATCACACACACACACACCCACACACTTTTTGTGAAAATTTTCAAGAAGGAACTCGTGTCACAGACCCTCTGAAGCCATTCATGAATCCTTCATTTAAGATCTAACTTCACTCTCATCTTCGAAACCTCCCAGCAGCAGAGACTAAGTCGGCTAGCTGAAACCTAACATAGCACTTAAGACAATTTGCACTAGAAGACAGGGACTGTATTATTCAGCTCTGGATCAACATGGTAACTGGTACAAAGCAGGCAGTCAAAAATATATATTGGATTAAACATAGCAGCTCTGAAAAAAAGGTATTAATATGACCTGGTTGTATAGGAAAAATCCTCAAGGTCATCTAGTTATTAAGTGATAGGTGGATTTGGACCCCAAATCCACTGAACTTAAACCCTTGCATTGTCCATAGTTCCAAGCTACTCAAACCCAGGGCTACAGGAGGCTTCAGGAGAAATGTGGCCCATTTCTTTCTGGGGGGAGGGGAGCATCAGTTTTACTAGAAATTTTTAAAATCCGTTAATACTAACTTCATCTGCATATAACAGAAACAAAACTCAAAAGTAGTAGTGGCTTAAATAAAAGAGAGGTTTATTTATGACATCTGTAAGAGGTCAAATTGCTAGACAAGGCCAGCCTGGAACAGCAACTCCATGGGTTCACCTGGGACCCGGGCTTCTGTCGTTCAGCTCTTGCCATACTTAATATGTGGCTTCCATCCTAAATGTTTCCCTTATGGTCTAAGATCACTGGTAGAGTTCCAGGCATCACATTCAAGTTCCAAGCTGGAAAGCTAGAGGATGCTTGTCTCTCCACTTCCACCCCCATCATTCAGAACACTTCCCGGAAGAGACACATGGCACTTCAGCTTGCTTCGCATTGGCTAGAAAATGGTCACATGGCCATGCTTAGCTTTGTAAGGGACGCTGGGAAATGTTGTCTTCATCCTAGAAGGCAATCAGCCCGGCGAATCACTGGGATTCCATTATGAAAAAGGAAGGGAAGAAAAGACCAGGAGTGATGGCTCATGCCTGTAATCCCACCACTTTGGGAGGCTGAGGCAGGGGGATCACCTGAGGTGAGGAGTTCGAGACTGGCCTGGCCAACATGGTGAAACCCCATATCTACTAAAAATACAAAAATTAGCCGGGTGTGGTGGCAGGCACCCGTAATCCCAGCTACTCAGGAGGCTGAGGCAGGAGAATTGCTTGAACCCGGGAGGCGGAGGTTGCAGTGAGCCAAGATCATGTCATTGCACTCCAGCCTGGGCAACAAGAGCGAGACTTCGTCTCAAAAAAAAAAAAAAAAAAAAAAAAAAAAAAAGAAAGAGAAAGGGAAGGAAGGGGATTTAGAAAAAATTTAAATTCTCTACCATGTAGTAATTGAGAGATGTCATTGCTTTTATATTCAAGTACAAGCTCTTCTCGTCAGACAAATCTGGTTTTCAGCCTGGCTATGCACTAAGAGAAAAGCAGCTAAGCGGAGGCATACAAAACTCAGGGAATAAAATGTTACACCTTTCAAAGCGACACTGGATGGCTGACTGTCATCTCGGCTCCCCTCCTCCCAAACGGCCTGCTGCTGCTTGGGATGCAAACTCCCAGCAGGATGGCTGGCCCTGGAATGGGAGCACCTGTTCCCCAAGAGGACGGTGAGGTAGGACAGGGAGGAGCTGGAGAAGGGGGTGAGGGTATTGACTAGGTCACTATCTTGCAACTATGTCCTTTGATCAAAACAGCAGCAGAGGCTAGGTGCAGTGGCTCATGCCTGTAATCGCAGCACTTTGGGAGGCCTAGGCGGGTAGATCACCTGAGGTCAGGAGTTTGAGACAAGCCTGGCCAACATGGTGAAACCCCGTCTCTACTAAAAATACAAAAAATTAGCGGGGCATGACAGCTCACACCTGTAATCCCAGCTACTTGGGAGGCTGAGGCAGGAGAATCATTTCAAGCCGGGAGGTAGAGGTTGCAGTAAGCCAAGATCGTGCCATCGCACTCCAGCCTAGGCAACAAGAGCGAGACGCTGTCTCAAAAACAAAACAAAACAAAAACGGCAGCAGAGTCAATGCTGGTCTTCCACTGGCTTCTTGGGGTGCTGAGGTGATTGATTCTCATGCTTTTTAGAGGTCTTCAGGAGTATGTGTGAAAGACAGCCGCTGGCTCAATCTGCCAACTGCCAGAAACTAGCAAATGCACATGGAATCTGAAACAAACTAACAAACAAACAAAAAACCCTGCTCATGGGAGGGCCTGGGAACTCATACTTTGTCAATATATACCTCCCCCTCCTTCCAGCCCTCCCGAAACTAGGCACTCTGTGGAGTGCGAGGTAGGAAGGTAGCAGGCTTTTTCAAACTTTCCAGCCAAAGCACTATCAGGGCAGAAGAGTATACTAAGAAAGGAAATTTCTGAGTTCTTCCCTTTTGTTCTTAGAATACATGTTGAATTTGCATTTCACCAAACTCCATAATTTGGGCAGTGAGATCATCTACAGAGCTCCTGCTGTGTGCCAGGTGGTGTGCCACCTTCCCTCTCTTCCCCCTGGGGAGGGCCAGACTTTTCCAGGAAGGCGAGGGTAGGCACTGACGAGGGAATTACCCTGGCTCAGGCAGAGCAAGTGCAAGGCTGGGCTCGCCAAGTCCCAACACACCTTCTGGCAGCAGAGTCTATTAAGCAAAATCTTCAGATGTCTGGGTCGCGGGGCAGCCGGGGATTTTCGAAAGCACTGAAGTGAATGGTCACGTCAAGAGGCTGCCAGCCTCTCACCTGCTGTCAGGAAGAAAGGCTTCTGGTGTCCAGGGAGTCAAGAACGACTCACTTAAGCAGGAGTGTGACTAAGATGAGAGCGGATTCAAGAGCGCTACTGACAGCCGGAGTACACTGTTAGATCTCTCCCAGAAAATGATGGACGAGAAACCCACAAGGCGGGGAGTGTGGCTCCCTGCCACCGTGCCAGGCCAGGCCATGCTGTTGGCATGCAGATACTCTGGGAGCATTTTCCGGTCTGCGGTTAGGATGCCAGAACCTTCCCTCTTCTGCAGTTGGGATTGCATTTGATGGCTCTGAATGGTCCTATCTGTAACCACTAGGCACCTGAACATGAAATGAGCTGTCACTTTGCAAAGCTACAGTGGTTCCCATTGTGGTCCCTATGGTGGGAAATAGCAGGTTGCAGGACATCTAAGTTAGTACCCAGGTGGAGCAAGGGACTGTCATTTTCTGGGCATCTACCAGGAGCCAGGACCTCATCAGCTCACTAAATCCTTACAACTGTCTTCCCCTTCTACAGAGAAAAAAACAGAGGTTCAGAGAGGTTTAATGATGCGCCCAAGGTCACACATGCAATTTGTACCTAGTATGTCTTACCTGCAAGTCCCTTGCTCTGTTCTCTTAAGCTTTCACCCAGGCTATATAAGTTGGTGGAAGGTAGGTCAAATTTTTTTTAAGTTTTTAAAACACCATAGTAAAGAAAGTTAAATGGGTCTCTTTCCTGTAGCACTTCTGAGAGCCTTTGATACACTGATGATCACTGTGAAACTTCAAGAAGGCGTCTATGTTAAACAGTCATTGCCAAACACATTTGGCCAAAGCTAGGCATCTGGCCTACGTGATGTTTCAAGGAACACGCTTTGGGGCAAGCTGTGCATTCAGTCTCTTGAAAACTAAAAGCCAGGGCTCTACATTAGACAGCCTTGATTCAAACCGTGACTCCCCCACTTACTAGCTGGGTAACCTTCCTGTGCCCAAGCGTCCTCATTTGTAAAGCAGGGAGTTAGGATTCCTGCATTCCACAACTATTTATTGAGTTTTTACTAAGTCTCCAGACATGGAGGGCTGTATCAGTGCTTACCTCATAGAACATGACTAAGATGGGAGTATATTGCAGGGGTTAGCACACTTTTTCTAGAAAGGGCCAGAGTGTAAATATTTTAGGCTCTGGGCCGCACAGTCTCTGTTGCAGTGACTCCATTCTGCTATCGTAGTGGGGAAATCAGCCAGCCATAGACAATATATAAATGAATAAGTGTGCTGTGTACCAATAAAACTTTATTGACCGACACTAAAATTTGAATTTCATGTAATTTTCACATCACAATTATTCTTCAAAAATCATTTAATAATCATTAAGATTATTTATTTATTTATTTATTTTTTGAGATGGAATCTCGCTCTGTTGCCAGGCTGGAGTGCAATGGCATGATCTCGGCTCACTGCAACGTCCGCCTCCTGGGTTCAAGTGATTCGCCTGCCTCAGCCTCCTGAGTAGTTGGGATTACAGGTGCACGCCACCACACCCAGCTAATTTTTTGTATTTTTAGTAGAGACGGGGTTTCACCACGTTGGCCAGGCTGGTCTTGAACTCTCGACCTCAAGAGATCCACCTGCCTTGGCCTCCCAAAGTGTTGAGATTACAGGTGTGAGCCACTGCGCCCGGCCTAAATTATAATTCTTTAAATATTTTTTTCAACCATTAAAAAAATGTAAAAGTAATTCTTAGCTAGAGGGCTATGCAAAGACAGGCATTGGGATGGATTAGGCCCATGGGCTGTAGTTGCCAACCCCTGCTATATTCAATAGAGTCACTGTGAAGATTAAATGTGTTTACTACATAAGGCATTAAAACAGTACCAATAAAATGTGCCATTCTTTCTACTTCGATAAGTTTTGCTATGATGATACCAATCCATGTTGCATAGAACCAATGAATAACTGGCCAGGCATGGTGGCTCACGCCTGTAATCCCAGCACTTTGGGAGGCTGAGGCGGGAGGATCACTTGAGGTCAGGAGTTCGAGACCAGCCTGCCCAACATGGTGAAACCCTGTCTCTGCTAAATCCAAAAAATTAGCTGGGCATGGTGGCACATACCTTTAATCCCACCTGCTTGGAGGCCTGAGGCAGGAGAATCCCTTGTACCCAGGAGGTGGAGGTTGCCGTGAGCCAAGATTGCCCCATTGCACTCTAGCCTGGGCAACAAGAGCAAAACTCCGTCTCAGAGAACAAGAAAAACAAAAAATAAACCACTAATGAATAACGGTCAGAGGGCTGGGAACATAAACAAAGGTTGTAGAGCGAACTGTTGCTCCCACCACTTCTACTCACATGTGTCTCCATTTCCAGTTCACTCAGTCTCATCTAGGCCTAAGCTCCCACTCGAGATTTATCAACCTCTGCAGCAGAGGGGCGAGCCCAGCCGGGGTGTTGGCATTCCTGCCTCTGCTCAGCAGCCCACCAAAGTGGTCCCCATCTTGCCAGCCAGCACAGGCCACACGCGACACCACGACACGATTAACGGCATTAACAGCGCCGGAGGCCGCTGATTGTTCTAAGATGAATGGAAGCCACTTGCAAGTCTCCCTCTTATTCCCCTATTTGTTTGCTGCCTTCGTGTGCATTGTCAGGATGATTTCTACAAGCAGGGGTTGCTTGGAACTTCACAGTATAATTTATTAGAGGTTTCTGCCTCTTGGGAATGCCTTGGATTCACACATTTGCTAGATTGCTATAATTCCAACCAATAAGATAACTCTATTGGAGACTCCTCCAAACGGGTACCAATTCCTTTTAATGTGAAGAGGCAATGAATACAATTTATAAATCTGCCTGGCTCCCAGACACCGAGCGCTCCTCATTCTGGGGCTGCTGTGATGGCTGAATTACTCAGGCTGAAAAAATGATTCTCATCTAGAATTCACACCATGAGTGTGTTTGTGGCAGATCTAGGGGTTTGTACCTCAAACATCTCTGTGCAAGAAGCCTGCGGCATTTATGCACCAATGAAAAAAATCCCATTCTCAATTAAGAAGATATACATGTGTGTACGTATACGTGTATTTATGCACAACCCAGTAACTAATGCTTAGTAAGCTTCTACGGTGTGATCACGGCAGGTGCCGTGCACATCTCTACTTCTCCCATCAACTTTCACCTTTTACCTTTTCAATAATAACAGGACAGTAAACGTCATTTTTAAAACATCGAATGTTTAATGATGAAAGACCGTATTCATTACAACACTGTTTGTAGACATAGAAACATCAAGCAGGTGTCTAAAATCCCACTGGACTTTATTTACATGCAGGCTTTAACCAACTTTGCTCTTTGTTTTAGTACAGGAAAATTCATGAATTAAAACTTGAAAACACAATAAAACAATCACAAAACAAGTTCTCTTCATTTCCGGTGTCATCAGTGAAGCATCAGAATGAAAGTTCAAAAAAAGTTTTTGCTCCCTGTTGTTAAAAACATGGTAACACACAACCCACCTCTGGGAGCACTGCGCCATGATTCCTTCGAGCAGAGAACACAGCAGGAGCACATACACCTCTAATCCCTATTTGATAACTGAGGGAAATGGCCCGGTTGGCTGACTTGCCCAAGGACACCCAGGCAGTCAGAGGTAGGAGTCTCACCTAGTTCTGTGGTTTCCAGGAATCATATCCATGTGGTGTTCTACTCTGTTATTTGAGAGTCCCCGGTTGACAGAACCAGTGGGACAGCTTGGGCAAGTAGGTCCTGGTCTGGCCTGTAGGGTAAGACACTGGCAGGCCTTCAGGTCTGGGGTTTCAGGGCTGCATTGAAAGTTACAGTGCTCAATACTGGCCTCACTAAGAATCCCCTGGTCTGACCCTGTTTTGAAGAGGAAGTTGAACTCTTTGAAGAGTTGGGTGTTAGATATTTAGTTTTCTTCCTTCCTGACTCCTCCAAGCCTCTCAGCTGGCCTTCTTGGATTCATGCAGTTCCACAACTGAAGCATTGATTAAAAACTGCCTTGAAGCGTTTCCCAGTTGTTTGGGGTGGGTTTCGTTCAGGGAAGGAATGGCAAATGCGTTGCACTTCAGGAAGACATGCTAACAATGAGCTCTGAGGATTCTGAGTCTGGATTCAGCTGGAAAGAAGCGCTGTGACTGACTAGTGATGTCTGGCACAAGCTGGAGGTGGGTAGGGGGACAGTTGGGGTCAGTGTCACTTACTCTAGGTCTAGGTCAGGAGCACGTGTAGGAATGGGCCAATTTCAGCCTGTGCCCTCCCCTCCACAAATTCTTCCCTGTTATAACCAGCACTGCACTGATGCACGATTGGGACTGTATAAATGCTTAGGGACTGGATGCCTTACAGTAAGCCCCTACCCACCCTTGTAGTTAATGCGTGGAGAGAGGCACTATCAGGCAGAACATCACACCTGCATGTCTGCCTTCACTCCCCAGGCTTCCAGACACATCCTAGGATCCCGTCTCAGAAACTCAGAGCCCTCCTGCAGTATCTAGTTGTCTATGTCCATTGTACTTTCCTGACAGAAGCCCTAAAGACAGGCCGTGGGCTTCCTTCAGTGGTTAGCCAACAGAACCTTCTCAAGAGCTTTGATCCTAACACAAAGATGGCTCTAACCTTCCTTGCTACGGTTTGAAGGGTTAGGAGTGGCCTTCCAGAATGGCTGGGAGGTCAGGGGCATGCTAGACCAAGGGCCTCCTGGACGTCCCTTATGTTCTCTTCACTGCCCAAGGTGGAGTCTGGCTGGTTTCCATTTCCATGCCGCATGGCCATGAAATCAGAGAGCACAAGCCTGGGCCCTTGCTGGCTGAAGTCATCATTCCACCCTTGATCAAGAATAATTGAGCAAGAGCTGCTTCCATGATCCTGTCATACTCTAGCCATGGGATTTCTCAAAGGGGGTCTGGACACTTGGTGTCAACACTGGAGTTTGGCTGAGGACTAGAGAAAAGCTTTTTGCCTCCCTTTCCGTCCACACGACTGGAAAGAAACGACTTTTCCTCGTGCCTCCCCTGTAAAGGCCAAGTGCTTGCTTTGGTCCACACCTGGTATGGGAGACAATTCCCATCCTACTCCAAAGGATGGCACCAGTGCCACCAGCAGTGGGGGAACTCATAGCGAACTCCTCAGGCACAAAAGCAAGCAGAGGGGCATGGGGTTAGCAGATTGCATATCTGTATCCAAAATGGCCTGGGGGAAACATCAGACACCCCATCCAATCCCTGTCCTTCAACCCTTCCAGATCCTTTCCAAGACTTCTGAGGGGCCAAACTTGGGTCACGTTCAGTACAAAAAAATGAGGGCGAAGAATGGACTTGCTGTTTTATCAGAACAGACCCATTTTCAACTCAAAATCCTGCGCTATTTACACTCTCTTCCTTCCAGCGCTAGTTCAGGTGCAGACCCAGGACAAAATAATGGGGGATGGATCTTGACGTGTTTTAAGTGGTTTGTTAATTCTGCCTCAGCACCTGCAGCAGCAGGCAGGAGTCTCCGTAGCATGGGGCAGTAAGTGAGCTTGTGCGGCTTTTAAGTTAGTAACACACTTTATTCACATCTCTGAGACATAGTTCACCTAAATCCAGTTGGCCAGAAACGGGTTGTCTTTTGAGGATTTTCAGTCCTCAATTAGCAAATTTTAGCATCATCTCCATTTTCTTTCCTTAAATCCCATTTCCTTCCTTTACACATCATTGCAATCTATCGCAAAGGTTACACTTAGGAGACAGTTCATTTTCTTTCAAATTTTAATGACTCTTTTGCTCAATTTTGTCTTCTTTTGCATCTTTGAGGCATGTACTTAAGATACTCAGCTATTTCAGCTTCGGATAAGTTCTAAAATACAAAGTGAGCTTCCGATTCACATTGGAAATATTCCACAGGTTAAAAATTAACTATTATTCTAAGGCTACAATCTATACACACAAAAATAAAGATTTCCAATGTAAATTTTACTATTTTATTTGTGAAAAAACTACAAGCAGAATTCATAAATAGACATTTCTATTTAAAGCAGGAAAATGATAAAGTGGCTTCTAATAACATAGTCGTGCACATGCCAGTAACAGGAATATATTAACATCTTTTATTTGCTAGACAAAGAGCAGTGTCCAATATAAATTTCCCCCAAAACATTTAAGACCTGTGAATTTTTGACCAGTTCACAAAACCACCAACTGACACTTTAGCATGAAGAAAAAAACAAACCTAACAGACTGTCAGCTCTAAAGACATTACAGAGCAGAAACTTCCAAAAGCGTTATACAAGCTGTCTTTCTGGGCAAATGAAAAATATAGCTCGTATAATACATTAACAAAAATTCACAAGATAAGATTGTTTTGACATACTTAACAAGCATTCTCTATTTGTCTCCAACAAACAAAGCTAAGGAAATAATGTAACCATCTTTACACAGTAAATTAAGGTTACAAGTCATACACAAGAACAGAACTGCTTGCGCATTAAAAACTGTTCAGCTCCATTGTCATACTCTAAATGTTGGCTCTTAAACCATTTTCGGTTACATACAAGCAAAGGTTATTATATATTCAGCAATTAATAAATTTTCAATAATTTAAGATACGGTAGCTTACAAAAGTAGACTGAGAATGGTCTTGATAAGGCAGGTGAAACATCTTAGTGGAACTAAACTCACAGAAGCTTCTGCCAATGTTTTTAAATATCCAGACTGAAACTGAAAGGTTTTGATTAGAATATTGTGTGGGTGTCAAGATGTTTTTTTTTTTAACTGCATGACTCAAGCAGAGCAAGTCAGGTAAGCTCTGTGTGCATGCACACACGAGTGTGAAAGATTGCGTGGTATTAAAACAAATGGAAACTTGCAAGCATAACACTGTGCTTTTTGTTTGTTTAACCTGCTTTCTGTGCCACTGAATACCAAGTATTTCTGGTCCTCTTTTAATATATAGCTTTATAATCTACACTAGTGTTTTTACACGCCGCCTACTAAATGTAGGGCATACTGCAGACACAGGAAGTTACAGGAATTCCATTTCCAGAATACATGCCTGAGGGACGTCATCAATTTCCAAAATTAAAAGTCTGTAAAGTACCTACTACCTCACTACCCAACAGAATACACCACAGCAGCTAAAGGGCTGGCCCTGTAACATCTGATTGCTTAGATAACTCCCACTGTTAGCTGCGGTTTCTACGAAGCTGGTAATTTCATGCCACTTGTTCTAAAGCAATCTTCTTCCCCCTTCCTTCACCCCTCCCCATTCTTTAATTTATCACGGAGGCAAAACTGAAAAACCAAAACATTGGCATGAATGAATTAGCAGCCTATGAGTAGCTGGTTAATCAGCTTTTTCCACTAATCTATGGGGTCCAATCACTTTACATGAAACTAGTTTTTGAAAAAGTACAGTGTGTCTGAACAAAGTGCATACCAACAGTTATTGGTTCAAAAAGCAGTGCAACCTACATGAGTTTGGTGACATTTAAGTTTTTTTAAAAAGTTAAAAACAGCAATTTCTTAAACCTCTGGAAAATAAATATGGCTGACTAATTTACCCTCCCTGAGACCCTTAATAAAAGGAATATTAAAACTTTAGAAGGAATGTCTTTGCAATATCCCACTAATACTAAAATGTGGATTTAAAATTCATAGTCAAATCACTATGTATTATATATTCTGATGCTTACAGAAAGCATCTGATTTCCTTTGGTTCATTAATAAATACTTTAAAAATGTATTTAAAAAGATAAGCATAGCTTGCATCCCAGACACAAGTGTTATTTTAAAAAGGGGGGAACATTGTCCATGCATTTGAGAATAGGACCACAGCAACAAATGGCACTGCTTTACAATCTATACCTTTGAGAAAAGAATTTAAATTATGGTACCTTAGTGACTACAGAATAGTTTTAATGTAAATGTGAAAGGAACCTTTCCTGTTGGCTACTCAATTCAAGCTGTTAATTTTTTTTATCTGTTGCCTCCACAGACAGAAATTACTTCTATTATTAAGCAAACCAGGTTTTTAACACCAAAATGTGGTGCTTCATCACAAATTGGGCTGCCCTCCCGTGAGTCCCTAAAGGTCAAATAAAGAGAGGTAACCTCAAATTCTCATGCTTGAAATGTCTCTGAAGTACTACAAACTCTGTATCTAAATGTAGAAGTCAAATAGAAGAGAGACCCCACATCCAAACAAAAGCAAAACAAAATTTTAAAAAGTTATTTTAATAAGGAAAGGTGGAATCTTATTAGTGGTCTTTGATTATTATTATTTTTTGCAAGACAGTAAAAAGAGTGAAGAGAATGAAATAGAACAGTTTATTCAAGCTATCTTTATGTCCAGGAAGAAAAAAGATTACATGCTGCTCGCGGTAAGTACGAGCTTTCCCTGCAACTGTGGCTGCAGGCGCGCAAGCCGTTCACCACTGGAGTTCCTGCCACAGCAGGGGATTGAGAGATGTCTCCAAACACTGAAAAGCTCCATGTCAGGACTGGATGTGTGGTTGATAACCTTTGTTCAGTAAAACAAATCATAGTAGGTTTTGAGAAGGAAAAACAAAGAATGCTCACAACTGAATCGGTAGAGTGAAGGTTTATGAGACAAAGGGACATGAGGCAAACAAATTTTAAATACAGAAACCACACTGCAATGTCAGGTAGAAAGTAGAAACAAGGAACTAGCTTCCTGTATGGACCAAAAATACAGTTTATAGACTGTTTCAATACTAAAACTAAGACAATTTCTAGATTTACCTCAGACATGAGTAGAGGTCTGGAAAATGGATGGAATTCGAGTTACAGAATACCATATTTTCACGAGTGCTTATGTAAGAACAGCAAATGATAACATGTAACCGTAATTTACATGAATACTTGGCATTCTGGAGCTACTTTAGTTACTTTTGAACGATCAAAGCCCTCCCCAACTAAACCACTTGTGATTTGTCAGCTATTCCATTGCAAATGCAGGCTATCTGGAGCAGTCTTTAAATTTGAGATCACATTGTTTAAAAAATATATATTTTTATATCGTCCAGTACTCTTTAGACAGATGAGAGAGTCAAGTTCCCACATCGATTGGAACATACTTCATGTAAGACTGATTTTAATTAAATTTCAGCACTTTCATAGAAGGGACTGTCCCAGATCTGTAACTGTTCAATGTTGTATTCACTTCACAGTGTATCAAGCACCAGCGTTGCCATGGATTGGTTTCAAATAACCCTTTATATATAATTTTATATTTATATATATATAGTTATATCAAAACTGATAGTACATAGTATAACTGGAAGAAAGAACTAAACTTAAAAGGATATGCTGAAAGGATGGAGTTTGTGAACACAATAAATAAAAGTTCCCTCCCCCTCCCAACCCTCCCCCCGCCAACAAAACAAAAACAAAAAACCAGTTGTAATGTACATGGAAAATTGTGCACAGCAGATTTTTTTTTTTTTTTTTTTATAAAAAGTAGATTCAGGAGCACATCCAATTATAAATGATTGTTAGGAAAATCATATAAAACAATGGAATACATAAAAGTGTCAAGAGTAATCGTCAGGGTGCGAAATTCCTTGGTGGCCAGATGCCCATGGCAAGCAGAAAGTATCCTGGCAGCATCACTAAGAGGTCGATGTCCACAGAAGATTCTCCAGGGATGCAAGCAGCATGGGCAGGTGGAGGATTTGAATTTCATACCCTGATTCATAGTTTTCACAATTCCATGTGCAATTTCAGAAAGATTCATCATTGACTGCTGACATGTCGCCCTTTGGCGTGGAGGAACGGGAGGAGCCCTTGTCTGTGCTCTCTGACCCCGAGCTGCTCTGGTTCTGCTGTTCTGACCCTGCACTGGAGGTCACTGTGGATGAGGATGTCGATGAGGAGCGAGTCTTTTCCTTAAAGTCTGTGATAATGACGGTGACGTTGCCCACAGTTACTGCCAACTGCTGTGCAGTGCTCCTGTCCACGTTTTTCAGCCGGGGCCTAGAAGCAACACCACAAGGGAAGAGCCAATTAAGTAAGTTATGGATCAAAAACAGCTTCTGGCAGAATATCACCAATACGCACAAGACTTCATGACACTGTGGCAATGAATCTGAACTGCCTACCGCACATGCCAAAGCCGACTGCAGAGTGTGCTGCTCAGTTTTAGCAATAATCCAACAAGCACAGATAGCAAAGCTTGGGACCAATGGAAAATTACTATTATCTGTTTCCTGTTCTGGCCACAGTATTTAAAAAAGGGAAAAAGTCACCAGCTCCACCCACACTTAGCTCTTCACCTTCTTAGCCTACAAACCCAAGGCACAAAACCACCCTGGGTTCATGATTACGATGAAGTAAATCAGAGCAGTAATTTAGTATGTCATTCTAGTTTCCAAGTACCTTGAGGTGTGATTTGTTTCGCTGGTCTTTGTTGTAGCATTTGCAGACTGTATGCTGTTTGCTTCACTAGGAGGATCTTTCAGAATGTCAGACTTTGGTCTAAATGGGGGAGATACAAAACAAACAAACAAAAAAAGGCATTTAGAAGATATCTTGAATTCACTTGCAAAGTAATACCCTGTACTTAGTTAACCAGAAACTTACTTGGTTTTCTTGTTGGTATTTTTCTTGGTAACACTAGGACTAATTTCCTTGTCTTTCTCAGGTTTCTCTTTGTCCTGCTTTTCAACTTTCTCCTTCTTCTCCTTTTTAGGGGGTGGTGGGGTGGCATACTGTTGTGCCACTTGTTGTGCCACCAGCTGAGAATTGATCCGAGGTTTTCTGAAATGTTCAAAAAATATACATCACTATTTGCTTTATAAAATTTTTAAACATTTTTAGCTGGTCTCACAATTCCTTCGGTATTTTATTACTGATATCTGCCAACTCAAAACTGAATTATAAGGTACATGTTATTTCTGCATTATTCCCTATGGATTATTTAGTATGGATACTAAATTTTTCCTTTTTCAAAGGAAATGATACATTCACATGTGATAACACTAACATACACATCCCTGTGCAGTAAAATAGTTTTTAAACCAATAAAACATGACAGTATTTCTAAGAGTGCTGAGAACACTACTTCTTTCAAGCCGTCAAGATTATACTGACTGACAGCTTTCAAGTACTCCTGCTGCAGAGGGTTAATCTCATTTTATTAAATGGACACTGGTAATCCCTTGAAAAGAGAATGAAATTAGAAGTGTGACATTCACTCCTCAATCTAATTATTCCAACTTGTTCTGCTCCCCTGCAGCTCTGTGATTGGCACAGACAACAAATACAGAGCAATAAAGGTAACTATGGCTCATACTAGCTCCCAAGGGAGTGAAGCTGAAAGTCACTGTAAAAAAATCTTCCACAAGTGACACATTCATTGTGCCATAAACCATTATGTCTGTGCCAATCTCCAACTGACACTGGCTCTTAGCACTATTGTTCACAAATTCTAAGAGATGCCAAACACTTTCACAATGCATGACCATTCACAGCCCTAAATGAGAAAGGGAGAGAGGAATGCCTATGCTTTATTTCTACATAATATTAACTCTCCAAGACATTCCCATCTAGATAGACATTTACAATATAATAAACTCTCCAAGTTTAAGATGGAAAACAAATATATAAATGGTTCATTTACAAAGTAAAACAACTGGCTGCCACAACGTAATAGTCCCCTTCAGAACCGACAGCCCCCTCTCCAATTCCCCAGGATGGAGAAATGGACTGGAGAAAAATAACTGGACAGACCAAGTCTGACTCATCAATGGGAGAGTCAGTGGTGGAGGATTAGAAAACAAAAATCTAAAAACAAAACCCAAAACAAAGCTGCTGCATTCTTACCTAATGCTGCTATTCTTTTTTGTTTTGAGACAGAGTCTCACTCTGTTGCCCAGGCTGGAGTGCAGTGGCACGATCTTGGCTCAGTACAACCTCCACCTTCCAGGTTCGAGCGATTCTCCTGAATCAGCCTCCTGAGTAGCTTGGTTGGATTGCAGGCGCCTGCCACCATGCCTGGCTAATTTTTGTATTTTTAGTAAAGACGGGGTTTCACCATGCTGGCCAAGCTGGTCTCGAACTCCCGATCCACCCGCCTCGGCCTCCCAAAGTGCTGGGGTAATACAGGTGTGAACCACTGCACCTGGCCAATGTTGATATTCTTTACCAGGAAACAAAATCAGAGTCACTAGGTGCATGACATGCTGGCTCCCTAAGCTAAGTGTGGTTACTGGAGCACCTCTTGGGCAGTGGCTATGATACAGCTGACAGGTGACGCAGGAGAGGTAGGGACAGATGCTTATACCATGACAGTATCAAAGTTAATCTGAGCATTGAAATGGGTATATTCTGAGTGTTTCAGTACTGGTCATGGCTTTGCAGCAAAACTGCAAAAAAGGGGGCAAGCTCAGAGCAAGTTTGCCACTGGCCTCTAGCAATACAAGTTTTGGTCATGGGATGGCATACCATGAAACCTTGTATTACCTGAGCCTGGATCACAAATGACAAGGGATTGATTCAAACACATGCGAAAGCACCCTGGAGAAGGGGCATGTACTTACTCTAAGCCCCTCTCTTCGAAGAAACACACAGGACCCCCTAGGTGAAAGGTGACTTTCGCTTTTTCACAGATTCTAACAGCAGCAGTAGCCATTCTAACACATTTTACTCCTTTTAAAGAGGAAGTATGATTGTGTTAATACTTAAAAAAAAAAAATGACCACTACAAAACACTGCACATGCATTCAACTGGGGCCACAGATCAGCTGTCTACAGGGATTACCAAACAGTTTAAACTACCATACATTAACCAATATTCAGGTGTTAAAATGAAATAATGTAGCCGGAGTTAATAATGTGAATAAACCATTCAAACTTTGTGAGAAACTACACCCTGATGAAGAGTTTCAATTAAGCCAATATGGGTACTTTACGCCAGACAAATCTGATCCAAGAACAAGACAGGACAGCTGAACACCAATTTAAGACTATCCTAAACACAGAGAGAATCAAAGGTAAGCCAGGGGCTTGGCCCCAGAGAAATCTCAGCCTAAATCACCAGGCCCATCCAATCTGAGATGGAGGAGCCTACCTTACTCCAGGACAACCTATAAAACTTGTCACTTATCACATTACGCTGTAACTGTTAATCAACTGTCTACTACTCCATAGGAAAGACCACGTTTAATCATCTTCGTCATCATGGCATTAAGCAGGGCTAGGTACTCAATAAAATTATCTACTGGATGAATAAATGAACACTGCAGAGAAAGACAAAGTAGGATGCAAATTGAGAAGAGAGCCCAAGCTTTGGAAATCGAGGTCGCTGGTGACTTTTAGGAGAGCAGGCTATGTGGGATCAGGGCAGCAAGAATTAAGAGCCTGAAGGTTGTCAGAGGAAGAGCACAGGAGCTCTTCCTTACCTCTGAACTGTGGTGCTGAGGTAAGAGATTGCTCTGCTTATTACCCAAGCAAACTGAGAAGAATTTCTGTAGGAAATAGGGTCTTGGATGATGCTGTACAATCAAAGAGGGAGAATGACAGAGGGCACGCAGGACAGAGAGGTTAAATCATTGGTCAAAGGGAGAGAAAGAACACAATCAAACAAAAGCCCTGGGGAAAGGAATGGGGACACTTTCTGCTGAGACATGAGAGAGATGTTAGGTAAAGATAAAGTGACATTTTTACTAGAAAGACGACAATCTGAGGACGTTCTCTCAGGTGGCCTCTCCCTTCCCAGGGAGGCAGGCAATATGGCAGAGGTAGTGTAGGGGTCGTGAGCAGAATTTGGAAATGAGAAATCAGAAAAGAGATTAAATGAACCACGGAGATCGAAAGCAGTGCCTGGTTTGGACAGTACAGGAGAAAAGAGAGCAAGTGATGAACAGAGAGAGAAAAGGAAATTTACTTGCATCTCACAAATTACTCTTTAATAGCATGAATATAGTATGCCTAAAAGAAGCAGGTCTCCACTACCCAGAGATCACGCTTATCCAAAATGACTTATTCCCTAAAACACGGCCCATCTGCCAGGACTATTTATTGGCACACTGTAGATAACATGTAAGGTGCCCCTCTGGATGGTTCTACCACTGATATCATTCAACAGTTCAGCAAATGCACGCTCAGAATTCTTCAGTGCATGCAACACAATCCAGTACCTGCAGGATGAAGTCTGCATGTACAAAAGGTAAATTTCAGCCATAAGTCCTCCGAAGATGCAACACATAAGCACAACTAGGTGAATGTCTCACTTGCTCCTAAGAAAATGTTTGACTAGTATGCTGAAGTGTTTCTCCCTCTGTTGGTCAACAAACCAAAACTTCACAAATGAAAAGGACGCAAGACTATTTGGGATCTGGTTATTACCAAGAAAAATGGGGCATCTGCTAAACTACCTGTGTTGTTTGAAAACTACTGCTGTGTTCTGAATGTCCTCTATGTGTCCTTAAATGACAACCTAACTCTTAAACCATCACTTGCCCCCCTTCCCCCACCCAATGCCCTCAACAACAGGTGAGCATTTATCATCTTAATTAGTGTAACTGCTTTTTCAAACTAGCTCTCCCGATAAATGCCACAGTATTCCTAGAGTTGGGGGGCAGGGGATGAGGCAGGGAAATTCACCTTTTGGAAGGCAAAGGAAAAGAAAAATACAAGGGCCACCAGGCTGAGCCCTCCCATATAAAGATGCTGCGCCATCAGAGCTGTTCTGGCAGCTCTTGCAATCTGCGCCCTCCCCACTTCTGCCCTAATACTCTCTTCGATGCATGGCAAGTGGAAGAATGAGAAAGTCCAATTTCCACTAAGAGCTATGCACACTCCCACATTCCACTCCTGGGATGCTGTGCCAGGCTCTCTAGATTGGTTAAACTTTACAAATGTACCTAACATGGGAGAGAGGAAGAACCTTTTCAAAGCTATCACAGGACAGTCACATCAAGAAGTCAGAGTCAGCACAACATCCCCTCAAGGAGGAACTGTCATCTCCATTTTACAAATTAGGAAGACTGAGGAGCAGAAAGAGTAAGAAATTCATCCAAGGTTCAGCTCCATCTGGACTCTTCATGGACTCCTCGTCTTCAGGTGTCCTTAAACACTCTACAGGTATGCCTTTGAAGAGTGCAGCCTGGCATGTGTGTCAGGGGTGGCAATGTGAGATGAAAAGGGTGATGAGGGTACTAGGGATTGAAAAACTCAGGTCCCCAAGTTACAGTTTAGCTAGACTCCTCCCTGAGAACACCACTGCCACCTTTGTTAGTCTCACCATGCCTTACTCTGGCAAGAAGGGGACCACTTGGCTGTCCTTAAGAAAAGAGAAGGGGGCAGGGGGAACAGGCAAGAATGTTTTCCTTGCTTTCCACTGCCTTCAGAACATTCTCTGTAAGGAATGAACCCATATTACGATATTTAACACTGCTGATCGGTAAGAAATAGTAACTTCCCACAAATTCACATTGCTTAATGAATTCTAAGTGTCATACAACACACTGTAAATAGCACTCATTTAATGCGCAAAACTTTCAACATGTTGTGGCAAGTCATTTCTTCAATACGAAGCTGACAGTCTCTGAGTCTCCACGATCATTCAAGTTTCCCCAACTAACGTTACATAAGCAGTTAAACACCTTCACAATACAGTGGGAAATATTAGATCAGAGCCCATGGCCTACAACTTTTGGTGTCTAAGTCTCAAATTAAAACCAATCAATCATCACCATCGCCACCACCAATCTCCAAAAAAAAAAAAAGACCAGAGATTCAAGATAGTAAACACAGTTTCCCTCATAAATTTAGCAAACAAGCTTTTTGTATCTTCTTCACGACTATATTTTCTTATGAAAAGGGTGTCTTCTTGAAATATTATTTTACAGGTTTATTGTTGCCATTTTAGTAGCATATAAATGAAAATGTGCTATGAAACTTCAATAATAGACATCATCAGGAAAATATTTATTTGCATTTAAGCAGCTAACATTTTAGAAAAGAGTCCATTCTACAAAAAGTGAAGCAGATCTTTCTGGTGCATTCTTAAGTGTCTGGAAAGGAAAAACTTCAGAGTTCAAATGTACACGAGCACAAATAAGAACAGAAAACAAGACATCTTTTCTGGATTGCTTTGGTATGTGTACTGATACCACTTTCAGGGAGCACAGGCAAAACCGTTATTTTTTAAAGAGGCATTTCCCCCGTGTACTACTCTTTTTTTCCTTTTCCTCTTGTGCAACCTGAGATATTACTGCTCATTTCTCATACACTTCTCTGGATCTCAGCTACCACAACGAGCAACGAGATGACAAAGCCATCTTCTTGTGATTCAGGCAATAAAGAGCAAGAAGAGTCTCTAATAAATTGTATCTTTTCCTTGATTATGTGTCCAGCTTTTCATAAACTATCAATCATGTGTCCACTGTGCTCACTTTTGGAATTCCACCTGGCATTTCACTTTTTAATTAAAATACCCATGGGTTGTGGAATTAAGGCAATAAACCCATCCATCTCAAACAAAGGTACTTTACAATTAAGACAGTTCCTTACAACCTACAAAATGTCTTCATCAAATCAGCTTACATTGAGCCCTTGAGTTCTTCATATGCTGCTTTTATGTTCCCCCAACCCTTCCTTGCCTTGGCAATCTGTTAGTCTAAGAATTAGCAACTTCAAAGAATTTAGCAACTCTGGGCAAGTCTCTCCACTGAATGTACTCTTTATCAGGATTCTTTAGGACAAGTCACATTATGATACTGTAATTAAAAGGAGCCTTCTCACATGACCTGTTTTCCTGTCCCTACATCCAGAAGGTCATATACATGTACACTGTACAGACATACACATGTGCACTGGGTTGGCTAGGACAGATTTTACCCCACCCAATAATGACTGCATTTTTATATTACTGATGTCCCAAAATGCATATATCCCAGGTTAGAACCTACCAAAGTATACAACTCAGCTGTTATTCTGTGACAACTGCCGACTAAAACATTCTAAAAACAAAACAGGAACGGTAGTAAAATCCAATTGCAGGAAACTAGGTGGGCCACATGTGTGAAAATGCTGTATAAACTGAACACAACTTTTTTTTTCTTTGCAAAAGTACCCTGTTAAAGCCATACTGAGACTAAATCTTTGTCTGGACTTGTCTAAGATAATGTATTCCAAGTTGTAAATAACCAAATTGCAAATATGTTTGTGGAATACAATCCATTTTTAAGTTGGGCAACATATATATTTACTTCTAAGGAAAGCAGTGTTAAAGTGTGAAAGCACCTGAGTTGTTTTATCCCAACAGCACTGTCCAGTAAACACTATTGGTCTCTGGCTTTGATGATTAATAAAATTTGTTTTCTGTTCACTTAACCCATACACTCTGTTCCACTGTATTTTTTATACACCAAGGAACCTACATGACCTCATGACTTGACTGAAGCCAACCATCATTATAATATGGATAATTAAAAACTCAATTGTCACTTTATCAGGATCATACATTGCAGGACATTATTAATTTCCCTCTCCTTCCCAAACAGTATTGTTTTTTGTAGTTCTTTTTTTTCTTAAATAGTACTTTCCTCTTTCACGTAAACACTTTTCTTCAATTTCTCAAATCCTTTGACCCATCTACAAGGAGCTACTAGGCAACCTGAAGGGGGTCTTAGTCCCATTCTAGGTTACTCTTTCCCACATACATCCTTGACTCAAGAGAATCACTCTGCTCTGTATTAGAAAACTAAAAATTTCCCTCAAATTTGATCCTATCAAAATTTCAAAACTCAAGTCATCCCCTTTCTCCCTGATCTTTCCTTCCATCATCTTCACAGGTAATAGGGAAACAGAGTAGTACAAAGGAAGAGTATAGACTTTGGAGTTAAGACAGCCTTTGGACGTTATCCAGACCTGCTAATGAGCTAAGGTAAATTACTTGAAATGAGAATGAGGCCACACCTATTTTCACAGGGCTGAGGTCAGGATGAAATGAGGACGAAATTAGGTACCATTCACTTAGCTCTTGCAAAAGGACATGTAGAGAGATATTCCACAAGACAATTCCCTGTAAAAATCATACATACATTCCAAAGCACTACTTTTCCAGCCGTAGATGTGTCTGCCACCCTTCTTCAGATACTGGAAGGCAAGTGGAAAGATTTACAAGTGAAAGAAGCTGGTAAGTCTGCCCTGGGAAATGGTTCTAGAGACATAGATCCTTCGCATATGTTAGCATCCTAAAGTTAATTATGCTGTCTAACAGCAACAGCAGCACTAAGGAGCCTCACCAACATAGCTGCCAGTTTTTCTGCATATTTCAGAGAGAAATTTGGTTTTGCAGAAATCCCTTTTAAAAGAGGATGCCTTTAGGGAGGGCCACTGAACTTCAATTGTAAAATATCCACACATGGTGTCACACAAACTCTCACCAGATACTGCTTGGTTAGAAATAACTGGCTCCACAAAACTAACAAGTATCTTTACCTTAATAAACAGCAGATTCTGAAATGTTCTCCTTCACCTTAAATTTTCATTTTGGAATTAAAATGTCTCTTATGCCCTGAAAACAGACTTCACTACCTGAGCACCAATAGGTGAAAGCACCGTAACTTTTCTGCAACTCAGGAATATATATTCAATAAATAAAAAGAGCTAAAAGTGGTTCTGATTTTTGGAAACAAAAGACCTATTTTATAAACCAATCTGGCAGCAACAGACAGTTATCTCAGCCCAGTGGGTCTCAAAGTATTGATCCAGAGACTCTTGGGAGTCCCCAAGACCCTTTCAGGAGGATCTACGAGCCAAAACTATTTCCATAATAATTTTAAAACAATACTTGCCTTTTCACTTT
The DNA here is from genome assembly GCF_006542625.1 of Nomascus leucogenys. Classification (NCBI taxonomy): domain Eukaryota; kingdom Metazoa; phylum Chordata; class Mammalia; order Primates; family Hylobatidae; genus Nomascus; species Nomascus leucogenys. The sequence goes on along the minus strand of NC_044401.1, from coordinate 68,019,035 downwards.
CCTTTCTTCAAGAGTTTACAATGGAGCTTTCCAAAGCAATGACATATGACATCATTGGTCTGAGGGCTTATATATTTCCATGTTTTAAACATTTCTTAGTTTTAATTTCTGATATGGGAAGTATCTATATATGTAACTAAGATGAACAAAAGCTCCTTGGGGTCATTAATCCTCTTACGAAATGTAAGGGATCTTCTGACCAAAATGCTTGCAAACAGCCACCGCAGCACCATGCCGAATACCGGACTGTGCAAGTCTACCGCATCACGGGCAAAGAAAGAGAGAGTCTTGAGAAGCTAACTTCTCAGGCTTAAATTTTTCCTCAAAAAAAAAAAAAAAAAAAAAAAAGTGAAAAGCAGCACTGACTCGAATTGCTGGAAACATTTTGAGAATAAAGAAAAATCTTAAACTTATTTAACACTAGAACAACTTTCTAAACGTGGGCTTCAAGTATTTAAGCCATAGACTATAAAGCTGGCTTCCTTCCATTTCCTCTCTCTTGCAGTGCCTATAACAAATTCTATCTGTGGTTATTCAAATATTTTAAGTAAATGTCCCATAATAAATAGGCCCTTTAGCTCTCCCTCAGCCCTTCTCCAAAGAACATGCCCACTGACAAAGAATGTGTTAGTTCAATGTATCACTAAAGAAAAAGATTTCCTAAATTGTTTTGAAAATAGACTTTTGTTTGAAAATGGCTACATTTCTTTTTGATACCTCCATTCCATATTTTCAACATAAACTTTCTTCTATGGTAAAAGACTTTTTTTGCTTGCTGATTATCTGGTTTAGCAGTGCTGTAGGATCGCTGTCCCATTTGAGGCAGTGTGAGCACCACGGCAACTGCTGGTACTGCAACTACAGGAGAGGTAGAGGCAAACCTCTCCTCACCTGCCTCCTTGGAAGGAGCAAAGCCTACGTGGACATCCAACCCTACTCTCTGTGTCAGAGATGTAACATTTCTTGTGTCATCTCCTCTCCCATCTCAACTCTATCTCTGGCATTTTGGCTTATGCCATCTCCTCTCCATCTCAGTTTCACCTTTAGCATTTTGACTTACATTTTCAGACTCATGCAACAGACTTCTCCCAGTGCCTACTAAATGTAGAGGCACAGTGCTGTGCATTCTGGATGTGTGTGGATACACGCTCATTTTCCAAGGGGCCGATGGGATAATAACACAAGAGATTCCAACAGCCCAGACCTCTGGCAAGGTCCTTTGTCTTACATGGGGTCTGCCCTGTCACACAAGCTGGGACACCGGCCTTTAGTGGAAGAGATATCTAGACCTCCCCTTTTCACTTTATCTTGGAACCCTAAGTCTGTGACTTTGGATGAGTTAGATAATCTCTCCAAACTTCAATTTCTTTGTTGATAAAAAGATTAGAGTAAGTGATCTCTAAGGTTCCTTTAGCTCAGACACTTCTATTGAGTATTTAATAAAGACAATTAAATAAAGTATTTGTTCTTAAGGTGCAGGCAAGTTTGCAGTTTACGTTCTTAGTAACTCATTCAAGTCAGAAATAAACATCATGCTTTTACAAACCTTCTAAAACTACATACTGTTGGTTTAGTGACTTAGACATGACTACTCCTTCCCCCCCCACCAAAAAACATACACAAAAGTACCTTCTAAGCCATGTCAATGATTAAGATGAATCCCAGAAACTAAGAATCTCTAAGCAAATGCTATTTTCAGATGCAAATAAATTTGACAAATCAAGTCTTTCTCCAAGAAACATTACACTAAAGCAATCCAATCTGCTCTGCAAATTACTTTAAAGCTGTCAAAGATCCTATTTAAAATGCATTTAACGATTCTGAAATTACAGTTCATGTCACAAACATGGATACTTCCAAAACACAAAAGAATCAGTAATTCATCAAAGAAAGAAGCTATTAGATAAGCCACAGTCTAACAAATACTAAACTAGCTGCCCTCCTCAGGTGTGAGTTTCCTCACCTATCAAATTAAGATTCCAACTAAACTAAGGTAAACTTTTAAGGTTTCCCTCAAATCTAACCTTTAAAACAAAACAAAAACTTAAGTAATACAAAATAACAGCCCTGACAAATTCATTCATGGTCAAGAGATCTATTATAATTACTGGTTATTAAAACTTTATTGGTTTTAATACTTTAAAACGTTATTACTGGTTATTAAAAATTACATTACTGGTTATTAAAAACTTTCTTGAAGCCCATTATCACTTCAGAAGATTCTCAACACTTCACTAACTGCAGTGTTGACAATCTGAGCATTATTGATTATTTTGGGCCCCTTCATTCTTTGTTGTGGGGGCTGTGCTATGCGTTGGCGAATGTTTAGCAGCCCACTAGATGCCAGCAGTACCACACTCTCTCAAGTTGTGACACCCAAATTTGCTTCTAGACATTGCCAAATGTCTCCTGGAAGGAAAAAATCACTCCTAGGTGAGAATCACTGGGCTAATGTCTAACCTTAACTACAGGAATCCAATATAAGGGAGTAGAAATTTTTGCAAATATGGGAGGGCAATCTAGAACAAAGAGAACTTCTCTCATCAGTTTTATCAAAAGATGCCTGCCCAAGACATCTGCAATGTGTTCATTGTTCTGACTGGTAGGCCAGGCTATAAAAGGGTAGGACATAGGGAGAGGAATCCCAAGAACACTGAGTATTCTGATACTATGTTATCTCTGTATTGAGATGTGTGATCACTCTTCTTCCACCAGATAGAAAGACAATTTGATGGTCTCTATACAATTACAACTGTGACAATACCATCTATACCTCAAACATTTCTGGTAATCATGGTCTTTATTTCCAGTAAGGGAAGGAAACGGCTTTTGAGTAAGGGAAGAAAAGTTTTAGGGTATCTTTATTCACTTGGTCAAATGGCTGAAAAATCAGATATTAATAAAGGTGAAGAACACTCTAAAATTACCGGTATCTATTACTAGAGACACTAGCAATGAGTTTGATAATTACTTCAACTCCACAAATATGGTTTTGTTTTTCTGGGGGCTGGGAGGGCACAGATTGGCACAGGTAGATGAGAATTCGTATGTCGATTTAAATCGTGATCTCCGAACTTAAAATGTTAGTCATATTTTTTTTACATATGAATGAAATATTTATCAGAATAACCAGAAAACATTTGCGTAAGAACAGAAACTTGAATAAAGAAGAGAATCTTTGAGGCTGTCAATAGTCATGTATCACATCCTAACACACCCAAGCATGCACATCTTAGTGCCTAAGAAATTAATCATGCAAGTATCAAAGTCCGCTCTAACTAAAGAAAACATTTGTCGGAAAATCTTAATCAATTCTTTCATTCTGTACTCTTTTCATTTTGAAGGACCAGAGTGGTGTTAATAAGTACTTCTACATAAAAACTTAATTCTGCACAGCTCCCACTTGTGAGTACTTTTCTTACCTAAGCAAAATTCTCCAAAGAACTTTCCAAGCAAGTGTGGTGAAATGATGTTAAAAAAAAAAAATGTATCAGAATGTGTATCACCTAATGGCTTCAGCATCAATTAGTTAAGACGATTATGTTCGGAACACACCACTGGGAATACTCTAGTATGTGAACTCTCCCCCCACCCTCATTCTTCACATGCCAAGGAAACCTCAGAAAGGACTCTCTAATCTCCTAGTCCCCACCTTTCATTTTCATTGTCTTCCTCCACGCTAGTTCTGGACGTAAATATCTTCCTATGTCCATAAGGTCCTATCTGGTCTTTTCTAGTCCTCCCTCTAGCTATCATACATGATGCTAAAGACCAAAGGGCCTAAAGACAAAAGGTGAATTCCCTTTCCTCTGCTTAAAACTCTGCCACAGCCTGCTAACAGAATGAAATCCTAACTCCCTAGCGTGATATATAGGCTCTTCCCAAGTTTCTTCAGACATTTCTCTCAGCTTGCTTTTTCTCCACACTCACTGTCCCAGGCCTCTCATTCATAGGAACTCGAGCCACACTAAACTTTATCTTATCTTTTTCAGAAGGTACCTTTTACTACTTGTTTTATTTGCTTATCTATTCCCTAGCTTCTGCAATGCCCTTTTTCTCCATACTTCTTCTGTAAAACCCATACCTGCTTTAAGACCCAGCTCAAATGCCGCTTCTTTCCCAACTTCTCCTGGCAAATTAAGTTTGTGGTCAGGTTTTCAGTGTTCCCAAACCACCTTGACATACCTCCACCACTTATGGTTCTACATTATAATTTACCACCCTGCTTGTCTATGTCTGCCTACTAGATGACGAACACCTCTGAGACAGTACCGACCTTTTCAATGTTATGTGTGCTCCCCAAACTTGCTTCAAAATAATAATTTCCTGCCAGTAGGTCAGCTAATGCTGGCTGCAAGTGTATGTCCTCTGTATAATGCAGTGCAGACAGCAGATGCTACATCAGCATGTTGCATAACATTGTATTATAATGATGTACTTAACTCTCTCTCTCTGGGCCTCAGAACTGAGCTCTTTAGGGATATTACATATATGAGACAGAGATCTCAATGTATATGATACATGAGAGAGAGAGACGAGAGAGAGATCTCAATTAATATAAGGATCTACCCAGAGACAGAACTGCTCCCTGTTAAAAGAGGGGAAGAAGTAAGAAAATTAACAGGTAATGAATGTTTCCCATGAGGAAGCACTGTGCTGAGCATTCTACATACATTACTTCTCACTATTCTCATGACTTCTTGAAGTTATTAAATAAACCAAACAGCCAACAGTAAAAACGAGACTAGCGCAAGTAGAGTTTAACCCAAGTTTCTGCTCTTTCCACTAAACCGTGAGAGGGAAAGGAGATGAACAGAAGCCAGTAAAAGAGGGGAAAACGAAGAGAATGAGATACCATTTTAAAAGGGAGAGAAGATTTTCCAGGAAAGAACGGTCAATAATATTAAAAATAATCTTAAAAGCTATAGCAAATAAGGCCTGAGGACAAGCCTCTGAACCTGGCAATCAGGAAGGTATCCTTCCAAAGCGTTTCTTTTCCAATTCCTTCACCAGATTACATACATGCCCCTTAACCCTCCACCTTTCCTCCTACCTCAAATAGTCCAACTACCAAAACATGTCCCACCTATACCGGTATGAAAAAAGCTACTTTTGCAATCTGCTCTACAATGCCTATGATTTTAAAAAATCTTAGAAGAAGGAGCTAGGACAAACTTCTTAGGAAGTTGAATCCAGTCCTTTGGGAATCCTCTTTGTCTTTTTCTCTTTCTCTATCAAAACAGAAAAAGTCTATAGGTAGTAAAAACTGAGTCCCCAGAGCATGACATAATACGCCTGCTTATTTAACCTCAGAGAAACTACATTATCACAACACCAAGTATTGTGGCATCAAGTGAGATTCTCACACTAGTAGCAAGACCTCCAATTACAGACTCACCTAAAATCTTAGATTTAAAAAACGGGTATTTTGAAAATTGGGATTGTATACTGCACACATGAAAGTACGTGCATAAGTGTAATCATTCTGACACAAAAGCTTTTCAATTTAGTATTCCACTCCAAATTATCTGCCTTTGGCATCAGTGTAATCCGATTTTTATCCCTTGTAAAAACTTTCCAACAAGGTGAGGATTCTGTATGTTCCATAAGTGACTCTGAAAGGTCTTTATTTGAAGGGGGTGGGAGGGAAGCCAGATGTGCTGGCTCACACCTGTAATACCAGCACTTTGAGAGACCGAGGCGGGCCAATTACTTGACCCCCAAGTTCAAGACCAGCCTGGGCAACATGGGAAGACCCCAACGCTACCAAAATAGAAAAAAATTAGCTGGGTGTGGTGGCACGCATCTGCAGTCCCAGTTACTCAGGAGGCTGTGGTGGGCAAATTGCTTGAGCCTAGAAGGTCAAGGATGCAGTGAGCTGTGATCATGCACCACTACACTCTAACCTGTGTGACAGAGCAAGACCCTGTTAGGAGGGAAGGAGGGAGGGAGGGAGACAGATACCTCTCCACAGAAGGAAAGGAGGGAGAGAGGGAGGGGACACCTCCCTCCCCACCAAACTGAACTGCTATAAGTATACTTTCTGCAAAGACTTGCTGAAAATGATTCACTAATTTGCAAAGAGAAAACAGATTTTTCTAATGCCTTTTAGAAGTAGAAATTTTAGATGCTTTATTAACTAATTTTGGACTTACAGAAAAGTTGCAAAAATAGTAGGGTTCTCAAATACCCTTCACCCAGTTCCCTCTAATGTTACCATCTTATATAAACAGAATGATCAAAACTGGAACACTAACATCTGTACAATTCCATTAACTAAACCACAGACCTTTCCTGAATCTCACCTGTTTTCCCACTGATGACCCCTTTTCTGTTTCAGGATCCTATCTAGGTCTCACATCACATTCTGTTGTTATTTCTCATTTTCTGGGCTCCTCCTGATAGTTTTCTGGCCTTTGTCCTTTATGAACCTGAAACTCTTGAGGACTGGTCAGTTATTTTGCAGAAATGCTCCTTAATTTGGGTCTGTCTCATGTTTTCTCATGATCAGAATGAAAGTCGTGACTTTTTACAACACCACGGCAATGATGTGCCCTCCTCAGGGTATCACACCAAAGGGCTCATGATGTTGCTATGTTTCTCCACCTTAAAGTTATTGTCTTTCAAATAAATATTTTGACAGAGATATTGAGACTATGTAAATAAGCTCTTTCTCCTGAAACCTTAAGCTACTAAATTTTAGCGTCCAAACGTGGATTCGGCACAAATCTCTTTTTGTTGGTAGTGGTGGTATTTTTGTCCTAATGGTGATTTTCTAGTTCCCTCTTTCCTTTTATAATTATTAAGTGGAATTTTTCTTTAAGAGCTCTCTCTACTCTCCCATATATTTACTCAATTATTTACATCAATATGAATTCATGGATACTTATTTTAACCTATAGGCTAAAATAGAAAACTGTCATTATATAACTTTTTGCTCAAATTGTTCCAGCTTTGGCCATCAGGAGCTCCTCCTTCGGACTGTCTTTTTTTTTTTTTTTTTTTACAAAAAGAGACGGGGTCTCACTCTATTGAGCAGGCTGAAATGCAATGGAGTGATCATAGCTCACTGCAGCCTCAAATATCCAGGCTGAAGTGAACCTCCCACCCTCAGCCTTCTGAGTAGCTGGGATTACATACAGGCACATGACACCACGCCTGGCTTATTAATTAATTGTAGGGACGGGGTCTTACTGTGTTGCCCAGGCTGGTTTTGAACTCCTGGGCTCAAGTGATCTCCCCACCTCAGCCTCCCAAAGTGCTGGGATAACAGATGTGAGCCACAGCACCCAGTCCCTATTTCCTTACGACAAGCCCCCATCCTTTTTCGAACTCTTAAAAATCTAGATGATTTTTAGCAACAGATGTTTCTTGGACTTTTTCACATTCCTAAGCACTGTACTCAAAGAAAACCATTACGGGCCACCTAGAGAAGGATTACAATATTCTAACTAGTAAGTGACGCAAAGTAATATATCATTACACCCTATCCCAATTAGCCTTAAATTCCAGACAGCATAACCAACACCAAAAGTTAGGTGTGGGAGCTCTGAATACCATTATGAATATATTTTGTCGGAGTTTTAAACTAATTTATATCACTAATCAAATACCTCTGCTAATGAGAAACTGCTGTGTTCTAAAGACAAACTTGAGCATCAAACAACTTGTGGCCAAAAGGAGAACCATCAGGAGAAATAACGATAGATTCATTAGTTAGACAAAGTGTTCTCTAAAACATTAAGTATGTTTTTCTGGGATAGTGGGGAAGGGAGGGGAAAATACTTCAGTCTCTGAAAGAAACTGGAGCTACCCTGCCCAGGAATAAGGATATAAGAGCCAAAGCTTCATCTTCCAAAGACCCAAACAGCCTGCAGCAGAGAAAAGCAGCAAAGAATCCCATTACTTCTGACCCTATCCAGCCCTCCCTACAGCTGGAATAGAACTAAAGACTAGTGGTACCTCCAAAATTACACCCTGCTTGTTTACAGGTGAATGATTACCTGCCATCCAAACAAAAATAAAAACGAAGAAGAAGAAGAAGAGGAAGAAGAGGAAGAGGAGGAAGAGGAGGAAGAGGAGGAAGAGGAGGAGGAGGCAGAAGAAGAAGAAGAAAGAAGAAAGAAGGAAGAAGGAAGAAGGAAGAAGGAGAAGGAAGAAGGAGAAGAAGAAGAAGAAGAAGAAGAAGAAGAAGAAGAAGAAGAAGAAGAAGAAGTGCTGCAGTTTATTGACATGGCCAATGTTTGCATAGGGTAAATTTTAATGAGGTACAATCTATATACAATACAGTGTACAGTTTTAAGAAGTTTTGACAAATGTATACAGCCATTAATCATCACCCCTCATCCTCTTCGGTGCCCCTTCTAGACAATCCCCATTCCCAGCTCCAGGAGGCCACTGATGTTTTCTGTAACTATGGATTCCATTTGTCTTTCCTGGAATTTCACATAAATGGAATTATACACTATATACTCTTCTTTATGTGTAAGGCTACTTTCATTGCATAGTATTTCTGAGACTCATCCATGTTGTTATGTGTTTTGTTTATCCAGGCTCCTGTTGATGGATATTTGAGCTTTTTCCAGCTTGCCACTATTATAAATAAAGCTGAGATGAACATTCATTAACAAGTCTTTGTGCAGACATATGTTTTCATTTATCTTGGCTAAAATGCCTATGGCAAGTATATGTTTAACTTCATGGCAAGATATATATTCAACTTTATAATAAACTGCCAAACTCTTTTTCAAAGGGATTGTGCTATCTTACATTCCCTCCAGCAAAGTATGAGCATTCCAATTGCTCCATATCCTCAACAACACTTGGTTCTGTCAGTCTTTTTAATCTGAGCCATTAAAGTGGGTGTATAGTAGCATCCCAATGTGATTTTAATTTGTAATTCCCCAATGACTAATGGTGTGGAGCTAATTTTTTGCCCGGAATGCACTTTTATACAAGTGCACTGTTAAGCTGATGGCTTAACAAAAACAATAAGCCTGTACAGTATTTATGAAGATCAAGAGGACTGCCAATATACAAACTGTTGACGCTGGGTGATGAACAGGGAGATTATTTCTATTCTTGTGTCTCATTTACATCCATTTTTAAAAGTTAAAAATAAACTAGAAGCCCACGGAGTTTCGTGTCCAAGGAATGTCTTAATTGAGGTACAAGAACTCAGAACAGAACGAAAGTAAAGGCAGCTACTTGCCTAATTTTGGAGCAGAGTAATAGAGTAAAGCATTTTTTACTCTAAGCTAAACAGCTTTATAGGAAGGTACAATCAACCATCTCTTAAAAATGAAGCACTGACCTAGATGAGTAAGAGTGTATGCACTGCATAAAGGTTTGTAGAATCAGTGAATTGGAAGTAAACACAGTAGACAAGCAACGTCTACTGGAAAGGAGAGCTGGATGGATATGCTGCACTTTGGATGAGACAACCAAAATCTGAAGGGGTTCAGCGAACTGGAATAATAGATTCTGAGATCAGACAAGATTTCACAGCATAGTAATATTTATAGAGCTCATCTGCTTGCTTTTTTTTTTAAGACAGGCTCTTGCTCTGTCACCCAGACTGAAGTGCAGTGGTGTGATCATAGCTCACTGTAGCCCTGAACTCCTGGCTCAAGCAATCCTCCTCCCTCAGTCTCCCGAGTAGCTGAGAGTACAGGTGCATACCACCGTGTCCAGTTTTGTTTTGTTTTGTTTTTTTTATAGTCAGAATCTTGCTTTGTTGCCCACGCTGGTCTCGAACTCCTGGCTTTAAGCAATCCTCCAGCCTCGGCCTCCCAAGGTGCTGGGACCCCCAGGATGAGCCACGTGATCAGCCCTTGCATTTCTTAATGTGAATGTAATGCTAGTGAAAAGAGTAACAAATGTTAAGAAAATGGAATTTTAGCCCTGGCACTTTTAATCAATTTGCAGATGACTTGTAAGAACGAACCACAGCCTTCAGCCTGTTTTCCCAACTGCTAAAACAACGAAAATGCCTGTCCTACATTCTCATCAACATGATTGAGAAAAAAAGGTTGGAATCAGTAAAATAAACGCTTGGAAGAAAAAGTATACAAGTGCTATTTTTGTTTTTCTTTCACACTTGTATATACATCTTAATAAAGCAAATTCAAGTTTTAAAAACTTTGGTCTTAGTGAAATCAGAAGAATATATTTCCCCCCAAGTTTCAGACACATGTATGCCTCAGAATGTGGATGCTACAGAAAAAATATTCCAAAAGAAAAAAAAAAGCCTTAATTGCCACACTACATTTATTGAGCACCACCACTGATTCTAGTTTTTAAAAACTGTATTCTATAGACCCTGTATCATTTAATATTACATGGAAAAGAATTTTTTCTCTTTTGATTACTTTAGGCTGCTATTATGGTGAGATTCCCTGGAGAAGTATTCAGAGCTGCCCTACCCAATACAGCGCCTGCCACTGTTTTGATGGTTTACAGCAATGACAGTGTCCCACCTGTTACTCTAGCAGCTGTCCATGGTTCCTACTGTTATTGTGTCTTCCACAACAGCACCCAGCCCTCATTATGGGAGACAAACGCATTTAAAGCAACGTACTAGAATTGAGAGTATAATTGTTTCAGAAGCAGACCACAATTTTGAGTTCCATCCATGACCAATAATAAAGCATCTTCTCCAAGTGTCCTTTAAAGAGACTCACCCTCTTAAATAAGGTATTCCTGCATTAAATTTATCAGTCATAAAAAGCACGTTTAAAATTTCCTCCTATGGCCGGGCATGGTGGCTCACGCCTGTAATCCCAGCACTTTGGGAGATTAGGCGGGCAAATCACCTGAGGTCAGGGGTTCGAGACCAGCCTGGAGAACATGGTGAAATCCCGACTCTACTAAAAACACAAAAATTAGCTGGGCGCGGTGGTGCGCACCTGTAATCCCAGCTACTCCAAAGGCGATGCAGGAGAATCGCTTGAACCCGGGAGACGAACGTTGCAGTGAGCCGAGATCGCGCCACTGTACTCCAGCCTGGGCGACAGAGCAAGACTCTGTCTCAAAAAAAAGGAAAAAAAAGAAAACCAACTTCCTTTTATACTTAACTATTTTTAATAAGCAACCCACAACACCATGTTATTTCCAGCATGTTTCCACATCCCCAAACATAACATTTAGTAAGAAAAACTTCAAGAAGACTCAAACACATCAATACTCTCTTATATGAAGTATTATCTCATGGGAACAACAAATACAATACAGTCACCCAGGGCTAAAATCATTCCCTTTCAAACGAGAGCTGGGAAATATATTTGGGACTGGTAGGGATATGGGTGAGGACATACCAGGACTAACCACTGAAACCTTAATCATAAAAGAGGTGTTGCCTATCCAACAAATGACCCATCTTCTCTGAAGGAATTAGCAAATTCAACTGAAAATATTTCCAAAAGCACAAAACTCAAAATAAGCCTTCGCACAGAAAAAATACTCAATAATTTTCAATTTAACTCATCTGTTTGCATAATGACAATTAACTTTATTCAACCTTCTCAAATATTTAAGATCATGACAAACCCCTGGCTGACAAGGTTTTGGCAGAACTGAACAAACTGTCCCATAGATTAACTATGAACATGTTTAAAACGAAGTAGTAAGTGTTTGATTGTGGGGGAAGGTACAGCATATGGTGATTTCCCCCTCTAAATTTTTGAGTTCCACACTCAGACCAACAGCTGCAACGACAAGACTGGACAGTGGCGCTGCCAACCAAAATCTTCCTTGTGCAGATTGGTTCCAGTACCCCCACAGGTACCAAAATCTGTGGGTGCTGAAGTCCCTTATGTAAAATGGCATATTTGCATTTAACCTATGCACTTCCTCCTATATACCTTTTAATCTTTAGATTACTAATAATGCTTAATACAATGTAAATGCTATGGAAATAATTATCAAACTGTATTATTTTTAATTGTTGTACTGTTATTTTTATTGGTTTTATTCTCTTGAATATATTTTCAACAAGTGGTTGGTTGAATCCGAGGAGTGAAACTTGGGATACAAAGGACTGCACGTTGAAACTTTAACCTACTCAGAAATAAGTACACACACAAATGTCTGCATGCAATTTCAGGGGACTTGTGGATCTCAAATAATGAACGTCCGGTGAAGCAGATTCCCGTTTACAAATAACAAACAACAAGGATGACTGGCTAATATTCCATGTGGGACCTGCAGAATCTCAGGTGGTACATTTAATGTCTGATTTTTAATTTTTCTCAAGTTATCAACTATGAGAACTAAAAAACACAGTATTTACATTGGATTATGCCTTGAAAACATAGCTAAATTGACTGGAAATGACCATACACAAATGTCGTCTACCTCTTTTCTACACATATTTTCATCTACACAGTGACACAATCATGGAGCAATTTAATATCCACATCCAAGAACTTTCCCTCTCTACCCTGGCCCCGTCATTGCTTTTTATTGCAGAAGAATTAACAGAGTTTATATTTTGTTTTTACTTGCTTGTATATTCCTAAATTGAATTTTTGCGTATGTATTTAATTCCCTAACTAAATCTTAAGTACCTCATAAAGTTTTCACCCTTTCTTTTAAAACCCAAGCCTCTGGAAATAATACTTTGAAGAGTAAGGAAGAGTGTCAACACCTGGTATTGCAGGATCAGTCACTTCTGTGTTTCTTTCCTCTGATGACACTTGACCAGCAGTCTGATTTTAAAATCCACAGTTTAAGGTCTTCTCAGAATAGAGATGCTCTGGGATATGTTCTAATAGGAGGGAATAAGTCTTTGTATATTAATCAATCTCCTTCATAGATAAATCCATTGGGCCAATTTGGAAACATGAAAATTAAGAGTCCGGAGATATCTCAAGCAAATCTTTGAGTTGATGAAGGTAGACTACAGTGGGGTGGCTTGGGTGAGATGCATTCCACAGGCTTGTGCAGCGAAGTCATCCATAGAAAATTCACATGTGTATGTATGTACATACATATGTGCATTTGTAATGAAATAATCCCAGTTGAGGGCAAAAGCAGCCCCCAAAAGTAGAGATACGGCCTCTCCTAGGGGCCTCCAAATGAAATCCTAACCCACCTGATGACAGTGGGGAGTCTATTCTTTCCCACCAACCAACTTTCCTCCCAGATAACACAGCAGCCCAGTGTTACCCTACTCCAACTTCATCCCAGACACAACAGCATAGACTCGCCCTTCAGACAGGTATGTGTCCACACATGCACACAACCTGCCCATGCCCCTCAAGCAACCAATCACCTCACAAGTGCACACACCCCTCAAATGCACATGCCTTCAAACACATGCATACACACACCAAGATACCAACAAAAAATACACACACCATCCAAATAAACATGCCTAATTTCACCCAAAATATACATGCTCATGTGCCTCCCTTCTGCTGCTTGCCTAGAAAGGTCACCAAGACTTACTACATGTAACCCAACCATACTCCTAAAAAAATACAATCCATTAATACCTTCCAATGCATATATACTACAGCCCACTGCCATTGCCACTGCCACCACTACCACTGAAATAGACTGCAGTGGTTCTAAAATTGGTCCATAAATTTTTTAATACTCCTCCCTTAAAAGAAGAAAATAGGGAGCCTAATTCCCTTGTCCTTGACTGTGGGGCTAGACTTAGAGAATCACAGCTAACAGAATACGAGGTTCTGAGTGACTTCTGAGTTAGAATATAAAAGAAATCGTGGCTTCCACCTTGCTCTCCCTTGGGTCACTGGTAGAGGCTAGCAGTCACATCATGAGGACGTTCATAAAGCCTTATGGAGAGGTTCATATCGTCAACAATTAAGACCTGCCTGCCAAAAACCAGCAAGGAACTGAGGTCTTCAGCAGTCATGTAAGTGACTCATTTTGAAAAGCAGATCCTCTAGCCCCAGTCAAGCCTTCAGATGACTGCAGCCCCAGCTAACATTTTGTTATAGCTTCATTAGGAACTCTGAGCCAGAACCGTCCAGCTAAGCTACTTCCAGATTCCTGACTCTCAAAAATTTGTGAGATAATATTTAAGTGGCTAATTTCAGGGTAATGTGTTACAGAGCAATAGACAATGAATAGATACATATGCACTTTCCACACCCTCAAACATTCCTGGCCTCGGGTGATCCACCCATCTTGGCCTCCCAAAGTGCTGAGATTACACGCATGAGGAATTGTGCCTGGCTATGTATTGTATTCCTTTAGACCACGGATCAGCAATTTTTTTCTGTAAAGGGTCTGATAATAACTCTTTTAGGCCAAGAAACAAAATCAAGAATATTATGTAGACACATACATAACAACCATTTAAAACTGTAAAAACCATCCTGAGCTCCCAGACCCTAAAAATACAGAGGGTAGGGCAACTAGAGTCTAGATGACCAGAGCTACAAGGAATGGCAAACCTTGCTTTTTCATGAGAGTAAGGTTTGCTATTCTCAAGTTAACAATATTTGGTATCCACTCAACCACACAGCCCTAAAGAATAAAGACATACAATCCTGTCCAACTGGAAAAATGCACAATTCTTTCAGTTAGGATATTGGGGAAAGGGGACTTACTGTGATCCAAATGTTTGTGTTCTCCCCGCTCCCACAACTCATATGTTGAAATCCTAATCCCCAAGGTGATGATACTAGGTGGTGGCGCCTCTGGAAGGTAGTTAAGTCAGAGTTCTCATGAATGGGACTAGTGCTCTTCTAGAGAGAGATCCCTCTCCCCTTACAGCATGTAAGAACAGCCAAAAAGTTGCAATGAACCACGTACTGAATCAATCTGCCAGCACCTTGATCTTGCACTTTGCAGCCTTCAGAACTGTGAGAAATAAATTCCTGTTGCTTGTAAACTATCCAGTCCATGATATTTTGTTACAGCAGTCTGAACGGATTAAGACAGGGCTGGCGGTGGTAATGTTCCTAGCAAATATCTATCATCAAGCAAGTAAGGGGTTTGAGTAGCAAGGCTGACATACTGGTGACCCATGTAAGCAAACAAGTATACAATTTACTTTTTTGACTACTGCCATTATCACATCCTTTGGTTACAGGCTTCATATTTTAAAAAAAAAGCACACAGCTCTGTAAACTCAATTTATTTGAACCAATAGATGCTTGAGATGAAGTTAATCTGATTAAATTAGCCCTCATAACAATAAGGTGGTGAAGTGACCAACGTCTAGCCCTCACGCATAGCAACTAGCTCTGCGATCCTTGCCCCGTCATTTGTTTTCTCTGGCATTCAGACTTTTCATGATGGAGCTATAATTTATTGTATCTGAAACCTTTGAATGACAAGAAGAAATTTTGGTCTGCAAAATGTGCCACTGCTTAGGTTCTCATGTAAGGAAAATTTTTCTTTCCAAGAACCCAGTGAAATTTTTCTGAAGTTAATGCCAGTACCCCTGTTTAACTTGTCTTAAAACAGTGTTTTGTCTCTGTCTCTAAAATTATAGGCCCATTAATCTTCTCGGTAGAATTCTTTTTTCCCCAATAAAAGCTTCCCATCAAGTGTCCTTTTCTCCAGTGAAAATATCACTTGAAAGCACTTGAAATCAGTCTAGTGGGCCAATCTATGATCCTGAATATCCCCACAGGAAAAATAACAGGATCAAGCTACATCTGCCACAAATGGAAAGCTGGGTGCTCATTGTGAAATTATACAGTCTTGAATTCGCTTGGCTATACTTGGTGGCTGAGAGCATTATCCTGTATTTGGCATCTGATAACAGGTAAGGATCCAGCTTGAATCTAACTACAATATGCATTGATAAATTGTTTAAAGTCTTCAAAATTTCAGACATATTTAGTCTAAAGCTGTGCATGTACTTTACATAGGGTCCATACTAAAGTAAAATTCTTTAAAAACTGAAAAATATTAAGTATCTTAGGAAAACTCAATGTTTTAAGAAATCTTAATTTTTTAGTTTTTAGTAAATTTAACACTGAACCATGGCTAATCAACTCCCTTCCAATAAACGTACTCTATATATTACTTTAATGTAGGTTTAAGGCAAGCATAGAAAACACCTATATGTTTCAAAGTACAGAGTGGAAATGAAACAAATATTTTAAATGTGCTTACTAGAAGAAAACTGAGACTAGCAAAAAGAACAAATATACAATATACAACATGTTTGCTATGGTTGGATGAACTCCACGTAGCTCTGATGAAAAAGGACAGAAGAGGGGGATGAATTAAGGATGGGGGCAGAGAAGAAGCCAGCAAAGCGAATGAGTTTCTTAGGGTAAGACAAGACAGGGTCCCTGCATGTTTGATACTCTCCCAGGTTTAACAGCCACTGATTAGCTCCATTTGATCCTTCAGGAAAGACAGTCCTGGGGAAAAGGGACTATATTGCCTCTAATCTTCCTTAAATGCAAAATTTTTTTGCCATTTTTGGGAAGAAGCTGGATAGAAAGCAGTAGAGGAAGCACTTTCTAAGGGGTCTAGATATTAGAAACCAGGTATAGAGATAGGTGCTGAAGTATGGCAAAAATTAAGGAACTTAAATCAGGTCAGATCATCCTACCCCATTGTGGGGTAAATAGCAGAGACAGCTGAAGGCAAAGCCATTAGGTATCTGGGGGGCCTACCTCAGCACATGTACCAATACTAAACTGACTCCCCAAACTTCACAGGTCATTTAAGGTAACCTTTGCATGGAAAATTTTCCAACCAGGTGCCCACCAGGATCACAGAAAAGCCTTCAAGATACTGCCACGGATATTCAGGCTTTGACAATGCTTTCGGATGAGCTTAGCCACTAAATAGGCTTAGGCTTCCTGCAAGGCTAGTTATTAGCAAAGAACACTGATAAATCTCCATGCATCTTACTCCCAGGACAATTAAAAACAGGAACAATTATCGACAAAATTAAAAAGCACCAATCATGATTACCATTTTTCTTTGTATTAGGATCTGTTTCCTTTTAAGCTGTGGGGAGGTCCATACAATAAATAGTGGGCAACCATGTTCTGTTGCCCCTTCCCAGTTAGAATATATTTAGTCAGATTTCTTCTACCAGTAGTCCACCTTATCTGTAGAGGATATGTTCCAAGTCCCCCAGTGAATGCCTGAAACTTCAGACAGTACTGAACCCTACATACTACGCTTTTTCCTATACTTACATATTTACGATAAACTTTAATTTGTAAATCAGACACAGTGAGACTAACAATATTAAAACAGAACAATTATAACAATATACTGTATTAAAAATTATGTGAACATGGTATATGTTGCTCTCTCTTCCTACCTCAAAATATCTTACTGTACTCACCTATTTTCTGATAGAAGTTGACAGTGGGTAACAAACTGGTAAGTGAAATCACAGCTATGGGGGACTACTGTATTTTACAGATGAAATGCAAATACTAAGTGATTTGCCAAAAGTTTTACTGCTATTTAGTGTCTGCTAACTTCTGGATACAGTAGTCCTGCTTTTTTTTTTTTTTTTTTTAATCTTGTAACACTGCCTTCCTTGTAAGATTCATATAAATATCTTGGAATTAATGTTCACAAATACATAAAAATATATTTCTAAAATATTAAAAATCTGTCCTAGGATTAATCTGCTATTAATAAACAATCAAAAGAATGAACAAGTAGTCTGCCTGCCAATTTAGAACTTTAAAAAGGTTTGGATTATCCTAATTTTTTTTTTTTTAAAAAGATCAACCCAAAGAAATTCAAACTACTTAAATTTTGCTACAATAAGCATTAACTATCATTTGATAACAATTCCTCTAAAAAATAATCACCCTTTATAAACACTGGCTATTTATTTCTCCTCCACAAGGTTTCCCACACTGACTTTACCATTCATCTTCAGTCATTTCCCAAAAGCCCAGAGATAACAAATAACCAAGCATAAATAAACGCTCTCCCTCCTTAAACACGGTAGAAAATGGGGCCTCAGATTCCTCAAAACTACACTCCAGGAAGCCAAGATAAAACCCATATCCTACTCATTTCTCACACACAGTATTTCCAGCTCCTTCCTTACCGTTCCCACTGTAGCCTCTACCCTAAAGTTAATTCATCTTTTACCAATACTGCTTTAATCCCTCCTCTAAGACCCTCAATGTCTTTCGACTAAAACCTAAACCCCTCAATTTGATACCAATTTAATATTTGCCTTTCCCAAGCAACATCCCTATACCCTAAACAAATAGGTCTGGTTTCTTTACCTATTTTCCCACTACTTCTCACCCCCAAACCTGACAACGATTACCCTCTTCCCTATTTCTACCTCCAGTTTACAGCTTTCCCTGACTATTCCTGTCCATTACAATTTCTCCAGCCCCAGAAGCTTTTACATTATCGCACTGCTCTCCTATTCAGTTCTACAGACACATACAACTAATTGAATTTCTGTCTAGTTACCTTGCACTTTTCATTTGTTCATTCATTCAACATCTGCTGTATCTCAGGCACTGAGGAGATGCTAGAAATAAAGGCGGATAAGAATAGGCAGATCCAAAAAGCTTGGTCTAATAAGGGAGCCAAACAAGCAAATAATCACACACATGGATAGAAAATTGCAAATGAGGGAAATGTTCCAAAGGACAGGAACATCAAGGACTTTTTCAAAAAATGTGGTCACGTCTGGGCCAGGGGTGGGGTAGGGGGCGGCCAAGGATGGGTGGTCTAAGTCAGGAAAAACATGGAAAACGACCCTGTGGTAGGAAGAAAAATCATACGTTAGTTAACACTAAAAGAAGACTAGGGTGGCTAAGCTGAAGAGACTGGGCTGACAAGACAAGGCAGGAACTGAAGGCAAGGAGCCAGATCAAGCACTGTTACTTAGGGATCATGTATGTACTCAGCTACTATGAACCCCTATACCATACTATTGTACTATCTAACTGGAAACTTAAAATTCACTTGAAGATTAAACAAAATACACACACACTACTAAAAAATAAGCAACTTGGAAGACAAAGCCACCAGATCACATCATTGATTCTCAACCATGCTTGTCCTGGAGAGCAGTGGCTCAAAAATCTGACTGCACATTATATCAGCTGGGGAGCCTTTAAAAGAACAATGATGCTCTGGTCCAGCCTAAAGTATGTCACAAGTGGAGACTTGTCACCCTGACACAAGTGTCATATGGAGCCTTTGAATGAATTAATTAAAAGAAAATCAAAGTCTGCTTAGTAAATGCCTTCAGCTGCTAAAACTCCTAAGTTCAAACAGGTGAAATGCTGTTTACTTAACAGAGACACTGACTTAATGGGCAGGAGATGGGCCCACCTAAACAAAGGCATTTTAAATAGCTCCCCCGAGGAGATTCTAGAAACACATGAAATCCCAGTAGAGAACTACTTGCCTTAGGGACAACTCTCTTAACAAGCTTCTCAGAAAATAGCATTTTGTTTCTCACAGCCCTTCCTCAAAACATTAGACATTCCCCCACCTCATTCCTCCTAGATTTAACCCAACTCCTGCTGTCTCCTCCTACTCTCTATCTGAGTAGCTAAATCTCAGGAACCACATCATTCTTTTCACACCCTTTCAAACGAGCAAGTTTGTATCAAAAATGCAGTAGGGAGTGCAGTATTGCGCTGGAATAATAACGCTACCCTGAAAGTAAGCAATTTGGTCTTGAATACTCTAATCAAAACTCTATTCTGTAGGAGATGGCGTAACATCCATAAAGTGGAAGAAAAAAATGAGATGAAGAACAAAGAAGCTTCTCCCCACTCTCAAGAAAGGGAAAAAGGAAAGGGAAACTACTGAACCCAGGTTTACTTGTGTCCCAGGTAAAGTTTTTGAGAATCTGACAGACAAGGACAGACGCAGGGTCCCAAGAGGCTCGAAGAGAGGAGCTGCACTCAAAACTGCTCCTAAAGTTACTGGCATATTGCCGTTAAGAACTCAAATGCTAGTCACACAGAGGTCAACTCTTTAGCTATTAAAATTGCCTAAATACAAGTAGAGACACCTTGGGTAAAAATCCTGTGCTTTGTTATAGAAGAAAATTGATAGGCAGTGTTAGTTATCTGTACCAATAGGACCCTGCCCCCAATATTGGTTATATACACAGGTTAGTGTATAAAATAATTCAAAGCTAAACTCAGCTCATGAATAGTTTTGCATTTCACTGGTTACTTGGGCTTATCTGTGCATCTGTTTTTACTGTCAGGCTGTTGCATATTTTTGATAAACATTTACATTAAAGCATAAGGAGACTTTAACCATTAAGCAGGCAGTTTTATGCATGAAAAAAATCAAGACTTGTTTACGAAAATTTATCTCAAAAGTAAAAAATGCAATGTAATGTTCACTTCACTATTTTAAAAACAGATTCATTCTGAGGGCCAATTACAATTGCCACAATGAGAAAAATTAGTTCTCTCAAAGAACTAAGGTGAATCTGGGCCAAATGTAAATTACACCATCCTGGCACTATTGTTTGAAGTACAGTCTCCCAACAGTACCAGAAGTGTCTTTCAACACCTATCCCACTTACTGTCCATAAACTTTCCACAGCTGCACTTATACAGTCTTCACTGACCACAGTATACAGAGACAGACGTGAGAACAGGTTATTGGGCTTCTTAACGCTTATACCACCTGTTAGCTAACGGGTGCACATCTGGCCTCATGACTCAACTCTGTAACACATGTGAATTTGTCAGCCTGACACAGATGCCATACACAGCCTTAAATGAATTAAAAGAAAAACAATGCTTAGCAAATGACTTCAGTCTCCAAAACTTCTAGGTCCAAATATACATGAAATGTTTCTTTAAATCTGTGAAGAACATTACATCCCACCTTTTGATGACATAATTTAAAACACATTTTATTCATATTTTTATTTCCTTCCCAGTTACTTTGAAAAAAAGGATGACTTACATATGTCTTCCAATAGAAATCTTTGTTTTAACAATAGTAAATTCTTAGAAATGTGTTCTGCTCCACCATCACCATTAAAGCAATGGTATGACTTTATATTAAAGTATTAACTTATAAATCAGTCTCTGAGCTTACTGAAATAATGCTCAATTGCTTTATCGTACATCAGGCATCTTTTTCAAATACATTCCTTTTCATGCACTATATATAAGTTATTTCTATAAACTCAGCAATTTAATACTTCTAAACCATTTCCTCCACTTTATTTCATCCAATTGATACAGCTTAAAATACTAAACTACCACTTCTTCCTAAAACTTTTTTTAAAAGTAATAAGGCTGTTTATACTGGTTTGAGTTCAATTGCAAGTTAGAAGTTACTACAATTTCCCTTTTGGAGATTATGAGCTAAACCTATGAACACCACAAAATATTCAGAGCACACAAAGCAAAAATATTTCATGCATGTGCCTATAGTCTGGATGTGGTCTGTCTCCACCAAAACTCATGTTGAAATCTGATTTCCAGTGTGGCGGTGTTAGAGGGTGGGGCCTAGTCAGAGGTGATTAGGTCATGGGAGGGATACCTAATAAACAGACTATGCCATCTTGTGGGAGTGAGTTCTTCCTCTCACAGGATTGGATTCATTACTCAAAGAGTGGGTTGTTCCTTCTCCTTGCACATGCTGGCTTCCTTCCATTTTCTGCCATGAACTGAAGGAGCACAAGACCCTCAACCAAAGGGGCTGCCCAATGTTAGACTCTCCAACCTCAGAATCATGAGCCAAACAGAATTCTTTTCTTTATAAATCATCCAGTCTCAGGTATTGTTACAGCAACACAAAATGTACTAAGATGCACACTAGACAGTACAGTCAGTGGATTCGCAATGGATGAACTGGCAAAGCAGTTATAGCAGTATGTTGCAATAAATCATAACTTTCTATAGAAGAAGCTGAACACTTCTTGATATCGTAAGAATCTACCTGATTTAAATCTCTGGGGCTGAGGGGAGGAAGCTGACAAGATGCTGTAAGGCATTTCAGAAATAAATGTAATTACAAAGAAGGTTTGCAGGTAGGAATTAAAAACTTAAGTGACTCGCTCTATCTGTTCTATAGAAGGTAATGAAGTGTGAGAGAAAAAAATGTTGTCCATTCAATAAATGTAGCTTTGAAATGTAAAACAACAGATATAATGTGTACAGCCAAATATTTGAATAAAAGTTTTATTTTCATTACTTCTTTGGGTGGTTAAAATGGTTAAATTACTCACTGATGTGGGAAGTTAAATTACTACACACAGTTCTTAGTTTTACTTTCAAGAAAATTCAACTGTTATTTTCCTCCGCAAATTCAGAGCTTTCACAATACACTGCCACTACTCATTCATCACTTGATCTTTTAAAAATAGGTAATAAGCATTATCAATTGTGACCCTTCCTTACAGTATGACCAATGTTCAATGCAACAGAACAAACTTAAAAGTCTGACTAAATCCTTCAGTAAATAATTAAAACAAAAACAAGTAACTGTTTCCAAAAGAAAGAAAACCAGCTTCACCTTTGTTCCCCACCAAATCTGCAAAGGCAAAGTCTGAGAGACCCAGTGTGAAGGGCAACCCTTGCAACAACACAACTACCACCCCTCCTGCTTTCTTCTTCCCCCTCTCTTCATGTAACTACTTCCTCTGCAACATAAATTACTGTATCATACTACCTTTTATGTGTTTTCTGGATGGCTTATTTCTATCCTCATCTTTTAAATGCAGGTAAAAATAGGTGTCTTCAGCTGCTATCAACATAAAAATCATCTATAAGGTGCTTTGTACTTGGTCTGACATACAATGGTCATTCAATAAATGGTAAGTATCCCACCTCCTGCATCAGATCAAAGTACAGAAGTATCAGCTTGGGTTCCCACAATGCACTATAAGCCAGATTCAAGGTTTTAATTAACTTCACAATCCATTCCCATGTAGTACTGGTATTTCCAGACATTCTCCAGAGGCATCTTTTGCCTAGACTACTCTTTCTGGGCCCCAATTCAACCTACAAGTGTCATTCTTGCTAATTCTATCTTGGAATTTCACTTCTTTCATTGGCTCAACAAACATTTACTGAATATCCACTATATGGCAGAACTTTATATATTAGTCTCTTTGACTGACGAGCAGTGATAGAAACCTCTCAACAATCCAAACTTAGAATTTGTTAAGTTTCACTACAGTTCACACATCTATTTTGTTGCCTCTCACTTTCAACACACTTGCTCAAATATTCAAGAAATTCTCCCAAAACACCAGTTTCACAAATGAGAAAATGATATGAGAAGCCCAGAGATGGTGGTGACCTTTCAAGATATTAGGTAGTGACAATGCAGGCAATCTCATCTAGGTCTTCTGGGTACATACCTCCTTTGAAGCCCTATCTATCTATCTATCTATCTATCTATCTATCTCATCTATCACATACGATGCTGGCTCATTCTCTACAATTAATTACATACCTGTATTTGAAGTACTATGGTTTTACATCGCTCAGAATATGCTTCAATGTTCTTATGCCCCAGTCAGGCTATGGTTACCGGTTCAGCTGGGTTGAGCATGGTATTTTAATGAAGCCATGATGGTATTTCTATCTCGACAAAGGCCAATGTGTTCCGCTGTTTGGTGCCCTTTGAATGTTTCGTTCTGGGTTTTTGTTTTTTGTTGTTTTTTGAGACAGACTCTCGCCCTGTCACCCAGGCTGGAGTGCAGTGGATGATCTTGGCTCACTGCAACCTCCACCTCCCAGGTTTAAGCGATTCTCCTGCCTCAGCCTCCTGAGTTGCTGGGACTACAGGAACCCGCCACCACAACCGGCTAACTTTTTTGTATTTTTAGTAGAGACGGGGTTTCACCAACATGTAAGCCAGGCTGGTCTTGAACTCCGGAACTCAGGTGATCTGCCTGCCTCGGCCTTCCAAAGTGCTGGGATTACAGACATGAGCCGTCGTGCCCGGCCACTGCCATTATTAATACTGCAAAACTTTATTGTAAAATGCCTACCTTATACAGCAAACGTGTATCAACAACTCGTTCAACATTCAACCAACACACATTAGGTGTTGACAAACCTAACAGTCCCTGCCCTCCAGGGATCGATAGAGATAGGAATGGTGAGGCAATTCTGTAAAATATTATTTTTAAATGTGATAATGATTTTAAGTGCAGGTACTGTGGCACAAAAGAGGGAATACCAACCTTGTGCTGGCAGATGACTAAGGGCTTCACAAAGGAAGTGACTCTTCAAGTTCAGTGAACTAGGTGAACAAAGGGAACATCCCTAACAGAGAAGAAAACCTATGTAAGGTGAGAGAGAAATAAAAAGTACAGGAATTCCAAATAATCTGAGCAGCCAAAGCACATTACTGCCTGTGAAAGAAAGGACTGCAGGTGGTTCACTAACTATTTGGGTTACTGAAAAGCCAAAAGCACATGCCAGGTTATGTCTCCAAGTACTAAGAACAACTCTGCAGGCAGTTTTGTTTAACATTTGTAAATGTGAATGAGAAATAGTATCACAGTGTACTCTCTAGGTCCATGGCCTTTCTCAGTCTGAACCACAGAACACCCAAAAAATGATGTGGGTGATTATTTTCTCAATTCTTCCAAGTATGTATTATAACTAGTACCATTTTGAATGCATAGGGGAAAAGGTAACTGTCTACAGTGGAAGTCTTGGAGAAGGAGAGCTTAATTCTCTCAGAGCTGGTTAAGAAAGGCTGATGGGTATAAGAACTCTTTGCAGTTACCCAATTACTGAACACACAGAACTCTACCCGAGGTTTGTGCTCTTATCTGAAAGCTAGTAAACAGTAAGGAACTTTCACTGTGGTTACAAAAGCAGTAAGGTACGCTATTTTCCACAATCTATAAAAATGTGCAAATAATTTAACTGTTAAGGCCTTGTCAAATAGTTACTTATCTTTTACTCTAAGCTATTTAGGAATTTTAAAGTCTATTATAAACCATATAGACATCTCAGAACACAAACCTAAGGACATTTTACATACATACAAGGAGAAAGAGAAATCAACTTTAGCCCAGAGAACAAATTCTAAACAAACAAATCGCAAAGATTAAGGATGAGTCAGCCAATTCATAAATCTGTTACAAGAAGCCATCTCAATGTTTATCTATGGAAACCAATGTTTAAAAAAAAAAAAAAAAAAGGATCCCCCGTATCCCATGAAGCCATTTCATCGGTGACAAGAACTACAGATGCACCTTAGATGTGCTAACAGCCACGATCTGCAGGGAGGTGAACAGTGAAGTTGGTTTATTCTTATCAGTCTCGAAAGATTCAGAAGGGTTCCAATCAATCCTCTTTTGCAGCTATACTAATGATGAGAATAAGAGACAAGAGATACTACATTTATATTTCACCAAATGAAGTTCCATTATTTGTTAGCAGGTTTACCTTTTTATACACATTTTATGCCCACATGAAGTAGAGCACCCTAGAGCTGATGTAGTAGCACAAGTCTCCCAGTCGTATCAGCATTCCTTCCCCAAATGCCCTCCCTCCCCACTCCCAAAGACACTAATAAACAAGTGTCAGAGAATACTCTTCAAAAACAGAAAAGCAAAAAGCATTATTAGTGCTGAATCTTGTAAGGAAAACCTAATTAAACCATACAGTGAAAATGTAGCTAATGAGGGCAAAACTTGTCATGTTTGGGAAAGAATTAAAGAAGGAAATCAAGTCCAGTCACCTGTTATCCACATTTCTTCAACAGCCTGCAAAACATGCTTCCTGGTTTGTAACTGAGGGAAAACATCCAAATCAGCTTGGGCAATCCACTCAGTTTATTAGGCTATGCTTGATAAGAGGACAAAATCAGACTACCTACATAGCTACATGTAGCTCTTTGCTAACTAACTGCAGCCTAACCAAAAGACTGTGGTTAACTCAGCAGTACCTATCATCACCAGAGAAGACTTGAAAACATTCAAAATCCATTTTATGCAAGCTCCAAGATAATGTATGTTTAAAAGATTATAACATGTTTATTAAAACACCATCCTTATTTTCCATATTAGCACTTCCGTGCATCAACTATGCTGGAAAAATACTGTGTTAATGTCTGCATGAAGCAGGTGCTTCATCTGTTACATCAATCTCCACATAACTGTGTAAAATACAAAATAAAAGAGATACCTTCCAAAAAGGCACAGCTAATTCTCTGATGGGAATAATCTTGCACCAGAGCTTATATGTTAATCCACCAACACTCCAAGTCACTCACTTTCTCCCTCACAGAGTTCTCATTTAAGAAGCTTCGCAGTAAAGCACCAATGAAATCCCTATTAACGTTTTCCCCATCTTACCACCAGTTTAGGGAAGTCAATTTTACTTTTTAAGCAAGAAAAATTTTTATCTTTTGCAGGCAAAAAATACATATGAATTGGAAAATGTATACTCCTGCTATCTGAAAGTTTGCGTCCCCTCCGTAATTCATGTTGAAAATCCCAAAGAAACAGCATTTGAGGTGACAGCATTAAGCAGTAGGGCCTTTAACACATGATTAGGCCATTATGGCTGTGCCCTATGGATAGGATCAGTGCCTTCTAAAAGGGGGACCGGGAGCACTGTAATCCCAGCACTTCGGAAAGGCCGAGGTGGGAGGATCACTTGAGGCCATGAATTCAAGAGCAGCCTGGGCAACATAGGGACATGCTATCTCTATAAAAAATAAAATAAAAAGAGGGGCTGGAGGGAACTAGCAAGGCCTTTCTGCCCTTCCACCTTCTGCCATGTGAGGACACAGCAACAAAGCTGGAAGTAGAGAGCAGCCCTCACCAGACACAATTTGCTGGCATCTCGATCTTGGACTTCCCAGCCTCCAGAACTGTGAGAAATAAATTTCTACTATTTTTTGTAAATTAATCAGTCGGTGGCTTGATTACTTGTTCTTCAACAAAACGACCTGAGCAGGCCTAGGCTGGTATCTACTGCTTTTCACTACAAAGTAATACAATGAAAACTTCTCACGGATTTGTAATACAGTAATCTCCTTTTATCTGAGACTTTGCTTTCTGAAGTTAACCGTGGTCCAAAAATATTAAACGGAAAATTCCAGAAATAAACAATTCTTAAGTTGTGAATTGCATGCTGCTCTGAACAGCGTGATAAAATCCCTCACTGTTCCACTCTGTCCCACAAGGGATATGAATCACCCCTTTGTTCAAGATATCCATGTTGTAGACACCATCCTGCCTGTCAATAGCCATTTCAGTTTGACTGTGGTATTATCAGTCTTGTGTTTAAGTCACCCTTATTTGACTTACTCATGACCCAAAATGCAAGAGTAGTGAGGTTATTTTTGTTAATCTTTTAACTGTACTTAATGTATAATTAAACTTTTATCACAGGAATGTATGCACAGGAAAAAACACAGTTTATCTAGGGTTCAGTTCTATCCACAGTTTCAGGCATCCACTGGGAGGTCTTAAAATGTATCTCCCACTAATGGGCCGGGGGGTTGGGGGGGACGACTAGTATACATCCAGAAGGTTCAGAACAGAAATACAGATACAGTAAATGGTTTTTTCGTTTTGGGATAAGAAAGCTAAAAACCAAGACTCAAGGCAGTATCCCAACATGGTTTTAGAAACCAACTAAAAAAGGCTCATGAAGTATACCTCATTGTTTCACTGCTAAAATTACCTTCTTGAAAAACACCTTTCTGTCGAAGTAAATTATAAACTGAACTCTTAGTCTATTCAAGGGGCTTAACAAAATGCCTGATACGGGGTAATTTATAAATAACAGAAATTTACTCCTCACATTTTGGAGCCTTGTAAGTCCCAAATCAAGGCACCAGCGTATCTGGTATCCGGTAAAGCCCATTCCTCAACTGTTTACAACTCCATAAATAAGACAGACAACCCAATGTTTAAAATGGTAAAATATATGAAGAGCCGACACTTGACCAAAGAAGATCTACAAATGGCTAATGACAAGAAATGGTGCTAAATATTGTTAGTCATTTGAGAGATACAAATTTAAAAAATCACAATGAGGTTTCACAATACACCAACTCAAAAGGCTATAATTAAAAAAATACCAAGTGTTGGTGAGAATATAGATAAACTGGAACCCTCATATGTTGGTGGTAATATAAAATTACCACTTTGGAAAACAGTGTGGCAGTTTCTTTAAAAGTTAAAACATCTCTTTACTACACAACTCAGCAATCTATTCCTACATATCCACTCAAAAAAAAAATACATATATATATATGTGCACACAAAGACTGCTACAGAGGTGCTTACAGCAGCTTTATTCACAACAGTAACAAACTGCAAGCACTCTTAATGTCCACCAACTAGCCAATATAGAGTTCATTAGTTACGTTTCCAGCTACATGTGGTTTATCCATGCAATGGAATACTACACAGCAATAAAAAGGAATTAAGCACTGATGATGCAACAAACAAGGTAGACAAATCTCAACTCATTATACTAACTGAAAGAAGCCAGATATAAACAAAAGACTATATATTGTATAATTCCACTGACATAAAATTTCTATGAAGACAAAAAGCAGATCAATGGTTGCCTACAGAGAGTGGACGGACTGCAAACAGGCATGAGGTGACTTTTTGGGAATGATATAAATATTCTAAAACTGAACTGTAGTAATGGTTGCACAACTATAAATTCACTGAAAGTCACTGAACTGTTTGAAGGGCAACGTGTATGGTATGTAAATTACATGGCAATAAAACTTAGAATCCAATATTCTAACCTTTTCAATATAGAGGCTAATACAATTTTCAAAATATTCTCATTTTATTATTTGCCAACAGACAATAGGTTATGTTTTCAAACATAAATTGCAAGTAAGATAAAAAGAAGAGAGCAGCAGTTTCCCATTTAAGACATGATGTTTAGAATCTAATTTCTAACATAGTACACACACTGCAGTGTCAACATTCTTGTAATCTCAAACAATGCTGAGTGAAAAAAACAAGATCCAAAAGGATATGTACAGTATATCACTTAAGTAACTATACCAAACAAAAAAGGTATAGAATGATGATGGACTGATACAAACAAGAACTAAAAACAGGAAAATATGCGTAAGAATGATGTATACCTACTTCAGTGACAGTGGTTAGAAAAGACACTAAGGGAGATGAAGAGGAATTTGTTCTTTTAAAGCAATGCTAAATGTTCATTGTTTTAAAAATTCAATTAAAACTAAAGCAAATATTAGGTGGTGAGCATATATGGGTATCTTACATCACTCTGTATGCTTTTCTATTCGTTTGAAGCATTATGGATTTTTTCTTAAGTTTTAAAAGGGGTAGCATATAAAACCAAAAAAAAAAAGAAGATAAATATTCTCTGTATTGGAAACAAACGGGAAAACATGTCAAGTCTTACAGAAATTAAAAGGATAATAAGAGAGGTATACAAACAATTCTATAAATATTAAGGTTGACAGCTTAAATGCAATGTGATCTCTAATTTTTCCAAACTGCCAAAGTTCACTTAAGAATAAATAGATAATTGAGAGGTTGCAGCAGGATTGCCTGAACCCAGCAGTCCAACACCAGCCTGGACAATATAGTGAGATCTTGCCTACACTTAAAAAAAACAAAATAAAATAAAAATTAGACTGGGCATGGTGGCTCACACCACCTGTAATCCCAGCACTTTGGGAGGCCAAAGCAGGTGCACTGCTTCAGCCCAGTTCAAGACCAGCCTGGGAAACGTGTCAAAACCCCGTCTCTACAAAAAATACAAAAATTAACTGGACATGACAGAGTGTGCCTTTCTTTGGTCCCAACTACTCGGGAAGCCAAGATGGAAGGATCGCTTGAGCCTGGGAGTTTGAGGTCGCACTTGACGAGGTATGATTGCACCACTGCACTCTAGCCTGGGCAACAGAGCAAGACCCGTCTCAAAAAGGAATAACCGGATAACATAAAGGAACAAACAGATAGATCTATATCTATTAAACTAGGCTGGGCACAGTGGCTCACACCTGTAATCCCAGCTCTTTGGAAGGTCAAGGAGGGAGGATCATTTGAGCCCAGGAGTTTGAGACCAGCCTAGACAACACAGGGAGACTCTGCCTCTTCAAGAAATTTTTCTTAAAAATGTGCCGGGCACAGTGGCACATACCTACGGTCCCAGCTACTTGGAAAGCTGAGGTGAGAGGGTCACCTGAGCCTGGGAGGTCGAGGCTTCAGTGAGCCATGATCACACTCAGCCTAGAAAACAGAGTGAGACCCTGTCTCAAACAAATAAAAATAAATAAATAACTAGTGTGTGATTCAAAACGTTCAACAATTAAACCAAACACCCCTCCCTCTTCCCACCAAGGTAACCTTTCTTTTTTTTTTTTTTAGATCAAGTTTCATTCTTCTTGCCCAGGCTGGAGTGCGATAGCGCAACCTTGGCTCACCGCAACCTCTGCCTCCTGGGTTCGCATGATTCTCCTGCCTCAGCTTCCCGAGCAGCTGGGATTACAGGCATGCGCCAACACGCCCGGCTAATTTGCACAATGTGTGTGTCTTTGGGGTTGAGGGGGTGGACAAGACACATTTCTCACCTCAATGTTAGTTACAAGCATTACCAGAACATTAGAACTAGACAAAGACAATATAAAGTAACCACAGATCACACAGATCGATCGCCCTCAAGAACATGGACCCAATTTATTAGTAAATTGAATCCAGCAATATATATAAAAAAAATGATGACCAAGTGGGTCGGGCAAAGATGGTTCGATATTTGAAAAATTAGTAATTCACCATGTCAACAGACACAAGAAAAACTATATGATCATCTCAATAGATGCGGGAAAAGCATTAATAAAATTCAACATCCATTCATAGTAATTTTTAAAACTCAGCAAACTAAGACTTTTTGGTCAAAACTAGCTGGTGATCCTCACCTATGCACTAAAAGAATAAAATAAATACATACAACCCATACAGACCGAAAAGAAAAAATAAAACTGTCTTTACTGAGAGTTTACATGATTGTCTATGCAGAAAATCCCAAAGAACATACAAAAAATTACTGGAATAAGTGAAGCTAAGCAAGGCAAAGGATACAAAGTCAATATACAAAAATCATTTTTATTTCTGCATATTAGCAATGAACAATTAAAAGATTAAAGAAAAAATATCACTTAAAATAACATCCAAAAATCATTAAATACTCCAGGATAAATTTAACAAAATATGTACTATAAGATCTGTTATGTATGCTGCAATCTCAAATTTTTGGACTCAATAGGGAGATATACCACATTTGTGGGCTTTAAAACTCAATACTGACTTTAAGAAGTCAAAATAATATATAATTGTGCCCAAAATAATCTATGTTATGGTGTCCAATACAATAGCCACTAGTGACATGTGACTATATTTGAATTTAAATAAATTGAAATGAAATAAGCTTCAAAATTCATTTCTCCAATTTCACAAGCAACATTTTATGTAGTCACTAGCCATATACAGACACACACTGGATAGTGTAAATACACAACATTTTCATCATTACAGATAATCCTATTGAAGAGTATTGATCTACACATTCAATGCAATCCTGTCAAAATTCCAGCAAGTTTCTTAGAAATTGACAAGCTGACTCTAAAATTTACATGGAAAAAGAGAACACCTAGAAGTCAAAACAATTTTGGAAAAAAAGTACCAAATTGAAGAGCTGATGCTACCTAATTTCATGATTTACCTATTTACAATTTTTAAGACACCGTGGTATTGGCAAAAGGTCAGACACTTAAGAGTCAGTGGAACAGAGTCCAGAAATAAACTCACTCATATATATTAATAGTAATCAGGATTTTTACAAATATGCCAATCTAACTCAATGGAGAAGAGAGTCTTTCAACAAATGGTGCAGAAAAGAATGGGGCATCCATTCATCAAAATTAAGAATCTCGATCCATATCTTTCTCCATATGGAAGAACTAAAAAGGCATAAGCCTTTAAGGAGAAAAATTGATATAGTGGATTTCATAAAAACTAAACATTTCTGCTCTTCAAAAGACACCATTAAGAAAATGCAAAGTCAAAATCAAAAGAAAAGGAAATGGAAAGTCAAAGACTCAGCAAAAATAGTTGCAAAACAAATACCTAATTAAAAACTATTATTCAGAATATACAGAAAACTCTAGAAACTTGGTAATAAGAAAGCAACACAATCTAGAAATTGTGGCAAAAAATCTGAACTCACTTCATCAAAGAAATATATAGATGACTCACATAAGCACAGGAAAGATGCTTATTATTAGTCATCAGGGAAATGAAAATTAAACTACATTATTTTTTCTTAATTATCATAGGACTTAAATTCATCAAAATTCACAGAACCTATACAGCAAAAAGGGTTACTCTTACTATATTATCATACCTCAATAAATTTAACTTTAAAAAAGATTTCTCAAAATTACAACATTTTGGTTTTCCATTAGAAAATTCCTCCTGAACGCCAGAAGATACTTTAAGAAGATACACGTACTTCCTGAACTCTACAAGATAAGTGACTGGATGTTCCATATTACTAGACAATCTGTTTCTAATGCATGGGAATGTACAACCAATCAGAAAACTTCAAAAAGGATAAAGACATGTAAAGCATTCCACTTCAGCCAAAATGCTCCAGGTACTCCACAATTATCTACAAAGAACGTCGAATAACCAACATGAGAGGATTCTAAAAACAAAGGAAATCTTACAAAGGGAAAGGAAGCGCTATGGATGTGATACAGACGGTAATTTAAAATCACCAACCCACACTCATACATACTTCCCGCTAGGGGGAAATTAGGTGGGCAGAAAAACAGAAACGTATGTCAAGAGAAAGTAAGTTCACACCCCAAAGCCCATCGTACCAAATAAAAAAGTTGGTCAAGCTAACTGCTGTTTGAGAATAGCAAGCCAACCCAAATCATAG
This sequence comes from Nomascus leucogenys, assembly GCF_006542625.1. Lineage (NCBI taxonomy): Eukaryota > Metazoa > Chordata > Mammalia > Primates > Hylobatidae > Nomascus > Nomascus leucogenys. Next base: position 67,986,168 of record NC_044401.1, on the reverse strand, counting down.
ACTTCCTAAAGTAACATAACTGGAAGTCTCAGATAGTTATCATTGTTTGTGGACTATAACAAAAAAGAGTTTCACAGAAGTGTTTGTATGGAGAAATGAAAGAGCTGGAAATTGAGACAGTTTTTATTTCATTATGAAATAAACATGAGTCTACCATAGTTCTGAAAGACAGGGAAGGATGGATAAGGGGAGAAAGGAAGGGGAATGAGGCATACCATTTCTTTCTCTATCTTAGAGGTAAAGGAATCTAAAATATAGAGCACAGCAGCAGTCAACACTCACAGGGTCCAGAGTAGTATCCCTGGTCATCTTCCTAGTACTTGGTTTGTCAGAGAGGTGGTGTAATTTGATGGGAAGACCCAAGGGTAGACCAAGAGTCCAGTGTAGGCTCTATTACTATTAATGTGCTCCATAACCTTGTGCCAATCACTGGATTTTAGTTAATGGTTGGGCAATATCTCTAAAACCTGTCTTAAATAAATTTTTCCAAAGAGAAAGATACAGTAGCAACCAAGGGCAATCTAAAGGATTCTAGCTCTTCTTGGCCAGATAGGCTATGGCATATTTCTTAATATGAATGAGGATTTAACATTCTCATTTTATAAAATTCTATATATTTCCCAATAGGATATAAGCTTTAAATAAGGCGGCAAAATGCTGTTCAGCAAACCCCAAGCCCAACAACCATGAAGAAAACTATACTAAGGCCCTTTATAACCAAAATGCTAAAAAACCAGTGATTAAGTGAAATCTTAAAAGCAGTCAGAGAAACCAAGACTTATTTTAAAGAACAAAGATAAAAATGATAGAATGATAATCAATTATTGGCCGGGCACGGTGGCTCACGCCTGTAATCCCAGCACTTTGGGAGGCGGGCAGATCACTTGCGGTCAGGTTCAAGACCAGCCTGGCCAATGTGGTGAAAAACTCCACCTCTACTAAAAATACAAAAATCAGCCGGGCGTGGTGGTGCATGCCTGTAGTCCCAGCTACTGACTGAGGCACGACAATCGCTTGAACCCAGGAGAGGGAGGTTGCAGTGAGCAGAGTTCACGCTACTGCACTCCAGCCTGGGTGACACAGTGAGACTGTCTCCAAAAAAAAAAAAAAAAAGAATGATAATCAAATATTATGTAACCCAGGAGACAGTGGAGTAACATCTTTTAAGACAACTAAAAGAAACAAACTGAACCTGGAAATTTTATACACATTGAAAATATGTTTTGAAACAAGGGCAAGAAATGGGAAACCACTGTTACTGGGAATGTAAAATGCTACAGCCACTTTGGAAAACAGTGGGGCAGTTCCTCAAAAGGTTAAAGGCAGTTCTTACTTGACTCAGCAATTCCACTGCTAAGTATATATCCAAGAGGACATATATCCACACAAATACATATACAAATGTTCACAATAACATTATTAATAATAATCAAAGGGCAGAATGCAAATGTCCATTAACTGATGAATGGATAAGAAAATGTGGCATGTCTACACAATGGAATATCATTCAGCCATAAACAAGAATGAAGTACTGATACACACGCTACAACATAAATGAACCTGGAAACTATGCTACTGAAAGAAGACAGTCACAAAAGACCACACATTGTATGATTCCATTTACACAAAATTATAAGATAAAGCAAATCTTCGGCCGGGCGTGGTGGCTCACGCCTGTAATCCCAGCACTTTGGGAGGCCGAGGCGGGCGGATCACAAGGTCAGGAGATCGAGACCATCCTGGCTAACACAGTGAAACCCCATCTCTACTAAAAATACAAAAAATTAGCCGGGCGAGGTGGCGGGCGCCTGTAGTCCCAGCTACTCGGGAGGCTGAGGCAGCAGAATGGCGTGAACCCCGGGGGTCGGAGCCTGCAGTGAGCCGAGATCGCGCCACTGCACTCCAGCCTGGGGGACAGTGAGACTCTGTCTCAAAACAAACAAACAAACAAACAAACAAACAAAAAAACCAAATCTTTAGAGACAGGTACTATTTTAAAGGCTCCCTAGGGCTGGGAGTTGGGGAAGGCTGGAGGGTGACTGCTAAAAGGTACAGGATTCCTCGTTGGGGAGGGGGGTAACAAAATATGGCAAAGGTTCATACTTTGTGAATGTACTAACCACCAATAAATTCCACACTTTAAATGGATGAACTGTATGATATGTGAATTATACCTTAATAAAGCTGTTACCAGAAAAATGGCAAAACAAAAAATTTGCAACTTTTTAAAAAAGTAATCACCAGCAGACCTGTACTATAAGAAATATTACACAAAGTCCCTTAGGTAGAAAAAAAATATTACTGGATGAAAATGTGGATCTATTCAAAGGAATGAAGAGCACAAGAAATGATAAAAATGTGGGAAATTTTCTTTTTTTTAAATATTTAAACAATAACGGACTACTTTAAGTAAAAATTATTACAACACTGTGGGGAGGGTTACAACATATGTAGAAGTAAATGTATTACAATAGCAGCACAAAAGCCAGAAGGAAAAAAGGATCTTCGACAAAGTTGTTAGACTGTATGTGAAGATGTGTAATACCACTTAAAGGCAAACTGACTTGAGTTAAAGATGTATACCAACGCAACTAAAATAACTGGCCAGGAGCAATGGCACATCCCTGTAATCCCAGCACTTTGGGAGGCCAAGGCGGGTGGATCGTCTGAGCTCAGGAGTTAAAGACTAGCCTGAGCAACATGGCAAAATCCTCTCTCTACAAAAACAACAACAACAACACAGAACATTAGCCAGGTGTGGTGGCATGTGCCTGTAGTCCCTGCTACTCAGGAAGCGGAGGTGGGCAGACTGCTTGAGCCCAGGAGGTCCAGGCTGCAGTGAACCCAGATTGCCCTACTTCACACCAGCCTGGGAAACACAGCAAGAGCTTGTCTCAAAATAAATAAATAAATAAATAAAATAACTACAGTTATAGCTAGTTAAGTTAATAAAAGACATAAATTATATTTAAAAAACAACTAAAGCCAAAAATAAAGTGGAAACAAAGTGCCAGATGGTAGATTTAAAACTGATCATGTCAATAATCACATTAAATATAAATGGTCTACAAACCACAATTAAAAGGCAGAGATTATGATATCTGGTTAGAAAAACAAAACCCAACTACATACTGCCTATAAGGAACTCATTTCAAATACAAAGACACAAATACAGTAAAGGGATGCCATGCTAACACTATTCGAAACAAAGCTGGAGTGGTTATACTAATATTGGCCAAAGTACATTTCAGAGCAAAGACTATTACCATGGATAAAGTGGGTTAACTTCAGAATGAAAAAGGGGTCAATTCATCAAGACATAATTTTAAATGTTTATGCACCAAAGTAACAAAGCTGAACATGACTTAATTAAAAGCAAAAACAGAAGAGTATCTGGAAAATCCTCACATATCTAGTAACTAAATGACAGTTCTAAATAACCCATAAGATAAAAAAAAAAAAAAGAAAAATTGAAAGCATCCGAAATGGAATGAAAAGGAAAACACAAAAATATCAAAATTTGTGGGTTACAACTAAAGCAGAACTTGAGGGAAAAAATTTTAGCGCCAAACACCCATACTGAAAAAAAAAGTTTCAAACCAAGGAGCAAAGTATACACCTTAAGAAACTAAAAACAGAAAAGCAAATGAAACTCGACATAAAAGAAAGAAAATAATAAAGATCACATGAGAAATCAATGAAATACAAAACAAAAACAAAAAGACAGTGAAATCATAAGCTTGTTGAGATCAATAAAATCTTGATAATCCAGACTCATCGAAAGACAAAGACACAAATTACCAATGAAAACAAGAAGTGACATCTCTACAGATTCTACAGGTATAGATAAGGAAATTTCATGAACATTATTTCAATAGAACAAATTCCTAACTTCCTTGGAAGGTACAAACTTCCAAAGCTCACTCAAGAATAAATCAATAATCTGAATACCCTTATGTATTTTAAATAAATTGAATCTGTAGTAAAATCTCCCCAGAAAGAAAATCCTAGAGCAGATGGTTTCACTAGTAAATTCTACCAAGCATTTAAGAAAATAATAATTTCAGTCCAGCCACGGTGGCTCATGCCTGTAATCCCAGTACTTTGGGAGGCCGAGGCGGGTGGATCATGAGGTCAAGAGATTGAGACCATCCTGGCCAACATGGTGAAACCCTGTCTCTATTAAAAATACAAAAAATTAGCCAGGCATGGTGGCAGGTGCCTGTAGCTCCAGCTACTTGGGAGGCTGAGGCAGGAGAATCACGTGAACCTAGGAGGCGGAGGTTGCAGCGAGCCAAGATTGTGCCACTGCACTCCAGCCTGGCGACGGAGTGAGACTCCGTCTCAAAAAAAAAAAGGAAAAAAAAAATTTCAATTCTTCACACACTCTTCCAGAAAAGTGAAGAGGGCAGTACATTTTCCAACTTATTCTATGAGACCCACATTACCGTGAATCCAAAACCAGACAAATAGCTCAGAAGGTAAAAATAAGTACAGACTAATGTCCTTCATGACCACAGATGCTAATTTTCTTAACAAAATAATCCAACATGGATTATTCATCATGAAAATACATCATGACAAAGTGAGATTTAATCTGGGAATGCCAAGTTGGTCTAGGACTCCTACAATCAAAAATCAACCAATGTAATCCAGCATTATATGGAAAACTGTATGACTGTCTTACTAAATGCAGGAGAGCAAGATATTTGACAAAATCCAACTTCTATTCCTTAATAAAAATGCTCAATGGGCTGGGCACGATGGCTCCCACCTGTAATGCGCGCACGTTGAGAGGCCGAAGCCAGATGGCATGATGGCTTGAGGCCAGTTCCAGACCAGCATAGTCAATACAGTGAGATCCCACCTCCACCCCACCCTGGCCCCCCAAACAGTTAGCCAGGCATAGTGGTGCATTAGTCCCAGCCACTCAAGAGGCTGAGGCAGGAGGACAGGTTGAGCCCAGGAGTTTGAGGCCACAGTGACCTGTGACTGCACCACTGCACTCCAGCCTGGGCCACAGAGCAAGACCCAGACTAAGAAAAAAAAAACCCTCCGCAAATTAAAACAGAAAGGAATTCCCTAAACCTATTTAAATGTTTACTACAGCTAACATCACACTTACTAATACAAGAACGTCCTCTCCCAAAACTTCCATTCAACACTGTATTGGAAGTTTTAGCCAGCACAACAGGCAAGCGAAAGAAATAAAAGGCATCCACATTGGAAGGAAAGTAAAAATTGTCTCAATTCAAAGACAAAATTGTCTATGGAGAAAATTCTACAGAATCTAGAAAAAAAGTTCCTAGAACCTATTAAGTTCAGCCAAAAGTTAAAAATACCCAGCAATTCCACTCCTAGGTATTTACTCAAGAGAAGTGAAAGCATATGTCCACACAAAGACTTGTTTAGGGATGCATACAACAGCTTTATCTGTAAGAGCTAGAAACTGCAAAAAACTCAAATGTCCCTCAACAGGTGAAGGGTCAGTTAAATTGCAGATTGTTCACCCAATGGAATATTATTCAGCAATAACAAAATAAACACTGATTAATCTCAAATAACCATGATGACTGAAAGAAGGCAAACCAAAAAAAAAAAAAAAAAAACACATACACGATTACATTTATATAAAACTCAAGACAATGCAAACTAATCTATAGTGACAGAAAGCAGATTAGTGGCTGCCTGTGACAAAGGAACAGGAAGGAGGAATTACCAAAAGGCAGGAGAAATCTTTTAGGGGTGACAGATGTGATCATTATCTTCACAGTGGTAGTTTCCCAGGTAATATTTTAAAAGTGAAGTTACTTACATGCCAATTACACTTTAATAAAGCTGAAAAATTTTAAATGAGGATGTCAAATGCTGTGTTTTTATGCTGGTTGCAGTATAATACTTATAGAATTTTCTTAAATACAGAGACTAAATAATTCAAAATTACACATTAGTCTACAGCATTTACTTTAGACAAGTTTTACTAGGAGATAAAATCCAATTGTTTAATATTATTTGATGATGCAGTATAGAAATGCAACAAATAAATTCTACTTTTGTACAGCAAAGTATTTTACCACTAACTTGTATTTTCAAAATGCTCTATCTTCATTCCTGGGTAATTTTAACTGGCAATAGTTTGTAACACTGTAGCAGTAAATTCAGTATGAATACCATCATTACCATTACACACACATACACAAAAAATACACCTCATAAATTGTAACATGCATGTCTTCAGAAACAACCCACGTTGCCAGTTTCACCAAGGCATGAAGTGGTTTTCGTGATGACTGGAAGAGATAATCAACCTAGCATATTTACACTGGAACACAGCTTCATGTATTTTGAATATATTTCCCATATTCCCAACAATAAAGTAAACCTACTCTTCTTCCTTATCTTCACACCAGTATCTGGTCCAAAGTCTTTCTTATCTACCACAAGATACACAAGAAGCAAAGCCTGAGTTTACTCAGAAGTCAACTATCTAGTTAGTTCTTTCTTGCTTCATGTCATCTGAAAGTTTTTGTGGGCAGCATATAGGGAAAAGTATGACTTGTTTCACTACTTTTAAGTCTCTGAATCTTGAAAGGCCAGAGGTAAGGAAAGAAAAGTAAATCAACTTTATTTGCCAGAAGTCTTTTTTTGGTTTAATTTTAGGGCTTGGGTGGGTTTTTGTTTTTGAATGGGGGGGGGGGCACATCTTTGAGGGAGAAAATAATGAAAAGGTTAACGATTAAAATAAATTAGTGTTTAGATGAGGAACTTTCCAATCATATAAGACAACTGAAAACCGGCAGCTACACTAATTGTTCTGCATTCATCACTCTCACATTGCTTTTGCAGTAGAGCAGCAGAGACCAACAGCTTCCTCTGATTCTAAACAGCCTGTGACAAGAATCAGAAATGTGTTCATTCATATACATAGAAGAAATATTGCACAACTCAATGCAAATATTCACTAACCTGAAGGTCAAATTACGTCCTCCATCACAGAACTACAGAAGAATTTTGGTTTATCTATACACTAAAGATATTATGACTCTAAAGAACAAGCCATCAGTCAAAAAGCCCACTTTCTTGGAGGAAAATATATATAAACACAAGAACACCACAAGTATCGCTCTCTTATAGATGAAATTTACAGCCAGGCGTGGTAGCTCATGCCTGCAATCCCGGCTCTTTGGGAGACTGAGGCAGGTGGATCACCTGAGGTCGGGAGTTTGAGATCAGCCTGACCAAAATGCAGAAACCCCATCTCTGCTAAAAATACAAAATTAGCCAGGCATGGTGGCGCATGTTTGTAATTCCAGCTACTCGGGAGGAGGCTGAGGCAGGAGAATCGCTTGAACCAGGAGGCGGAGGTTGCGGTGAGCTGAGATCCTGCCACTGCACTCCAGCCTGGGCAACAAAAGGGAAACTTCGTCTCACAAAAAAAAAAAAAAAAAAGGAAATGAAATGAAATCTACAATCCAGATAGGTTTACTCAGTTATATGGAGGAAGGCAGAAGGTCAGCTCTTATTTCTTTCCTCTAAAGTCTGATTCATTAGCAGATTAGAAAAGTTAAAATGACAAGAGAACTACACAAAAATATCCAAGATGTATTTGTCATTATGTTAGTTTGTAGGGTTTTTCCACTTCGCCACACTGCCTATTAACTGAGAAGTTACAGAATAAAAACTACTGCAAGTATGAATTTTGCTTTGTAGACAAGATAGCTGAACAGGAATTACAAATAAATCTCTCATTCCTAAAGCATTATTTAATATAAAACTCTATTGCCTGGATAAATGACAGCGGAATAGGAATAGATAATTAGGTGGTATTTACTTGACAAGATCATTAAACTGAGAACAAAAACTTCCAGGGATACCTAAGCTAAGAAGTACACTTTAAAAGATTATATTGGCCACCAAGAAAAACAAAGCATTATCTTTACACCAAAGTTCTCTGAGCATGTTTTGAGGGTAATAAAATTAATTCTGAAAATACATCTTTCAAAACCACAAAAAGATCAAAATTATTCATGGCATTACTAGTTGATTTAACTATTAGGATTAAATCTAATATTAGATTAGCAAAAACCCCCCAATCTAGGGATCAATCTGGTCACTGTGTACTAAATTTATTTACTTCTATATAGATCATTTCCTAATTCTAATTTTTTTAAAACTAGGTACTGAGATTACAGAAGTTTCTACATAACATCTACTGAGAAACTAACTCTGTAGTTGAGCATTAGTCTCCACACATACTGTGCCCCAAAAATTAAGTGCTTACTAATGTCTAATAAATCAACTTAAAACATAAAAAAAACCATTTTAATCAAAACATTCCAATTCATCAGGAAAAATGTCTTCTCTCATAAAACTTACTAGATAAAAGAGCTCTGAAAATACTAATGAACAATTCAGAGGCTTCATTTATAAAACAGTACCAGCTAAAGAGGAAGATTATCTAGGAGGTGGCTCCTGAAAAAGAAGAGAGAAAATTCCGGTATCTAAATTATTTATCAGTTCAAACAATTATCTAGCCCAAGAGAATTACAACTATTCTGAGTCCTATTCAGCTGCAAAATCTCATGAAGAATACAGACTTCACGATTTTCTCAATTTTCATCCCCTTTGCTTCCTTACACTGTATTCTGACTCTAGACCACTCTAGTCACTCTGTTTCTAAAACTTTCAGCCAGAGGGCACAGAGCAGAAGAGAACTTCAGAAGGCATTGTATGGGAGCCCTACTAAGAGGGATCACCGTTTTAAAACAGACACTGCTTCAGAAGAATCCGATTTCGCAATCAACTGTTTTATCAGCTATGAACAGAAAAGCAGGCATGAACTTCAAAGAGAGACAGATAATCAAGGGAATCATCTTAAGGGTAAAAAAAAGAGATGATGCACACAGTAAAACTAGAAACTGAAGTGAAAAAGGAAAGTAGTGTAGCAGTATTTCCAAGGCATTTCCCAAAGGTTTTAAATGAATAAACCTATTTGCAGAGGGGGTTAACCAATATATCACACAATTATTTTAAAAAGAAAACATTTTAAATAAGAAATCAGAAGAACAGACTGCCCTCTAAATACATTTGAAGAACACAAAAGCAGCATAGTAAGACCTTGCCTCTAAAGATTCAACAACAGGTTATAGTCTCTATCCCTGAGAGCCTCACACAGGGGCGGATATGGAGCAGCAAATGTAAACACGAAATTCCAGTACAAAATGATTGTGTGGTATGGTAAGTATATCACAAAGTGCTTCAAAGATCACAAAAGACAAAAATCAAGGCCCAGCAATGGCTCACGCCTGTAATCCCAGCACTCTGGGAGGCCAAAGTGGGAGGATCATTTGAGGCCAGGAGTTCAAGACCAGCCTGGACAACATGGGGGAGACCCCATCTCTCAAAAAGAGAGAAAAAAATTAGCTGGGTATGGTGGCACATGCTTGTGGAGTCCCAACTACTTGGGAGGCTGAGGTGGGAGGACTGCGTAAGCCCACGAGTTCTGAGGCTACAGTGGGCTTTGATCATGCCACTGCACTCCAGCCTGGGCAAAGGAGCAAGATCCTGTCACAAAAAAAAAAAGAATCAAGGAAGGTTTCCCCAAAGAGTTAACATCTTCAAGCTGTTCTAGAAGTACATGTGGCAGGCAGCATAGTGGCATAAAAGAACATGTTCAGGTAACACTGAACAGTTTGACCAGAAAGTGCATGCTAAGCAGGGCAAGACCTCTTTGGGCAACGAGGCAGTATCCAGGGTTTTTAAGCACACAACATGGTCTATGTGCTTTCCGGAGATACCTCTAGGCAGCAAACAGACTAGACTTGGCAGAACAGTTTCAACGCTACTGCAATGGTACAGGTCTGGGTAATACAGGCTTGCAATTAAGAATTGAAATAAAAAATGAAATATAATGAGAACCTAAATTAAGGTAGTCGCAGCAGGGATACTGAACAAATAAAGTCAGCAGAATTTGGTATCAGACTGAATGCTAGGGATGGATATCAATAAATGTTAAGCAGGAAAAACACCCAATGTACACCTGTTCTATTAGAACCAAGCTTTGCTGTGGAGCATGATTCAGTATTAACCATTTCAGTAATAAAAACACTTTTCAAAAAAAAAAGATGTATCAGTGTCATTCTTTTAATTAATATGACCAAGGTCTAAGTAAGAACAGCCTTAGGGCTGCAGTACACCTGTTTATACTTGAAAACACTAGCCTTCCACACCAGGTATTCTGTCCTGAAGCCCTCATCTCAGAGATCCTGAAAAGGAGATTGAATCTGGTCTTTGGTCAGTCTGCACTGAGTTTAATTTCTTAGAATGGGGCAAATATTTGTTAACCCCTGAATGAAGATTTCAAAATTAAAACCTTAATTATAACTTCAATAAGAAAATCATTCAGCTACACATAAGTAACACTACAAAAAATTTTTAAGATAAAGCTTTCCTCTTCAGAAGTCACAAAATGTGGCCGGGCATGGTGGCTCATGCCTGTAATCCCAGCACTTTGGGAGGCCGAGGTAGGTGGATCACCTGAGGTCAGGAGTTTGAGACCAGCCTGGCCAACATGGCAAAACCCTGTCTCTATTAAAAATACAAAAAGCAGCTGGGCGTGGTGGCAGGCGCCTGTAGTCCCAGCTACTAAGGAGGCTGAAGGAGGAGAATCGCTTAAACCTGGGAGGTGGAGGTTGCGGTGAGCCGAGACTGCACCACTGCACTCCAGCTTGGGAAAACAGAACGAGACTGCATCAAAAAAAAAAAAAAAAAGAAAAAGAAAAAAGAAAGAAAAACAAGTCACAAAATGCATGAATATCTATATAACACACTGGGGGAGAGTAAATGACAAATTATCTTCTCTATATACTTGTAGACAAGTAATTTGGCATTGTAAAATTTTAAGAGTCATCTTACTGTATGATAAATTGCCCAAACTGACATAGCACAGTATTTTAGAACTGGAAAAGACATAGACGTCATCTAGTTCTGGCCGGACTCAGTGGCTCATGCCTGTAATCCCAACACTTTGGGAGGTCAAGACAGGAGGATCACTTGAGGCCAGGAGTTCAAGACCAGCCTGTGCAACATATCAAGACTTCATCATTACAAAAAAAAAAAAAAAATTTTTTAACCAAATTAAATTGTGCCTGGTGGCACAAGCCTGTAGTCCTAGCTACTTGGGACGCTGAAATGGGAAGACTGCTTAAGCCCAGAAGTTCAAGTCTGCAGTGGCCTATGAGCATGCTCCTGCACTCTAGCCTGGGCAACAGAGCGAGACCCTGTCTTTAAAAGAACATAAAGGAAAGGAAAGACATCGTCCAGTTCCATGAATTTCAGGGATCTTTTATTTTAATTGCAACCCACGGTTTTAAATCTCAACCTAACATACACATCTTTACATATATAAAGTTGTATCTTATAATTGAAGCATTTATTTATAACGTAATTGCAGTAGCAGAAACTGTGTACAGTGAAATTTTTCAGAAATCCTAGGCATTGAGATCCCTCTTCCAAAATAGAAATCTTTGAAACTATCATCACTCCCATCCTGACCACCAAAATATAATTCCCTTCTTACAAATATGCTTCAGTGGTCCACACCAAAAGTACTTGCCAAGATGAGCTGATAGTTTACTGTCATATATTTTGTCCCATAGTACCCAAGAACAAACTGGATGTCCTGTGACTTCCTCAGTATTTTAACTAGAGAAGAAACTGGAAATAAAGCCAGCAATGCATACAGTGAAAACAAAATCTACACACTAGAACACAGAGCCTGAACGCCTTATGAAATATGCTCCATCTAACTCTGCCCAGGTAACAAGTGCCTTCCACTGCACCACTGCCCTGGGAAAGTCAATCATTCACAAACTCACTGCCTTTCACTAGTGATTTTAATCGTGGCACGCAGTTCCTTAAAAGAATTGTGTAATTTTCTGAATAAGTGAAGCGACAAACTACACTTCAAAGAATCCGATTTTAAGGCAGTCAGCACAGAATGCATATTCTTGGCCCGTTTTTATAGGTATATGTATCCAAAAGACAGGATGAAGAATACTCAACTTTATAAAGAGAAACACTGCAACAAGCAAAATAAATCATCTAATCTATACAGGCTTATGTTAACTTTTTACATTACAGATTATCTGAATAGGCTAATAACCTCAGGGTAATTCGGTGAAAGGTAACTCCTCAACTGACATTTTATTGTCCTCCTCTAATTTAAATGGTCCTGGAAAAGATGGCAAAGTTGGAAGGGAAAGAATCAAAGGAGTGTAGCTGAAACACTTTAAACATCATATTAAATTTGTCCATTTAATTAAATCACCTGTCTTCTATTCTACTAACTGGGTATGACACCAAATAAGTTACTTTTCTGAAACTCAGCTTCTTCAATTGTGAAAGTTAGAGTAACAACTATCTCTCAGGATTGCTTTCAGTATTACATTGAAAAAAAAAAGACATAAAAGTGGCAAGCAAAATGTCAAGTACTTATGTAAATATACAATATCTGAGGATATCATCTTAAAACCTACCTTCTAAATGTTCAAGTGGCTGGTACAATATTTTGCACATGAGTACTCAAATATTTGTCTATTCAATCAGTCGTAATTTAAAAGGACCCAAAACTTTAATTGTAAGAAGTAAGGATTATTTCCTGTACTGCTTATGTATTTACTCACTACTACTACTAAGAAATCAGTCACACTTTTAGAATGGTTACTCATTCAATTCAGTACACAATATTTGGGAATTTTAAAAATTACCACTGTATAACATATACTATTTACAGTACATATTTTGTGCCCAGTCCTGTGCCAAGCATGCTACCTACATTGACTCATTTAATCCTTATAATACCACTATGGAGAAGTTATTATCCCTATCTTATACATGAAAAACAAAAGCACAGGTTCACGTAACATTCCCAAGGTCACAAGGTGAGCAAATGGCAGAGCTGCTGTTACTCAAACTTGGGTCTGACATCAAAGCCCTCACTCCCAACTACTCATCCTCTTCTTCAATATGATACCCACTAGCCACAGGTGGCTACTGAGCACTTGAAATGTGGTTAGTCTGAACTAAACCTTGCTGTAATCCTAAAATGTACACTAGATTTTGAAGACTTTGTCTGAAAACAAGAATGTAAAGTATCTCACTGTAATACTGGTTACATGCTTAAAAAAAAAACATTCTGGATATAAATGGTTCGATAAAACATATTCTTAAAATTAATTTCACCTGCTCAATTTACTTTCTTCCTGTGACTACTAGAAAGTTTAAAATTACATGTGGCTTACAATATATTTCTTTTGGACAGCACTGATTTAGAACACACAAAATGTCTTATATATGAAGAGTATGAAATAATTTTAAATTTACAAATACAATATATTTTAAAGAATACATTCAGATACTTTCCAATCTTAACAGCTGTTTTAATACTAAGTTAGTAGTGTGCCCGATAAAAATTTTAATCCCTTAATGTAAAAACACATTGTCACTTAAATATTCCAAACCAGATTAATTCTAAGAATTTCCTATTAGGAAAATTGCTTTCTTACAACTATAAAAGTGATACTGACTCATCCACACATACACTACAGAAATACAAAAAAGAATCATCATCTCAGAGTTAAGGTTTTTATCAGTCATTCCTTCCACGTGTATGTATTAGTACGAATGCTATGAAATATTTGTTTCATGTAATTTTATCATTTTGTAACTTGTTTTTCTAATTATGAACCTTTTCCTTTATCACATATTCTCAACATTTTTAACTATTTTGAAAATAATTATAAATTTACAGGAAGTTGCAAAAATGGTACACAGAGGTCCCATGTAATCTCCACCCAATTTCCCAACATGTGCACCTTCTTGATAGCACAATGTCAAAACCCGGAAACTGACATTGGTAGGTATGCATATAGTTCTACGCCACTTTATCACGTTTAGATTCATGTAACTACCACGACAATCAAGATGCAGACCTACTGCATCACCACAAAGATCTTCCTCTTGCTACCCTTTTACAGTTATATCCATCTCCCTCCCTCCCACCACTAGTCCTAACTCCTGGCAACCACTAATGTGTTCTCCTATCTCTGTGATGTTATCATTTCAAAAATGTTAATAGTATCCTATAGTATGAGACCTTTTAAGATTGGCTTTTTTTCACTCAGCATAAAGCCCCAGGAGTCCACCCAAGTTATTCTATGTATCCATAGTTTGTTCCTTCTTGTTGCTGAATAGTATTCCACAGCATGAATGTACCATTCACCTACTGAAGAACATGTGAGTTTTTTCTAGTTTTGGGCTATTACAAATAAAGAAAGCTGTGGGCAGGTTTTCTGTGAACACTAGCTTTCATTTCTCTGGGATAAATGCTCAGGAGGCAACTGCTAGGTCATATGGTAAGTATATGTTTCACTTTGTAAGAAACTGCCAAACTATTTTCCAAAGTGGAATGTACCATTTCATATTCTCACCAGCAATGTGTGGCAGATCTGAAAACTTTTAAAAAAAAAAAATACGACAGGTATGGGCTGGGTGCAGTGGCTCATGGCTGTAATCCCAACACTCTGGGAGGCCGAGGCAGGCGGATCATGAGGTCAGGAGATTGAGACCATCCTGGCTAACACGGTGAAACCCCGTCTCTATTAAAAATACAAAAAAAGTAGCCAGGCGTCGTGGCGAGCACCTGTAGTCCCAGCTACTTGGGAGGCTGAGGCAGGAGAACGGCGTGAACCCGGGAGGTGGAGCTTGCCGTGAGCCAACAATGCACCATGGCACTCCAGCCTAGGCAACAGAGCGAGACTCCGCCTCAAAAAAAAAAAAAAATGACAGGTATGAAAACCCACAAAACATTTTTAACAGCTGCAAAATATTCCAACATGGTGGTTCCATAATTTTGGCAATTCCCTAATAATCCCTATTTAAGTCATTTTCAATTTTTTGTTGTAATAATGACATAATTCGTAACAGGAATTTGTATATGCAGGTCAAGCAAATTCCTAGAAGTTATGTTGCTAGATCACAGAGCACAAATATTTTAAAGGCATTTGATAACAACTGCTGTACTGGCATTCAGAAAATGTAAATCACCTCCCATACCCGCAAAGAGTCTATGAGAATGCCTAACTCTCAGTCTCAGTGAAGTTATTTTTTTTAATCTTTAAAACTTGATTTGCCAAAAAAAAAAAAGTTATCTTACTTTGTATTTCTTTGAGTAATGGGAAGGCTATACATCTCTCATATTTACTGACTTAATTTGTAGTTCTTTTATTACTTATTTGCATTCTTTGCAGGCTTTTTACTGGAACATTGGTTTACTGATTATAAGACCTAGTTCCATCTCTCTACTGTGCAATGCAAAAAAAACTAGGATTTTTTTTTTTTTCTTGAGACCAGGTCTTGCTCTGTCGTCCAGGCTGGAGTATAGGAGCGCAGTCATAGATGACTGTAGCCTCGAACTCCTGAGATCAAGGAATCCTCCTGACTCAGCCTCCCAAGTAGCTGGGATTACAGGTATGCACCACCATGCCCAGCTAATTTTATTTTTGTAAAGACGGGTTCTCACTTTGTTGCACAGGCTGGTTTCAAACTCCTAACTGTTAGCAAGCAAGCCTCCTGCTTCAGGTTCCCAAAGTGCTGGAATAACAGGCATGAGCCACCACATCACAGCCAGAAATCAGATTTTTTTTTAAACATGTCTGAAATCCAATCCTAAGTGCTAATAATGCAAGATAGATGATTTTAGAATGCAAAAAGATAGGGTTTAATTGATATGGTTCCCTAATTTATAAACACTCCTATACTTTGCACAATGTTTTCATCAATTAAGTAATCACCTCAAATGCCAAAAACATGGTTCCTATAAATGTAGACCACTTACTTTTCTTAAGTTCACTTTGAAAATGTCAACATCTAATTTTCTGAACCTCTGGGAATGGGACTCAACAATGTGTTGAAGAAGTCTTCCAAGTGATTCTGATAACATGCTAAAGTTTGAGAACCAGCACTCTAAACAAACTTAGAGCAAAAATATTAAGTGTGGGTTCTCTTGTATACATAATTTTTCTTTAATGGAAGATTTGGGCAAAGTTAATTATGCTATAGATACTAAGAATCCAATGTTTCGGTTCTTCCCAAAATGAAAATAATCCTGAAAGAAATCTGGATTTTATATTTATTTTCTACAAATAGAACTCTAAAACCATTAAGTGTTCATAAAACTTCTCCCCTAGAAGAAGAAATCAAAATGAACTCCATCACCCAACAGACGAGAATACATGCCTTTAAAAATCAAATTCAATTTGTTTCATATAACACATAGCATAATTCCCACTCCCATAGGGAACCATCATTTTGAAAATTCAATGAAATATCATTATTAAAGCAAAGCAACTGTAAAACCGTAGTTACTCAAATATGTGAGGTCCAATGAACAAAATGCTCAATAAATAATTCTGAATGGCAGGATGATAGGTGACCTTTGTTTTTCTGTTTTAACCTAGGGACCAGTCAAGTGACAGGAGTCCTGATTCTTGCAGTTCTTCCCGTTTCCCTGAGTTCAAACATCAACCTTCTCTCATTGGCTACGTGGGCCAGTAAATTTTTGGCTTTTCTGACTTAAGGTAGTTTGAGCTAGATTCCTAATTATAGAGCAATCTTGACTATTTCTGTAGCACTTACGATATTAAACCTGTTTAGTTTTGTGAAAGAAGGACAAGAACAGTTAAACCACATAGCTACACAAGAAATCTGATTTGTTCTTAGAAAGCAGCCACCAGGTTTGTTTTCTCCCTATGACTAACTACCATGTATTGTATGTATTATGAGACCCAATACATCGATGATACTGGCTTAATATATCACCCTTAATTTCATTTCTTGTCCCTCTCAAAGGCGGTTAAAGTTTCATCCTAGGTTGTATTTGCTAATGCTCTTAAATTGTAGAGAAAAATATTTTGAATACATTTTAAGAAAGATGCTTTTTAAACATATTCCTTCCACTAGTTTCTTTTCCCAACCACAGGACAATTTAAGTAGATTTTCTAAATTGACAGAGGGAAGAAAGGAGGGGAGAAAGTCATATCTAATCCTATTTAAAAACAAAATTTTCACCATTTACCTTGTGATTTCAACTATTCATGATTTCTGAGTAACACAGTAATTTATGTGCATTGCCCTTACTGAGAATTCCTTTTTGGCACCATAGTCTGTGTCACTCACTGCATGGAACTGAAACTACAGCTAAATAAATGAGTGAAGTGAATGAGTCATGACTTCAATCTAACCAAAGTAATTAATCCAAATTACTCAACAGAACAGTGGCATACACAATGTACAAAGTATGACTATCAAGGATACAAGATGCAACAATCAAATTATAGGTATATTAACATGGCAGAACAACAGATAACGTTTCCAACAATACTCAAAATGGTTTTGCCACCATTTTTAAACCGCCATAGATGCCAGTTTACAAACAGGAATGTAGTTGCTTATCACATCTTAACACATCTAACATTCCCCACAACTGGTCTGGTGGCACATGACTGATCCCCTGCTTTATTATCAGACTTTCCAATATGACTACTGGCCACTGAAATCACCGATGGGCAACAGCAAATAGAAAGAATTGTCACAGTTATTTAGGGAAGTGTGTCAATGCTCTGAAGCTCAAAACCACTCCAGAAGTACTTTAAATGCATTGCCTACAGCCTCCAAGGCTATCGTTCTATGTTTAACTTCTAGTACTTGTTTTTTTTTAAGGGGGGGTGTGGGGCAGGGAGTAGGGAACTATAACAGAAAAACAGGAATACTAGTTTTAAGGGCACACTTCATAAAGACAACTTTCCCCTAATCCAGTAACATTCAACACACAAGATGAAAGCCCCAAGATTTTGAAAAAACAGTTATTTATTAGAACTCTTAACTGGAACTCCTTCTCCCAGTCTTCATTTATTCTGTATATATTTACTCAACCCCTGCCAAATGCCAGGCACTGTAACAGACACAGCAAACTAAAGCTATGAAACAAAAAGGTCTTGTCCTCAAAAAAGGTGACAACCTAAAAGAGACAGATTGGAAATCAAATTAAAAATACAGTGTATGTGTTTATGACAGAGGTATGAATGACTGGAGGGGAATGGAAAGGCTTCCTGAGACACATGTCTCAGACAAACAGGAGGCAGCCTGGACAAAAGGAAGAAGCATTTCAGAAGAAGACACAAAGGAAAAGCATATGAAGGTAAGGTAAGAAAGTGAGATATCATGGTCCACGGTTGGAAAACACCAAGCAGTTTGGCATAACACACACAAACGCTGTGTATGGAGGGCAGATGGAGCGATGATAGGCTGCTTCCAGAAATTCTGAAGAATGACACAGAAAAGGACCAAATCACAAGCCCCTTGTGATACTAAGGATTGGATTTTATCCAAAAGGTAATGAGAATCAGGAGCTCATTCTAAGCAGGAATGGGATATAATCTATTTGGGATTTTAGAAAACACTCTGATAGATGAATTCCGCTTTTCACCCTGTGGGATCTGAACTGCCTTTAAGTCGTTCAAGTGGAGATGCCAGGAAGCAGCTGGATTTGTTTGTCCTGTGTTCGTGTGCATGGGAGTGGTGATGCAGGTTAACAAATAGTATCTGGGAATCACCGGCTCCTGAGGAGATGTGTAAAGGTGTGGACATCATCACCTGAAGATAGTGAATAGGGAGGGGGGCAAACAACTATTAATAAGTAACTTGTATCAACCTATACAACAAACCCTACATCCAAGAATCATAAGGCCCAGTTTAGATCCCAGATTCAGTGAGGATTTTCCTGAGGAAGCCCCAGAGAATGACTATCTCTAACTTCTAAAAAGCCCTTGCGGTCTCTATTATGTACTTGCGCATACCATGGTGTTCACATCACTGGGTACACTTCACTGCCTTTCTTCTTATGGTCTTATCTGTCAACAAGTCTGCTAAGTTCCTTGAAAGCAGGAATTTTCCCATTTATTCAACCAATGCCTCAAAAGAGAAATGATAAACAATACTATTGATGAGAGGCAGGAGCTGACTCCTTTTACATCCTCTAAAAAAGCTGCACACACCGGGTTTCATTCCTTTTGCATAATGATGCCTGGAGGAGACAGCTGTTCAAGTATGTGGGTAATAAACACAGGGTGAAGACAGGTCCTCTCTCTAGAACGTGCAAGGAAGGGTCTGCACGCAGAGTTGAATGCCTAAGATATTCTTAGGATAAAACAGACTGGTAAAAGAAGCAAGAACTGCACACAACAACATGGATGAATCCTGCGCACCTAACCATGAGTGAAACAAGCCAGATTCAGAAGTATATGTATGTACCACGGTGCATACACTGTGGCTACTAAGCAAAGTGGTACGTACAGTATGTACACTTCTGAGACTGGCTTGTTTCACTCACTGTGGAGTATACTGTATATACACAGTGGTACATACAGTATTTACTGTGTACTGTATACATTGTATACTCCACTCGCATAAAGTTCAAAAACAAGCACAACTGATCTCTAGTATTAAAAGACAGGAATGGGGTGGGGGAAGTGGCCCACAGGGGACAGTGTACAAGGGGCTTCCGGTAATGTTCTAGTAATGTTCTCTTTAAGAACCTAGGTGCAAGCCAGCACAGTGGCTCATGCCTATAATACCAACTCTTTGGGAGGCTGAGGCAGGAGGATAGCTTGATCCCAGAAATTAGAGACTAGCCTAAGCAACATAGGGAGACCCTGTCTGACAAAAAAAAAAAAAAAAAAAGCTCTTAAAAATGTGCCAGGCATGGTGGCACATGTCTATGGTCCCAACTACTCAGGAGGCTGAGGTGAGAGGATCACTTGAGCCTCAAAGTAGGGGCTACAGTGAGCTGTGATTACACCAACACACTCTAGCCTGGGCAACAGAGCCAGATACCTGTCTCCAAAAAAAAAAACAAAAAAATCAATCTGGGTGCTAGTTGCAAAGGTATGCTCACTTTGCAAAACTTTATCAAATCCTTATACTTACGATTTGTGCACTTCTATGTATGCGACAGCTGAAAAAGTTTATATCTATAGGTAAAAAGGGAAGTGGGAGTACTAGTTATGAAAAGTAACACAGAAGATGCCACAAAGAGAAAAAGCACGAGTGATGAGGCAAAAGAGAAAACAAGTGCCAGAAAGACTGTAGAATGTATTAGCTCAAGTCATTTAGGACACGACAGACCTACTATTTACTGAAAGTCCTAATGAACCGAATTAGTTCTGATAACTATTTTGGTAAACTACAGCTACTTGAGAAAGTTTTTCATCTTGGAATTTTCTCCGGCACCTACTAAAATACACAACGAATATACGTCACATGAATAAATAGTATGTAAGTGAATCCATTCATAATCTCCCACCCTAAAGACTAACAGTACTAGTAAATTAGCTGGCCTAGGTTTAGTCTACAACACGGAACTAAGTTTATAAGTTTAGCAGCCTATGCACAAGGGCTCCAAATCTAAAAGCTGTCTGTCCCCCAACCAAATGAGCTAAATGGCACAGGTAAACCTACATAAGAATTATCCCTGGCTCAAAAAGGAAGTAGCATTACTTTTTCCTAAAAAATTAAATGCATTATCTCAACGTTGTCTATGAAGCAGTCACTCCACCCAGTTCTCATCACTCTGTAGTTCCTTATCCTGCTCTAAATTCTTCGTAGCACTTGTCGCTAGCTGAAATTGTTATTTTTCTGTTCATTTGTTTATTTTCTCTTCCTGTCCATAGTATTTTAAGCTCTGTAAGAACAGGGACCTGGTCCGTCTTTATACCACCGTACACCAAGAGTGCAAACGGCTGTGTGCTCAATAAAAACTTGTCAAATGACCACAACTACCCAGGTAATTTACTTTAAGGTCACCAAGTACACATAAGATCAAGTCACTACCAATAAATCAGTTAAGTCCAATGCAACAGTAAACACAAAATAAACTATTACTCTGTTCCTGGGTAAGAATGATCTTAAAATTGTACCAGCTTTCAGCTTGGAAGGTTTGATAAAAGTTTGATTTGGAAGACAGATAATTTTTATGTATTTTTATGGAGAATTTTTATGAAAGACAAACACTACAACAAAAACAATGTGATGAAAGGAGCAAAACCACTGCTGTGGATTACCAGGAAACATGAGTAAGAGGCTTGGCTTTGCCCAGTGTAGGTACCTTATCTTATTTCTGGGAGTTTTTCTACCTAAAAAGCATCACAGGATGATGCCTTTTTGAAGCTTCCAGCAAAGATCATAACTATGTCGTGCTTTTCCATAAAACTTCTACTAAAGTACTTCATGACAATTCAAGAGATTTTGGGTTGTCAGGGTATCTAAATTTAAGGGGGGGATGGATAGTTCAAAGTTACAACTGCAAAAAACTGGTAAGTTCTCAAGAGAAACGTATTACACACAAAACAGCTGCATCTTCAACACTTCCAATTCAATATCCTGAATACCAAATTTTTTCAAAGATAATTATTTCTACACAATTTTATTCTACACCTAATTTCCTCACTCATACTTGTCTATAAAAGCTCCAAAAACAGTCAACTTTTCAGAGGAGCAGTATTCAAATAAACAGGGATGAAATAAAACATGATCTCAACACAGTGATACATTTCTGGAGTTGAAGACCAGAAAGTTCTAAACCTACGGTAATTAGCCAAAGTAAAAATTTTCCAATTTTGCAAATGAATATGATTAAGCAGTAGCTGAAAGTAAAAATGCAGGACTACTATCAAGGGAATACTAATCAACAACTATATTCAGCAATGTCTTGGTAATTTTTATTTTACAATTAAGGTAACATTGAATGCAGAGAAATAACAAGACCACAAAAATAAAATCAAATCACCAAGTCTAGGAAGCTACTCTGCCCAATCTTGAGGAATGCAACTTAACAAAACAACAGTTAGGGGCTGGGCAAATCCCAGCACTTTGGGAGGTCAAGGGAGGAGGATCCCTTGAGGCCAGGAATTCAAGACCAACCTGAGCAACATAGCAAAACCCTGTCTCTTCATTTAAAAAAAAAAAAAAAAAAAAAAAAACCACCACCACAACAAAAAAACATCAGCTGGAAGTGTAGGAAGGTGGAAAATACAAAGAAAAAAAAAAACACACACACACAGTTGGGTACATTCATGCATTTACAGTTTTTTTCTCCCACTTTCAAAAGCTGGTATCCTCTTTCTTGAGACTGGCAAAGCAGGATGGGAAATACTACTTTATCACTTAAGAAAGGGATAGTGTTTCTCCCCCAGCCACTTGCCACCTTACACACACATTCCAACATGCACTCTTTTATTTTCTACCTTGAAAGGCTCAGGGTACATCAGCATGGTAGTGAAGCAACCTGTTGCCCATGACTTCTCCATTCTGTTGTGTTAGACTTACAGAATGGATATAAGGAAACCATTTGACATGATAGAAATGTTCTAAAACTGGGTTGCGGTGATGGCTGCACAACTCCTTAAAATGACTAGAAATCACTGATTTGCACACTTAAAATCGGTGTTATAAGTAAATTATCACTCACTCCTGCAAGGCAGGAGGATCACTTGAGGCCAGGAGTTCAAGACCAGTCTGGGCAACAGGGCGAAACCTTGTCTCTATAAAAATTACAAAACTTCGCCAGATGTGGTGGTGCACACCCATAGTCCCAGCTACTCAGGAGGTTCAGGTGGAAGAATCGCTTGAGCCACGGAGGTTGAGGCTGCAGTGAGCCATGATTATGCCACTGCACTCTAGCTTGGGTGACAAAGGCCCTGACTCCAAACAAAAGGATATGTATATAACCAGAAAAGGCATAAAGAGTGGACAGCCTAGTTAGAAAAACAAGTTTATTAAAGAACCAAAGACACCCAACACATATTGATAATACATCTAAAATATAGATCTCTCCTGCTGCCCCTGAACCTCCACACAGCCTAGGCCACCTTCTTCCCTTAACAGATTCCTTAAGACCATCTCACCTTTCATTCTGCTCTATTGCTGCTCCAAAAAGAAAAAAAAGACCTCATTCTCAATCACCTTAACAATTCCACCTGCAGAACTAAACAAATCTGACGTACATGGTAATAGTGAAAAGGTGACAGGTGATTTTGTGATTCTCCTTGTCCAAAAGAAATGGAGAAGAAGGAATCCTTCTAACTGATTCCCTAAGCCAGACCCCTGCTTCCGTACAGCCTTTATAATTGGAATTATGATCATTCCCATACATGGCTTATCAACATTTTAACATTCCCCTCTCCTCTCTCCAATCCCTTCAGCAGTATCTTTCATATCCTAGGAATTTAGTAAGTGTTCTTTAGACGAATGGCAGTATTTTCCCAATCACATCAGCAATATCAATTCCACCCTCAAAGGGCAAATATACTTCTCTATCATACTGGCCTACCACTAAGTCACAGGTGGTTTCCTTGGTTGACTGGTAGATGATGGTGACAGCGACGAGAATGATCAAAAACTGCAAAATAACCACCGGCTAGCCAACTAGCTGGAATTGTTAAAATAAGTAACACCAGCTCAGAGCAATAAAACACAATTTCTGTGCCACGAAACAAATTATTCTAAAAATCACAAACATTTGCCTATTACCCAGCATCCCAAACACAAGTTTTCTACTGCCATCAATCAATACCAAGTCTGATTAAAACTACAAAAGATAGAAAAAGTCAAGTTCATATTCAAAGCTTTGAGGTACAAAAAAAATACAAGAGGGCCAAGAAAAAAACATGGCAGTAACCAGTATCACAAAGGGATTAACCAACAGTTAACACACAAGACAAGATAGGATGAAAACCTGTCAAACTCACTTCTCCACATAAAACCTGTTCATAATGTAGGAAAACCAAAACGTTATTTGCATTCCAACCAATGATGACTTCTGAATAGATCTAAAACACCAAAATATTGACAATAACCAAAATGAAACTGTGGCCAGCTAAGAGTGTCATGAATGGACACAGTTTTCTGCCCTCACACCTGTTAAATCTGGATTCAAATCCTATTAAATGACATCATAAAATTACTCGAAGACCCTTAAAGTAGATGCCTTTCCCTGTTCCTGAATAGACTCTAAAATATTTTCATTGTGAATAATTCAGTATTTTTAACTAAGTTTCAACTGTCATCTGTGGCTCTGAAAAAACTTTAAACATATATACATACCGTTTTTAAAAGTCGACACCTTCCATGTGCTTCCGAAAAATTGATGAGTAAGGTTTTTAAAAATACGTGTTAAAAACTGAAATGCACTTCATTATGAGATAATCATTCCCAGCAATAAATCAGACATAAACTTTTGAATTTGGTTTACGTTTCTCTTCACCAGTAATGTTCTCAAGTTCTTAGGAGTTTCCTAATCATTTACTTGAACACCATCTACGGTAACACTCAAAGCAAAACCACAATAAAGAGGTTTGGCCTCTGAGGGATTCTACACGTAAAAAACATTACTCAAAAATAATATACAATCACTACCGCTTTAAATAACAAATACATTTCTAAAAACTTTCATGCCATTTGATGGAATTCCCTATTTTAGACAGCAAAACAAAATCTATGAAACTACTGATGCGTGTTTTTTTACTTTAGACATATTCCATGATAATACAAAACGCCGACAAAAATTTACTTAAAACAAGGTATGGGGTAGTATTTTTAGTTTTTGATTATTTTTATTCAAAGGTCTCATCATTCAAAGAGTGCAATTCACAGAAACAATAATTAGGCCAATTAATCTCAGAGTTAGATTATTTTAGGTTGCCCAATAATCCTATTTAATCCCAAGTATAAATAAACCAATGAAACCTTAACATGACATATTCATCTAATCAAAAAATAATATCCAGTTGCAACTGTGAAGTACTACTACACAGTCATACTGGAATGTCACCAATTCAAAAATAAGTACCTGAAAAATGAGACTTTTGGCAATCAACTGTAATGTTCTAAAGAATCCACCAAAAACTCATTCTGTCTCACACACACACCCAATGCCTGTTCATTAAATGACACCAAGAACAGTTTAACTTCAAACTCTAACGCCAATGAAACAAATTCCAGACACAAATTAAAAGATGACTGAAAGACTACAACATCAGTCTTGACATTTTATCCAAGTATTTATGAATGTTAAATCTAAAGTAGTTCAACTCATTTTAATCACATGGTTTACGACCTTCATCAAAATGAAAAGGAATTCTTTCAACATTCTTTTCATCATAATAGAGCTTTAAACACAAACTTCCACAGTCACTGCTCATTTCACCATTTTACAAAATCGTCCCCCATCACCACCCCACATAAGCTAGTCAAAGAAAAAAAAAAAAACTGACAGCTCAGCCTCCCACAAAATGCACTTACTTTATCAAATACCGACATTTATTTTCAAGTGCAAGAAAGTAACAGACATGGAAAAGCACAGCCAGCCTTACTACCCCCACTAAATTTCTCAGACAAGAGAAAAATAACTCGGGACAGGCAAATTAAAACCATTCTACACATGGCAAAAATATAAAAGGTCTATGTCCTACAATCCATAGCGACAGTACTGCTTCCTCTCTTCCCCAGCCAATACCAATAAGCCAATAGACACAAGTGTCAAATAAATCCAGTGTCTGTTTGAAATAAGATGAAAACCTGGAAAAATTCCCTCCCATAAATCATTTAGTGAACACAAGGCTTTTCACCCAACACTTAATACACTCAACCCAAAAACACACACAACCCACCCGCAAATGCAAAAAAAGCCGTAATCAACAAGTTGGAAAAAGGGCAGAAAGTAAGGCTCACTACCCTCTCTCACTTAAAAAAAAAAAAAAAAAGTCCTTTAACAAAAGGTAACACAGATCTTCAAGTACCTGGTGGAGGTGCCTTTCCTCACATCGCAGATGCTGCATTTAAAGGCTTCAGCACTGTTTCTGAAGGTGCAGACGCTACAGTCCCAAAATCCTTCGTCTGCGGCAGGTTTCGCTTGTCTTTTTGGCCTTCGGAGGAGTGGAGAGTGGGGGAAAAGGGAGGGAAGAGGTAGGGAGCAGGAAAACGGGGGAGAGACAGCAAAACACAGGCGCGAGTGAGCCGTCGTAATTTCGCAGGAATCCAGTGCTGGAAACTTCGCTCGGGCGACCACCCACCCACCCTTTCCGGGGACTGGAAGAGGGAGCGAGGAAGGGAACCGGGCGCCCCCACTGGCACCCTGCAAGCCCCGGGCCCGGGCCGGATAGCCTCGCACACCAGGCGGTGGCGGCGGCGCCCCGGGAAGGGCCGCGGCGGGCGCAGGAAGCGGGCGGACTTGTGGACTTGAGCGTGGGGCTGGGGGGGCCGGGAGGGGAGCCGCGGGCCGGATCTGGAGGGGGCGCGCAGGGGCAGCCCGAGGCCGGCGACGGGGAGTGGGCCGGCTCCTTCCCTCTCCACTCCCAAGCTCGCGCCCTCCCTCCCTCCCTCCCCACCTGGTTAAATCTCCCTTTGTCTGGGAGGAGTGGCGGCGGCGGCGGCGGCGGAGGGCGGCTGAGGAGGAGCCGCCATGGCTGCGGCGCGCACGGCCGCCGGCCCCGAGCGGGAGCGACACCGCCTCCCGCCGCCGCCGCCGCCGCCGCCACCGCCCGCCGCCTCCCCCCGCCCCCGGATCTCCATCTTAGCAGCGCCTCCCCCCGCCCCGGGTGGCTCCGGGGCCTAGTCGTCGCCGGCCCCCGCCCGCCCCCAGCTCTCCCTCCCCTTCCGCCCCCTCCGCTCGGAGCAGGTACCTGGTCGGGCTCTTCTTGTCGCCCATGGTCATGGATGGGCTGTACCCCCGCCCCCCCAAGCCGAAACCGGCGCCGCTCGGAGGAGAAACGCCGTCCGGGGAGTCGTCGCGGACCGGCCCCCCTCCCTCCCCCGCGCCCGCCCGCCCTCAGCCGCTGGGGCTCGAGCTCCGGCCGCCGCCGCCGCCGCCGCCGCCGCCGTCAGTCTCCGGCCGAGACTAGTCCCCGCCAGCGCCGCCTCCGCCGAGTGACTGACGAGGGGCGGGGCCGGGCGCCGCGCGTCACGCGCCGTGCGGCCAATGGGAGGGCGGCGGCCGGCGCCGCGAGGGCGGAGGCGGGGCGCGGGGGAAGGCGGGGCGTGGCGGACGTGGGCTGGGCCGTCGGTGTGCGTGCCCGGGAGTGTGTGCGCGCTGGGGGCGCGCGTGCCTGCCGGTGGCCCCGCGGCCCGGCGCGGCGGAGCGTGCAAGCCCGGCGGGGCGCACGTGGCCGCGCCCGGGAGCCGGCAACTGGCTTCGGGCCCCGTGAGGCTGTTGCCGGGATCGGGACTTCGGGGCGGCCCCGAAGCCGCCCCGGGGAAGTAGTTCCACGCAGTTTGCGCGCGCCGCGGGAGCTTGCGACAGCCTCACCGCTCACAGCGCCTCGAGGCTTGCAGTGCCCTGGGGGCCGACAAGGTCCTCCTTTGGACCGCGTTCCCCCGCGCCCTTCTTCTGCCATGCGGAGCTTTGTATTTGCCTCTTCTGAAGTCCCTGCCTCCGGCCGACACGCTGGCCCGAAGCCCCCCTCCTTGTCAGTCCCCTGACGCGGGAGGGAACAGTGCAGAAAGGGTGTGGCATAACTAAATGCCCCCAGGCCAGACTCTGAGCTCCTGCTGGCGGACTCCTCCTGGGATCCTCCTCTCCCCTAGAGTCTAAATAGGGCGTTTCCTTAGGGAAGTTGCTATTCAAATTCTGGCGACCACATGCCCGCATTAAAACCTCGTGCCTCAGCTCCTTCATCTCCAAAATGGGGCTTATCCTCCCAGGGTTGTTTTGAGAATTCAGAGAAATCTTGCATGGAAGGTTCGCTGATGGATGCCTGGTATTCACGATGGACCAAAACAAGATATTGGGTATTAGGAGCTATTATAACTGGGCCTGAATTGTGCACCATTTCCCCCGCATTCGATTTTTGAAGTCGAGGAACAGGGTAGTGCCCTTCACTTTCTGGCCTGCTCCAAAAACGCTTGCCAAATTGACTTGAAAGTGACTCTGGACCCTCTGTCCTCAGGCCGGGAGATCTGGTAGGAGGAGGACCCCAGATGATAAGATAAAGGACACAGACACGGCCGTGCTGATGCCCCAGGTTAGGGGAGGGACTAGGAGTTGTGGCCCGGGGAGTTGTGGCCCGGGGGTGGGGGGGTTGGAGATAAGACAGACCCTCAGCCAGGTTTATATATGCAAATACAAAATAGGTTGTTATCAGGACTGCCCCATGGAAGGGAAGCATATCAGGGCTTGCGACCAGGGAAGCTCACTGAGACTGAGCACCCAGGGAGCAGAAATTCCTAGAGATCAGTCCAGGGATCAGAAGGGAGAGAATAAAAGAATGAATGTGTCAACAATAAGTTTGATCGGCACGCAGTGTCCTCTCCAGGCAGGCGCACCCAGGAGGGCCAGGAGAAGCAACACTGTTTAACAAGGGTCAGCAACCTCTCAAGGCCTCAATGCCACAGCTGCCTCCTTAGGGGAGGGATGAAAGAAAGAAGAGGAGGAGAGAGGGATAGGGTTCTAGGGGTAAAAGGGCCGTAGAAAGCCAAAGGGTATGTACACAAGCCATGGCCCAGTGCAGCTGCGCCATGGAGCAGCCTTGGCCTCTGGTGTCTGCCTGGCATGCCCCCAGGACTCTGCCCCTGGCATGAAGGTCGTGAAAGAAGCGGGGCACTAAGAAACCCTCACTGGAAGAGTGGCCTCCGGGGAGGTAGCTGGGAGCCATAGTAGTGGAAAGGAGACTTTGTTATTATTCTATACATAGAATAAAACACACAGATTTTCACACTGCAGCTTAGTGCATACATCTACACCCCACTTTCCACCATTAGAACAATAAAACATTTTATCCTCCCAATGACTCATCCCTCACTTAGGTAACCACAATTCCGTCTTCTGTCACCAAAGATTAGTTTTGCCTGTTCTTTAAGGTCATATTCAGGGGTCATATGGTCTGTACTCTTGTGTCTGGCTGGCACCTTTCGCTCAGCATATTTGTGATATTCATCCACGTTGTTGCCTACATCAATAGTTCATTTTTGTTTGCTTAAGTGTGTAGAATTCCATTGCAAATACGCTGTAATTTATCCATAGGAGATTGACTGTTTTAGTATGTCTTTTTGTATCTTTGTCTTGTGTTATATTTTCAAAAAAGAAAAAGTTTTTTAAAATGGGTTTAAGAAGGGCCAGGCATGGTGGCTCACACCTGTAATCCCAGCACTTTGGGAGGCCGAGGCGGGTGGATCACCTGAGGTCAGGAGTTCGAGACCAACCTGGCCAACATGGTGAAACCCTGTCTCTACTAAAAATAAAAAAAAAATTAGCTGGGCGTGGTGGTGGGCGCCTGTAATCCCAGCTACTCGGTAGGCTGAGGCAGGAGAATTGCTGGAACCAGGGAGACGGAGGTTGCAGTGAGCCAAGATTGCACCATTGCACTCCAGCCTGGGCGACAGAGCAGGACTCCGTTTCAAAAAAAAAAAAAAAAACCAAAAAACCAAAAAAATGTGTTTAAGAAAACAATTTCAGAGTAGAGAACTAATCTCTAGGAACTTATCAGACCCAAGGATCACTCTGTGATTGTAACTTTAGAGGCTTTAATTTCATTCAGATGTTGGAGGCAAAGTCTCCTTGTAGTTGTATGAGCCAAATGGGATTACTTCTGGTACAGTGTGCTCCAGAGTGCTGTGGCTCTAGGCAGAGCATACTGTGATTCTGGAGTGGAGTTTGGAGGCTGAGCTGGATGGGAAACTAATCTTCCTGTAAGATGTCATCTTGGACCAGTGTGGGGTGAGAGTAACAGTGAGAGTTGCCAGCCAGTCCTGCTCCTCTGTTTCCTCCCTTGAACCTCCATTTCATATTTCGTTTGACAAAAGGGTTCTACTGCTTTAAAAATTATTTGATTGGGAGGCAGAGGCAAATGTTTCACTTGAGGTCAAGAGTTTGAGACCAGCCTGGCCAACATGGTGAAGCCCTGTCTCTACTAAAAATACAAAAATTAGCTGTGCATGGTGGTGCACTCCTGTAGTCCCAGCTACTCGGGAGGCTGACGTGGGAAGATCACTTGAGCACAGGAGGCGGAGGTTGTAGTGAGATGAGATCATGCCACTGCACTCCCGCCTGGGCAACAGAGTGAGACTCTGTTTCAAAGAGAAAAAAAAAATTGTTTGAACCCCATGGTTTTAGTGTAGATGCTGGTTAGAAGCACTAGCCAAGAAACGTCCAGTATAAATGTTTCCACAGATACATAAGACACATTCGAAGTCTACATTTGACTTCCTTCCCCGCATTAGCTTCACTCACACGGGCTTCCTGGCTGTTTCTAAAACAGTTCCCTACCTTCAGGGCCTCAGAGCCTTTGCACTTACTGCTCCCTTGGCTTGGAATGCTCTTTGCGCAGATACCCACATTCATTGTCAGCTGCCTCAATTCCTTCAGGTCTTTACGCAAAGGTCACTTCCTCACTGAGATTTTCCTTGGTCACGCAATCTACATCTACATGTGTTTTGTTTCTTTTCCTTTTCTTTCTTTTTTTTTTTTTTTTTTGAGACAGTCTTGCTTTGTTACCCAGGCTGGAGTGCAGTGGCATAATCACGGCGCGGCTCACTATAGCCTCAACCTCCCGAACTCAGACGATCTTCCACCTCAGCCTCCTGGGTAGCTGAGACTACAGGCACGTAATACCACACCCAGCTAATTTTTGTATTTTTTTTTTTTTTTTTTTTAAGTTGAGAGAGGGTTTCACCATGTTGCCCGGGCTGGTCTGGAGCTCCTGGGCTCAAGCGATCCTCCATCCTCAGCTTCCCAAATTGCTGGGATTATTGGCGTGAGGCACTGCACCCGGCCCAATCTAAAAATTTCATACACTAACCCAAACCTGATGTCCCATGTCCCTGTGTCCTGCTCTACTTTTCTCTCCCTAGCATACCCTAACTTTGGCTCTTATAATGAGGAGACTTTTTCTCTAACATACCCCACAGTTCAGCTATCTTGTTTAAGCAGATCCTTGCCCCAGTAGAATATATGCTTCATGATGGCAGGGATTTTATTTTTCTGTTGCGTTCCCCCCACCATCCCACCCAGTATATATCAAGTGCCTAGAACACTGACTAGTGTACATTTGTTGACAAAAAATCTTTCATGTAACAATATATTGAGTAGCAACTAGCTATCATGCTCATGCCAGGGACTGGAAGATCAGATAAACAAAATAGACTTCGTTCCTAATCTTTTGGAATTTACCACCTAGTTGAGGAGCCAGACATTATACAAGTAATTACAATTGTGACAATTGCTACAAAGACAAAATACGAGATGAGAGGTGAGAGGGTACTAAGAGAGGGAGGGTGTTGATGTAGCTGGTGGAGCCGGGAACTCCCCTGAAAAAGTTGTTGCCCACAAGAAAAAAAGGCAAAAGCAGTCAGATGTCTGGCGCTTTGGAGGAGCTAAAGGCAAGCAGCTGTGGCCAGAGTCCCGCCAGAGAGGAGAAATGAGGCTGGAGAGGCAGGTGCTGGATAGATCCATATGGCAGTGTATGGAGTGAGTTGGGAGTGAGGTCTTTATCCTGAATGCGATGGAAGCCACTGATGAGTTTACAAGAATATGTCTACCTGGGACTGTCATAGTGTCTGCCGTAAAGAATTAAATGCTAGAGAAGCAGACTCCTTAAAGGAGTGGAGGTAGTGGAAGGACCTTTAAAATGGCCCAGATTCAGACCATGAAGGGCAGCTCAAGAAAGAAGTGAAAGCCACTGAGGCTTGCCAATGGGAAGGGCTGGAAAGTTATCAACTCAGGCTTCCTCCTGCCTTTAAATT
The DNA here is from genome assembly GCF_006542625.1 of Nomascus leucogenys. Classification (NCBI taxonomy): domain Eukaryota; kingdom Metazoa; phylum Chordata; class Mammalia; order Primates; family Hylobatidae; genus Nomascus; species Nomascus leucogenys. The sequence continues at coordinate 67,954,323 of NC_044401.1, read as the reverse complement.
TGCAAGTGCTACTCCCCAGAGGGAAACCTGAATACTCACTAAGCCTAGGACTTTGAACCTTAGGATTCGCCAATGAACGTATTATAAACAAGTGAGAGAAAAAAGGTTTGCTCCAAACACCTCAGTGCTTACCCCTGCCCCACCCATGATACACCTTCTTATGTTCTGAGTCCCACACCCTGATCTGGGGTGACATTTTCAACAATCCTCAGTGAAATGAGAAAAATAAGGGGTAAACGTATGAGTACTTTCCTATGACCAGATAAATTACCAATGGTTGATTCTTGGGAAAGACTGTTTTTTATTCTTAGATGATGTTCTTTCACTTTTTTCTTTTTCAGAGGTTTAGGTAATTTAAGCATCCCTTCTTTAATGGAATGATGGCAATAGTATGTGGCAGTTGCCTTTCCTAAAATGTCCTCAATTGGCCAAATCACCAGTTGGCAATTCGGTGTTGATTTCTCAATTCTCTCCCCTCGCTGATTTTATCCTTGAAGTTTTAAGGGCACTGAGACCTAAATGATCTTAATGAAGCTTTCTGAGTTATGTGTGATTGAGGGGAAGAGGAAGGAGAAAACAGTATCACGAGGAATGACTGAAAAAGCCACCCAAGAAGGAGTGAAGCCAGAAAGGTTAAAATGTCAATCCTAATCGCTAGGAATTAATGCCCTATTTTGCACATAATATTCCTTCAGTGGCTCAAAAGAGAAAACTGTTGCTTGGAGCAACTACCTACCTGGAGCTGGAGGGTCTTAGGAACTGGGGAGAACCCAGCTCATTTCACTTAAAGCCTGAGGCTTGTGCTGGTATCACTGGGGACATCTGGAGACTAATGCTGAAGATAAGATTAACTTCTAAAGAAGCTCCCCTGGAGTCAGAGCGAGATGGAACTTCCCTGACCATCTGTGTTGAACCTTCACCAGATTTTGCAACCTGGTGACATTTTACAGTGTCATCTGTGCACGTGCTTATCAGAGATGTGAAGTTTCATTGATCTGCCTCTTCCACAGTAGAAACATCACAAGTCAAAATTGTCCTGGCTTATACGTCACACCCTTGACAAAAATTAACTCAAACTGTATCATAGACCAACATGTGAAACCTAAACCTATAAAACTTCCAGAAGAAAATATAGGAGAAAATCTTTGTGGCCTTGGGTAGGCAAAGGTTTCCTAGATGTGAAACGAAAAGCATGATCCATAAAAGAAGAAGTTGATAGCTTCTACATCATCAAAGTTAAAAACTTACCTCTGAAAGACACTGTTAATAATATGAAAGGACAAATCAAAGACAGAGAAAATATTTGCAAGGCGCATATCTGATAAAGGACTTACATCCAGAATATATGAAGAACTTTTACTGTTCAATAAGAAGACAAGCCACCTAATGAAAACATGAACAAGAGATGTGAGTGGACATTCCACCAAAAGACACACGAATGCACAATAGGTACATGGAAAGATGCTCAACATCATTATTTATTAGGGAAATGCAAATTAAAACCACAAAGAGACACCACTGCACATCAGAATGGCAAAAAAAAAAAAAAAAAAACACCTGACAATCCCGAGTGCTGGAGACGATGTGGAGTGACCCTCACACATTGCCAGTGGGAGTGCAATATGGTAGAGTTCCTCTGGAAAAACAGTTTGGCATTTTCTTACAAAGTTAAACATACACTCACCATATGAGCCAGCAATCCCACTCCCAGGGATTTACCAAAAGAAATGAAGACATATGTTCACATAAAAACCTGTGTTCAGATATTTATAGCAGCTTTATTCATAATCACCAAAACTTGGAAACAACCCAAATGCCCTTTAACTGGCGATATGATAAACAAATTGTGGCACATCCATATCATGGAATACTACTCATCAATTAAAAGGAACACACTACTGATCTATGTAATGTGGATGAATCTCAAATACATTATCCTAAGTGAAAGATCACAGTCTCAAAAGGTCACATGCTGTGTGGTTCCATTTACGTAACTTTCTGGAAAAGGCAAAACTAGAGGGATAGAGAACAGATCAGTGGTTGCCAAGGACTGGGGTGGAGGGAGCATTTGACTACAAAGGAATGGCAGCAAAAAAGAATGCAGCGGGTGGAAGTTATCTACATCTTGACTATGGAGGTACTTACAAGATAGAATGCCTTTGTCAAAACTCAGACCTGTACACCAAAAAGAGTAAATTTTGCTAGTTAGGAGGCTGAGGCAGGAAGATTGCTTGAGCCTAGAAATTCGAGGCTGCAGTGAGCTATGATCATGCCACTGCACTCCAACCTGAGAGACAGAACAAGAACCTGTCTCTGAAAAAAGGTAAGTAAATTTTACTGTATATAAGTTACATCTCAATAACTCTGGATTGAAAAGTTCCCTAAGTATCTACATTCCATATTCCTTCCCCTCTTAAAGTAATAACCATAAGACCTAGCATCGTGTAGCTTTGCTGTCTGCCTGGCACTGTGAATAATCCTGTCCTTTCCAGAGTATTCTTCTTTTCAGTAATTTATCCAGTTACTCAGGCCATAATCCTTAGAGTTATCCTTGACTTCTCTCTTTTTCTTATACCCTACATCAGTCCAGCCTTTGCACTTGGCCTTCAGTATATATCCTGAATCTGACCACTTCCCATTATCTCTATTGCTGTCACTCCAGTCCAACATAGAATTACTTCTCAGCCTCCTAACTGAAAAGTGGAGGACTTCTAGTCTTCTCTTCTTGCACCCTGTACTGTCAGGATATGCATGGTTATGCTATGGTAGCCCTCCCAAATCTTCGTGATTTATCCCAACAAAGTGATTAAAGGGATTTCTTGCTAAAGCCACTTGTCTGCAGGTCAACACTTCCACCCTGTCTCTCCTCACTCTTTGGACCTAGGCTGTGATGGCCTGAATGTGTCCCCCACAATTCATGTGTTGGAAATTTAATTCCCAATGCAACAGTGTTGGGAAGTAAGGCCTTTGCAGAGGTGTTTAGGTCATGAGGGCTCTATTCTCATGAATGGATTAATGCTGCTATAAAAGGGCATGGCAGAGGGAGTTCATCCTCTTTGCCCTACTGCATTCTGCCATGTGAGGACACAGCGTTCCTCCCCTCTGGAGGATACAGTGTTCAAGGTGCCACCTTGGGAGCAGAGAGCAGCCCTCAGTAAATGCTAGCACCTTGATCTTGGACTTCCCTGCCTCCAGAACTGTGAGACAATAAATTTCTCTTCTTTATAAACTACCCAGCAGTCTTGGGTATTTTGTGATAGCAGCACAAACAAAGACCCAGGCTTTCTGAGCTGCATCCACCTTGAACATCATCGGTGGCTGTAAAGGGGCTCTGGAGGCACGCATTCTGGCAACCAGCTGCCTGGCCTGGAAGTGACCCAGTGACCTGTGCTCACAACTCATTGGTCAGAGTCTCATGGCCACGCTGCACAACAGGAAGCATAAACAGGAAGCCAGCATGTGCCCAGGAGGTAGAGAGCAAGAAATATTTGGCCATCGGCCTTCTGATTACCATGATTCTTTAAAATCTTCTCTCAAAACCACGTCAAGAGATCCTTTTAAGATGCTGATGACTCACCTGCACAAAATCCTCGAATGACTTTCATGACATTTAGATGAAAATCCAGAATCTTGACCCTGGCCTTCAAGACCTGCTAACTTCATCCACCCCTGGCTTCTTCACCCCCAGCTCAGCTCTAGGAACTTGGGCCCCTTGCTGTTTCCTGCCACGCCCGGCCCGTCCTCAGGGGCCTGTTCCAGTTTGGGCCTTGTGAATATTCAGGTGAGTGGTTCTCTATGATGGTATGATTTCCTTCATTTTTTCCGTATTTTTTTTTTTTTTTTTGAGATGGAGTTTTGCTCTTTGTTGCCCAGGCTAGAGTGCAATGGTGTGATCTCGGCTCACTGCAACCTCTGCCTCCTGGGTTCAAGCAATACTCCTGCCTCAGCCTCCCAAGTAGCTGGGATTACAGGTGTGTGCCACCACGCCTGGCTAATTTTGTATTTTAGTAGAGACAGGCTTTCTCCATGTTTCTCAGGCTAGTCTCGAACTCCCAACCTCAGGTGATCTGCCCACTTCGGCCTCCCAAAGTGCTGGGAATACAGGCATGAGCCACTGCGCCCAGCCATGTTTTTTGTTGTTATTGTGATTATTGTTGTTTGTTTTTTGAGACAGGGTCTCACTCTGTTCCCAGGGCCGGAGTGCAGGGGTGTGATATCAGCTCACTGCAGCCTTGACTTCCTGGGCACAAGTGATCCTCCCACCTCAGCCTCCCAAGTAGCTGGGACTACAGGCATATACCACCATGCCCAGCTACTTTTTGTATTTCTTGTAGAGACGAGATTTCACCCTGTTGCCCAGGATGGTCTCGAACTCCTGGGTTCAAGCAATTCACCTGCCTCAGTCTCCCAAAGAGCTGGGACTATAGGCATAAGTCACTGTGCCTAGCCATTTCTGCAATGTGTATTAAAGCCCTGGGCCCAGAAATTGCTTCCCCAGCAGCTTGTTCTTTTTTTAATTATTATTTTATATTTGAGACAGGGGTCTATTTTTCTCAGGCTGGTCTCGAACTCCTGAGCTCAAGAGATCCTCCTGTCTTGGCCTCCTTAGTATCTGGGACTACAGGCACACACCATTGTGCTTGGCTACTGGCAGCTTGTCCTTGATACTTGAATTTCCACCCTTAGAGTCAGAGTCATAGAATGTTGAAGATGGAATGAAGAGTTAAGACCGTCCATCTAGTACTGTCTTAGTTCAGAGGCAAAAACCTTCCAGGGGCAGAGAGATCACAGAGGGCCTTCACATACATTGTTGCTTCTCACAGCTGCCTCTGTGTGAATTACCACTGACACTGGCAGGGTATGTAGTTCATCCAAGTTCATTCCTGCAACTCTCCAGGTTTTGTACCTGGACTTCAAAACCTGCTTTTCTGATTGCAGATTCTATCATGCCACAAATGGAATCCCTAGAACTTAAATATCCTGACATTCATTAAGAGTAAGGTTAAAAAAGAGACTTACCCACAGGAACATCTAATAATGTTAGGGTCTATGTACACATTGTTATGAGCTGAACTGTGTCCCCATCCCCACTCCCAAATCAATATGTTGAAGCCCTAATCCTGGCTACCTCAGAGTGTGACTGTATTAAAGATAGAGTCTTTAAAGAGGTGATTAAGTTAAAATAATGCCATTTGGGTGAACCCAGTCTGACTGGTATCCCTATAAGAAGAGGAAATTTAGACACTCTACATAGAAAAATGAAGACAAATGCACACACAGAGGAAAGACCACGTAAAGACACAGCAAGAAGGTGGCCTTCTGCAACCCAAGGAGAGAGGCCTCAGGAGAAATCAAACCTGCTGACACCTTGATCTTGGACTTCTAGGTCCTGAACTGCGAGGAAATAAATCTCTGTTGTTTAAGTTGCACAGTTTGAGTTATTTGTTACAGCACACCCAGCAAACTTATCCACACATCATGAGTTTGTGGGTAGCTAAAGAGAGGCTGCCCTGGCTGGGTGCAGAGGTTCACACCTGTAATTCCAGCACTTTGGAATGCCGAGGTGGGTGGATGGCTTGAGCTCAGGAGTTCAAGACCAGCCTGGCCAACATGACAAAACCCTGTCTCTACAGAAGATACAAGAATTAGCTGGGCATGGTGGTGCATGCTTGTAATCAGCTACTCAGGAGGCTGTGGTGGGAGGATTGCTTGAGCCAGGGAGGTCAAGGATGCAGTGAGCTGAGATCATGCTACTGCACTCCAACCTGGGCAACAGAGTGAGACCCTGCCAAAAAACAAAAACAGGAGAGAGGCTGCCTATGAGATAATAATAACCAACATATATGGAGTGCTTACTCAGACAAGGTGCTAAGCACTTTAGGTGTTAACTAATGAACTAATAACTCAATGAATATTAACAATAAGCATATGAGGTAGATTACATTACAGTGCCCCTTTTATAAATTAGGAAGTTAAGAAGCAGTAAAGTTAAGTCACTTACCCTGAGTCGCACATCTGGAAAGTGACTGGGCTAGACTTGAAGCGAGGCAGCTTGGGCTCCAGAGTCCAGGCGCTGAAGGAATTAGTCAGTCAGTTATGATCATTTGTATCTTCCAGATGCGGAAAGTAAGACTTAGACACTGGTCCAACCCCACAGCCAGGGTGTGGCAGAACCAGAATTTCCAGTTCTTTGTACTTCATCACAAACCGAATCCCTGGAACTCAAGAATCCTGAAAGTTGTTAACTGAAGGAAGGAAAGGGGCCTACCTGGAGGAGGAAGGGCAAAAATCTATTTATACACAAAATGGCTTTGCAAGGGAGAGAGGCACCTGATATAAAAGTTTTGGGTCACTTGAAGCATGACAGGAAGATGGTAAATTGGAGCCAGAATCTGAGAAAGCTGGGAAGAGGGGAAGTACCAATTGCAGAGCTTTGAAGGGTGCCATATCCCTCACCGCTTGAGAGCCTCTCCTCCCTGCTGCTATCGCCAAGAGAAGAGAGGTAGGGTATCTTGCCCAAGTTCACACAACTAGGAAGACAGTTGGCGGCATGCATTCAGGTCTCCTGACTCCAAGTCCATTCTCTTTTTACTTTTATTTTTAGTCTTGACAGATATTTATGAAGTACCGACTATGAGCCAGATACCACGTGCTGACAATATAAGGATCACGGACACTGCAGGCCTCACAGTCTGGAAGAAGGAGGCACATGAGCAGGTGATGGGAACAGGGAGGTGGCTGGGTGACTGGTCACTGTCACCCTATGTTCTTTTGTCTGCCAGTGTTTTCCCCTTTCTCAAGCAGACTGTTGATGCTCCCCGTCTTAGGAAACGTGGCAGAGGAGATGCAAAAACGGCCCATCAATCTCTTCCTCTCATGTTCCCTGATCCATAATTCTAAACTCCCGAAGTCCCTGGTAGGAGAACTGAGAGGAGGTGTGGGATAGACAAATGTTTGGAAGGACGAAGGTCAGGGGAGTTCTTCCTCCAGGCACTGGGGGAGGAGAGAAGATGAAGAGTTCATAAGGTAGAGGGGGCTGTGGGCCAGAGAGGAGGGGGAGCCTGCCTACAAATGGGGCTCTGGGAAGGTGGCCGGACCCCAGATCAGGAGTGGCAGTGGTTGTGTCTATGTAGAGGCCACTGTGCAGAGCTTCCAGGATCTCTAGCCTGGGTTGGGCATTGCCAAGACGGCTCCTGGACTTGAAGGAGCCATGAAGGGGAATCTAGGGATATCTCTATGGCAACCTGTGATTAACACATGCCCTGAGACCAGATAGACACCCCCCTTAGCACTGAAATTGAGTCAGGATATGGGTTCAAAATAAAAATCAAGGAGAGAGAGACAGAGAGAGAGAGAACAATAAGGAAAGACATTTCTGGCATGCCTGAAATTCCTACCTGTTATGTTATGAGAGACACAAATCAAAGTGCGTGGGAGCATACTGGCCAACCAGTATGGTTCAGGGAAACAAGTCAGGAAGGGCATCCAAGGTCAGGGAACAGCACATGTGGTGACACTAAGGAGAAGAGCCTTGTGGACTGCAAGGCAACCAGTGTGCTGGAACGTGGAGTGCACGTGGATTGGTGGATGTGAGCATCCAGAGTGGTAAGCTCTGCCTTGAAGCACCTTACGAACCATGCTGATTGGTTGGATTTTATCTTGAAGACAACAGTGGGCTATTCACTGATGATGGTTAGATTTTATCTTGAAGACAGTGATGGCCTATTCACAGACTATAATTGGGAAATTTATAGAATTTACATTGAATTTTTAAAATGTCTTTAGGAACAATGCAGATAGCAGTAGCTTGGGTCAGAGTGAGAAAGGGAAGAGAAGACCAGTAAAAATAACAAATAACTGAAAAAGACATGGAGAGGGTTTCTGGAAAAAAATGAAGAGATTTCCAACAGTAAAAGCTGCTGGACTTAATTCATGATTGGACACTCTGGATAAGGCAGAGGGAGGAGTCAAGGATAATACCCAGGTTTCTGACTTGGGTGACGGAGTGGATCGTGGTGCTATTCACAGAGATAGAGTCACAGGAGGAGAGGCTGTTTAGAGGAGGAAATATTGACCTAAGTTATAGATGTGATGAATTCAGTGTGTTATTTGGGATGCTTGTGGCTGCAAGTAGCAACCACCACAGCAACAACAAACCCATACAAACCGTGAGGAAATGTATTATTAATATTCAACATAGTTGAAAGCTCCAGTCCCAGATGAGGTACAATCAACTTGTTCGTAAGCACACAGATTCCATCCTTTTCTTACTAGCTTCGACCTGGCATTGGTTCTCCTCATGGCTGCAGACAGTTGTCACCACTCCAATATTACAAGGTGCAGCATTGAAAGGAAGAAGAGGGACCATTTTTTCATGTGTCTTCTTAGGAGGGAGAAAAACCTTTCCCAGACGTCCCCAGCAATCTTCCCCTTCATGTCTTACTGGCAGAATTGGGTCATGAGCCCACTCCTAAAATAATCACTGGCTTTAGCCAACCATCAGGAATGAAATGGCAGTTGGGGAGTACACCACCCCACCTCTACAAGGAGGCTGTGTCACATGCAAATGGAGATAGCATGAAAACAGTTGGAAATCAGCATCAGAAGACAGATTTTGGCTGAAGATATCATAGAGGAGTTAACTACAGGAAAGGCTGAGAAGAAGCCCCAGCTGAGACAGGGGCAGAGAGGAGAAAAAGGAGCCAAACACAGAACTCTGGAGAACACCTCTATTTAAGGGAGGGGCTACTTGAGAAGGCGACATTAGAGTTTAATAGCTGAGAACTTGACTCTGGATTCAAACAGACCTAGGTTAGGATTGCCATTCCTGCTACTCATTAGCTATGCGACCTTGGGTGAGGATCCCTTAATCACTCAGAGCCTTAGTTTTCCTATCTTTTTTTAAAATTTGATTTATTTTTTTCTGAGATGGAGTCTTGCTCTGTCACCCAGGCTGGAGTGCAGTGATATGATCTCGGCTCACTGCAACCTCTGCCTCCCTGGTTCAAATGATTCTTGGGCCTCAGCCTCCCAAGTAGCTGTGATTACAGGCATGTGCCACCATGCCCAGCTAATTTTTGTATTTTTAGTAGAGATGGGGTGTCACCATGTTGGCCAGGCTGGTCTGGAACTCCTGACCTCAAGTGATCCGCCCGCTTCGGCCTCCCAAAGTGCTGGGATTACAGGCATGAGCCATCACTGATGTTTTCTTATCTTTAGAATGAAACCAATAAGTCCAGGAATGCTATGAATTGTTGATACAAAGATGCATACAAAGCCTAAGCACAAAGCCTTCAGTCCACAGTTGCTACCCCATAGCTGTTGAGGAAAAAGAGAGCAGCCTAGGAGAGGGTCTTAGAAGGAGTGATGGAGAAAGCTAGAGGATAGCCAGGATGGGATGGTGTCATTGAAGCCACAGGGTAAGAGAACGTCAAGGAGGACAGAATTGGCAATTATGTCATCTGGCTGAAGAGAGGTCAGGTCAGAAGAGGGCTGAAAAATGCCCTTTGGATTTAGCAATTAGAAGGTCACTGGTACCCTTGACAAGAACACTTTGAGTGGAGTGCTGGGGCTGGAAGCCAGGAAGCAGGGGTCAGCAGTCAAGCCCGGAATCCAAGCCGTCTGGCTGCCAACGTCAGTGTTCTCTTCGCTATGCCAGGAGCTGCTTCCTTTTGAGAATTCCCATTGAAGTCATGCCTCAAAAATACTCATTTGGGGAGCAGTAAACAGTAGGATTCCACAATCTGTGAATGAAAATGGCCCCTCTTCATCTTTTTAAGTTTTTTTTTTGTGGATAAACCGAAGGTGGTTGTTTCCTTTCATTAGAAATATGTAACATCGTTTTGGCGGGTTGGTATTTACCATTTTATTGATATATGCTTCTTTCTTATATAACATATTTTGCAAAAATAAAAACAAACAAAACAAAACCCAAACAACATATGTGCTTTGCATGAAACTCAGAAAGTTCAGACCCCTCGCTCTGCGTACGTGTTTGAGGCAAAGTATGGGACTAGGAAAACTCTAGGAGAACCGTGCCACTTGGGAAATCCTCCTTTAATAAATGATAGCAGTTGCATTTGAGATTGATTTGGTCATACGGATCGTGTTTGTCAGGGCTGTCGTTAAAAGCCTAATATTTTCCCCATTGCAGACTGTCTCCGAGTAATCCAAACGTGGGCAGCAGCTAAGCACGGTCAATTTCATGACCTCCTTCCTGCTACCCACCTCCCCCTCCCGGCTATCTCAACTCCCAAGTGGATTATCCCTCATCCCTAGCAACAACTGCAGCTGCTACTGTTTCTTGACTCTGGCGAAGAAAGTGGGCTTGGGGCCAGGCCTACTGTCCAGGGCTCCCTGTGGAAGATGCTAGAAGAGAGCAGCGCACACTCTCTCACCGTCAGTGACCCGAGTTCATCACCTTGACCAAACATCTGGATTACAACACACAGAGTTCAAAGGTCCAGAGTGTGTGTCTGCACCTGGCCAGGCTGTTTAAACGAAGCTGACCTAAAACCAAACACCAGACCTCGGTCCTGTTATTTATGCGGAAGATTGGATGCCAAATATAAATAATAACTACAGCATCTTTTCTCCACAGGCTTTGTGATTAGAGGATGCATATAAAGGATGCATATTCACCATCTACTGTGCATGAAGAGCTACCCACCTCTACTCTGAGTACCAGACTCTTCTCCCTAGCCGGCAGATTTCCTTTCTACCAACCGTTTTTTAAAGTTTGTTTGCCTGAAATGTATCGCGACTCCCTTCTGCTGTGGAGCCCTCACTGGCCTCTTCATTTCAGGTCATCAGGTGGAGAGCACGCTGCAGAGAGGACTGTTCCCATGCCCAGGAGAGGCTGGTGAGTGAGCTCCGTGTAATCACCCGCTGGCAGAATGCAGTGCAGGGGGCTGGGGTTACAGTCAGCGAGGAGCGAGGCACAATGATGCTTTGGAGTGGAAGTGAGCTTTCAAATATCAGCAGCCCTGAGTGATTCCTCCACTTAGGGCTAGTGTGTGTGTGATGGGTGTGGCTGAGAGCTGCCAGGGGCACAGCAGGCGTGGCAGTAGAGGGACAAGTTAGACCATGAGGTTGCTGGGCACAGCACTGGACTTGGTTTTTCTGTTTTTAGAAAGAGGCCTCAAAATAGAGCATCATTTTTCCCACGAACATGATTTCACACGTTGTCTTGATTGTCATTGTTATCCAGTGTACTGAGTACTAGGGAACAGGGCCGTGTGTAATAATATTATGAGGGAAGAGAAGACAAGGCTCAAAACCCCGACTAGGATACTTCGGTTAGAGAGAAAGAAATGATCGAATGGGAGCATTCAATCATTCCTTCATTCAACACATACTTACTGAGCATCTATTGTGTGCCAGCACCACGCTGGTTACTAAAGCTATAATGATGATGACAGATGAAGATGCTCCCATCACAGAGCCCACTCTTCCATGAGGTTAGACTGCATGCCTACTGGGTGCCATGCCCTAGGAGTTGCCCTCCTAGATAACAGCCTTTGGAAGCAGATGAGACAATCAGACAAGTCACTTCAAAAATGTGTCATGAGCTGGGCGTGGTGGCTCACGCATATAATCCCAGCTCTTTGGGAGGCCAAGGTGGACAGATCGCTTGAGGTCGGGAGCTTAATACCAGCCTAGCCAACATGGTGAAACCCTGCCTCTACTAAAAATACAAAAATTAGCGAGGCACGGTGGTGGGTGCCCGTAATCCCAGCTACTCAGGAGGCTGAGGCAGGAGAATTGCTTGAACCTGGCAGGTAGATGTTGCAGTGAGCCAAGGTCACACCACTGCACTCCAGCCTGGTGACAGAGTGTGACTCTGTCTCAAAAAATAAAATAAAAATGTGCCATAAGTGTGGTGATCAAGGAAGACCAGGAAGCTATGGATGATAAGAAGGAGACCAGGTCTAGTTTCATAGTTCTCTACTGGGGGCAGTTACTTTCCACAGGTGACATTTACAGTGTCTGAAGACATTTTTGATTGTCACACGGGTTGGCGGAGTTGCTACTGGCATCTAGTAAGCAGAAGCCAGAGATGCTGCTAGACACCTACAAGGCACAGGTCAGCCTCCCACAAAAAGAATTATCCAACTCTGGAGGCCAGTAGTGCTGAGGTTGAGAAACTCAGGTGTGGTCCTTGGGTCAAGTAATGCTTTTGGGAAGAAGTGCAGTTTGACTTGAGAACTGAATGATGCCAGGAGTTCAGAGTGCTGAGAATTGATGTCCACCATCTAATTAGAGGAAATGGTGGAAGGAAAGAAGAATTCACAGGAGCTTGAGCTCAGGATACAGAAACAGTGAGGGGAGGTCGTAGGAGACGAAATGCAAAAATCAGTGTGTACTCAGAGAGACTAGAGGGCCTTCTATGCCATGTTATGAAATGTGGACTTTATTTGGAGGGCATGATGGCTAATACAGTCTCCACATCATACCCCCCTCACATACACACATACCCTCTTGGACATTTTTAAAGCCAGTGAGATGATTCAATTTGCTTTTAGAAAACCCACTCTACCAGCAATGCAGATGATTGGAGAGGGGAGAGATTGGAGGCCGGTGAAACCTTATGCACTATAGAAATGATAAATGGAGGCTGTTGCAGTGAACATGGGGAAGCTGCAATAGACTCCTGAGAATAGAGAAATTTTTATACTTGGTGATTAATTGGATATTGGAAGAGAAGGAATTGCTTAGGATGACTCTGGGGTTTTTAGCTGTGGGCTAGTATGAGTGGCAAAGTGTGTTATAGAGAAGTAATTTGTAAAGGGACACAGTTCAGTTTAGGAAATGCAATGTTGACGGTCCTATGAGGACATCCAGTTGGGCATGTTCTGCTCACATCTGGTGCTGCAAAAAGATCTGCCTAGGAGATATGAATGGGACCATTGCTAGCACTGACAGGTGGTAACCAAAGTCTTAGAAGTGAAAGCAGCATGCCAGGAAAGTGCTGAGTGAGACAAGAGAAGGCAAAGGGCAGAATGTCAGGGTTCGTAGGTAGGTAAGGAGGCAGAAAGAAGGGATCACAGAGGAGAGGGCCAGAGCAGTAGAAAGAAAGAGCAGTGAGGCCCACTGAGGGAAGGATTCACTTTAGCAATGAGAACATGGTCAAGCTGTTTAATGGAACAGAGGTTCAGCAGAATGCAAAATCAGATGGAGCTATTGGACTTGTCAATCAAGAGGTCATTGATGACCTTTTCAACAACAGTTTCACTTTAATAGTGAGGGTGGAATTTATTTAAAGACACTTGACTACCCAAATGTAGAGGAGGAAAATAAGAACAGAATGTCTTTATATCTCAGCAGAATTTGAATAGCAGTCATTTTCCTGGCTTGGCAAACAGAAAAGGAGTATACTGATTAATTAGCAGAAAACCAGATTAACAGTAGCCCAAATCATAAGAACAGTTATTGTATACTAAGAAAGAAGTCTGGAGAGCAGCAGCCTCCAAGTTGATTTGGCAGCTTAGCAATGTCATTAAGAATCTGGACTCTTCCTATTTTTCTGCTCTGCCATCTTAACAGTGTTGGCTTTTGTCCTCATGCTTGTATCTCCCTCATGGTCCCAAAATAGCAGCTTGCAGCTCCAAGCATCCCATGACAGTAGCTAAAGCAGGGAGGAAGAGGGCAGGGACCAAGATGAGGCTCACCTCATGCTCCTCTCTCCTTTTATTATGACACTTTCCCTTATGTCTCATTGGCCAGAATGCATTCACATGCCCTCACCTAGACCAACTAAGGTAAAGCCAAATGAGACTGCCATAAATGGCTTGCATTAATCGGGCTTTTTACCCTGGGGCTAGGCATGTGGCTGCCTAAGCAAAATTTGTGTTCTGTTCACAAGGGAGAAGGGGGACTCGCAGTGGGGGTGGCCACCAATGGTGTCTGCTGCAGGAAATCATCCTTTCACAGGGTGAGGGCAAGCTATAGAGGGCAAACCAGAGGCCTTACAGAATGAGGCAAGCCCTTGGAGAGCTTCAAAAAGAATAATTTGCTTCTGTAGTTGATATTCACAGCAGAAACATTCTAATACCCACCATTAATAGCATACCAATGTTGGGCAGAAGGCTGATTGCTTTGCAAAGCTTATATTCTACACCCAGTAATACCAAGAGCTAGGTAGTAATTATGAAGATGGTGCTGATGATAAAGCGTTCTTATTGATTGCTTACTATGTGCCAGGCGCTTTATATTCATTATCTCAATTAATCCTCAAAACACAAGTGAGATAGATGCTATTAATATTTCCATTTTACAGAGGAGAAAACTGAGGTGTATGGAGGTCCAATAATTTGCCCAGTCTCTCAGCTAGCAGCATCCAACCCACAGCTCTCTCAGCCCAACCTCCGCCCAACTGACTACATTCTACTATCTCCTTACATAAAAAGAAGTCGCTGGAAGGTTTTGTTATACCCTGGTGGTGGAAGCAATTGCATGTGAGAATGGAAAATCTGCTGCCATGAGCATTCTCTAGGAGTGTCCTGAGTTTTCAGCAATTCCATTTTGCCACACAACTTTGTAACTAAAGCAAACACATCGGACAGCCCATTCTTACCAGCTTTGCACCCTTGTTAACAAGCTCACTAGTCTTACATTGTACTCCAGGGACCTGGAGAACGAGATCATTAAGCATGTTCACCGGATAAATGCATGCCATGGCAACCAGCGGTTCTCCTTGGTTGGAGCAGCCACACAGATGAGATTTGGGGGACAGTGAACAAATTCTGAGGGGATTCACACTGAGGAAACAGGGAGTCCCCAACAAAAGAGTACAAAAACTGTCTTGGATGTTCAACATGTTTCCAACCAGAATTGAGGTTTGCATCTCGATTCCTGAGAAGAAGAGCTGGCATTTCTGGGTGTTATGTTCTTGGCTCTATGCTAAGCATTCTATTATACATGCATCAGCTCACTGAACGTCACAATGAAGTTATGAAGAAGCTTTTACCATCTTTGTTGAGGAAAATGAGGCTTAGAGTGTTTAATGAATTTGTTTAAGGAGACACAGCTAGTGAGTGGCAGAGATGAGATTTGAACCCACCCAGATCTGTCCCTCCAGACTGATCATTTTTACCTCCTACACTTTACTGCCTAGGTACTCCCTAGGTACTGCCATGCGTAAGTATCTCTAGGTATCAAATGAACACCTGGGGCAGATGGAAGGCCATCTTGAAATTCACAGTCTGTCTTTCTCCTTAAAATCCGAATTCCATTCCACATATATTCCAAAATGTATATACTTCAGGATGAACACACATACACAATTAAAATCATGGCTGCATGTTGGAAAGGCATTTTAACAGTACCTAGAAACAAAATACTGCGTAACACTTTAGCTGTGCCCATAGTGTCTTGTGGGTTGGATAGAGGATTTTCACCTTCCTTAGAAAGAAATCAAAGACAGCCAGGTGCAGTGGCTCACGCCTATAATCCCAGCACTTTGGGAGGCTGAGGTGAACACATCAGCCGAGGTCAGGAGTTTGAGACCAGCCTGGTCAACATGGTGACACCCTGCCTCTATGAAAAATACGCAAATTAGCCAGTGATGGTGATATATGCCTGTAGTCCCAGCTACTTGGGAGGTTGAGGCAGGAAAATTGCTTGAACGAAGGAGGCGGAGGTTGCAGTGAGCCAAGATTGCGCCACTACACTCCAGCCTGGGCTACAGAGCAAGGATCTGTCTCAAAAAAATAAATAAATAAAAAAATAATAAAAATAAAAACAACAACAACAACAAAAAAAACCTCTAAGACAAGCCAGGCTTTCTCAGGAATAACATTGGTTTTCCTTAGTTTGTATCTTCACTCAGTTGTTTTACTAAATCAAGTTCCAGTTTCTTTCCCCACCATTCCCAAAGCTGCTCAGATTGCCTTCTGTGGATGGGACTAGGGGTGTGTGGGAGACAAGCCAGAAGATGACAAGAAGAAAACCCTCCCATGAACATGTGGAAACCCAGTTCTAGGTACCAATATCAGCCCTTCTTTCCCTTGAGAATGACTTCCAGAATTTGGATTCCTCTCTCCAAAATAGAGATTAGAGATATTATCCAGAAATAGAATGATCACAAATCATAATCAAAATCTAAAGCAGGGGATATCTGAAACAATGTTATATCCATCCAATGCTGCCCCTAGCCCATGAGCCACCCACAGCATGGTTTAGGATGTGAATTAGAGCATGGCATCTCTTCCTCTGGACAGTACAGCCTTGTGCCAGAGTACATGACTTGGTGAGTGGAGGCCAGGCTGAATTCGGCCCTCACTGTGCAAGGTACAATAAAAAATGGCAGGTTTGACCCAGGTCTTGACTCAGATTTCCAGATTGTTTTTCAGTGGTTAAAAGCAGCAAGCTGGGGGACACATTCTCACTCAGCTAAAAGGAAAAGGAGGGAAATTCTGAGGACTTTTTGGTTGTTGAATTTCTTAAATCCTGCAGCTCAGCCTGGAAAGACTCAATTAAGAGGAGTTGTAGGAAATCCTCAGAACCATGAAAGGCCCAAGGCCATGTTCAAAATGCTTTCAAAAACTGTTAGAATGGAACAATTTTGTTTAGTTCCACAAAATTGGCATTGACCCAGCCAACACCTCTCCTCTTAGCCTCATCTCTCAGCCTCATTCACAGTTCCTCATAGCACTGGAGGAAAGACAATACAGTGCTTAAGAGGACTGGGCTATGATTTAGGTTTACAACTGGCCATAGTACTTTGGACCTGTGTGTAGTTAGGCAAGTTGAGCTCACTTCTGTGAGCTCTGGTTTCCTCAAAGGATTATTATAGTGAATAAATGGGATAATAATGTATAAAGCACTTTATGCAATGCTTGCCTCATGGAAAATGAACACTAAATAATAGCCATTATTAACCCAAGCAATGCTGGAAGAAAGAACTCAGGAGTGATCAGAATATATGACCCCCTTTCTTTTCTTTTTCTTTTTTTTTTTTTTTTTGCCTCAATACCAAGTTGGATTATGATTAGCACTATTAGAAGCATGTATGATTGGGCTGGGTGTGGTGGCTCACACCTGTAATCCCATCACTTGGGGAGGCTGATGTGGGCAGACCACTGTAGTCCAAGAGTTTGAGACCAGCCTGGACAACATGGCGAAACTCTATCTCTAAAAAATTTACAAAAAAAAAAAAAATTAGCCAGGTGTGATGGCATGCACCTGTAGTCCCAGCTACTAGGGAGGCTGAAGCAGGAGGATCACTTGAGCCCTGGAGGTTGAGGCTGTAGTAAGCCGAGATTGCACCACTGCACTCCAGCCTGGGTAGCAGAGCAAGACTCCATCTAAAAAATAAATAAATAAATGAATTCAGACTCAGAATCAGTTCCACAGAGTTGAAAGTGATACAAAATCAAAGCTGATGGAATTTTCAGCCCTGGGCATTAAGAAGCAGAGAATTCCAGGGGAAAGCAATGATGAGAGGCTAAGTAGCTACGAAGAGAGAGAGAGAAAGAGACGGAAGGAATAGCCTTCCTTGGTTCCTAATGGTTTTTCAGCTCCTATGAGTCTCGGCCACCCTTTCTTTAATACGGCTCCATGCATCTTCTCTTCTGATAAACCCTTTTTGACTTGAGCTGTCCATGACCACTGGTTCCACACAAGGGCTAAGTGTGTGGACATCTCTGATTAGATATAAGAAATTGCCAAAAGCCATTCATATATGGTCCTTTAATCAAAATAACTGCCTCTTGAAAGCCTAATTAATCATTTGGTTTTAGTCCAAACAGCTGTTTGGCAATTGATCCCATTTGAAGAGATCAAGGAAAACAGAAGTATCAACACCTTTTACTGGGAATACCACAGTGTTATATGATGATAGACCATTATGAAGAGTTCCCTGAAAAATACATACTTTTGGGGAAATAAAATTCTGAAAGTTGTAGATAAAGGAGAAGGGCAATTAAGGTTCTTTGGGGCCTGCTTTCTGATTTCTGAGGGGGGTGCAGCCTGCTTGCTTTCAGGTCTTGGGCCTATAGGCATGTGCTTGCTTTCAAGGCTGGCTTAACGGGCCCTTGGTGCCAACATCACCCAGTTATGCCGAAGACAGGGACATCTAGTCAGCATTCCATACACAGTATCCATCCAAAAGATCTTTTAAAAAATCATAAACACTGTTACTTTAATATAAGCACTCTTTCTCAATATCCTGAGCTTGCTGGTACACTAGCAACATTATTTTGCTATTGCCAGCACCTCTAAAACTTAATTCAGGAAAGTCTGTGAAAGGGGTATTGTGTTCATGGAACATGTATATTGCCCGTACATCAACTGGCATCTTGGGACTGCTCTGGGGACTGCTCTAGGGACTGCTTTGTGCTCTCTGGGGCACAAAGGTCAAAGTTTAGTGATACATAGAGTTGTCATCCTAATGGTAAGTATTGATTACTAGCCTCAGAAACAACCAGCAGGCATTCAGTCTTTCTCCAGCCAGACGCCAGCCTCCCAGAGAAGGAGTGTCTTTCCAAGAGAGCCTTAAAAACAATGCATGGAACACTCAACCCTGCAATACACAGAGACACTAAGAGAGTGAATGATTGCTTCAGCAGAATAAGTGGAAAATGATAAACAGCATTGTGCAACATCTGCATAGCAATGATACTTGGTAGGAAAGTCCTGAAAACCAATAAATATCATATATAGAGATATGTTTTCTATTGCTGCCATAACAAATTACCCCAAACTTACTGAACTGAAAATAACACAAATTTATTTATCTTAGACCTCTGTAGGTCTGAAGTCTCAATTGGCGCTACTGATTTTTCTTCCCTGGCTTTCACAGGGCCAAAATCAAGGAGTTAGCAGGGCTGCATTCCTTTCTGGAGACTCCAGCACTGAATTGCTTTCAAGCTTTTTCAGGTTGTTCAGCTCCTGACAGTTGCAGAGCCCAGATCCCTGTCTTCTTGCTGGCTATCAGCTGGGGTGGAGTCTTAGCTCCTAGAGGCTGCCCATCTTCATTATCATGCTTTACATGTTGCCTTTTCCAGCAACAGTGAGGTCCTCTCACACTGAATCTTTCCAACTTCCACTTCCGGCAAATCTCTCCTGCCTCCAGCCAAAGTTCTGTTTTTAAGGGCTCAGGTAATTAGATTGGACCCACTCAGCTCATCTAAGATAATGTATTTTAAAGTTTGTAACTTTAATTACATCTACAAAGTCCCTTTTGTCTTGTGGTGTAACACACTCCACAGTATGTTCCAGGAAATTAGGAATGTGGACATTTTGGGAGGCTCATTATTTGGTCTACCACAATATATATACTTTTACATCCTGAAAAACAGGGTTGCAGCTGGAGCTCTAGGGTCTGCCTTGCAATCTGACTGAGCAAAATGCATTTGATGGTGTATTAGTTACCTATTGCTGCATAACAAATTACTCCAAAACTTAGTAGCTTTAAACAATAAATCTTCATTATTCTACACATTCCCTGTGTTGAGAATCTTCCACAGCTCAGCTGGGTACCTGTACTCCAAGACAGGAATTCCCAACCCCCAGGCCATAGGCTGGTACTGGTCTATGGCCTGTTAGGATCAGGCTGCACAGCCGGAGGTGAGAGGTGGGCGAGTGAGCATTACTGCCTGAGCTTCACCTCCTGCCAGATCAGTAGCAGCACTGGATTCTCATAGGAGCATGAAGAGGGATCTAGGTTGTGTGTTCCTTATGAGACTCTAATGCCTAATGACCTGAGGTGGAAGAGTTTCATCCTAAAACCATCCTCAACCCCCAACCCCGGTCTGTGGGAAAATTGCCTTCCAGGAAACTGGTCCCAGGTGCCAGAAAGGTCGGGGACTGCTGCTCTGAGGTATCTCATGAGGTTGCATCAAGCTGTTCACCAGGGCTGTGGTTTCATCTGAAGGCTCAACATGGGGGTCAAAGATCCACTTCCCAGCCTATTCACATGTTGGCAGGCCTGGGAAGATACATGTCCCAGTTCACCCATCTCATTGTTGGCAGACTCCTCACCATGGGAGTTCCTCCACGGGCTGCCTGAGTGTCCTCCCAACATGGCAGCTGGTGGTCTGAAAGAGACAGCCAGTGAACAACAGAGTAAGCACAGCAAGACGGAGTGAGGGAGCTTGAGATGGAAGCTACAGTCTTTTTTTTTTGAGACAGAGTCTCGCTCTGTCACCCATTCAAGGAGTACAGTGGCATGATCTCAGCTCACTGCAGCCTCCACTTCACGGGTTCAAGAGATTCTCCTGCCTCAGCCTCCCGAGTAGCTGGGATTACAGGCGTGTGCCACCACGCCCAGCTACTTTTTGTAGTTTTAGTAGAGATGGGGTTTCACCGTGTTGGCCAAGCTGGACTCAAACTCCTGACCTCAGGTGATCCACCCGCCTCGGCCTCCCAAAGTGCTGGGATTAATCCAGGCATGGTGGCAGGCACCTATAATCCCAGCTATTCGGGAGGCTGAGGCAGGAGAATTGCTCGAACTGGCAGGCAGAGGCTACAGTGAGCTGGGATCACACCACTGCACTCCAGCCTGGGTGACAGAGCAAGACTCCATCTCAAAAACAAATAAAGAAAACTATCTTTACCATTTTTAAGTGTGCACTTTCATAGTGTTAAATATATTCACATTGTTGTGCAACTGACCTCCAGAACTTTCATCTTGAAAAACTGAAACTGTACTCATTAAACAACAACCCTCATTTCTGTTTCCCCCCAGCTTCTGGAAACCACCATTCTACTTTCTGTATCTATGAATTTGACTATACTAGGTACCTCATATACATAAAAGCATACAGTCTTTATCTTTTTGTGTTTGGCTTTTTCATTTAGCATAATGTCCTCAAGGTTCATCCATGTTGTAGCATGTGTCCAAATTTCCTTCCTCTTTAAGACTGAATAATAGCTCATTGTATGTTGCTGTGGTTTGGATGTTTGTCCCCTCCAACGCTCATGTTGAAATGTAATTGCCACTGGAACCGTGTGAAGAAGTAGGACCCTGAAGAAGTGATTAAGCCATGAGGGCTCCACCCTTATGGGTGGGTTTAATGCCTTTTAAAAAGGGCTTTGGGGAGTGGGTTCTCTCTCTGTGTCCTTCTGCTTTTCTGCCATGTGAGGAACACAGTGTCCCTCCCTTCCGAGGAGGCAGCGTACAAGGTGCCATCTTGGAAGTGGAGATAGGGCTCTTACCAGACACCAAGCCTGCCGGCACCTTGCTCTTACACTCCCCAGCTTCCACAACTGTGAGAAATAAATGTCTTTATACATTACCCAGCCTATGGCATTGTGTTACAGCAGCACAAAACGGACTAAGACATGTGTACATACCACATTTTAAAAATCCATTCATCCATCAGTAGGCACTGATGGGACTGAAGGGTCCATCCAGAAAGATGGCTCAGGCCTTCAGTGTGCCAAACTTCCCTTTCAGTAAGGTTTCCTAAACTTCCCTTTTGATTCACTTGATGTGGGGTGGATATTAAAAAACAGATTCTTGTATTCCTCCACTGAAGTGGTAAATCAGTGGGCTTCAGTGAGCCCTGGGAATCTGTTTTTCTAAACAATTGCCCAGGGCATTCTTTTTTTCTTTTTTCGCCTTTTTAAAAAATTAAGGTATAATTCACATACCATATAATTCACCCTTTTGTACAGTTCAGTGGGTTTTAGTACATTCACAAAGTTGTGCAACTACCACCACCATCTGAGAATATTTTATCACACCATAAAGAAACCCGCACCCATTAGCAGTCACCCCCCATTCCTCTCTCCCTCCAAGCCCCTGACAACCGCTGATCTACTTTCTGTCTCTATCGATTTGCCTACTCAGGATATTTCATATAAATGGAACCATATGATATGTGGCCTCTTGTGTCTGGCTCATTTTACTTAGCATAACGTTTTCAAGGTTCATCTACCATTGTCCTGTATATCAATACTTCATTCCTTTTTATGACTGAATAATATTCCATTGTATGGATACACCATGTTTAATTTATTAGTTTATTTGTCGATGGGTCCATGAGACTCTTACCATAAAGGAAACTTGGGAAAGGCTACATGCTAAATTGTACAGGGAGATCGAAAGCACATAGGATACCTAGGATGCTTGTGAAAATGCAGGTCTCTGGACCAGACTTCAAAGCTCTTGAATTAGAATCAAGGGAAAGCCCAGCAATCTGTCTTCAGGGTCTGGCTGTGTCTCACAGGCTAGATGCAGTGGTGTGATCTCAGCTCACTGCAACCTCTGCCTCCCAGGCTCAAGCAATCCTCCCACCTTAGCCTCCCGAGTAACTGAGACCACAGGCACATGCCACCGTGCCTGGCTAATTTTTTGTATTTTTAATAGACATGGGGTTTTTCCATATTGCCCATGCTGGTCTCGAACTCCTGAGCTCAAGTGATCTGCCTGCCTTGGCCTCTCAAAGTGCTGGGATCACAGGCATGAGCCACCATGCCGGGACGCAATCTGTATTTTGAACAATCTTGCCAGGGAGATTCTTTTGCCTACTGAAACTTAGTCTTGGAGCAGAAGTGAGGTGAAATGCATAGCAGGAAAAGTGATTATTCCCTCCGAGAACATTATTTCCAACAGTTTTTAAAGGTAATGTGATGAAATGACAGTTCAACATTTAGCAATATGAGTATGATGAAAAGATATGAACAGAAACCACATGAACACAAAACCTTGAGACATACAGAGGAGGGAGTTAAAGATGAGGCCTTTTACTGTTTTTTTCTGTTTTCTGTTCTCTCTCTCTGTAGGCCCTGCCCGCTGGGCAGGCCTGCTCCCAGATCAGCTTTTTCTTATATAAGAATTTAACTAAGTGGATCTAATGCCATAGACTCTTAGAGCAGAAAAGGACTTGGAGCAGAAAAGCTTATCTTGTCCAGTGGCTCCCAAACACAGCTGATCTTCCAAGGATTCTTTTGAAAATCGGATTTCCAACATTCCCTTCCCCTTCAAAGTCTGGGACCTTGAAATCTGCGGCTTTGAAAAGCTCTCCAGGTGAATGTGATGGTCAGCCAGATTTGAGCTCCACTAGGCCAACACTGTCTTTTTCAGAGCAGGAAATTGAACCAACATCAGCCAACTCAGGGAAAGAGCACTACCTAGAACTTAGGGCTTTTAGGTCCTCATGAATATTCTTTCAAGCCTGTGTTGTCAAAAAGTTCTAATCATTAGAGTAAATACTATATGGAACCCAAGAATTCAGTTGTTGACACCAGGGTATAAGCCTGTACACAAATGCACTGTTAGATGTAGGTCAGTCTTTGACACCATGGATAGTAGCGGGGCAATGTCAAATTTTGAAAGAGTGAATGATTAACAAAATCGTCATTGCCATATCAATACTATTTAGAATTGGCAACCATTAGTATTTCAATTCAGGTGATATCTCCCAATGGTCTGATTATTGTTAAAATTTAGAAACTAGAAAATTTGGACATCAGATATATCATGAATATGGATAAAATTCTCACCCCCATATATTCACTGTAAACCTGGAAAATAACAACTTTCCAGCTCAGTGGCTCTCCAATCTCACTCTGTATTAGAATCACCTGGGAGTGTTTAAAAATATACCCTTGACCAATTCTGACCCACAGGACCTCAAGAAATAAAATCTAGGGCCAGGGCCCAGGCTCATGTATTTTTAAACCAAGCTCCCCCAAGTTATTCTCATGCACAACCAGGGTTGATAACCACTATTCTAGCTCCTTAGATATCTAATAAAATGAGAATAATTAGAAAACTTTAAATTTCACATCATATTCCTGAGAAACATTTTAACTCAGAATGGGCCTACGAAGGATATCATTCTGTGATCATACAGTCTGGAAATTATAAGTAACATTTGTGCACCGCTTTATAATTTACCACACACTTTCACGTACATTTCACCACCCAGGTCTGGTTGTTTATTAAGTTTCTATGATACCTTTTCTGTTTAAGTTCAAAGTGCTGGATTCTCCTGCCCATTCTAAAAATGACTCCATTAATGAGGCTTTTCTTTTTAGAATTTTAAATCAAGGAAAATGAAAAAAATGTCAGAAAACAGGGCAGCAATGTTTTCTCATGGAAAACTGCACTGTATTTAATGACATCAGGACTCCTTGAACATTATATGTTGAGATTGGGTTAATTTCAGCCTGGGAGGTTCATAGACCCTTGGGGTTGAAGTAATGATAAGAAACGAAACAAGAGGGAAAAATTTAAGTTCTAGCCCAGTGGTTTTCAAATTCTGAAGTGCATGTGAATCAACTGGGGATCTTGTATTAAAATGCAGATTTTGTTTCAGTCAGGCTGGGGTTGGATTTTAGCATCAGCATTTTTAACAAGCTCCCAGGTGACATCGATGCTGCTGGTCTACAGATGACGTTTTGAGATGGAAAGTTCTGGAATGAGGGACAGGCAGTAGGAAAGAAGTCAGGATATCTGTGGTTTTCTTTTCCACAGGTTTTGCCTCAAAGTCACCAAGAGACTTTGGAGAAGTTACTTCACCCCTCAGAACCTTAGATTTCTCGTCCTAAAATAGGGCCGTGGGATTGGTCTAGATCAGAGATGACAAATACCTAATCCTTGTCACTGCTCTCCCAGATGTTGTGGAAAGACAGAAGATCCTGGAGGCAGGATGGCAGTAATTTCTGGTCCTCCGGCCCAAAAAATGCAGGCTGTATCTTCAGAAAGCATCCCAGTTAATTGTAAATTGTCACATACTGCAAACTGTGACCCTGGATCTGATTGTCAAAGCAATTAGGTTTCAAGAGAGTTGGACATTCTCAAAGTGCTAGTGGATGCGTTTTGATGGGGAAAGAAGTTGCCACAATAAGAGAGCCTGAAACACCAAGAGCCACTTTGATGAGAAAAATGCCAAAAGGGAAGGAAGGAGTCTAGCAGGAGATTGGCAGGGGAGCCACAGGGGACAGACTTAACCCATTTGATGATGTCCAAGTCCTTGGGTCATCATCTGAAACCTTGGTTTTCCTGTGATGTCAGCTTCAGACCCCAAAACCTGGATTCCTACTAGAGAAGGACCACCTGCCACCACCCAACAAGGAGAAGAAAGGAGACCCTGCTATGGGCAGGGCCGGGAGCTGCCTCCTACCCACATTCTCCCTTCAGGGCCCAGGTATCCTTTCGAGGCCTGACTGATGCTGGGGCTGTGCTCCTGGGACTTCCCAGTGGGCTCCTGTGCCCCACTGCCTGGAGTCATGCTCCACCATCTCCTAATCTCACGGGAGGCCGTTCATGGGCAGAAACCTTGAGAGTCACGTGGCTGGCACTGCTTTCAGATTTGCAAGGTTAAGGGAGATATTCCCAGAGAAAAAAATACATACTCTTAGGCACACTGTGTCAAGGCATCATGCTAATGACTCTCACTTTTATCTCATTCAAGCACCAAAATGCTGCAAATTTAGTGTTATTATTCCTATTTTACAGATGAGGAAACTGAGGCTCAGAAAGAGAAACTCCCCCAGCTCACACAGCTCAAATATAGATGACCTGGCATTTGACTGCAAATCTGATGCTCATCACACTTAATACTACCTCACTGCCTCCCGACCCAGCACTTGGAAAGAATCCATAGAAGCTAAAATTGAGTGAGATTGATGAAACAGAGTGAATTTCATTTCAACTCTCTAGTTCAGGACAAAACCGATGCCCAACACTTTGGAATAGTCCTTGCAGTTCTCGTAATTTTTTTTTTTTTAAATGTGGACCTAGCTCTTCTGTCTCTAGGTGGTGGCAACCTGATCTTGGGGTTCCCGAGTTACAAATAGATGACACGGAGAAGGTGCCTGGGACCCTGACTCTGCCCTTTGATTGGGGTCTAGTTCCTTCTGGATACAAATTGTGGATGCCCCTAGCAACTTTCTTGTGGACAGTCCCCCAAACCGTGCACTCAATTCAATCAAACACATTTTGAGAAATACAAGCTGCCACACTCTGAGGCAGGTGCTGAGAGGCAGGTGCTGAGAGGCAGATACAGGTGAGCAAGGCAGATGAGGCCCCCTCTCTGGGGCTGATCTTCTGGCTGGGGCATGGCGGGGCAGGGGAGCTGGTCACGAACAAGACATTTCATGTGTAAGGCATATGATGAAAGGGGGCAGAAAAGGACCCAACCTCAGCAGGCAGCTCAGAAGACCAAATGGATTGAATTAAACTTAATCAACCTTTCCCTGCCTAGAGGAACTTAAACCAAACCAGAGGGCAAGCCATTTCTGCCACCTGGAGCCAGGGCTGCCCTGCCTCTCATCTGAAGAAACACTCTCTACTGAGGTTGCAACAAATTCCCAACTTGGCTAACTGGTGATGTGCAGAGCCTCTCTCCATCTGGGCAGAGAAGCACCAGGCGTTTACACATGTGTGCACACCTGCACACGCACACAGATGCACAGCCTACTGCATGCTCAAGGTCATATTTCACATCCTTCCTCCCCACAGGCGAAGCTGAGTGGTTGGGGTTTCCTTCAGAGTTTGCCCTGGAGATGCTGTTAATGTAACGTATTTTAAAACCATGTCCTTTGTTCTTAGGGGAACATACTAAGATATAACAGTGGTAGATCTGAGTGGGAGAAGTATGGGGGAATGGCTTTTCTTAATTTTTTTTAAACCCTTAATTATTTCTATTTTATAGCTTTTCCATAATGAGTATGGGTCACCTGTGAAATACAAAAATTTAAAGAAAAATAAGATTTATCTTGCTACACTACAGCTACTTTTTAATTCCCATTTGCCCTGGAAGATAAGCAGGCATAAGGTGTCTTTATGGCTTCATGGCAGCTGTGAGGTACGATGGAAAGGACACTAAACTAGTAACCACAACACAGTTCCCAGCCCTGCAGACCTTTTTAACTTTGGGACTTCGGAGACGTCACTTAACTTCTTCAAGCCTTCATTTTCTCATCTGCAGCATGGGGCAGTAATTCCTCTGAGGAGATGAAATTGGTGCACAAATGTCAACCGGGAATATTATTATAATTATTTACATAACTGAAAATTGGCCAATGTTATACTCATGTACAAAGAAGAAAAAACAATGGTTCTGAGAATTATAGCATAGAGGAGGTGGCCCTTGTCAGATGGCCCCAAATGATTTCCACCTCCTGGTATTCATGCCCTTGATAGCGTCCTCCCATGGTGAGGAGGGCTGACCCACGTAACCAACAGGATGTTGCAGAAATTAGAGCACGTGACTTCTGAGGCTGAGAAATATGGTTTGGCTCTGTGTCACCACCTAAATCTCATCTCGAATTGTAATTGTTGAGGGAGGGATCTGGTGGGAAGGGATTGGATCATGGGGGTGATATCCCCCATGCTGTTCTCATGATAGTGAGTGAATTTTTAATGAGATCGGATGGTTTAAAAGCATTTGGCAATTCCCCCCTCACTCTCTTTCTCCTGCTGCCACGTAAGAATTGCCTTGCTTCCCCTTTACCTTCTGCCGTGATTGTAAGTTTCCTGAGGCCTCCCTAGCTATGTGGAACTGTGAGTCAATTAAACCTCTTTTCTTTATAAATTACCCAGTCGCAGGCAGTTCTTTATAGCAGTGTGAAAACTGACTAATACAAATACGTTGCGACTCTGCCTTATTCTCTCTTGGGTTACTCATTCTGGAGGAAGCCAGCTGCCATGTCATGAGGACACTCAAGTGGCCCTATGGAGGGGTCCTGCAAGTAAGGAGCAGAGGCCTCCCTGTCAACCTGCCAGCATGTGTGAGTCATCTTGGAAGCAGATTCTCCAGCCCAGACCTTCAGATGACCACCGGCCCAGGTGACCTCCTGACCGCAACCCCAAGCCACAACCACGCAATGCAGCCACTCCCTCTTTCCTGCCTACCATAAACTGTGTGAGAGAATAAACTGTGAGTGTATTGTTACTTTGGGCTATTTAACTGAGCAGAAATCTGTTATGCTGCAATAGATAATCAACCCTTCAGCTTTGCAGCCATCTAGGAAGGTTTAGAGACCAGCATGGCTGTGGGAGGAGGAATCCATTCCAAGCCAATTTAATTTCCTCTCATGATGAAGTGACCTGGCATGTGGATAAGGGAGCAATAAGTGTATCTCCTCGCCTCTGGAGGGCCTTTAATTCAATACCACATGCCACTCTCATCAACATGCAGGGAGGCAGGGTCTGAGCAGTGGTTCATCGATTTGGCCCTAGGAGATTACATGTAGAAGCTCATCCAGGACTTGAGGGAGGGGGAAGGAATATGGATATTGCTGTGATCTGAATGTGTCCCCAAAATTCATGTGTTGGAAACTTGATCCTCAATGCAATAGTGTTGGGAGGTGGAAACTTTGGGGAGGTGTTTAGATCAGAAGGGCTCTGCCTTCATGAATGGATCAATGCTATCATAAAAGGGCCTGATGGAGACCGTTTGGTTCTCTTTTTGCCTTTCCTTCTGCCTTCTCCGTGGGAGGGCACAGCATTCAAGATACCATCTTAGAAGCAGAGACTGGGCCCTCACCAGACACCAAACCTGCCAGTGCCTTGATGTTGGACTCTCAGAATCCAGAACTGTGAGAAATAAATTGATAAATTACCCAATTTGTGGTATTTTGTTATAGCAGCACAAACAGACTAAGACAGATACTAATACTAATACAATACCAACATCAATACTGCTAGCAGGCTGGGCACGGTGTTTACACCTGTAATCCCAGCACTTTGGGAGGTCAAGGCAGGCAGATCTCTTGAGGCCAGGAGTTCGAGCCCAGCCTGGCCAACATGGTGAAACACTGTCTCTACTGAAAATATAGCCAGGCATAGTGGTGTGTGCCTGTAACCCCAGCTATCACTCAGGAGTCTGAGGCACAAGAATCGCTTGAACCCAGGAGGCAGAGGTTGTAGTGAGCCAAGATCCTGCCACTGCCCTCCAGCCTGGGTGATAGCACAAGATTCTGTCTTAAAAAAAAAAAAAAATACTGCTAGCAATGCACTTCACTAATACTCATTTTAACACTGCTAAAACTTGTCACCCAGATAACCTCCCTCCTGGAGAACCCCAGGTTCTTCAGAACTCAGTAATCACTCTTTAACAAACAAGGAAAATGGTTTCAGCCACACTGCAGCACTCTGACACATGTTCAAAAACTCCACAGATTTCCAGAAAGACATACCTTCTCCTGGTCAGTGGGGGTTACGCCCTTGGGTCACCACTATCATCTGGTCCTTAGCCATCAGCCTCTGTTCCTGAAGCTGCCATTCTCTCTCCCCATCTCTGTTACCCCTGGACCACCTCACATCTGCCATACCTCATAGCATCATGAACACAAAGCTGGTTCCCAAAAGTGTTTGTGGATAACAGAAGGGGTATTGCAGTCCTGCATATCTGGTCAATTACAGCAACATAGCATCCTGGTTCTTGGCTGAGTGCAGTGGCTCCTGTCTGTAATCCCAGCACTTTGGGAGGCAGGTGGATCACTTTAGGTTAGGAGTTTGAGACCAGCCTGGCCAACATGGTGAAACCCCGTCTCTACCAAAAATACAAAAAATTATCTGGGTGTGGTGGTGCACGCCTATAATCCCAGCTACTTGGGAGGCTGAGGATCATTTGAACCTGGGAGGCGGAGGTTGCAGTGAGCCAGGATGGTGCTGCTGCACTCCGGCCAGGGTGACAGATTGAGGCTCTATCTCAAAATATTTAAAAAAGTAAAAAATAAATAAAAATTTATAAAGCAATATAGCATCCTGGTTCTTGAGTTTTCTAGCCTGTCCCTACACCTGCGGCTTCTCTTGCTCTAGAGATGTCCTTGCTAATCACTGCTCTCCTGAGCTGCCTCTGTTTTTCTCTGGACCCTCTCCTCTCAATCCCTTCCTGCTTCCCATCTCCGTGGCCCTGGCTTCCTTCTCACAAGCTTGCCACCCGCAACTCCAAATTCCTGTCAATTTGTTGTAAACAAGCTACCTCTGTTTGTGTCTTGCCTTTTCCCACCAGGGAGGTATAGACATGGTTAAAGACACGGCCTCCGGCACTGGAAGGCCTCCTTTTCTCTCCCAGCTAGGCATTCTTCAAATCCTTCCTATCCCTATTTAACAGCTGACAAAACTGACTTCCGGGGGATTTGGTTTTGCTCAAGGACCCAGGGTCCTTCAGGGGTAGGTAGGAAAGATCTGGGACAACTCCCAGGCCTCTTCCAGGCAGAAGGAGAACTAGGTTGGAGAATGCTAGTTGAGGGCACCTGCAAAAGCTAAATCAAGCCTGCCTGAAGCTTAGGAGGAAGGAAATGTGTGTAGATTTAGTTCCTAGAGGGCTTATAAATAGGACCATTGCTCATTTGTCCTGAAAAGTCGCTGGGCAACCTTCCCGAGGTGAGGGGTGGGGGCGGGGCCACATGCCCTCCTGAGGTCATTTCTAGCTTGATGATTCACACGGCAAAATCCCAGCGTGGGTTCAGCGCCCCTCCCCCCACCCGCCGCGTGTACTTTCATTTTGCATTATGATTTTTCACTCAGGCTGATGTGAACCCAAATTGATGTCATTTCCCTCCCAATACGCTCTTGACCAGAAAACATCTAATTCTCCGTCTAGCTGGGATTTTTTTTTTTTCACTCAGTTTCTATAAAATCATGCTGCAGTTTGCCTCGATATTTTCTTCTCTTTTAAAGATAGCATTTGTCGAGGCTTATCTTCTGGTCGTAAAACTAATACATATGCTCACTGCAAAAGAATCTGGAACACAAGAGGCCTGAAAGAAGAAAATAAAAATTACATATAACATCACACCCGTAGACAAACAGGAAAGATCATAGTATGTTTTCTGCCATCCCCTTGTATATATATTTTTATCATAATTAGATCAAATGCTTTTTTAAAAATCTATTTAAGAGTGAGAGGGAAGAATCATAGATTCTGGCTTCAGTAGAACATGTGTTTTAATAGGTTATATTTATTGAGGGCTGAAAATGTTCTAGGCACTTTACTCAGCGTGCATTGCTGGAATGTCAGCCATTTATGTTCATTGCTTTTTAAAATCCTCACAACAGCCCCTGAGGAAGATATTACTATCACGCCCATTTTACAGGTGAGGAAGCTGAGGCTCTGAGAAGTCCCAAGAACAGCCGGTTCATAAAGCAGCTGGGATGAATTTTAATTAAAATCATCTTGCTTCCACAGGCTGGGCTCTTAAACTATTTATTTATTTATTTATTTATTCATTTATTTACTTTTTATAGAGACAGGGTCTCACTGTGTTGCCCAGGCTGGTCTTGAACTCCTGGGCTCAAGCAATCCCCCCCACCTCTGCCTCCAAAAGTGCTGAGATTACAAGCGTGAGCCACCACACCTGGCCAGCTATTAACCTTTATAGTATGTACAGAGTTTGTCCCTCCATAGGGATAAGTGCTTCAATTGGGAATGCCATGAAGGCAATACTGGCCTGCTTCTCATGTAACTGAGAATTTTTTTTTTTTCATTTTTGAGACAGGGTCTCACTCTGTCGCCCAGGCTGGAGTACATTGGTACAATCTTGGCTCACTGTAATCTCCACCTCTCAAGTTCAAGCGATTCTCGTGCCTCAGCCTCCCGAGTAGCTGGGACTACAGGAGCACACCATCGCACCTGGCTAATTTTTGTATTTTTTGGTAGAAACAGGGTTTCACCACGTTGGCCAGGCTGGTCTCAAACTCCCGACCTCAAGTGATCTACCCACCTCGGCCTCCCAAAGTGCTGGGATTACAGGCATAAGCCACCTCACTGAGCCTGTAACTGGGAATATTTTAATCAAAGCACAACATACTTGTGGAAAAAAGATCATGCTCCATTCTGACCTTCTGCAACCCTTTGCTTTAAAGAATATATAGGGAGAAAGGAAACTGGAGGAAAAGGTCATAAGTGTACTCGCCAGTGCTACTACAAGTTTGCCCATGTTTTCCTATAAGTGTTGCTATTTTAGTGCTTGATGGACATCTAAAGTGTCCCTGGGCAAGGGGGAGCTGACAGGTGCTGGGGCTCAGCACAGATGCTGTAAAGTGACTGCTCATTCTTTCTGTGGCCATTCATTGAGTACCTACTGTGTGTCTCTCAGGCACAGGGCTCAGCATGTACTCCAAATGTAATCTGTATAAAACCAGCATGCCCATGGGGTTGGCTTCAAAGTGGTGAAGTGATATCATAATGTATTAGTCATTCTCATAAAGTACGCTCATAAAGACATACCTGAGACTGGGTAATTTATAAAGGAAAGAGGTTTAATTGACTCACAGTTCCACATGGCTGGGGAGGCCTCACAGTCATGGTGGAAGGTGGATGAGCAGCAAAGTCACGTCTTACATAGTGGCAGGCAAGAGGGCTTGTGTAGGGAAACTTCCCTTTATAAAACCATCAGATCAGGCTGGGTGCAGTGGCTCACGCCTGTAATCCCAGCACTTTGGGAGGCTGAAATAGGTGGATCATTTGAGGTCAGGAGTTCAAGACTGGCCTGGCCAGTATCTTTCACCAAGCGATGGTGAAACCCCATCTGTACCAGAGATATAAAAAATAAGCCAGAAGTGGTGGTGTATGCCTGTAATCCTAGCTATTCGGGAGGCTGAGGCATGAAAATCGCTTGAACCCAGGAGGTTACAGTGAGCCAAGATCATGTCACTGCACTCCAGCCTGGGTGACAGAGTGAGACCCTGTCGCAAAAAAAAAAAAAAAAAAAAAAAAACCATCAGATCTCATGAGACTTATTAACTACTGCAAGAACAGTATGGGGGAACCGCCCCCATGATTCCATTATCACTACCTGGCCCCACCCTTGATGCACGGGGATACAGAGACACAGCCAAACCATATCACATAATTCACACACGCATACATACCACACACACAGTGTATCTGGAAATGAAACACTATTTCAAAATAGCTCAAAATATTATACTGGCTCTATCTGTTAGGGTGCTTTGATTGTAAGCAACAGAAACTGCCTCCACTGATCTAGGCAGAATGGGATTTCTTGGAAGGATAGTAGAGAGCACATTAGAGCAAAGGAATGGCTAAAAAGTCAGGCTTGGAGCCATTAGGCACCTAGGATCTCCAGGAGGTTCTTGGCAGCAGAAAATGCTCAACAATCTCACCGAGCTGCTGTGGCTGGAATGAGAACACTCCAAGTATTCTCTGCTTTGGGCCTGAATCCATGATTGAGATTTCAGGGAGGGAGCCCCCATTGGCCTTGCTGGCAGTCATGCACTGGGGAGAAAGGGCTGGCCTGGCTAACCATTCCACTAGACAATTTGGAAGATGGACCAGCAGCTAGGCAGATGACAAACAACGAAGGTCTTTGCATTTCTTGAGAATGATGACAGCCAACCACTGAGGCTGTGACAACACTTATAAAAAAAATCCCCCTTTCTCTTCTATCCATTTCTCTCACACGCTGAAGCTGCTACACAGGATTTCTCTCTACAGTTATATGCAAACCTCACCCAACATCCACTCTTTTATACCCCGGCTGTGCTAAATGTATTCTGAGAACCAGCAGCATTTATAATCTCCAAATGTAATCTGTATAAAGCCAGCATGCCCATGGGTTCAGCTTCAACATGGTGAAGTAGTATCATAATGTATTAGTCCATTCCTTACACTGCTAATAAAGACATACCTGAGACTGGGTAATTTATAAAGGAAAGAGGTTTAATTGACTTAATCTAGCAAGTTGGGAGCTTGATAGAAATGTAGAATCTCAAACCTCATCCCAGACCTACCAAATCAGAATCTGCATTTTACCAATATCCCAAGTGGCTCTGATGCACGTGAAGTTTAAGAATCACTCATTGATACGCTCTCCTCCTCTCTCCATTACTTTTTTTTTTTTTTCTTTGAGACAGGGTCTCACTCCTTTGCTCAGGCTGTAGTGCAGTGGTGCAATCATGGCTCACTGCAGCCTTGACCTCCCTGGGCTCAGGTGATCCTCGCACCTCAGCCTCCTGAGTAGTGGGACCACAGGCACGCACCACCATACCTAGCTAATTTTTATCTTTCTTGTAGAGATGGGGTTTTGCTATGTTGCCCAGGCTGGTCTCAAACTCCTGGGCTCAAGTGATTTGCCTGCTTCGGCCTCCCAAAGTGCTGGGACTACAAGTGTAGAGCCACCGTTCCGGCCTTCCATTCCTTTATTATACAGATCAATCTAGTCTCTCACCAGCCTAAACCAATCCCTCCTCTTTAGCAAGAGGAAAGAGATGGGCTGTCAATGACAAGATTGCCTCTGATGGGGTAATACAAGAAATGTGAACATTTGCAGGCTCATAATTGTCTTGTAAACAAGGGTGAAGCAGACACAGTCGGTGACCTCGGCGGGCTCAGGTTCTGGGGGGCCAGTCCAAATGGATACTGAGGTCTTCCAAGGGAGCATGGCATGGTTCTCAAGGCTAAACTGGGTCTAGAACAGCTTGCTCTAGGGGAGGATCCCGGGGACAGAGGGACAGAATGGGAAATTAAGTTTTATTGGGCTGCACAGATCAGTTTGGAAGTCCTGTGGTCCTTTGAGTCCCCTCTGAAATGCCATGCTAGACAACAGTGCCAGGGTACTCAGGGTTGGTCTGTCTCCTCCTCCAAGAGAGCAAAGAGGGAGCCAGGCCCAGGGACTCACACAGAGGGGGCTTGGGAGCCAGTAAAATGAAAAACGTTGAATGTAGAGTTCCGAATGGTCTGGAATCCAGGTATTAATCTGTTGGTCCGTCATCATATTGGTCTTTGCAACATACAAACAAAGTAAGCACGAGATTTCCCCCAAAGTTAGCAATCTCCTGTGAGTCATTTCTCAGGAACTTGGTGGCAGCCACTTGGCTGAAGGCAGCTGTGAGGAGGAATGTCCATGGGGGGGGTGGGGGGCGGTGATGGCCACAGTCACGGGAGTGGCTGTGTGGGCGTGACTGTAGCTGGGACTGCTGGGCTATGAAGCTGTGGCTGTGTCTGTAGCCGGGGGTGGGGCTCTGGCCATGGCCATGGCTGCCAGCCTCACAGCAGTAGCCATAACAAAAGGAGGAGCTGCTGACTGGCCTCATCTCAGTGACCACATGGCATCATTCAAAGATTCGTGCTCCCGGTCCCTCAACGCAGGTAGAACTTTTGGCAGAGTTGGGGGAAACTGAGCTAAAGGCAGTGACAGGTTGTACCTACTTGGGCCATGGACCCTGAGGAGCCTGAAAAAACATGGGGGAAGAGGTTCCCATCACACACTTTGGTGTTTTGTGGCTGCTGGTGGCAGTGGGGTCTGGCATGACGGTGACCTGAAAACACACGCAGCCAGCTCCTGGGTTCCTGGAGCTGACAGTGTCTGTGGCAGAGGGGCTTGATGTGAGGATGCTGTCCCCAACTCCTCTGGTCCTGCCCAACATTTTCCTGCAAGGTGGCCCTAACCAACACCGCCCGCATCATTCAAATCCCTGCTTGAAGGGACGACACCACGTCACCCTCTTCCTCATTTTCCATCTTTCTCAGTCCTTGCTGTTCACAGAATAGTCTCCTCTTCATCAGCCAGAAACAAACAAAATGCCTGTGCGAACCGATGCTGTGGTTTCACCAGCTTGGTCCTTCCACAAACAGCAAAACTCAGAGCTCAGTTTAGGTGCCTTCCCACCACCCCTGCTAGAACACTTTGTCTCAGTAGCCACTGAGTTAACAGTTGTGAAAGCTTTTAGAGAAAGACACATTCTTGTGCTCTTGAAAGAGTATGATTTACATTTCTTTGACATTCTCCAGTTTCAAAAGCCACTTGCAAATGCCAGTACTTCGAAGCTTTATTTCTGTACCTACAAAGAAAGGCACCTCTCATAAAAGAGCTTTTTAAAGCATGGCACTTTAAGAAGGTAGAACCTCAGAGGCACAAAACCATAATGATAAAGTAAACAAACAAATCAGTTTGTGAAGTAGCCCAGGCCACGGTCCCTACCATTCTAGGGCCTCTTCATCTATGCTGATGGCTTAGGTTTACTGAGCATTTATTTGGTGTCAGGTACTCTTCTAAGCACCTTACCTGAATCATCTCATGTGATACTTACAGGAACTCTAGAACTCTAGACCAGTGATTTTCCTTTCTCTTTTTTTTAAGAGACAGGGTTGGTCGCTCTGTCACCCAGGCTGGAGTCCAGTGGCGTGGTTGTGACTCACTGTAACCGCGAATTCTTGGACTCAAGTGATTCTCTTGCTTCAGCCTCCCAAGTAGCTAGGACTACAGATGTGAGCCACCATGCCTGGCTAATTTTTAATTTTCATGTAGAGACAAGATCTCCCTGTGTTGCCCAGTCTGGCCTCAAGTGATCCTCCCACCTCGGCCTCCCAAGTCATTGGGATTATAGGCATGAGCCACTGTGCTAGACCAGAGATTTTCAATTAGGGGTTATTCTGCCCTTACCCAGGGGACATTTGGCAATGTCTGGAGACATGTTTGTGTGTTACAACTAGCGGGGATGCTATTGGCATTAAGTGCGTAGAGGCCACGGATGCTGCTAAACAACCGATGGTTCTTGGGACAGCCCCACAGCAAAGAATTACTCAGGCCCTACTGCAATAGCGCCAAGGTTGCGAAGTCCTGCTCTCAGAGATAGGGATTATTATTCACCGCATTTTCCAGATGAAGAAACAGAAGTACAGAGAGGTACTTCCAGATACTTAGGTTTATGAGCAAATATAACCATCAAAAATGAGTGTTAGCAAAAGATTGAGAAAAGTTTGCCAATGTATATATTTTTTATTTTTTTGAGACAGAGTCTCCCTGTCACCCAGGCTGGAGTGCTGTGGCCCGATCTCAGCTCACTGCAACCTCCACCTCCCGGGTTGATTCTCTGCCTCAGCCTCCCAAGTAGCTGGGATTACAGGCGTGCACCACCCACGCCCAACTAATTTTTGTATTTTTAGTAGAGACAGGGTTTCACTATATTGGCCAGGCTGGTCTCAAACTCCTGACTGCACGTGATCCACCCACCTTGGCTTCCCAAAATGCTGGGATTACAGGCATGAACCACCACACCTGGCCAAGTTTGCCAATATTTGGAATGAACTTAGAGTAGGAGGAAAAGAGAAGCCATTCGTTCTATCTCTGTCCTGTAATTTTCTGTTTTTGTGTAACATTAATCTGTGAATCCTACTGAACTGACACATTCCAACAGCTCATGCGCAGGGGGGAGCTGTCCTAGACGCTTGTAGTGGCTGTAGCAACACTGCTTTCTAAACTCATTGCTTGCCTCCTCTTGACTATCACTCTGTTTTCCAATTTCACTGTTGCACTTCTCATTCTCTTCTCAATTTGCAGCCTGTCCTTCCACTCTGTTAGGTCCATTTGTGATAGTTCAGTGTGTGAAGGAGGGAGGCCTCTGCCCTCTCGACCCAGCGCTTTCTCACATTAGACAGCCTGCATCTGTCTGGGAGGTTGTGGCGGATGGGGTAGGTGACCAGCTGTCTCCAGGTCTCTCCTGGGTAAAACCTCAGAATCATTGCAAATATTAGCTGACAGCCTATACAAGGAACAGGGCCAAAAGGAATTAAAAAGAGGATAAGCCTCCTTCCATACGGGCTAGGATGAAAAAATGCTCACGATATTTTCAGTAAAAAAGCCAAGTACAAAACTGAATGTATCGATGACGACTTGTTAAAAGCTTTGCACTTTTGGATGTTCCATTTCCTAAATGAACATGTATTACTTTTATCGGAAAAAAACAATACTTATTTTAGCAATAATGTTTTCTAAAAACAAACAAACAAACAAAAAACATACAACGGCCAGGCACGGTGGCTCACGCCTGTAATCCCAGCACTTTGGGAGGCCAAGGTGGGCAGATTATTTGAGGTCAGGAGTTCGAGACCAGCCTGCTCAAAATGGCGAAACCCTGTCTCTACTAAAAAATACAAAACTTGACCAGGATGGTGGCGTGTGCCTGTAGTCCCAGCGACTCAGGAGGCTGAGGCAGGAGAATCACTTGAACCGGGAGGTGGAGGTTGCAGTGAGCTGAGATGGCACCACTGCACTCCAAGCTGGACAACAAAGTAAGACTCTGTCTCAAAAAAAAAAAAAAAAAAACAGGCAAAATTAATCTGGTGACCAGGATTGACTGGGAAGAGGCACCAGGGAGCCCTCTGGGGTGGCTTGAGAAGGAGTTCCAGTTCCCTCTTCATCACCCAGCACGCCACCCAGAGGGCTCCACATTTGCATAAACTACTCAGCAAAACAAACGCTCTTGGAAGTGACAGGAACCTGTGTTTCTAGAAGGCAGTTAAGCCACAATTTATTGGCACTCAAGTGTGCTGCTCCCTTGGGGTCTCACCCCCCAACCCCAAAACCATACTTACCTCCACTCCCAGAGGAGTTCTCATCGTTACAATTGTATGGGGATCCCATTTCACCAACCTTATGCCTACAGTAATTTTGCTTCCCACTTTAAACTGTACCCCTTTGCCATGTCCCAGCTCTAGGGCTGAGCCAGCGGACTTATTGCCTAAGGGAAGGAGAACGAGCAGAGAATAAAGAGGCCATTGATCAGCATTAGTGTTTCCAGGCTGACATTCTTGACCTCTGCGGAGGGACAACGGCCTTGAAAGCAAGGCTTTATGGAGGAGAAAAGGTATTTCTCAACTCCTCAGATCCCTTCTAGCAAAGTCCAGCTGAAAGCTCTAAGGAGATCTTCCCAATCAGAGTGACTCACCACCTCCTGAGAGATTTGATACCCTCTGCCCTTGGAGCAGCCTGGCAGGATCTGGGCAGCTGGGGATCTCATTAGTCTTCTGGTATAGCCTCCACTGAAGTTCCAGATCCCCTCTCGGCCATGCAGCGCATCATGCCCTTATTATTTTACATGTGTGCCACTCCATGAAAAAGGTGTTGGCCAGGCACAGTGGCTCATGCCTGTAATCCCAGCACTTTGGGAGGCCAAGGCAGGTGGATCACTTGAGGTCAGGAGTTTGAGGCCAGTCTGGCAAACATGGCAAAACCCTGTCTCTACTAAACATGCAAAAATTATCCGAGCACGGTGGCACATGCCTGTAATCCTGGCTACTCGGGAGGCTGAGGCAGGAGAATTGCTTGAACCCACGAGGTGGAGGTTGCAGTGAGCCGAGATCCCGGCACTGCACTCCAGCTTGGGCAACAGAGCGAGACCCTATCTCAAAAAAGAAAAAAAGAAAAAAGAAAAGAAAAAGGTGTCAAAGAACTGACCTAGATCCTTGAGTTTTGCCATTTGCAGAAATGCCCCAAACATGCTCATGCTGCCCTGGGAGGATGGTGGAAAGAAGGAAAATCTCAAGGCCACTCATAAGGTCAGATGTCTTTAGGGAGTGGGGGAGATTTTATTGCGCCACTGCACTCCAGCCTGGGGGACAGAGCAAGACTCCGTCTCAAAAAAAAAAAAAAAAAAAAAAAAAGAATCATCCAAGAAGTGATGGGGAAAATTTGAGAACATCCAGGTAAGTGGATCACATCGCAGGGCACTGAGTGAGGAAGTCTGCCAGCCCGGGGGGACCTCACCTCTGGCTAAGCACCATGTCTCCCCAGGTCCAGAGCAATGGCACGCAGGTGGTGGCAAGAATGTGGACAGAGGAATCTGAGAAACATGCCTTGGCCCTCCATGGCCTGTCCATGTACTGTCAGGGACACCAAATTTCCCATGGGCCTGGACTGGGTCCAGGGAGATGCCAAAAGAACGCTGGCCTGTGATCAGGATGAACAGGCTGACACAGGCAGGGAATGCAAGGCCAGAAGCAAATGACCTGGAATCTGGTTGCTGGCCAGGGCCTGCCCCAGCCCATGGGATGCCTTTGTGCAAATTAGAAAAAGGCTTGCTCTTCTGACTCACACAGCCCCATGGGCTTGTGGCTTGGCTAGCAAAGCACTGGCTAGATTTCAGCTCCTCTGTGGACACCCTCTTGGAGGGCATAACTCCCACACCACCTAGACATGACACACATTCCAGGACATCACTACAAAAATCTGGGTGGAATGATAGTCCCCAGCCAGTCCAGGGAGTCTCTCAGAACAGCCATTCCTCACAGCCGGGGTGGATTGTTTCCCCTTCCACTTCCCAGTTTTACCCCAAATTCACAGATTCCTAGGTACCATCATAAAAGGATGGAGGGGGGTTGAGAGGCGATGAGAATCGGGACGTGGGATTCAGAGCTCTGACTGCACGTTCTCCCCCTGCTCAGTCACCTAATGACTGAGTGATCTCAGAGATTGGATAAGATTAGCCAGGTGTGGTGGTGTGCACTGACTACTTGGGAGGCTGAGGCAGGAGGATCGCTTGAGTCCAGGAGGTTGAGGCTGCAGTAAGCTGTAGGTGGGCCACTGCACTCCAGCCTGTGTGACAGAGTGAGGCCCTGTCTAAAAATAATAATAATAATAATTAGAAAACAAGCTACATTTTCTTTCGTTTTTTCTTTTTCTTTTTCTTTTTTTTCTTTTTTGAGATGGAGTCTCACTCTGTCACCCAGGCTGGAGTGCAGTGGCAAGATCTCAGCTCACCGCAAGCTCCATCTCCCAGGTTCAAGCGATTCTCCTACCTCAGCCTCCCAAGTAGCTGGGATTACAGGTGTCCGCCACCATATCTGGCTAATTTTTGTATTTTTAGTTGAGACAGGGTCTCACCATGTTGGCCAGCCTGGTCTTGAACTCCTGACCTCAAATGATCCACCTGCCTCGGCCTCCCAAAGTGCTGGGATTACAGGCATAAGCCACTGTGCCCAGCCAGAAGCTACATTTTCTTTGCATATATAAGCATTGGGCAAATAAAGCCACATCCCTGCTAAACAATTTTCTCCCTCTTCTTACATTTTTTCGGAGGTGTAGGTACCTCTTACAGATAGATAGGGTGGCTGAATGCTGTTGTTTGTGCTGGAACTGTCCTAGATTTTGCTGATTTTCAGGATTATTATTAATAGCATTGCCCCCACCAGCTTTCAGAAATGCCTCAGTATGGATAATGTGGTCACCTGTTAATAATGATACATCAGATGTCAGGTCTGCCTGCACAGCCCTTCCTTCTAGCTCAGGTTAACACCAAGGAAGAAGGGCAATGGCTGGGCGTGGGGGCACACACCTGTAATCCCAGCACTTTGGGAGGCCAAGGTGGGCAGATCATTTGAGGTCAGGAGTTCAAGACCAGCCTGGCCAATATGGTCAAACTCTATCTCTACTAAAAATACACAAATTAGCCAGGCGCCTGTAATCCCA
Organism: Nomascus leucogenys; assembly: GCF_006542625.1. Classification (NCBI taxonomy): domain Eukaryota; kingdom Metazoa; phylum Chordata; class Mammalia; order Primates; family Hylobatidae; genus Nomascus; species Nomascus leucogenys. Next base: position 67,913,208 of record NC_044401.1, on the reverse strand, counting down.
GCTACTTGGGAGGCTGAGGCAGGAGAATCGTTTGAACCAGGGAGGCAGAGGTTGCAGTGAGCTGAAATCATGCCATTGCACTCCAGCCTGGGCAACAAAGTGAGACTCTGTCTCAAAAAAAAAAAAAAAAAAAAAAAGAAAAGGTAGCTAAGGAGGAAACTAAAAAAACTGGAAGATAGATCTAAGAAAGTTACTGAAGATTGCACCACTGCACTCCAGCCTGGGTGACAGACAGATACTCCATCTCAAAAAAAAGAAAAGTATAAGCATGGTCATGAAGCTTAGAGAGAAGAATGATCCCTCTGGGCTGGAGAATCCAAGCCGAAGGAGGAATTTGATGTGAATTTTGAGGGAGAATGATTTGGAGAAGAAAAGAGTAAGCTTTTGTAGACAGGAGAGTGTATGTATTAATTTCCAATTGCAGCATAACAAATTACTGAAAACTTAGGAGCTTAAAACAAAAATAAATATGACCTCCCACAGTTTCTATGGATAGCAAATTTGAAAGTGGCTTGGCTGGGTGGCTCTGGCTCAGGGTTGCTCACGAGACTGTGGTCACACTGTTGGCTGGAGCTGTGCTGAGCTAAGGCTTGTCTGGGGCTAGATCTGCTTTCATGATGGCTCACTGGGGTGGCTGGTGGCAGAGCCTCTCACCACATGGACCTCTCTGCAGGCTGCTTGAGCTTCCTCACAACATGGCAGCTGGCCTCCCCCAGAGCAAGGGATCCAAGGGAGAGCAGGGTGGAAGCTGCAGTGACTTTCATGACTTAGCTTTGGAAGGCACACTCCATTGTTTCTATAACACCCCGTTTATTATGTAAGTCAGCCCTATACAAACTGCGAATAGAAAGAGGTGGGGCTTGTTGGGGACCATCATGGAGGCTGGCTCCCACAATGAGTGTCGCTAAGGCACAGAGGCAGATATAGGGAGCATGTGCTCAGAGAATAAGTGATTGAGCAGTTCGTCTGGAATGTTTAGTGACTTTCCTCTATCCTCAGCCCCAGCCAGTCCTCTCTAGCCTAAGTCCAGTCATCCAGTCTTGGAGAACAGTGACCCACCGACGCATTTGGCAAAATGAGCATTTACAAGTTCTTTCCATTGCTGAACTCCAGAGCGAAGTGTGAGGAGATATTTTGCTTCTGCCACCATGAGAAATGGACTGTATAGGAAGCACATTGTTGCCTTATCTAGGAGATTAAGATTATCACTTTTAAAAAGTCTACTCCAGAAAAAAAGTACCATTAAAAAACAATCATTTTAAATTCATTTTCACTTTCGACTTGAAGGCATTTTTCTCATTTTAAAAAATGATGTATGGCTTAAGTAAGTTTTATAGGATGAAAAAGCATTAAGGAAAAATATGCCCTGCACTGAGTTGCTGTCATTCTCTTCTAATATCTGACTCTTCTGAAACAAAAGAAGATCAGGCTGAGTTTCTGGGAGTCTGTGGTCCTGCTGAGGAATGAAATGCAGCTAAGGTTGGGCTGAGAGCGTCCACTGCGGTTCCTGGCTGCCTGGCTCCTGGTGAGATCAGCATTTTAAGCAGGTTCAGGTAAGATCTGGGACACATGGGTTTCGGGATCACAACTGATCTTTGTTTACTCTGTGATTCTGGGAATAGTAGCCCTTTTCTGGATTTTTCTGCACCCTTAGCTAATGTGTTAACAATGTGTTATATCCTTGTCTTAAGTATTGTAGTGTTATCACTTAAAACTGCCTCGGATGTCCTTTTAGAGAGCAGTTCCTCCATGTGTGACATTTTATTTAACAATTATTCCTTGTTAAATTCCAACGGATACTGTGAGACACATGGCAGATACAGCCCTGCCCACAGGGACCTTCCATTCTGGTGGGCAAAGAAAGGAATACTGAAATTTCATCTACAGAGAATCCACCCCAAGGTGAGCCTGCTATCTCTAAGTCTTTCAGGTGGCACTAGAATGAACTAACTAGAAGGAAGACTGGATAGAGATACTAGATAAAGAGATAAACACCAAATAAATGCAACAAACAGCCAAAATGTCTAGAACCCTTTACATCTTAGATATCTGTATAATTTACCTCTCTTTCCCCATGTGTATAACAAAGAAATGATATCAACTATTTGAGCTCTTAGAAATACATCCTTTCCACATTTACAAAGCTCAGAGAGTGAGTGCTCTTTATATGCCAGGCCTAGGGCTGATGGCCTCACTTGTTTTATCTCTGTTAACATATTTATCTCCCAACACATCTAGGTTAGGTCTTCTTTTTAATCCCCATTTCACAGATGAGGAAACTGCAGCTCCAAGTCAGTGTGGTGCATTCAAGATCACCCCAATTAGTAAGCAACAGAACTGGGATTGAAATCCTGTGGATCTGAAACTCTCAACTACCACTGTGTTAGTGCCAGTTACAACTTTTGGCTTTTAGTTGCCTATGGAGTCTATTTTGACATTAGCCACAACTGAAATTTAGTTGTAGCTCCTATGAACTGCAACGGCAAACTGAAAAAGAGGAAAGAAAACAGCTTGAAACCTGTTTCAGACCCTGCATGAGGCACAGAACGAAGTCAGCGGAAATGAGAAGCCAGCTGGATTCTGCAAGTACTCAAGTGAGGGGGGCAATGGGAACCAACTTAATTGGATGATTATTTCAATTATCTAATTAAGAAAGATTACAGCTGAACAAAGATGGAAAGGGCCTCCAAGGTGATTTAAAAAAATAAAGTATCATAAAAAGTTGATTAGCTGGGTTGGCCCTTGGAGGAATTGGGAGGTTAAAGGCACTTCCCATTGGAGGCCCTGGCCCTTGGGACAATTAGTCACCAAGGGCCTCTCCTCTCTCTTCTCTTCCCTCCCCAGTTGAAAGCTATCTGTCTGCCACCTTAGCTACTACTTAAGACTCAAATGGTCAGTAGCTGCCTTCCTTCCTCCCTCCCTTCCTCTCTTCCTTCCTTTGTTCTTTCCTTCCTTCCTTTCCTTCTTCCTTCTTCCTTTTTTCTTCCTCTTTGTTTCTGTATTCACTTAGCAAACAAGCAAACAGCAAAACACAGTCAAGATTTCCTTCCACAGTTTAGGACAGCAGTTATAATCTAGTTACTGCCTCCTCCCCACCTCCATGCCTGGCTCGTATCTCTTTTAAAAATATATAAATTATTTGCCAGTGTTTAAAAATCAAGGGTTTCATATAAAAGTCTAGGTCTCTGGTTTTATTAGAAAAATCAGATCTGACAACACTGGTTCAACCTTCCCAGCGGTCTGACTCCAAATCTTTAACACTGTGTATGGCCTGGCATTGTCCAATCAGAACAGATGTCAGGCAGGAACCACTGGGGTGGACATGTCCATGTATCCTGGCTGGAGTCTGGGACCTCTGCCCCTTCAGATGGGCCATGAGCTCTCTAACTCCCAAGGTCTCCATCTGTCGTTTTTCCTTCTTGACCCTGAGGTGAAGGTCACCTGCCATTTATCATCACACTTACTTGACCAATTTACATTAAGGAGGGAGGAGATTGTTTCCTTAGCTTGGCCTTTGACCTTCCGTCATCTGCCTGACTGGAGTTGGCTTGGAGCTTATGATCCTTGGTTCAAGGAGCCAAAAGCTTTCATTCCTTATACAAATTAAACAAATATTGGTTGAGGGACTTCATTGTGCTGTGTGCTCTAGCAGAGCTATTAAGAACCAGGCTGTAAGGCCGGGTGTGGTAGCTCATGCCTGTTGTCCAGCACTTTGGGAGGCCGAGATGGGTGGATCACCTGAGGTCAGTAGTTTGAGACCAGCCTGTCCAACATGGAGAAACCCCATCTCTACTAAAAATACGAAAATTAGCCAGGCATGGTGGTACACGCCTGTGATCCCAGCTACACGGGAGGCTGAGGCAAGAGAATTGCTTGAACTCAGGAGGTGGATGTTGCAGTGAGCTGAGATGGCGCCATTGCACTCCAGCTTGGGCAACAAGAGTGAAACTCCGTCTCAGAGCCAGGATGTAGAGTCAACAGTTCTGGACTCAAATCTTGACTCTATCACTTACTAACTATGTGATATTACTCAATTTCCTAATTTCTAAATGAGGGAGAATTCTTTTTTCTTTATAATATGGTTGAAAGGATTCCATGAGAAAGCATAAAAAAGGGCTTTGTATAGTACCTGGTGCATAGTAAACACTCAATAAACGTCCATCAGTTTTGGGAATTAGGACTAGCTAACCATCATCTGTATCTACAATATGATAAGCGCTGTGCTATGCACCCATGTGTCTTATTCCATCCAATTCTTATGAAATCTCTAGAGATATCTTAGCTTGTTTTGTGCTGCTATAACAAAACACCTGCAACTGGGTAACTCATAAAAAATGGAAATTTATTTCTTACAGTTCTGGAGGCTGGGAAGTCCAAGGTCAAGGTACTGAGGGCCTGGTCTTCACTTTCTTTTGTTTTCTTGAGACGGAGTCTTGCTGTGTTGCCCAGGCTGGAATGCCATGGTGTGACCTCAGATCACTGCAAGCTCCACCTCCTGGGTTCACGCCATTCTCCTGCCTCAGCCTCCTGAGTAGCTGGGACTACGGGTGCCTGCCACCACACCCAGCTAATTTTTTTTGTATTTTTAGTAGAGACGGGGTTTCACCGTGTTAGCCAGGATGGTCTCGATCTCCTGACCTCATGATCCACCCGCTTCGGCCTCCCAAAGTGCGGGGATTACAGGCGTGAGCCACCGCGCTGGCCTGATCTTCACTTTCAAGAAGGCACCTTGAACACTGCATCCTCCAGAAGGGAAGAACACTGTATCCTCACATGGCAGAAGACTGAAATAGAGAGAATCCATTCCCACAAGCTTTTTACAATTCACAAAGGAAATTAATTAGCAGCATTATTCCATTCATGAAGGCAGAACCCTCATGATCCAAGCGTCTCCCATTAGGCCCCACTTCCCAAGACTGTTGCATTGGGAATTAAGCTTCCAACACATACATTCTGAGGGAACAAAAACATTCAAAGCACAGCAAAAGGTAAATAGCATTATCCCCATTTTACAGAAGAGAACGTTGTTCTTCAGACATTGGATTTTGTCTTTAAGGACCCAAGCATGATAGGAGAGATAAGATATGCAGACAAAAGATAAATAGGGTTAAAAGAAAAAAGTACTCTACCAAACAAGAAGAGAGGAGTTAACTGACATAAAAGATGAAGAGAAGAGATTACTTCTTGCTGGAAATAAATTATAACATAATAAATGCTTCTCAAATTTTAATGTGCATACAAAATCATCTGGGGAACTTGCTAAAATACAATTTCTGATTTAGAGTTTGAAGAGAAGCCTAAGATTGGACATTTTAAACAAGCCCTGAGGTGCTACTTGTCCATGGACCACACTTTGAAAAACAAGCTAGCAGTGGCCAGGGAACTGGTAGCCAATCACAGTGCCCCATTTCCCTAGCCACAGCGATTGGTTCAGGCACAGGCATAAGAACCAGTTGGCCAATTAGAGTCTTCTCTGGAATTATATGTAAATGTCAGGGGAGAGAATACCTGTGTATCCTTCAGGACCATTAAGTGGGGATGAAGAATTCCCGCGTTGCTCCTAGCCAACCCATGCTGTATCAAGAAAGTATCTCTGTAGTAGGAAAGAATGAAGCCACTAGGAAAGAGGAAAACCACTACAGAGCCAACAGAGAGATGAAGAGAGAGAGAGAAGGAATCCTGATGACATCATTTAAATACTTGGTATCCCTGAGGCTAGCTCCATCTCTGGTATCCCCAAGTATGGGAGCAATATATCTTTTTTTTTTCACTAGGTGAATTAGATTTTTATCACTTCCAACTCAGAGTCCTGAATAAATCAGGTATTAGTTATCTTAATGTATTTGTTACCTATCACTGCTTAACAATTACCCCAAAACTTAGTTGCTTAACATGGTAACAATAAGCATGTATTATCTCTCACAATTTCTGTGAGTCAGAGATTTGACAGCAACTTAGCTAGGTAGTTCTGGCCCATATTCTCTCATGAGATTTCAGTCAAGGTGTCAGCTGGGGCCACAGTTATCTGAAGGCTTGACTAGGACTAGAAAATCAGCTTCCAAAGTGGCTCACTCATATGGCTGGCAAGTTGGTATTGATTGTGAGAGGCTTCAGTTCCTCCCACACTTCAGGCCTTCAGGTGGCCTTCAGGCCACCCAGAAGATCTCTTGAATGTCCTCAAAACATGGCAGCTAGATTCAGAGAGCAAGAGAGAGAATAAGGGAGAAAGAACACTAGGCAAAAGTTGTATTCTTTTTATAACCCAACTTCGGAAGTCACATAACATCGTTTTCTCACATTCTATTTATGAGAAATAAGTCACTAAGAGTAGCCTATATTGAAAGGGGAAGTACACTCTGCTTTTGAAGGGAGAAATGTCAAGGAATTTGTGGACATATTTGCAAACATAGTTTTCAACTGCCACACTTAGCATGTCACATGGCTGGTTAACTGCAGAACCAGGATCTGAATTCTTGTCCTGGCTTTGCCACCAATGGTCTGGGTGGACCTGGCATGTCAGTCCATATCTCTGAGTCTTGGTTGTCTCATCTGCCAAATGAGGAGGTTGGATCTGATCCATTCAGCCTTAAAATCCTACAGGTGTTTATACCAAAGATACTTAAGGCCATGTATGTTGGTGTCCTTGTAAGAGTCTAATTATCTTTGCCTTTGCCGTCTTCTGAAAAATGACTCCTGTTCATGAGGAACAACGATGTTTTTCATCTGTAAATATAACTTGTCTCATATTGTCCTAACCCCCAAATTTCATCAAGCGGGACTTGATTCAACCCGCCTCTTCATTAAACAAATCCCGACCACCTATGAATGCAGAAGAACATGTGTGTTTTACCCAGGGCCATTTGGGCACCATCAGCCTGACACAGTTGCTTAATGAAGTCAAGCTTCAGATGGTGAAGATTTCAGGATGAGATGGAAGATGAACAGGCACATGACAACACAGCTGGTGAAATATCTGGGGGGAAGGTGGACTTTAATGCTATCAATAATAATAATGATCATGATAATGCCTTTGAGAGCTTATGGTTTGCAAGTACTGTGCTGAGTATGCCTTTTATCTCTTCGGTCCCCATAACAACCTCATGAGAAGGTAATATTAGCACCATTTTACGGATAAGAAAATCGAGGCTAAGTTGAGTAGAATGAGTTGTACAATTTCATGCAGTTAACAGAAAGGAGAAATGGGGTTAAACCTGGGCCCACTGAATTTATAAGACTGCCTTCCACCACTATACTCAACTGCCTAATTCTTGTAGGTGACCAAGTAGTCTCTCAGAACCCAAATAAAAGTCTTACGAGTAGGTCTGATTTTATTGTCATTTTCAATTCCTTTTTTTAATCATAAACTTTGGTCATCCTCTACATTTTAAAGAATGACTTAAAATCTAAGAGATGGCTGGGCACAATGGCTCACACCTGTAATCTCAGCATTTTGGGAGGCCAAGCCAGGTGGATAACTTGAGGCTAGGAGTTTGAGACCACCTGGCCAACATGGCAAAACCCTGTCTCTACAAGAAATACAAAAATTAGCTGGTCATGGTGGCAGGCTCCTGTAATCTCAGCTACTTGGGAGGCTGAGGCAGGAGAATCACTTGATCCCAGGAGGCATAAGTTGCAGTGAGCTGAGATCACACCACTGCACTCCAGCATGGACAACAGAGCAAGTCTCTGTCTCAAAATAAATAAATAAAATCTAAGAGTTGCTCATCATTATAAAACATTCATGAGGTTCCCCACAGTGTGATCCTGTATTTGGTAAAGATAGCTAAATAGACTCAGCCTCAAACCCATCTACTTAAAACACTCAGTCAAGGGCAGGCCAAGATGGCGCCGTGAACTAGGTAGGAGATGCCAAGGCAGTTAGTGGAAGGGGAAGGAGAATTCATCAGAAAAGTTAAGGCCAGATGGGGAGCCAGGAGGCTTGTAGGTGGGAGAGGCAGAGGAGGGGACAATGTTGGCAAACACCATAAGGTCCTGGACTGAGGCTCAGCTGGGGGGTCAAGAGGGTGAGCACTTGGCACCCTGTTATACCCAAGTCAGCCAGCACAGGCAACCCAGTAGAAGTTGCAGGGTTAGCAAGCGCCAGGGTCCAGGCAAGTGGAAATCAGGCTGACAGCTCGAAATCAGGAGGGCAGCAAAATCAAGAATAGGACGAGGGAGTCAGAAGGCACAGGCAAGTGGGCTACAGACCCATGGACAAGAAAAAGCAGGCTGGGCACAGTGGCTCATGCCTATAGTCCCAGCATTTTGGGAGGCCAAGGCAGGCAGGTCACTTGAGGTCAGGAGTTCCAGACCAGCCTGGCCAACATGGTGAAACCCTGTCTCCAGTAAAAACACACACAAAATTAGCCAGGCGTGGTGGCGCATGCTTGTAATCCCAGCTACTGGGGAAGCTAAGGCAGGACGATCCCTGGAACCCAGGAGGCGGAGGTTGCAGTTAGCTGAGATCCTGCCATTGCACTCTAGCCTGGGCAACAGAGTGAGACTCTGTCTCAAAAAAAAAAAAGAAAGAAAGAAAGAAAGAAAAAGCAAGTGTGAGGATCCCAGAGGCAAGGTTTAGGCAGCAGTAGAGAAATTCATGATGGGACAAAGAAAGACTTCCGCTTCCACTAGCGGTGGGTTAGGCTGTTTGGACCAACCCTCCTTTGAGAAACAAGTAAACATGCTGGATGAATTGAACATCTTAAAAGCACGTAAGAGTTAATCATATAGTAGGATATTACCAGGCCAAAACTGAAAGGAAAACAGGAACCCAAAGAGATAAGCAGAGCTGGGAAGTCACTTTGGAACCAAGGGCATTGGCCGAATCCAGTAATTTGAACTTTTGTTTTGATGGCCTTGTGGGATAAGAGAGGCAGAAATCAAAAGTGCAGTCTAATTGGAGACCCTCTCCAAAATAACAGAGACCCCAAAGCCCTACGCTCTCAGGAAAAAGATGAACCAAAAATAAACTAGACCTAGCGAGGCTCAGTGACTCACACCTATAATCCAGCTACTCTGGAGGCTGAGGTGGGAAAATTTTTGAGGCCAGGATTTCATGACCAGCCTGGGACAACACAGAGAGACTCCTGTCTCTAAAAAAGGACCCAACTATTCTGGAGACTAAGGCAGGAGAATTGCTTGAGCTCACAATCCAAGACCAGCCTGGGCGATATAGCAAGACCCTATCTCAAAACGAAAAAAAAAGTAAACTAGGTGTATCAGATTTTTGGCCCAGACTCAGTGTTTGATTGTCCAGGCCAACTTCAAACTTTGAACCTGGTTTAAGGTGGTCCCCAGACACCTGGCAAATGCAGACACAGATCATCTCTGGAGGAAGGTACCTTTTCCCTAGACTTCAGATCACCCCTGCAAGTTATTTTTTTAGGTATAATGAGCAGCATACAATCAAAGATAACCAGGGATTCAAAGAAATAAGGCACCACGAATAAGAACAAGCAAGAAATAGCAGCCAGCAGAAATAGTCCTACTAAGACTTTAGATATTGGAATTATCAGGCACAGATTAGAAACTAAGTGTTGGTAATATGTTTACAGAAATAAAAGACAAGGTCAGGAAAATAGACATGGAATAGGAAACGATCAAAAGCCACCCAGTAGATTTGAAAAAGAATCAAGTAGAACTTTCAGAAACAATACAAAATCAAAGAAAACTTTATTTTAGAGGCAAAATTAAATTCCATCATGGAAATTTCTTGGAAACAAGTGCAAGGCATACTATTAAGATGATTTTTGGCTGCAAGAAAACAAGCACCCCACTACATGTGTCTTAAATGATGAAGATGATTTACTACCTTGTATAACAAGAATCTAGTCTTTGGGCTGTTTTAGGATTATTTCTGTGGTGAAATCAAGGTTTCTGTGGTGTCATCTAAGATCTTTTGCCTCTTTCCATGCCACAGACCCCCGTGTGCTGGCTTTTATCTTAGATTTGTTCCCTCATGGTGGCAAGATGGCTGCAGCAGCTCCAGCCATAACACTGTTATATTACCTCATTCAAAGGCAGACATAAAGAAGGCTTTCCCCTATGTGTCTCTCTTTTATTAAGGAGGAAAGCCTTTCCCAGAAGCAACTCCACCAGACTTCCCTTCATGTCCAACTGACCAAGAGCAGGTGCTGTACTCCAGCTACAAGGCAGGCTGGGAAAGTGAGTTGCTGACGTTTTCAGCCTCTAAAGTGGAGATGCAATCTGAAAGCCGAGGAGAAGAAGGAAAGAATGGCTGCTGGGTCATCAGCCCTGATTCTGTGTAGGAAACCTTAGAAGGGGAATATGGTGACAGAGAGAGAGAAAGATTCCAATATTGGAGCAGTTTGTCTTCAGGAGCATTGAGCTCCTCTTTCAGTACCATTTTCCCTCGTTTAGAACCATTGTCGCATTCCTTCCCTTCTCCAATCCATTCTCCTAAGATACCTGAAGACCTTCTCTGCATCTTCTCCTTCGGGAGCTAAAGAGGATCTTAAAAGCAATTGATCTGATAGTTTAAATTTGTTGTCTGTATTACTACTCCCATAGGAAGCATAAAGAGGAGAATCCAGGCTGGGCACGGTGGCTCACACCTACAATCCCAGCACTTTAGGAGGCTGAGGTAGGTGGATTGCCTGAGCTGAGAAGTTCAAGACCAGCCTGGGCAACATGGCAAAACACTGTCTCTACCAAAAATACAAAAAAAAAAAAAAAATTCGCTGGCTGAAGTGGTGTGCATCTGTGGTCCCCAGGCACTCATGAGGCTGAGGTGGGAGGATCACTTGAGCCTGGGAGGCGGATTGCAGTGAGCTGGGATCATGCCAGTGCACTCCAGCCTGGGCAACAGAGTGAGACCCTATCTCAAAAAAAAAAAAAATGAAAAAAGAAAATGAGGAGAATCCAAAGAAATCAATACCATGGTGGTATTTCAGACACTGTTGGCTCATGAGTGACAGGGCCAAACTAAGGAGAATTTGGGAGCAGTAAGTGTGGGGAGGCAGCATTCAGACTCAGGTATTATACATGCAAGACAGCCCACGAGTCACCTGAGTGGTGATGAAACACTGACGCACCTTGGTGGCTGTGGAGCAGGAGGAAGAGTGCTGGTCTTGGAGCCTGAAGCCTGGGGTGGCTGTTATTTCTTAGAAGCTGCATGGCTTTGGAGAGGGGGCTGCTTCTGCTGGCCCCATTTTATTCATCTGGAAGACAATAAAACTTGACTCAATGACTTTTAAGGCCCCTTCTTGTTCTAAAGCAATAACAAAACCAAAATCAAAATCAAAAGTAACAAAAGTGACAGACGAGAATTCAAAAGAAATGGAAACAATGCTGGTGGGACTCTCTCCTCCTCTCCCAGGTCCACTTCTGTCTTTGTGTATTGGCTTTATTTTCACCCCACATCAGGACAAAGGAGAAGGAGGAAGGCAGCAGGAGGTGGAAGGGGAGCCAGCAGTCACCGCTACCCAGAGCTACAGGCTGTCGTCATCGATTCAGCAAAAGAACAAAAGAAGGTCTCTCTTCCAGCATTTGTGTCTAACATCTTAAGGAAGCACCTTGCCCATTCACATGCCCATGCTTTATTAGCCAGGCCTGGGCCCCGTTGAGGGCATGGCAGGGGCAGGGTGGGTAATGGATATTACTGTGATGGGTGCCCCCACCAGAACCACAGGAAAAAGGAGATGCTATTACCAGAAGATGGAAATTTTCTGGGCAGACAAAAAGAAAAAAATCTGCATAGTATAATTTGCCCCATTTATAACAATAAATAAATTGAGGCCCAGAGAAGTTAAGCACCTTACCCATGACACACAGCAAGTAACTGTTGCAGTGGTTCAAGCCCAGGTTTTCTACATCTGAGGTCTAGGCTCCTCCCACTGTACCTTGGTTCATCTTTGAAATTATGAAACCATTTTTTTTTGCTTTACTTTAAATGACAATTCTCTGTTTTTATTATCTTCTGAACTAGATCAAGAGATAACTTTTATTCATTTGTAGGTCACTTTCTATTACTGGAAAGCTCTCTAATTAACCAGTAATATGCTCAACAAGGCCTGGGAGGGGCAGAGATATGGGGCAGGGCAGCCACTGAGCAGATGTTGCCAACAGCATCACTTCATACCATACTTTAGAGGAGACAGAAAGGACGGAGAGGGAAAGGGGGACTTCCCAAAAGAGCCCTAACAACCTTTGGTTTGTAAAGTGCCCCAGTGGTCTGGAAATCAGGGAGTGTGATGATGAATGGGGGTTTTTAATGAAGACACTTCCCAAACCTGGTAGATGATTAAAAGATTGGGAGGTGCTTCAGGGTAATGACTAAGACGTCTCTACTAATTGTGCTGAAGGCACAGAACTTGTCACCATGGCAGAAGGCGTCAGAGGCAGAGAGTACGTCCTATGTGCCCATCACAACAGCTGCTCACAAAACAAGCATCCACATGACCCCATTATTGCTAAATGTCTGTTCAGCCCACATCAACTCTGATCTGGAAAACTGCCCCCTGCTTGTGTTCAGTGTTCCCACCTCGGTCACGACCTCTTGCCCCTGTCAACAAAGTCAGCCTTGAAGTTGGTCCTTTCTCTTGGCAAGTGGAGAAATTTGAGCAAGAAGGAGAGAGTGCAGGTGGAACATGGTTGGTCCCTGTTCTGGAAGTGAAGAGAGAACAGCCCTGGTTTAGCCCACTACGTCCTTAAATTGGTCCACACTTCTTTGAAAAAAGGATTAGAAGGTTTTGTTAACCAGGTAGCTCCTGCAGCTCTTCGTGGACATGGGAAGTTCTATCCCATTTAACCAGGCTTGGGAGAATCAGACCTCAGAGAGCTCTGTGTGCTCCTAGCTCAGAACAGCTGGGTTAGGATGAAGCCTGAAGAGGAACATTTGCTGGCCTCCTACAGTGTGTCACTTGTTACTCCCTCAGTGCCCCAAACCTTCATCTCCAGTCAACCTGAGAGGACCCTAAAGGGGAGGAGAGCACAGTCAGCTTGGCTCCTCAAAGCTTCTTAACTTGAGCTGTCCAGCGTCACCCTTCACCCCAAAAGGCTCCTTTCCTGGCGTCTTTTTTTTTTTTTTTTTGAGATGGAGTTTTGCTGTTATTGCCCAGGCTTGAGTGTAATGATGTGATTTCGGCTCACTGCAACCTCCACTCCTGGGTTCAGGTGATTCTCCTGCCTCAGCCTCCTGAGTAGCTGGGATTACAGGCATGCGCCACCATGCCCGGCTGATTTTGTATTTTTAGTAGAGACGGGTTTTCTCCATGTTGGTCAGGCTGGTCTCAAACTCCCGACCTCAGGTGATCCGCCCGCCTCAGTCTCCCAAAGTGCTGGGATTACAGGCATGAGCCACTGCGCCTGGCCTTTCCTGGTGTCATTTTAAGTCAAATCCCAAATTCCAGGGCTGGAACAGAAAACTAGCACAACTTCCAGAGCCTGAAAGGGCAAAGCCCAGCTCCTCTGGACTGACACGAGCCTTTCACTTTCCTCTTCATTTCCCTCAGTCCCTTTTGATCCCCCACAGGGTTCTCTCCACATTCCTGCCCCTTGGGCATCCAGCCTCTGTTTGCACCCTGCCCTTAATGAGGAGCCCACTACCTCCAGTAGCCCAATCTATTTTCAGACAACTCCAATTGTACTTTTTCAAAGGGTTTTCTCTGGCAAACTAATTTCCAAAGATGCCCTAGGGGTGAAGAAAGAAAAAGATTGGTGGATAAACACATTTGGAAAAAGCTGCTTGTGATAATATCTTCCTAGAGATTTATTCCACAACAGTATATTCTGAGTTATGAGAAATACAGCAATTGAGAAACCTGTTTAACTTTGCTCAGCTGAGAATTCCTAAATTTATCTGATTACAGACTACTTTCTTCAAGAATCATGTACCAAGAAGCTGGACGCAGTGGCTCACACCTGTAATCCCAGCAGTTTTGGAGGCTGAGGCGGATGAATTGCTTGACCTTGGGAGTTCAAGACCAGTCTGGGCAATATGGTGAAATCCCATCTACACACACACACACGCACACACACACACACACACACTCTTACAAAAAATTAGCCAGACATGGTGGTGCGCACCTGTAGTCTCAGCTACTCAGGAGGTTACAGTGAGCTATGATCACAGGCCACTGCACTCCATCCTGGGTGACAGAACAGGACCCTGTCTCAAAAAAAAAAAAAAAAAAAAGAAAGAAAAGAAAAATTATCTACCAACCCCCTGTACGTCTTAGAAGTGCTGTGTCACAAAGTTTTTCTGGGGTGGCAATCACTCTTCCTGGGAGTCCCACCCACCGACTTCCTTTCTAACTTCTGAGGTACAAAGAACACAGCTGGTCCCTTCACAGATTGGAATATTAAGATTTAACCCATATTGAGCACTTAGAAGGAGCCAGGTTGGCCGGGCACGGTGGCTCAGGCCTGTAATCCCAGCACTTTGGGAGGCCGAGGCCGGCAGATCACGAGGTCAGGAGATCAAGACCATCCTGGCTAACACGGTGAAACCCCATCTCTACTAAAAATAGCCGGGCGTGGTGGCGGGCGCCTGTAGTCCCAGCCACTCGGGAGGCTGAGGCAGGAGAATGGCGTGAACCCGGGAGGTGGAGCTTGCAGTGAGCCAAGATCGAGCCACTGCACTCCAGCCTGGGCGACAGGGCAAGACTCTGTCTCAAAAAAAGAGCTTTTTACAAATGACCCCACACCCCTTGTCTAACAGAAGGAGAAACTGAGGTTTAGAGGGGTTTGATGACACCCCATAGCTAGATAGTGCAGAGGAAAACAAACCCAGCATCTAATGCAAAGTATACAAAAACAGGAGAATGCTTAGCACATGGCGAATGCTCGATAAATGTTATCTATGTTGTTGCTGTTATTACTGTTATTATTATTATTATTTTCTTTTACCATCCATCTGGCTCAGAATACTGTTATTATTATCCGACTAAAGTGTAAGTGCTCTTAACCTCGTGAAAAAGTTTTCCCATGTTTAGATGATGTCTCTTTCCTATCCATTTCTCCACAGTGTGCAAACCAGGAAGAAGGATTGAACACCCAGGACATCTAATCTTTTCCAGCTGAAAGCAATCTTCCATTTGCTGGTTGCTCAGAAGAAGGACTGTCTAAACCCTCAGAAATACAGTGGAAATGAATCCTTCAAAAAGATCACCGTGGGAGAGCAGAGAAGAACAAGGGGCTGGGGAGAATCCATCAGGAGGAGGAGAATCTTCCAGACCAAGGTTGGCAAACCACAGTCCCCAGCCCCAATCCGGCCCAGCCCACTGTGTTTGGTAAATAAGGTTTTACTGGAACACAGACACACTCATTCATACATGTATTTTTTACCTATGCTGCTTTTTGCGTTGTAACAGCAGAGTTCAGTAGTTTCAAAAGAGAGCTAAAATATTTGCTAGGTGGCCCTTTACAGAATCGGTTTGCCAACCCTTGCTCTAGGTTGTGGAGAGGAGAAATGTGGGCTGGAGAGGGTTTGTGATCAGCTGGGTGTCTGTCTGTCTTTTATTGTTTTCTGGATGCTCTAGGAAAATCCAGCTAAGAGTTGCTGGGGGCCAGAATGAGACACCTTACAAGAACTTAAGTAAGGAAGCTACGGCTCTCCACCAAAGTTAAGCTTTACGTCTATTTGTGATGGCTCAGAGCTGAGACATGCAAAGTCCTCCGAAGGTCACTGCATCACTCCAAGGTGAGACGCATGTGGCTCTCAGTGGATCAAGGTGATGGCCTATCTCAAGAGAGACTGACTAGTCAACAAAATGGGGTTTGGTCAGCCTTGTTCACCGAGACAGAGCAGAGGTTATTGTTGGCATGACTCCATTCGGGCACTGGTCCAGGTGAGGGGAGGCCTCCAGTGGATGGAATATCTCGAGTGGGAAGACCATTTATTTCTACAAGGCCTTCCATGTTGAAGGAGCTCTTAGCCTATTGCCCTGGAACAGTCAATTCACCTACACAATGCCCTTGTTGCAACTCCACGATCTCAAAGCAACCTTCTGGTTATGACTTGGCTCCTTCCCATGTAGGTCTGCCAATACCCCCTATGACTGGACGGGTTTTAGGGTGACTGAGAACTCCTGAAATTGTGTGTGCAATGTTGGGTATATGTGAGAATGCACATTATTAAGGACGAAGACCCTCATGTTTGTTAGAGTCTCAAAGAGAATGAAAGTTTAGAAAAGAGACCCAGCGTTTATCTGTGTGAATGTTTTAATTAGGGCTTCCTTCCACCCTCGAACTGAGGGCAGGAACTCTGTCTCAGACACCATTGTTCCTCCAGCACTCAGCCCTGTGCCAAGCTCATAAGACATGCTTACTAATTATTTGTTGCAGCAAGAATGGAAGGAAGAAAATAAAGTGGAGAGGCTGGGGAGAATGGAGGATGGGAGGGAGGAAGGTTGGGGTTGGTCATACAAACATGAGTGTTCAGGTCCCTGGGATAGAATTTTCATTGTAATTTAGGAAACTGACCTTCTGATTTACGCAACAGTCTCGTGAGCATGGTTAATGGATTTTCCCTGGGGCATAGACCTGTTCCTGGTGTGATGTCAAATCAGGATTCTTACCTGAAAAGTTTATGGCCAGAGCCTGGACCTGGGTGAATGCACAAGCAGGTCTCCTCGGGAGATAGACAGGTGGCTTTTCCCCAGGTGGAGAAGGAGGGCTTTAGTTTTCCTGTACTTGCATTTCTACTGCAATAATAGCGTCTGCTGTCTTCTCACAGTGCTGGGGACATTCAAAGCCAGTGTGCCAGTGCCTAGGACAGTGCTGGCACCCAGTAGGTGCTCAGCAAACATTTACTGTGCAAAGGGATGTTGTGCTATTTTGGGTAACTGATAAAATATAGATTGCACCACTGTTTTTGCTATTACAGCTAAAAACATGATTGAATAACCCACAAGCTATAGTCTGCAACAAGAGACATTCTAAAGTAACAAGGCTAACAGGAATTCAAAAGACCAAATCATTACTAGTTTTGAAACACACTGTCCCTAAACAGACACCGGAGCCTAATGCCCAAACCAGCCCTCCTGCTTATGGGGTTTTCCAGGCCTTGCTTGACACCTTCTAGACGGCAGCAGTTTACAACTTGGTAGGCAGCAGCATGGAACCTTAAAAAAGAACAATTTCAATTTAAGATTTGGTTGAGGATTTCTAGATACTTAGTGAAAATTCATAAAGCTGCAAAGTACTGCTCCATGACAACTGAAAGATGGTCGTGTCCCGTTGGTGACTTAGGTAGATCTGCATCTTATTCTCTCATTCCCTTCTCAGGGCACACACACACACTGACACACACACACATGCACATACACACGGCTTGATTTCTTCTGAAAAAAAAAGAAAAAAAAAAAAAAAGGAATACATGTGTGGTGCTATATTATTTATCTATTTCTGTGTAACAGTTTACCCCAAAACTTAGCAATGCAAAGCAACAAATGTTGATTATCTCAAACAGGCACTGACGGTCATGAATGCAGGAGCAGTTTATCCAGGTGGTAAGGTCTCCTGAGCTCTCATGAGGGTGCAGTCAAACTGTCCGCCAAGGCTGCAGCCTTAGCAATGTTCAACTGGGGCTGGAGGAGCCGCTTCTAAAACCACTCATGTGTTTATTGGCTGGCCTCAGTTTCCTGCTGGCTCTTGGCCTGAAGCTTTAGTTTCTTCCCGTATGAGCTACTATATAAGGTACTTATACATGGTTGCTTGCTTCCCTCAGAGAGGAGAAACAGATAGACTGACCGACAGACAGACACACAGATGGACAGGGTCAGAGACAGGAAAGAGAGAGAGAAGTTGCAGCTTTTTATGACTTAATTTTGGAGGGTCATACCATCACTTCTCTGTAGGCCATTGGCCACACAGACCAACTGTGATACAGCACAGGGGGAAATACACAAAGGTGTGTCTATCAGGAGAAGGGGTTCACTAGGGGCCATCTTGGAGGCTGGCTACCGCAGGAAGTTTTAAAATATATCTACAAATCCCTTGACATTCCTCCCTGCAAAAAGTAGAAAACGAATTTCCTTCCCTTTGAATAAGAGCTAGACTCAGTGACTTTCTTGTAACAACTAGAATGAAGTGGAAGTGATTTTGCACAGATAAGGTCATAAGAAGCATCGCGACATCCATTTTTCTCTCTTGAATCACTCTTTCTGGGGGAAGACAGTTTCCGTATTGTTACGACACTCAGGCAGCCCTATGGAGAAGCCCATATGAGAGGAACTGAGGCCTCCTGCCTTACCAGCTGGCTGGTCATAAATAAAACATCTTAAAAGTGTATTCTCCAACTGGCCGGGCACAGTGGCTCATGCCTGGTAATCCCAGCACTTTGGGAAGCGGAGGTGGATAGATCATTTGAGGTCAGGAGCTCGAGACCAGCTTGGCCAAAATGGCGAGACCCTGTCCCTACTAAAAATACAAAAATTAGCCAGGTGTGTTGGCACGTGCTTGTAATCTCAGCTACTCAGGAGGCTGAGGCAGGAGAATCGCTTGAACCCGGGAGGCAGAGGTTGCGGTGAACTGAGATCTTGCCACTGCACTCCAGCCTGGGCGACAAACTGAGACTCCATCTCAAAAAAAAAAAAAAAAAAAAAAGTGGGGGGCGCGGGGAATCTTTCAGCCCTAGGCAAGCATTTAGATGATTGCAGCCCTGATTGCAGCCTCATGAGAGACCCTGAGACGGGGCCACCCAGCTAAGCTCACCCCAAATGCTTGACTTACAGAAAATGACATGATAAATATTTATTATTATTTTAACTCATTAAGTTCTGGGGTAATTTGTTATGCAATGATAGATAATACAAAATGCTAATTGAATTTCAGTGTTCTTAGTTGCAAATAACGGAATCTGCCCTAGTTAGTTTAAGTAGACAAGGAATGTGTTAAAGGATCTAGGTAGTTCACTGAGTTCCTGGGAAAACTAAGGATGAGGCTTGGAGCTACAAAGCCATGACTGTTCCAGTGGAGACCCTTCTGCTGCCATTGCTGGGCACAGACCCCATACATTCTAGTGACAGAGTGCTGCCATTTTGCTTCTGTAAGCTGGATGTCTCCACCACCACCACTTACAAAGAATGAACTCCGCATGGCACTTACTTCTAAACCAAAGCCTGTATAAGGATTTGGTCATATATCTGTTCCCTGGTGCAATGGTTCATTTGATGTGTCAACTTGGCTGGGTCATTGTGCCCAGGTATTTGGTCAACCATTATTCTGGATGTTTTTGTGAGGGTGTTTTTGAAGGAGATCAACATTTAAATCAGTGTACTTTGAGTAAAGCAGACTGCCCTCCCTAATGTGGGTAGGCCTCATCCAACCAATTGGAGGCCTTAATTGAACAAAACCTGAAGAGGGAATTCTGCCAGAAGACTGCCTTTGGACTTGAACCGTATGATTTTCTCCTTCCTGATCTCCGTAATTGCATGGGCCAATTTCTTAAAACAAATCTCTCCCTCTCTCTATCTACACATCCTATTGGTTCTGTTTCTCTGGAGAACTCTGATTAATACACCTAGTTACAAGGGAAGCTCATTAAGGGAGTTTCTGGCTTAACCATGTTCAGACCCATAAGAAGAGAAATTCTCCAGATATTTGAAAGGTGTTCTAGTTGCTAGGTGGCCACGAAGCCTAGCTAATATCCACTGTACGTGTTATGTTAATAGTCAAACTGGCAGGGTGCAGTAGCTCAGGCCTGTGATCCCAGCATTTTGGGAGGCTGAGGTGAGCAGATGGCTTGAGCCCAGGAGTTCAAGACCAGCCTAGGCAATATGGTAAGACCCCATCTCTACAAAAAATTACCTGGGCGTGGTGGCACATGGCTGTGGACCCAGCTACTCAGCGGGCTGAGGCAGGAGGATTACCTGAGCCTGCTAGGTCAAGGTTGCAGTGAGATGTGATTGTGCCACTGCACTCCAGCCTCTGCGAGTGAGATGCTGTCTCAAATAAATAAATAAATAAATAAATAAATAGTCAAACATCATAGCAATCTTTTATATCAAATTAAACTTATCCCTCAATACCACTTCTTTCCCCAATCCACAGAGAAAAGCAGGTAATCATTTGATGTATATCCCTCAAGCTATTTTCTTCCAAGTTGTAGACTTTAAATATGTGTTTGGGGCTTGTGCCTGGTGAGATCCCAGGGAGTTCACCTGAGATTCAAGCTCTTGCTCAACAGACGCTGTGGCCTTTCTTCTGTATATACCTTCTTCCTTTAATTATATACATTTGTAAATAATGAATAACATTTCCCTCAAGAGATTTTCTAATTTTATCTCTTGATCCAAATTAAAGTGTGACCATAATTTCTTCTCTAGAGATTGATATTGTGTGCCTGTAAGTAAAGTTATAAGCATTGCAGTCCCATGGGAAGAGGGTGGTAATTCTTTCCTGGCTAAAATTTCGTGAAATCTCATTAATTCAGATTCCTTAAAATCGGAATTTGTGATTATTCAGCCTTACCTGGGTTGGAGTTTGCTTTTCATTTTCTCTGGGCAAAGCAATTAAATTAAAAAAAAAAAGACAAATTACAAGAGGAATATTTCAGTAGTACAGTTTTAAAAGGTTTTAGTATCCAATTTATTGGGGCCCAAGTGGAACCTGCTACACAGAAGTAATAGAAGTAATTTCTTTTTTTTCTGCAAGCTGAAAGGAGCAAAGAGGAAGACTGACTTTATCATAGGATCTTTAAATTTTCAAACAAGATCCCCATACAAATTTGTCTCTTACTTTAAACAACAGCAAAGCTGGAATGTATGTATGTGAGACTTTTGATTTTAAAAGACAGCATTCATCTAGGATTATGATTCAGGAACAGTCAGTGATCAAACAGAATTACCCAAGAGAAAGGAGATCCCAAAAGTAGTCCTCTAAAACAGAAAATCTGACTGGGTGTGGTGGCTCACGCCTGTAATCCCAGCACTTTGGGAGGCTGACGCAGGTGGATCATGAGGTCTGGAGTTTAAGACCAGCCTGGCCAACATAGTGAAACCCTGTCTCTACTAAAAATACAAAACTTAGCGGAGCATGGTGGCATGCGCCTGTAGTCCCAGCTACTTGGGAGGTTGAGGCAGGAGAATCGCTTGAACTGGGGAGGCAGAGGTTGCGGTGAGCCGAGATGGTGCCATAGTACTCCAGCCTGAGCAACAGGGTGAGACTCTGTCTCAAATAAAATAAAATAAAATAAAATAAAATAAAATAAAACAGAAAATCTTTTTAATAAAGCAAGCAAGCTAAATTCCGGCACAATGAAAGTATAATTATGAGGTCCTTGAATGTTTTAAAATAAAATTAGAAACCTGTAATGATACTAGTTAAGTTTCTGATGTTGAGGTGGACACAATTCCCTTGGCATGAAGCAGAATGACACTTAAAAATCATGCTTTCTGAGTAGAGAGAGGCTATGGCCTGTAATTTTGGCCCGTTGTTTGTTGGAGAATAGTTTCTGCTTAAAGAAATTGATCCCCTTAGCCCTCGGGACACTGGGCAGCATCTGGGGCTGACAGAGAGCCCAGTAAAAAAAATTCTGGCTTCCTGTGGCGCTGTTTCTGTACCCCAGTGAGCCATACAGACATTGTCATCTTCCAGCTGTCCTTACATGAAAAACTTGGGACGCTCTGCAGGAAAAAGAACAAGAGAGCCTCTCCTTCGTACCATTTTCTTGGCATCTGTGAGTAACTTTGAGTAACCATCCTCTGACACCTTATTGAATGTGGTGTAGGGACACTGTTGGGGACACAGTCCACTATCATCCCACAGGCCTTTGGGTCTACACCCTTCCAGATTCATCATTTAAAAAAATACTACATGGGATTCATGTTTGTTTTTAAATGTGAACATTACAGAAGGTGATGATTAAAAAGTGGCATCCCTTTGTTAACTGTTAAGAGCTGGATGTGTATCTTTCCAATCCTTTTCTCCAGGCATGAGTAAACAGTAACTTTTATTTGTTCTCTATTGCTGTCATCGGTCTATTCAGTCCTCTGCTTAACCATCTGAAATATGCACATACCTGCCAGAAATGAAGGAGGCATATACGCCAGGCAGACATTTGATTGAACACTCAACTGTACAATAGAGGATTCTTCTTGGTGCAAGTAACATAAAACATGATTCAAACCATCTTAAGCAAAAAATGAAAAAAAATGTACCGGCTTTCCTTACACAAAAGTGATGGGGCCAGTCCAATTTAAAGTACAGCATGATGCAAGGGCCCAGTGACATCATCTAAATCCTGTGTGTCTCTGTCTCCCCCTCCTCCCTTCTGTCCCCACGTTGGCTTCCTTCTCCAGGTCCAATGCCAGTGGTTGCAGGGCCCACGCCCTTTCAAGTTCAAGTCCAGGGGAAATATGAAGAGCCCCAGCACAAGTCTCACTGCGTCTTATTGTCTCAGGCCACCCTTTCTGAAGGAGCCAATCCCCTGTCCCTTGTTACTCCTATTTCCCATTACTTTTTTATTTTCTTCAAAACATGTATTGCCTATTGAAATTATGCTAAGTATTTGTTACTTTTTTATCGTCTGTCTGTTTCCCACTGGAAAATAAGCTTCACCAGAGCAGCATCCTCATCTGGCTTGATCCTTGCTGTATATCCCAGCTCTTCTCAATAAATATTTGTTGAATGAATGAATGACTGAGTGAGTCACCGAGACCAGGGAAATAGCATGCACTACTGCCAGGCTTGAGTCACATGACCCCTCTGCAAAATACCTGGAATGAGAGCTGGGGAGAAGATGGTACCCCAGAGAAAAATCAGGGTACTGTTAGCTGAAGAAAGGTGACTGGAATGGATGTTGATGGGTAAAAACCACAAAGATCCACCACATCAGCTAAGCTTAGACATGGATTTCCCAAGTGTGGGATCAAATACTGTAGTGCTGTGTTTGAATGTTGGCTTTGCCACTTTGCCTCTCTAAGGTTTGGCTTCCCTCATGAATAAAATAAGAAACAAACATAACTCTTCATGTGACAATTATAAATAATATAACTAAGTGACCAATAAACAGTGGAGACTCAATAAATACTAGCTTTTACTATCTCTGTGGCCCTGGTTATCTATTCTCCATTCCTAGTGATCATATCTTTTTGGTGTTTTAAACAAATCCAATGCAAAACACACCTTGAAGGCCGCAAATATAAGGGAATTAAATGTTGTTTAAATGGTCACTCTACTTTTTGAAAGCAAAGTTATCAGAAAATTTGGCCCAGTGTAGTGTCTCTCTGATACTGGAGGCTGCCAGTAAAGGATGATTTGAGGGGATTCCCAGCCAGAATGATTTTTAAAATATTTAACAGTTGGCCCAACTGGGCATTGACACGGGCAGTGATCTGATGATCACTGGATCAATCAGAACGGATATTAGCCTTACATAGCATGTCTAGTTGTCATCGGATGCTTTGATTGGAGGCCAATCTAGCCAGGAATCACTTTTGGTCAACCCAATCAGCATCTGGTCACAGAGCTTCACGTGAGGAGTGGCTGGGGCTATGCTTCACTACTATCCAGGAAGATCTTCTCCACCCCAATTTACGACCAAGGTGTAACTTGGTATTTGTGATGCCAGGGATGATAGCAGCCCAACCCAAGAGGAAGCTCCCGGGCTTTCCCACATTGAGCCACAGACTCTGACCTTTATATCATGCCTGCTCAGCTAATATAGCCACACAATCATTCCTTAATAAGCTTCACTTTCAAACCTGTCCACGTTGTTTCCCTGTCACAGCCAATGTTTGCTTACAAGTCTCGTCTCATCAGTACGAGAAAGGCAATCCTTAACTTTTACCTAACCCCGGAGAAAGCTTCATTTGGTCAACAGTTTGATGATAAGAGATAAAAGGGAAGAGTCTAGAAATGGATAGCCAGTGGAGAAACATAATTTTCTATTTTATACTTGTTGATATATTCTGTCTTGTCAACTATGGTCTTGTATCACTTTCCTGATTTAAAAAGAAAGCAATATAGGTTTTCTTTTTGTTGGTTTTAAAAACAAAGTCATAGCGAATACATTTCCTTCTGAATGAGAGGTCAGCAAACTTTTTCTGTAAAGAGCCAGATAGTAAATATTGCAGGCTTTGCAGGCCATATGGTCTCTGTTACAACTACTCAGCTTTGTCTTTGTAGTGCACAAGCAGCCAGAGGCAATACACACACAAATGGGTGTGGCTGGCTTCCAGGAAAATTTTATTTATTGATGCTAAAATTTGAATTTCATGTAATGTACACTTTCTCAATCAGTAGTAAAAATCTTTCAAAATTGGTAGGTTACACAAAACAGGCAGCAGGCCAGATTTGGCCCACTGATCATAGTTTGCCAGGCCCTGCTCTAAAATAATAAAATACCAGAGATAAGATTTAAAAGTCCCCTTTAAACTTATGGAAAATTTCAGACATATACAAAAGCAGAGAGAATAATGTAATAATCCTCCAGGTATCCATGACCCTGTTTCAACAATGACTAACTCGGCCAGGCGCTGTGGCTCATGCCTGTTATCCCAGCACTTTGGGAGGCCAAGGCAGGCAGATCACGAGGTCAGGAGTTCAAGACAAGCCTGGCCAACATAGTGAAACTCCATCTCTACTAAAAATACAAAAATTAGCCAGGCGTGGTGGCATATGCCTGTAGTCCCAGCTACTCGGGAGCCTGAGGCAGGAGAATCATTCAAACTGGGGAGGCAGAGGTTGCAGTGAGCCGAGATCACACCACTGCACTCCAGCCTGAGGGAAAGAATGAGACACTGTCTCAAAAAAAAAAAAAAAAAAAGACTAATCATGTGACATCTATAGCCCCGCTCACTCACCCACTCCCCTTTATTCACAGTTTATTTATCCAGACATCGTATTTATCCATAGTTATCCATGTGTATCATGTTTATCCATAAATCATATTTAATTTATCCATAGTAAATGTATCCATTCATGATATTTATCCATAAATACTTCTATAGACAGTTTTAAAGATAACACAGTTGACCCTCAAACAACACAGGTTCAAACTGCATAAGTCCATTTATCTGTGGATTTAGTTCTGCCTCTGCCACCCTGGAGAGCAAGACAAACTCATCCTCTTTCTCTTCCTCATCAGCCTACTCAACATGAAGGTGATGAGGATGAAAACCTTTATGATGATCCACTTCTACCTAATGAATAGTAACTATATTTTCTCTTTCCTAATAACACTTTTTTTACCTTACTTTATTGCAAGAATACAACATATAATACATGTAACATACAAAATACGTGTTAGCCAACTCTTTGTTATCAGTAAGACTTCCAGTCAACAGTAGGCTACTAGTAGGTAAGTTTTCGGGGCATTAAAAGTGATACATAGAGTTTTGACTGTGTGGGGTGTTGGGGCCCCTATCGTTGTGTTGTTCCAAGGATCAACTGTACTTCATTTTAAAACATTGTTATCAGCTGAGTGCAGTGGCATACATGCCTGTAATCCCAGCACTTTGGGAGGCCAAGGAAGGAGGACTGCTTGATCTCAGAAGTTTGAGACCAGCCTGGGCAACACAGTGAAGCCCTGTCTTTACAAAAAGTATTAAAAAATTAGCTGGGCGTAGTGGTGCATGCCAGTAGTCCCAGCTACTTAGGAGGCTGAGGTAGGAGGATCACTTGAGCCCGGGAGGTCGAGGCTGCAGTGAGGTGTGATTGCACCACTGCACTCCAGCTTGGGTGACACAGTGAGACCCCATTTCAAAAATAAATAAATAAATAAATACACACACATACACACACACGTATACATATCATTGTCACACCTAAATAACAATAATTTTAATTTAAAATGTGTTATGAGCAGAATTTCACAAACTCCTTAATTAACACAACATCACCTATGCCTCCATTACAGGGTAGTGGTTTCTCAAGCCAGACAACCTGCTCTTGAAATATGGTGCCACCACTTAGTACTAATGGGGTATGGGAAAAGGCACTCAACCTCCCTGACCTCAGTTTTCTTATCTGTAAAAGTGAGGATGTTAAAAGTACGTGGCTCATAACGTTGCTGTGAGAATTAAATGCCTTAAAACCCATGAAGCACTTAGAACAACGTCTGCCACACAGTAAGTGTAGCCAAGTGTTAGCGATACCATTAACTTTTTGCTCCTGCTTATGTTCTGTTCTTGGTGAGTCCTCATGATTGCAAGTACAGAAGCACCCTGGACAAGCTCAAGTGAAAGATGTGTTGGGGAGTTGGTGTTAGTCTACAGGGACGCACAGAAGCTAAAAACAGGAAGCAGAGAGCAACTAGCCCTATACAGGAAAGCAGGAAAGTCAAAATCAGGGCTATTTGGGACCTCCTTCCTCTCTCCCAGGCCCTCCATTTGCCATTCCATCCCAGTGAATGTCTGCTTTGCTTTCCTTTTTTTCATCCCTGGCCCTGCATGGCTCACAGTCCTGACCATCCTTCCCGACCTCTTAGCGAAGCTTCCACCAAGAAGTGCCAGTCCTCTCTGTGTTTCTTAGAGTTCAAATCCTTGAAGAAAAATCGATAAGCTGACCTTTGGTCAGAGGTGAAGTGTCCATCCCTTGGCCTACAATGGGGGATAAGGGCTCAAGGTCATAGTATACCAAGTGACCATTTCAGAAGCCCTGGTGAGCAGCTGAATCAATCCTTGAGGAAGGGCTGGGTTATGCTGTGCTAACAAACAGTTACCTGAAATCTCAGTGGCCTGAAGCAACAGCAGTTTATTTCTCATTCATATGCACATCTATCAGGAAGGGCTGAGGGTCTCGCTCCTCCAGAACCCAGGCTGCTGAAGCAGCTCCTACCTGGAACCCTGGCAGGGGCAAACGAGTCTCTGGAGAGAAGCCACATTAACTCTAAAGCTTCTGCTCTAGGCTGGTCACTATCTTCAAGTGGGCAGGAAAGCACAGTCCTACTGTGTGCCCAGAAGAAGAAAGAACCGAAGTATTTGTGGACATCCTCATGCATAACACAGAAGCGATGATAAACAGCTACCATCTATGACTTCATCGTAACAGTCTGATCCTGTACATAAAGGCACTCAGAGAAATCCTTGCAACCATTATCGTGAAAGTAGATGATCACTTTCTTCCTGGATGGAAATGCCCATTCTAAGGGTAGTAGAGTTTTTTCTTAAGGCAAAAACAGCTGTAACACTATTAACTTTTTCACCCTGGACTCATTTTTCATCTCTTAAGTCATCAAGGTTATTTGAGAACCTCTCCTGGTGCCTCCCATTTCTCTTAAGATAAACAAGTTGAAATTAGTCAGAGTAGTTAGAACAGACCTCGACCCCTGGTGGGTTGAGTAATTGTGCACCTTTCTGAACGAGGCTGGTGTTTTCTTTGACAATCATTGCACTGCCTACTCAAGTTCTGTCCGAGATCTCGGTGTCCCAGCCGTGCTGCCCCATTAGAAGTATTCACTCAGATTTTCCACATCTGAATATTTCCCCCTAGAAGTCATCCTGTTTTTGATGTACCACTTCTTGAATGTGTGTCTTCCAAATTTTTGGTGTTTTAACCAGTAAGACAACTGTTTTATTGCCTGAAGAAGCCTAAAGCCAGCTCTGTGCACCATTTTTCTTGTGAGAAAGTCACACCAGCTCATTGCCTGTGTAGCAAGGCCAAAAGTTACACTCCCCACCTCAGATGTGCAAAACATATCATTAAAAGAAAAATGTTCCATTAACTGGCCTCATTTAGCTCTGGAGTCCCCATTCCCGCTAATGGTGGGGAAAATGTAAACTTGACAATTGGAGATCATTCTGCTTCTCATGACTTAAAATGGTCATTTTCAGGTGGCCAATTCCAGTTCAAATTCCCTAAGGGGTCTGTTTCTCTCATCTTAAGAAGTTTCTAGGATGGGCGCTGTACTCACCCCTGTAATCCCAGCACTTTGGAAGGCTAAGGCAGGTGGATGACTTGAATTTGGGAGTTCCAGACCAGCCTGGCCAATACGGTGAAACCCTGCCTCTGCTAAAAATACAAAAATTAGCCGAGCATGGTGGTGCACATCTGTAATCCCAGCTACTAGGGAGCCACGAGAATCACTTGAACCCCAGAGGCAGAGGTTGCAGTGAGCCCAGATCGCACCACTATACTCCAGCCTGGGCAACAGAAAAAAAAAAAAAGAGATGTTTTCATCCTTCATATTATTTCTCAAGATGGCACCTGTGAACAACCCAAATTCCATCAATAGTAGAGTAGATAAATAAATTGTGGCATAATCACACAACAGAATACTCCCCAGCATCACAGGGAAATGGAACTGCTACCCACAACGGCATGGATGAATCTCAGAGGTATAATGTTGAGTGAACAAAATCAGACAATAAAGACTACACACTGTAGGATTCCTCTTCTATGAAGTTCAAAAACTCACCTATCATGATCAAGTTACAAAATGGTTATCTTTGGCAGAGGGTATTGACTGGAAGAAGGCACAAAAGAGCCTTCGAGGGTGCTGGCCTGGCCTATATCCTGATTTGGGTGGTAGGTACGTAGGTGTACACATAGGTGCGCATGCAGTGAGCTGTATGCTTAGCATTTGTGTACTTCGCAGTGTGTTGCATCTCAATAAAGCAGTCCCCACCACAAAGACAGCTTCTGGATACAGGAAAGAGCTTAACCAGCTTTGGCTGCTGGAGGAGGAACCGCTCATCTGTGGAAATCCACGGGCCTTCCTGGAGAGGTCTTTCCAAGTGCCTGGCTTGTCCTTTGACGGCACCTGCTGAGGACTGTCTGGTTCCCTTGCTCACATCTCCTTTGCTTTAACCTCCTGCGATCAGCTCCTGAGCTCAACTCCAGACCTCTGGCTCACCAGTCCTCTTAGCCTTTCAGCCACTGCCCTCCTCCAGCTTGGAAACCCTTGGGGTCCTAAGGGCCTGTTGACCTGGACATCTCTCTCAGCCATTTCTGCTACCCTGGCCTAGCAGCCACTCCCATCTTGGCCTTGTAAAGGAGGGGCTGTGCCTCCCCTGTGCCAAAAGGGCTTTCTGCTTACCCCTTTTGTCTGACAGCCAACTGCCTGTGATGTTTCCTCTCTAGGGGCTGATGTCCTCCCGTTTCCTGGAGCAATCCTGGGAGAAGGGAGTGAGGGAAAGAAACTGTACTGACATGCACAAAAATAAGGCACACTGAGAGGTATTTTAAAATCTATTATGTCCCTTACCCTTGGTTTCTTTTAGGTAGAGTCTGGTTTCTTTTCATTATGTGACTTGGGTGATTCAAATCAGCATGGTTAGGATAGAATCAGGGTATTTTAGCAATGAAGAGGTTCTTAATCATCATTTCAAATTCCAAGAGGGACGATTTCCAATTGTGTTGTCCTAAGTATATGAACACATTTATTATCCTGCTTCCCACCCAGCCCCCAACACACATAAGCATCACTCATCAATCATTATGATCACCAAGAAAATGCCTCCTGACACATCCACAGTTCTAAATGTCCCAAGGCAGGGTTTTAGCCTCATTTGTTTATTTTACAGATAAGGAAATGGAAGCCCAAAGCAGAAAAATGACTTATCCAAGCCCCTGACAAAACAAGGCCTGATTTCCAGTTCTGTGAGGTTTGTATGTCACCCTGTTAACTTTTGGTGTAAGTTTGAGGAACTAAAATGAGGCACTGCAAGGGAACTTCTGTTTCTTACTGAATTTCTGCTTTCCTTTCTGGCAGTAGAAGCTGTCCCATGTCACTTCCTCTTTCCCTCCCTGAAAGTTAGCAGATAGTGTGGTGCCAGAGCCATTGCTTCCCTCTCAAGCAGAGGGGTAGTAGAGGCACGTCTGAGAACTTGCTGGCAGACACACCCAGCATGGACCTGCCCTATTTATCCACACTCTCCACCCTGACCACATTAGACAGATATGCAAACACTCAGTATCCGGCAAACCCCCCACCACCCTCCCCGCCAAGTCTCATCACAGATCCATAAAAGACAGTGAAAATACACCGAGGTCTGATTTATTCTACTTCAGATGCAAAGACCGCTCCATCCTAACGCCCCGTGTCATTCAGATACAGGCAGCTTGATGCTGGCAGCGTGTGGAGCAAAGTAAGCGAGGAGGAGGTTCAGCACAGTGGCTGGGAACACAGGAGTTAGAGCCATTCGTTCATGCATTCACGTAAGCACTCATTCATTCATGCATGCAAGCATTCAAGCGCTGGTTCATTCATTCTCCATTCCAGTGTTTATTGAGCTCTTACAATCGTTGGGTTCATTGCGGGCATCAGGTAACATGCTGGTAAACACAATAGATGTGTTCCCAACCTTGTGAACTTACGGTCTTTAGATTGAGCTCAAAACCTGGCCCTGCCACTGAACACCTATGTGGCCTTGGGTGAATTGCTGAATCTCTCTGAAACTCTACCTCTTCATCAATAAAACAGAAAAATAGAAATAGAGTTGTGAAGAGTAAGTGTAAAAAAGTATGGGAAGGAACTAGCCCAGTTCCTGGTATATAATAGGTACTAAGTAGGTCACAGTTACTATTATTGCTAAAAATTTAACATTCAATAGGAACAATCCCTAAATCCATATACCTAAAACCTGAACATGAAGTTTTGGCTAAGAGCTCTACATTTTACCAAAATTATATATAATAAACCAGCTTTTTTCAAAGATGTGTAGTTGTATATCATAAATCAAATACATATATATAAGGTATATATCATAAACAAAAAAAAACCTATGTATGTATAGTATGTGTGTGTGTATGTGTGTGTATTTCATCTGGCCTGGTATCATAATTTCCATATTCTTTTTTTTTTTTTTTTTTGAGATGGAGTCTTGCTCTGTCGCCCAGGCTGGAGTGCAGTGGCATGATCCCGGCCTGGCTCACTGCAACCTCCACTTCCCAGGTTCAAGCAATTCTCCTGACTCAGCCAACCAAGTAGCTGGGACTACAGTTGTGCGCCACCACACCTGGCTAATTTTTATATTTCTAGTAGAGACGGGGTTTCACCATATTGGCCAGGCTGGTCTTGAACTCCTGACCTCAAGTGATCCCCGCCCCCCAACCTCGGTCTCCCAAAGTGGTGGGATTACAGGCATGAGCCACTGTGCCCGGCCGAGAATTTCTATATTCTAATGTAAGACAATGATACTTTGTATGGATACACAAAAAAGAGGCTTAGGCCAGATGTAGTGACTCACGCCTATAATCCCAACATTTTGGCAGGCTGAGGCAGCCAGATTGCTTGAGCTCAGGAGTTCAAGACCAGCCTGGACAACTGGTGAAACCCCATCTCAAATACAAAAAATACAAAAAATTAGTTGGGCGTAATGGCACATACCTGCAGTCCCAGCGACCCAGGAGGCTGCGGTGGGAAGATCTCTTGAACCTAGGAGGCAGAGGTTGCAATGAGATGAGATCGCACCACTGCACTCCAGCCTGGGGAACAGAGCAAGACCCCACCTCAAAAATCAATAGCTAAATAAAAATAAAAATGAAAGAGGCTTGGATAAAGAAAACATGACATAAGCCATGAGTCTTTTAATATTCTATTCTCTTCCTGGGCCTCCGCTCTTGACAGACACTTTACCTTATTTAGCCTCTGCTGCCTGGTCTTGAAACCTCTAAATAGATGGGTTATTTCAGGCTGGCCAAACCCTGGAAATTATTTGCCAGCAGCATTTTGGAAACATATCCCCTTACTGCGAGAAACAGCAGCCAAAGCAAAGGACTGTGTGGTTGCTCCCAGCCCCCTTCCTTCTGAGCCTCCGCTTCGTCTGCTGGGTTCAGCTCACAGAAGGTGCTGTAGGCAAAGGAACGAGTGTGGCTTTGAGGTCTTTGCCAAGTGCGTGACCCATGGAAAGGTACAAAGCTATGAGAGCCTCAATTTCCCCATTGGCAAACGGGAACATAAATGTCACTTCGCAGGGTTATTGGGATAATTGACTAAGGCAATGATGAAAATAATCACTCATAAATGGCAGCTAAGGATCCAGCACAGTGGCTCACAGCTGTAATCCCAGCACTCTAGGAGGCCAAGGCAGGTGGATCACCTGAAGTCAGGAGTTCGAGACCAGCCTGGTCAACATGGTGAAACCCCATCTCTACTAAAAATACAAAAATTAGCTAGGCATGGTGGCATGTTGTCTGTTATCCCAGCTACTTAGGAGGCTGAGGCACAAGAGTCTCTTGAACCCAGGAGGCGGAGGTTGCAGTGAGCCGAGATTGTGCCACTGCATTCCAGCCTGGGCAACAGGGCGAGATTGCATCTCAAAGAATAAATAAATAAATGGCAGCTAAGGAATAGATAAAACTTTTCATTACGAATCGCGGATTAGCCTCAATGTACAAACTTCCTGGGAAGTGTGGTGGGCTTTACACACGGCGGAAGTCCGTGAAATTCCTGGGCCTTTCCTACAGACCCTTTACATGAGGGACGGAGGGAGGGAGGGAGAAGTAGACAGACTCCTCCAGACTTCAGGTGCAGGAAGGGCCCAGGAGGAAGGGAGGTACAACACAGGAGCTGGCCAGAGCACCGAGGAGATATTTCTACCACGG
The DNA here is from genome assembly GCF_006542625.1 of Nomascus leucogenys. Lineage (NCBI taxonomy): Eukaryota > Metazoa > Chordata > Mammalia > Primates > Hylobatidae > Nomascus > Nomascus leucogenys. Next base: position 67,880,757 of record NC_044401.1, on the reverse strand, counting down.
TTTGGCCTTGTCTACCTCTAGGTTTGGCAGGGTTCCTTAAAGCTTATCACAAATCAACAGGGTAAGGTATGGTTCTAAAAAGATGCTGGTCTTATCAAAGCTAAACGTTTTAGGTGCATCAACTTGCTGATTTCAACTGGCAGACTTTTCACAGGGTCTTCCAAATGGCCCAGAAACTGCCTATGCACACAAATAGCTTATGACTCCAGGTTTCTGTAATACCTTGAAAAGGCTTTCCTACACTTTTTTTTTCTTTCAACACTGTTTATCGAGAGTCTGGAGTCTGTTATGTTCTAGGTGTCATCTCTGGAGCTGGGAACCCAGCAGTGAAGAGAGGGGGCCAAGTCCTTGCCTTCTTGAGCTTGATCTCTTGGCAGCATTCAGAGTAAATGGTGGTGCAGAGGCCCAGAGGCCGGCCAGCGGCTACAATTCCTACTCTACACACGAGGACATTGAGGCTCTGGAATAGTACATGACTTACCTACGGCAACCCCTCAGATAAAATGAAGATCTAGGTGTTGAACTTGGTCACTCATTTATTTCAGAACTCTTAGCACTCATGGAATATTTCAAATATTTCACTGTCAAAAATATTTGTTTATTTTTTAGATGCAGTCTCACCCTGTTGCCCAGGCTGGAGCGCAGTGGCACGATCTTGGCTCACTGCAACCTCCACCTCCTAAGTTCAAGAGATTCTCATGCCTCGGCCTCCTAAGTAGCTGGGATAACAGGCACATGCCACCACCAGTTGCAAAGCCATTTGTTCCAGCTTTCCCCCAAACCAAGGGTCATCTATTACTGCTTATATAATCATTAGTATTAATGGCTAATATTTATGGAGTGCATGTTACACACCAGGTTCTATACTGAGAGTTTTATGAGGATTATCTCATTTAAACCTATCAAGAATCTATTAGTGAGTACTGTTAATATCCCCATTTACAGATGAGGAAACTGAGGCTTAGAAACGTTAAACTTATCCAGGGACACATAGCTAGTGAGCAGTGGTGCAGGAGAATAAAGATTAGCAGTCTGACCTTCAGCCACTAAATGACTTTTTTGAAACGTAACGCCCAACAGAAAATAATTCTAGCAATAAATGAAGATATGGCTTCTCCAAAACTGGCCCCATGGAGGGGCACGAGCCTGGGGCTTTCCACCAAAACTGAGCTCCAAGAAACTTTTCCAAGGCCCAGGATTAGGGCCAAGGTCAGCAACAAGGAAGACAGCAAAGACTGTCCAGAAGGAGCACTGGGAGAGCCAAACAGATGGAATCACCAAGGCCAACTCGCAGGGTTGGACAAGGAGGTAACTGGGTACAAGGTTTTGGAAAAGAACTAGAGACCCAGGATCAAGCAAGCAACAGGGATGGTAAAATACCGAGGTTGGGAGAGAACTGCTGAGAAACTGGAGTGAGGAGCTGAGAGGATGTGCAGCCTCACCTGGGCTGCAGGGAGAGCCAGGGAGGACACTGAGTCCCCATCACCTTCGGGCTCTGAAATTTACAACGTGCTTCCCTATGTGTTCACTTTGCTCTTCCTTTCCACCCTGGAGGGAGGCTTTCCTCAATGCCAGCCTCTTTGGAAGCAGGCTTTCAGGGGTACAAGAGGAAAGTTATCTTTATTCAAGAGGATTCCAAGAAGCAAAGGCAATGACACACATTTTTAAAGTTTCTGTGAAACCTTTGGGCTTTGAGAGCTTGATATAGCTGTGAAGAACAAGGCCTTTGGATTGAGACGGATTTGGGTTTGAATTCCAGTTCTACCTGGGAGCTGTGGGGCCCTGAGCAAGTCATTACTCTGTTGGTGCCTGTATTTACTCATCTGCATAGTGGGAATTAAAAACATCTACTTTATAGGTTATTAGGATTGAATTAAGTATGTTATCGTATGAGAAATTTTTAGCCCAGAGCAAGTACTCAACAAACAAAAGGTATTACTATTGTTATGTGAGTTTTATTTTGTTTGTTTTTGAGATAGGGTCTCACCCTGTCACCTAAGCTGGAGTGCAGGGGCACGATCATGGCTCACTGCAGCCTTGATCTCCCAGGATGAGGTGATCCCCCTACCTCAGCCTCCCTAGTATCTAGGACTACAGGCACGCACCACCACACCCGGCTAATTTTTGTATTTTTTGTAGACACGGGTTTCACTATATTTCCCAGGCTGGTCTCGAGCTCATGGACTCAAGCAATCTGCCCGCTTCGGCCTCCCAAATTGCTGGAATTACAGGCGTGAGTCACCACACCTGGCCTGTTATGAGTTTTAAAAGCTGATTCTACAGTTTGGCAGTTTCTTACAAAATAAACATATTTTTACTGTATAATCCAGCAACTGGGCTCCTTGGTACTCACCCAAAGGAGTTGTAAACTGTAAACTTACGTCCACTCAAAAACCTGTACATGGATATTTATAACAGCTTTATTCGTAATCGCCAAAGCTTGGAAGCAACCAAGATGTCCTTCAGCAGGTAAATGGATAAACTGTGGTATACATCCACAATACTCTTCAGCATTAAAAAGAGGTAAGCTGTTAGACCATGAAAAGACATGGAGGAATCTACATATTACCAAGCGAACACGCCGATCTGAAAAGGCTACATGCTACATGGTTCCAACTATACGACATTCTGGAAAAGGTAAAACAATGCCTACCGTGTAAAGATCAGTGGTAGCTAGGGGTTGTGGGGAGAAAAGAAGGAGTAGGTGGAGCACAGAGGGTTTTTAGGGCAGTGAAACTCTTCTGTATGATATTAAAGTGGGTGCATGCCATTAAACATTTGTCCAAATCCATAGAATGCACACCACGCCAAGAGTGAGCCCCACTGTAAACTATGGACTCTGGGTGATAATGATGTGTCAATGTAGGTTCATCAGTTGTAACACATGCGCTACCCTGGTGGGGATGTTTATAGTGGGGGAGGCTGTGCGTGTTTGGGGAGGACAGCGGGCATCTGGGAACTTTGTACTTTCACTTAATCTTGCTGTGAGCCTGAGACAGCTCTAAAAAAAAATACATATTTTTTAAACTCCAAAAAAAAATAAAATAAACTAAGGCTACAGTTCCTAATTGAGAGGGGGGAGAATTTCCTGATGTCATCTTCTCCCTGAATCCACTTCTGATCACCCCAACCAAATTATTACTTTTATTTTTTTATTTTTATTTTTTGAGACACAGTCTCACTCTGTTGCCCAGGCTGGAGTGCAATGGCTCGATCTTGGCTCACGGCAACCTCCGCCTCCCAGGTTCAAGCAATTCTCATGCCTCAGCTTCCCAAGTAGCTGGGACTACAGGTGCACACCACCACACCTGGCTAATTTCTGAATTTTTCGTAGAGTCAGGGTTTTGCCATGTTAGCCAGGCTGGTCTCAAACTCCTGACCTCAAGTGATCCACTGGCCTTGGCCTCCCAAAGTGTTGGGATTACAGGTGTGAACCACTGCATCCAGCCCCCCAGCCAAATTATTAAAATGTCTTTCCTTACTCAGGATTCTCAGTGCATTGCAACTTATCTGGCAATCATTTTGATTACATTATTAGAGGATTGATCTTATTTTCCTTACTATAATATATTGGAAGGTTCTTATAGGAATGACAGTGCACTACTCAGTTCCCTATCTTGCAGTGCCTTCACCATGTCTTGCACATGAATGGTACTTAAAACACACAGTTTTGAATGTAGCCAACAGATTTTATTATAAATTTCTGTACTGGCCAATAAGGTAGTCAGTAGCCACATGTGACTATTTAAATATAAAATTAATTTAAAACTAAATTTAAAAATCAGTTCCTCAGTTGCACTGGCCACACTCCAAGGTCTCCATAGCCACATGTAGCTAGTGGTGGCCATATTGGAAAGCTCAGATATGGGACATGTTCATCACTGCAAAAAGTTCTATTGGACAATACTATTCTGGAACATTCTTGTTCGACTTTTTCATGTGGTTCTTGGATTTAGGTTACCGTTGCAATATTTAAACTTTATTTTTAATTTTGTTAAAAAATATTCTCTTAAACACGGTTTGAACTGCCCAGATTGTGCTCTCTAAATACCATTTACACTCAGAGAAGCCAGGCTCTTTAGATTCCAATCTAAGGCAAGAAATGTATAAGATAAGCCTCTCTATCTAGTCATATAAGAAAGCTATCAAAGTCTACTGGGGTCATGTCAAAAGGACACAGGGGTCAACTTATAGAAGCTCTCACTGGACACCAGTGGGACAATCTGAGCATCAATAAGACTCACCACAAAGGATTGAGTTGTATTGCATAAGTAAAATTTCATGACTTCTTAATGGCAGTGAAACAAAAATAAACTCTCAATCCCTTTGGAAGATGACAATTAAGTTTTTTAAAACTAGTAAGTAAAAGGGAAAAGTCAAGCATTTGTCCTGCCTTTCCTATATGAATTGTTCCTCAGGGTTACCATAAATGGCTGAGGAGAGACCATTCCTGTCTATAGAAGTATTTCAGCTAGTAAATAGAAAAGGAATAAAATAATTAGAGTATGGCATTTTGCAAACCATACTGAAATAATGGATCTAGCAAATGATCATCAGTGTTTGCTAACATCACAGAGAGCTGATCAGACATAAGGGGCCTGCTATGGTAAGAACATAAACCTGTGAAGCCAAATCTAACCTGAGATCAAGCCTAAGGATCTATCAACCAATCATGAGGAAATGCAGGGGAGGAGGAACATGTTAAATGACACTACTGGGATGAAGCCAGAGAATCCAGACCTTGGGAAACTTTATGGGATACAGAGCGAAAAAAAAATAGGTGAAAAGGGAACTATAGATGAAAAGAAACTGAAGGGACATGTGATGTAGCAACCAAATGCAATGCATAGACCTTGTTTAGATTCTCGTGTAAACAAATCAATTGTAAGGAAGAAAGAGGGACAGGAAGAGAATTGGAGACATTTAAATACTGACTAGATATTTGGGTATATTAAGAAATTATTATTGATTTTAAAGTATGGTTATGTATAGTGTTCCTGTCTTTTCTAAAGAATTCTCATCCTTTTTAAATTAATTTTTATTTTTTTAAATTTATTTTTGCAGAGATGGGGTCTCACTATGTTGCCCAGGCTAGTCTTGAACTCCTGGGCTCAAGCGATCCTCCTGCCTTGGCCTCCCAAAGTGCTGGGATTACAGGTGTGAGTCACTGCACCCAGGAATTTTTGTCCTTTAGAGACACATATGAAACATTTCCAGACGAATGGTATGATACTGAGATTTACTCAAAATAATCCAGGGTGAAGGCACAAAGTAGGTGGGGAGTACAGATAAGATCTGCCATGAGTGGTTGATTGCTGTGGCTCGGCTTATTGTACATGTGTTACAATTTTCATAATAAAAAGTTCATCTCTCTGATTTAGTCTCAGTGTCTTGCCTGGCTCAACTGTGAGCTTTTTAAAAATAAATTCTCCAGATTGGCATTGTTCTGTTCTAATTTTGACAAGTGGAGGGGCTTAGGCATGAATGTTCTGAGGGAAAACCAGTCTCTGAAAACATCCGAGGGCTGTTTAATGAGAAATCTTAGCAAGTTTTTCCCAAATGGCAACCAGATTACAAAGCCTTACATTCTGCTGAGGTTTTCTTTCTTCTCAGCGTATTCAAATCCACTAACCAGATTAGCATTCCTCAAGAAACGTGCAAATTACATTACATTATTCCAGAAATTTGCAGGTCATCCTAGAGGGGTTTTGAAGTGCAAGGGAAGTGCCTTCTCCTCATCTTCATCTTTCTCCTTCTCCTCTTCCTTTAACAAAATGTAGACAAACTCCTCTTTCCACTGCTCCACTGGCCCCATGCTTGAGAAACACCTCTTTTGAGGAATAACCCATGCTACCTTCTGGGAGAGCTTTCTCTGGCCTCTTCCCTTTTCATCTTCCAAACGTGTGTCAGGATCAAGACCTAGAAGCTAAAGCCTCTGGGTTGAAGGAGGCTTTTCTTATGGGTCAGACTCCTGGGCATAGGGGAGCATTGTTTTTCCAAGACTGTGTCTTTCAAACAGGTTAAAAGGTCTCCGTGGCATGGGACCAGTGTCTATTTTCACTTTTTCTCCCAGGAAGCCTGACCACCTCTTTTGATTCCTATTAAGTAAGTTCCAGTCACTTTCCAGACCCACTCCTGTGATTATCCCCTGTGAGCCAGCTGGAGTCCTGGATATTCTGACACTCTTCACTTATACACCTGCAGACACTCTCACGTTGTGGCAGACTGCTAGCTGTCCCCCATCCCCTGCCTCCTCTCTATCCTCTTCTCCTTTCAGTGTAAAGACTGCCCAGTAAAGACTACATTTCCCAGCTTTCCTTACAGTAGGATGTAGCCATTAGACTACAAGCCAATGGGCAGAGAGAATAGCCAATGGTCCTAGCCAATGGGCTAAACAGAATAACGCTGGTACAATTTCTGGATCTTGTCCTCAGACAAAAAAGCTCCCTGTCCCCCTCCTACTGGTAGGGAAATGGTGAGAAATTGGCTCCCAAGCAGAAGCCTTGTGATGAGAACAGTGATCCAACCAGCTCTGGATTGCTACCTCTGGACTACGACAAGAGAGAGAAATTACGGCCGGGTGCGGTGGCTCAAGCCTGTAATCCTAGCACTTTGGGAGGCCGAGGTGGGCGGATCACGAGGTCAGGAGTTCGAGACCATCCTGGCCAACATAGTGAAACCCTGTCTCTACTAAAAATACAAAAAAATTAGCAGGGCGTGGTGGCAGGCGTCTGTAGTCCCAGCTACTCGGGAGGCTGAGGCAGGAGAATGGCGTGAACCCGGGAGGCGGAGCTTGCAGTGAGCCGAGATGGTGCCACTGCACAGCCTGGGGGACAGAGCCAGACTCTGTCTCAAAAAAAAAAAAAAAAAAAAGAGAGCGAGAGAGAGAAATTACTTGTATCTCGTATACGCCACGGCAGCTTCAGAACCCTGTAACAGCAGCTTACCCTGTATCTCAACTGATACAGACGGCTAACTACAATCACTGGGTGTGAATTTTACCTGGGCAACTTGGGCAACTCTAAGCATAGCTTTATTGCCATTTACCTGAGGTAGCCCCTCTCCATCACCTTGTCCCAATTTGGTGTCTGCACATCCATTCAGTGCAGTCACTTTGATGATGTGTCCATAGCTATAAACTCAAGGATCACTTCTTGAGGCAGAAATTTCCAACATCTTCTCTTAAAAATCAAGTGACAAGGAGGGTTTTGAAATACCTAGCAGCACTGGGCTCTATTCCTATTTTCCCAAGTCCCTAGGGCTTGTGTCTTTATGGCTCTTTCTTAGAAAGACAATTTCCTACCAACAGCCAACAGATTGGCCAACACCGGCAGATGTACTCCATTACAACTAATAATGGGACTCAAGCACTTTAGAAGCTTTTACTAATTGAGCCGCCGAATATCCCTATGAAGTAGGTAACTATTATTGTCCCCAATTACTGTCAAGACGCTGAGCTGCAGAGACATTAAGTGCCTTGCCAGAATCGTGCAGTGGAGTCCCAGGCAGAGCAAGTTCCTGAGCGGAGGATCAATTTCAGCCCCAATCAAAGGAACCAGGATTGGCCAGAAAGTCAATCAGGAGACCTGTGTTCCAGTGGCAGCTCTGTCATTAACCACCGAGTGGAAGTCATTTCCTTTTTCTGTGTTCGTGTGCATGTGTGTGTGTGTGAAGTGAGTGTGTGTGTGTGTGAGTGTATGTGTAAGAGAGAAGATATGCCTGTGTGTGTGTGTCTTTGTGTGTGTGCCTGTGTGTGTGCTTCTGTGTGTGTGCCTGTGTAAGTAGTGTGTGTGTGGTTTTGTATGGGTGTGTGTGATTGTGTATGTTTGTGTGTGGTTGTGTGGGTGTGTGGTTGTATGTGTGGTTGTGTGTGGGTTGTGTGTGAGTGTGGTTTTGTGTGTGTGGTTGTATGTGTGTTTGTGTGGTTGTGTGTGGCGTGTCTGTGTGGTCTGTATATGTGTGTGGTTGTGTGTGTGTTTGTGTGAGGTTGTGTGTGGTGTGTGTGAGGTTGTGTGTGTGGTTTTGTGTGGGTGTGTGTGATTGTATGTGTGTGTGTGGTTGTGTGGATGTGTGGTGGTATGTGTGGTTGTGTGTGTGGGGTTGTGTGTGTGTGGTTTTGTGTGTGTGGTTGTGTGTGGTGTGTCTGTGTGGTCTGTATGTTTATGTGTGTGTGTGTTTGTGTTTGTGGTTGTGTCTGTGTGTGGTTGTGTGTGGTGTGTGTGGTTGTGTTTGTATATGTGTGGTTGTGTATGTGTGTGGTTGTGTGTGTGTATGTGTATGATTGTGTGTGTATTTGTGTGGTTGTGTGTGGTTGTGGTTGTGTGTACTCTGAATAATCCGCCCTCCCTTTGGGATTTTTCCCACTGAGGGTGGAAGTGGAGTTTCCCCTGAAAGAACAGACATTCCCACTGCTGATCCTTCCGGGAGAAGTTAATCCTGAGACAGGAAATAAAGATTTAAAGAAGAGAAAAGTTTTTACTGGGCCAAGACTCCAAGGTGAAGAAAGGCCTGCAGTGAGTGGTTTCAGAATGGAAATGGGGGAGAATGGCCTGCGTCTGGTGGAAGCCTGGTCTCCAGGGGGTTTGAGGAGTTGGGAGATGGCTCAGGACACAGGGTGAGGGAGGACAGGGAATTCGCTGCTCCTCTCTCGGCCAAGTTGCAGACCTTGACGAAAGTAGGGATCACCTAAGGCCAATGCAGGAATGTAGCAGGGCCAGCAGCCTGGAGAAGGAAAATGTGAGGGACTGTGCCCAAAAGTGCAAACCAGTACCCTGAGAAATGTTCTGAATCTACAGGGAAACTGAGGAGAGGAAATTTCCCACCGTGAACCCACTGTGGACTATGGCCTAGCAATTTGGGAACAAACGGAAGGCACAGGCTGTTGTGGCCTGGGACACAGGGGTGCATTATACAAGGAGATGGAGTACAAGTGAATACCTTCTAAGGCTCCTTCTTGCTGAAATGTATACTCCAGAGTCCAGCTGGGCTAGAAACTCTGCCCCTAGGCCCCTGGGAGGGTCTGAGCAAGGAATTTCACCCAGGTGTCGGTTCACTCTGGCCCTGGCCATTGTCTACACCCACCCTGAGTCAAGTATGACCAGCTAAGGTTGGGCTTAGGGCCTGCATTTTTGGGCAGATGAAAATGGCCAGCTGTTGTGGGGTGAGAGTCTGTGGTCTCTCCCTTCTGTTCCCAACTTCTTTTTTTTTTTTTTTTTTTTTTTGAGATGGAGGGAGTCTTGCTCTGTCACCCGGGTTGTAGTGCAGTGGTGTCACCTCAGTTCACTGCAACCTCTGCCTCCCAGATTCAAGCGATTCTCCTGCCTCAGCCTCCCGAGTAGGTGGCATTACAGGCACGTACCACGACTCCTGGCTAATTTTTGTATTTTTAGTAGAGACAGGGTTTCACCATGTTGGTCAGGCTAGTCTCAAACTTCCTGGCCCCAGCACACACCTCAAGTGATCCTCCCGCCTCAGTCTCCCAAAGTGCTGGGATTACAAGCATGAGCCACTGTACCCAGCCCCCAACTTCTAAAAATGAATTACAATTAATTGTCTAATTCATTGTTGTCTACAGTTCGATGGATTTTGACAAATGCCACCACCACCCCAATCGAGAACATTTTCATCCACCTCCCAAGACCCCTCATGGCTCTTTCCAGTTAATCCCCTCACCCTTCAACAGACAACCAATATTCTGATTTCTATCACCTTAGTTCAGTTTTGTCTGTTCTACAATTTGCTATAAGTGGTACCAAACTCTATATCCTCCCTCTCTCTCCACTTTTAACATGCAAATGAAGTCTGCAATTACTTTCCATGAGTAAGCAGGTCACATGAAGAACATACACCGCCTTGATCCAGTGGCTCTGCATCTCCCCCAACACACCAGACTGTGCAGTCTCGAGTGTGCTAAGTCTAACCAAATGAAATGTCGTTTTTGGTTTAGTGGCAGCGGGGCCGATCTCTCCCTGACCCCCTTCTGAAGCCCTCCAATCTCAGGGCCTGCTGACCCCCTGCTTCCTGGCCCCAGCACACAGCAATCGCTCTACCCTGAGAGTCCCAGCGTCCTGAGAGGTTCTATTTTTGGCTAGAATAACAATCTCCAATGCAGGCACAGAGCTGTTCAGCTTAATAGCTACTAATAATATTAGCTACCATTTACTGAAGGCTCTCTCTTCAAGACACTGAGCTTAGTGTTTGCATACATTATCCCATGTAATTTTCACAGCCTCCCAGTGACGCATTATCTCCATTTTACCCACTAGGAAACAGGCTCAGAGAGGTGAGAAAGGGGCTTCGAAGCTTTTGGTGGGCAAACGACTCACCTGGGGATCTGTTAAAATGCAGATCCTTACTCAGTAGGTCTGGGCTGGCCTGAGATTCTGCATCTAGTAATAAACTCCCAATTGGTGCTGATGTTGCTGGTTCACGGATCACACTTGGAGTAGCAACGGGTGACATAATCCCTCTAAGGTCAATTACCAGCAAGGGGACATTCCACAATATGAATGTCTTCTTTCAAACCCAGTGTTTTTTAAGTCTGTTTGTGTAGTGGGGAGAAGAAAACAAACAAACAATCTGGGGCAGAATTCCTTTTCCAGGAGGCAAGTGCTTTTGTTCAGTAAAACCTCCTGATGAGATACTTAGGTTGTGGAAAGCCCTGCCTCCAGGCAAGGCAGGAATGGGCTACAAATTAGACAAAGAGATAGCTAAAGTACTCTTCAAGGGAGATGAACAAGTAACTTTAGGGGCTGGAAGCTGAGGAGAGGGGAGCAAGATGGGGGTGGGTGCTGGAGCCCACAAGGAGAAGAGGAAGATGAACTTCCCTGGAGGTGGGAAGGCTGTGTGGACTCTTACAGTTTTAGGTGTTGGCTCTGTTGGGTTAGAAGCCTTTGATGTTGTTAGGATCATTCAGCCAAGTCTGTTACACACCATAGCCTTGAGTTGGCAGAAGCTTGGGAAGAGGAGAGATTGGGGTGGGGTTTGAATGACCCTTGAATATGGAATGCGCATGAGCAGTGGGCAAAGATGGAGAGTCAACCTAAAAGGAAAGTCAGAGGCAGTGACGAGAGAGGAGCCCCTCCCTCCGACCCTGCCTCCACCCCAGTCTCCTGAGAGAAATACGGGATTTTCCCTGTTCTTGAGCTCGGGGTTCAAGCCCAACTTCTTTACAATTTTAAGGGCAATTACCGTAAGATTTTACATCTTTTATTTCATTTATTGCATGTGACAACCTTGGGAAGTGAGAGGCTAGGAGTCATCATCCCCATTTTACAGATGCAGAAAGCAAGGCTGGGAGGGTGAGCTTTGGCACTGTTCCCACAGCCACACAGCTGAAGGGTATCAGAGATGGGGCCAAAAGTGTGCTCTGAACCCTGCCTGTGAATCAGAATTTCCTGGGGAGATTTTTAAAAGTACCAATTTGCCTAGATCTCCGCCAGGCCATCTGCATTCTGTTTGTCTGAGTTAGGCCCAAGCATCAGGATGTTTCAAAAGATCCTCACTGGTTCCAGTGTTCAGGCAGGAGGAGAACCTTGCACTAGATGATTCATGTAAAGTGCGTAGCTCAGCACCGGGCTCAGAGCCGGGCAGTAATCAGCCCAGTTAGCATCAGCTGCTGTGGATATTTTTACTATGCAAACTCAAGCCCTATGACACCATGCTGTCACCCACTGGTTCTCAAACTACCAAGCATCGGAGTCACCTGGAGGGCTTGTTAAAACACAGAGAGCTGGGTTCACCCCCTGAGCTTCTGGGGTCTGGGTTAGGAATCCAGAAGGTGCCTTTCTGACAAGCTGCCTTTCTTAATGCTGCTGTTCCAGGGATCACACTTTGAGAACCAGCTCTGTAAACAAGGCAAGGCAAGATGACTCAAAAAGGCACGTGATTTTCAATCATTCCAACTTGGGATTAAGCGGCCAGACTGAGTGGGGCCCTTCCAGTGGCCTGCCATGACAGATGGCAGGAATGGGTGTTGGGTGACCTTTGGCAGGTACCTCACCTAGCATGTGTGACTAAGACATTGCTGGTTCGTGGTCCACATTCTGGGACCCGGTCCTACATTCAATGGCTGACAGGAGCCTGAAATGGATAGAAAACACCTGTAGCCTAGGCAACACAGTCTGGCTCGTACAATTACAGACTACTTGAAAAAGAGAACAGTGAGGAGGAAGGGAGGAAATGAACATGTGTAAGAAAAGAGGAGCTCAGCGTCAAATGTCCTGTATGCTTGCATGCTCATACACGCTCTCACAGACACACGTAGATACTACTGCATATTATACATATTCTTTCAACCTGGGCTGGGAAAGAGGAACCAAGACAAGGGTTCTGGAACCTACTTTGGCTTTTCTGCTCTCAGGCAAGAAGCCAGACATTGTCCTATTTGAGTTGCCATAAATTGGGTCATGGGACCACCCCCTATCACCATCACCCTGACCACAGTCTGGTCAGATCTGCTAGCCCCAAACTGCCACGTGTAGACATAAGGGAGCCTGGCAGCCAATGAGGAGGCCTGGTGCAAAACCTCTGACTGACAGAGAAGCCCTGCAGGAGACAAATGGGAACTATCCAAGTTAGGGCTTACCCTCTGGGGGACACATAGAGTGGAGGGAAACAAGCCGAGGTGGCAGAAAGGGAAGACAGAAAGAGTAGGTGGGGCTGAGTCACCACTCAACAGTCTTTTTTTTTTTTTTTTTTTTTAATCATGGTGGTATTTTTTTCTACCATAAGCATTTTCATTGATTTTTATTATTTATTTATTTATTTTATAGAGACAAGATAATTTTGCCTAGGCTGGTCTTGAACTCCTGAGCTAAAGTGATCCTCCCTGTTTGGCATCCCAAAGTGTTGGGATTACAGGTGTCAGCCACTGCATCTGGTGGTGGCTGATGCCTGTATTTTTATTTTTAAATTTTAAACAAAATTAATTTTTAATTTTATTTATATTTGCATACTTACTTAATTTTTAATTTTACTTATATTTATGTACTTATTTATTTAATTTTAGAGACAGGGTCTCATTATATCACCTAGCCTGGATTTGAATCCTTGGGCTCAAGTCATCCCGCCTCAGCCTGCTGAGTAGCTGGGATAATAGGCATATGCCATCACACCCTGCCAGGACAGTCTTAGAGTAGGCAGTCCCTTCTGAGGGAGTGACAAGATGGCCAGGTTGCTGGAACTGCTGATGTAGCCTGACCCACATTGCGTACTGGCTTCTTGACCTTAAAGCTTTCTGAATAAGCAGAGCTCATTACCTCCTTCCATTCCACCCCATGGAGCAGGGATGGAGGTTTGGGTCTAATTCAAATGCTCTGATGGGCCATCAGCCCCAAAACAGATAGAACACTCAATGAGTTCAAAAAGTTATGCACACATGGGGGTGGTCTCTCCTTGCCCCCTTCTTCTATGTGGCTGAGCAGGAAAAGCAAGGACCACCGCAGCCATTTCTGCCTCTTTAGATTCCTGTTCTACTCCCACATAGAACCCCCGTCACCCTACCTTTGCACACATATTCTCTCCCTCTCTCTCTCTCTCTCTCTCTCTGCTCACTGATGGGTGGGTTCTGCCCTTTCCTCTCATTGCAGTGGTAAGATGGGGAGTCTATATGGGCTACTTTGGTTCTAGATCACAAGTGTTGCATCAACTCAGATAAAAAGTTTCTATATCAGAGCTCAGCAGTCTGCATTGGACATGCATAGGGAGCCCTAGTTAAATAAAAATGTATTTCATTCAGGACTCTTGGTTGCCAACAAAAAGAAGCCCAATTCAAATTGGCTTAAAAATTTAAAAAGATGAGAGAAGGGAGGAGGGTGTTCTTGCTTCAGTGGCTTCTGATATAGCTGAGTCCAGGAGCTCAACAATCACATCAAGACTCACAGTTTCCCCATTTCTCACCTCAACTTGCCTTTATTCCTGAGTGGTAAGCACCACTATCAGCTACTCAAGGCTCATGCTCTACTAGTAGAAACAAACAAAGCCCTGTGATTCTCTTAGATTCAAGCCAGAGTCCTGGAAGACCTAGGTCAGCCAGGCCTGGGTTGCAAACCTATCAATGCACCCTCTGCTGGACTGGTCAGGCCTGGGTTCTGTGCCCACTCCTGGACAGAGAGTGGGCGAAGGCTGGCTCCCAAAGGATAGTCAGGGTCCTGTTGCCAGAAGAATGATGGAATGCTGGGAAGGCAAAACCAACAAATGCTGACCACAGTATATTTCACAGTTTCATTCTCCGCATCTTTATCTTTCTCAAGGAGAGATGTTCTAAAGCAGGATTTGGGTATGCCAACGTCCTGACCAAAACCATCTCCTTAACACCCTCCAGCATCACCAGTTCCCATGAGCCTGGCCATGTGTTTGCTGGGATGGTTTATTTCATGTCCTCACTTCTTCCTATAAATTGTAGGACTTACATATCCTTGTCAATTTCTTTTCTCTGCTTTGTAAGATGGCACGCAGCTTCATGACACCTCTCCAAAGGGCCTGAAGGCTGTGCCCCACATGCATTGCCTCAGGGCAAAAGCACATGCAAAACAAGCCACTCTTGGAAGCTGCTTCTTAAAGCGGAGCATCTCAGCATCTCCGGTAATTCCCTGAGTCCCTAATAACACTGCTTCCTTGAGCCCCAAGGTTTCCAAAGCTACAGGTGCATCCCAGATCTAATTTCCTAATAATATCTGTCTTTCTATTCTCTGCTATAACATAGCTTAGAACAAAAGCAAAAATATAGGGACTCCTTTTTGATAAATTTTTCAAGGTAATATCTATCGAGAAGAAAGTAATCCCGGATATACAAATAAAAGCATATTACAATGACTTCTATGCAAAAGCACATGGATACCTATGTCATTTCTAATGAAAAAAAGTGGAAATCATCTAAATATACAACCAAATGAGATCAGTTAAGTGGCTAATGGTTCATTCACACAGCCACTCTGCAGCATTATACAGGAACACTATGCAGCCAATAAAAATAATGAAGAAGAATATTGAATAATGTGAGAATATAGTCAGGATATGTTGCTCATTGAAAAGGGAGTAAAATCCTACCTTCAATTTCTTTTTTTTTCTTTTTCTTTTCTTTTCTTTTTTTTTTTTTTTTGAGACGGAGTTTCACTCTTTTTGCCCAGGTTGGAGTGGTGCAATGGTGCGATCTCAGCTCACTGCAACCTCCGCCTCCGAGGTTCAAGCAATTCTCCTGCCTCAGCCTCCCAAGTAGCTGGGATTACAGGAGCCCACCACCACACCCGGATAATTTTTTGTATTTTTAGTAGAGACAGGGTTTCACCATGTTGGCCAGGATGGTCTTGATCTCTTGACCTCATGATCTGCCCACCTCGCCTCCCAAAGTGCTGAGATTACAGGCGTGAGCCACCACGCCCAGCCACTCCTACCTTCAGTTTCTAAAAACTTGTAAACACATTGCTATAGATTGAATTGTATCCTTCCCACCGCCACTCAAATGCTGAAGCCCTAACCCCTAATGTCACTGTATATGGAAATAGGGACTACAATGAGGCAATTAAGGCTAAATAAGGGTATAAGCATGGGGCTCTGATAGAATAGGATTGGTGTCCTTAGAAGAGACATGAGAGAGCTTACTTGCTCTCTCTCTTCATGTGTGTGCAACCCAGGGTTCAGCTGGGGCTGTGGTCTCATTAGAGGCTTGATTGGGGAAGGACCTGCTTTCCAGCCCCCTTAGGCTGTTGGCAGAATTCAGTTACTTGTGGTTTAGGACTGAAGGTCTGTTACTTACTGACTGTTGAACAGAGGCCACCCTCAGCTCCTAGAGGATACCACTGGGGTGTCTTTGCCGTGTGGGTTTCCTAAAAATGACACTTGCTTCTTCAAAGTCAGCGGGGGATGCAGAAACTGCACCAACATCTATGTAATGTAATCAGGTACATATAACTGCACACATTCTGTCACCTTTGCTGTATTCTATTGGTTAGAAGCAGGTCACAGTTCCATCCACACTCAAAAGTGGACCCTCACAAGGGCATGACCACAGGCAGATCATGGAGGCCATCATAAGCTACTGTCACAAAAGCTGTAAATAATTTTATTGATCATATTTAACACATTTAAAATGCTAAATAATGAAAGTTTTTTTACATCCTGCCCTAGAGACTTATTTTCATAGGACTTCGATTTTCTCTCATCTTATTTTTGTGACTGTCACTCATATCTTTCATATCCTATTTGCTTTACTATGTACACTTTTTTTTTTGAGATGGAGTCTTGCTCTGTCACCCAGGCTGGAGTTCAGTGGCACAATTTTGGCTCACTGCAACCTCCGCCTCCCAGGTTCAAGTGATTCTCCTGCCTCAGCCTCCCAAGTAGCTGGGATTACAAGCATGCACCACCGTGCCTGGCAATTTTTTTTTTTTTTTTTTTTAAGTAGAGATGGGTTTCACCATGTTGGCCATGCTGGTCTCGAACTCCTGACCTCAGGTGATCTGCCTGCCTGGGTGCTGGGATTACAGGCATGAGCCACTGCACCTGGTCTATGTACACTTTTTTTCCATTGACTTCTATGCTTATTAGAGATGAGGTCTTACACTGTCATTCAGGCAGCAGTGCAGTGGCATGATCATAGCTTGCTGTAGCCTCAAATCCCTCGGCTCAAGCGATCCTCCTGCTTCAGTCTCCCAAGTAGCTAGGACTACAGGTGTGTACCATCATGCCCAGCTAATTTTTAAATTTTTTGTAAAGACAGGGTCTTGCTACGTTTCCCAGGCTGGTCTCAAACTCCTGGCTTCAAGCGATCCTCCTTGCCTCAGCCCCCCAAAGTGCTGGGATTACAGGCATGAGCTACTGCACCAGGCCTACGTAAACTTTTTAATAAAGTATAACATACCCACGGAAAAACAAACAAGTCATAAGTGTATACAGTTTGATGACTTTTCATAAAGTGACTGTACCCACATAATCAGTACCCAAACCAACAATCAGCACATTTCAAGCTCCTGGAAAGCCCCTCGTGCCTCCTGGCAGTCAGTGTGCACCCCCGCCCCCCACCCCCACCAAGGGTGCCCATGCTCCTGGCAGGGCTACATATTTTAAGCTATTCTCTTCCTCCTCTAACTTTTTCATGCCTGTCAATCTCACTTACAAAGTTGTCCCGGAATAAGGATTGAGAATTTAGATACCAAACTTGCTCAGCCAACCAGGACCAAAAAGAACCTTTCGTACAGACCCAATTCTGATAGAAATGATGCTTTGGCTCAAGTAGGATTGAATCGCTGGAATTTGCTGGGTGATGGCATCCTCCCCACCAGAGAAACTGGAAGGGGAAAAGCTCTATTTAAGGGAATTGGAGGCAGACAGAGGCAAAGCTACTGTTAAGTGCTCGTTTGCCCCTTAAAGGATGTCCCTATTTCCACACTCAAGTGAATTACTCCCCAGGGAAGTGAAGAAAACTGCAGATGTGATTGAGAAACTGTTAGAATTCTCTAAAACAGCACTGTCTAGAAGAAATATAACACAAGCCCCATTATGCAATTTAAAAATTTCTGGTGACCTGGGCCTGGTGGCTCATGCCTATAATCCAAGCAGGTTGGGAAGCCTAAATGGGAAGATCACTTGAGGCCAGGATTTTGAGACTAGCCTGGGCAACATAATGAGACACCATCTCTACGAAAAAAAAAAAAAAATTAGCCGGGCGTGGTGATGCACACCTATAAGTCCCAGCTACTCCAGAGGCTGAAATAGGAGGATCCCTTGAGCCCAGAGTTTGAAACTGCAGTGAGCTTTGATCACACTGCTGCACTCCAGCCTGGGCAACAAAGCAAGACCCCATCTCTCTAAGAAAATAAATACAGTGAAATACATAAAAAATTAAAATTTTTCTCATAGGCACATTTAAAAAGTCAGAGGAAACAGGATCTCATAATGTTAATAATCATTAATAAATATTAAATAATAGTAATTTAATTTTAACAATATTTCATTTTCATATACTATATCCAAAATATTATAATTTTCACCTATAATCAGTATAAAATTGTGAATGAAATATTTTAAATGCAGTAAGACATTTTACATTTTTTTCATTCTAAGTCTCTGAAACTCAATGTTTCACATCTCATATTTTACATGTTAGTTCAGACTAGCCACATTTCAATTGCTCAGAGGCCTATGTGGTGGATGGTTACCATATTGGCCAGAGCAGTTTTAAGGAATCAGGAAGGAGTGCCAGGAAATGAGCATAAAAAAAAAAAAAAAAAAAAATCCAAGTTTTCAAATGCTCCAAGAGTGGGTTGCAATAATACCCAAATAACAAATACACATTCACTCATCAAACATGTTTGATGTAGGGGACTGAAAGAAGAACTCAAAGCTTCTGCCCTCAAGAACCTCATAAGGGAGACAGTAAGGGAGACAGATATATAGACCATCACAACATCAAGCGGCAAGTGCAGTACCAGAGATACACGAGAAGGAGCAGAGCGATGGCCCATCAGCTGGGAGGGTGGAGGGAGAATACACATTCTAATACTACCCTCCATTACAACTAGTTACAGTGCCTGAAATGCTCATCATGCAATGAGTTCTGGGTCATGAAAACAGTCTGGTTAAAATGCAAATACCTACTCAGGCAGGGTAAACACATAAACATATGCATGCCCATTTACATTCATTGTTTTTTCAAAATCAGATTTATTTGTGTTCTTTAGTGGAAAACAGAGCTGGAGGTATAGGAGAGAGATCCGGGACTCAAGGCTCAGCTGTGGAGCACTCAGGCCCTGAAGGCTTCTGAGAGGAGACCTCCTCAAGGAGAAAGAGCATTGAAAGTGAAGATTTAGGTGTCAAAAAGACAGGCTGAAAACTGCCTGAATTTGCCCATGGAGAAACCAGTCCAGACCAATGCCTTTCTTTATCTGAACACATGACCCTCAGACCTCCTGCAACAGACTCACCTGCATATATTGTTAAAAATTTGTAGCCCTTGGCTGGGTGCAGTGGCTCACTTCTGTAATCCCAGCATTTTGAGAGGCCAAGGCATGAGGATTGCTTGAGCCCAGGAGTTCGAGTCCAGCCTGGGCAATGTAGCAAGTCTTCATCTCTATAAAAAAAACTTACAAAAAAATTTTAAAAACGTATAGCCTTATAGCCCTGGGCCCCACCCCAGACCTCTTATGGTAAACAGTATTACAGTTCCCAGTCATTCGCTCCTTCTTTCCTATAAGACAATGATACATGGTTTTTGTTGTTGTTTTTGTTTGTTTTGTTTTTTTTTTTGAGAAGGAGTCTCGCTTTAACACCCAGGCTGGAGTACAGTGGCACGATCTGGGCTCACTGCAACCTCCACCTCCCAGGTTCAAGCGATTCTCCTGCCTCAGCCTCCCAAGTAGCTGTGACTACAGTCGTGCACCACCATCCCTGGCTAATTTTTTTTTTTTTTTTTTTTTTTTGGTAGAGACGAGATTTCACCATGTTGGCCAGGCTGCTCTTGAACTCTTGACCTCAGGTGATCTACCTGCCTCGGCCTCCCAAATTGCTGGGATTACAGGCATGAGCCACCGCACCCAGCCTGATGATACATCTCTGATACAAGTGTATGTCCCCTGTGGGGCTGTTCCTTCTGTGTGAGTCCTTAAATGAAGAAAGTGTGGCAGATCTGATACACAGCCAATATGAAATGTCAGAAAAAAACAAACCTTTTTTTCATTATATGCCACTGAGATTTGACGAATCATTTGGTACTGCAGTATAACCAAGCGAGTGCTGACTGATACACAAACCGAATCAACATTTCTAGAGGAGAAGGTAGATCCTGTGACTCTCCATTTTTCCCCATGGGACCCTTATTCTCACTAATGTCACCCAAGCAAACAAATAAGATATATTACCTTTGAGAAGTGAGCCTTTCATCAGACTGAAAGTTGAATGCTGGCCACAAATCAAATAGACACTTAGAGTTTCGGGTTTCCATAAGGCAGAGTGTTCTGTGTAAATACAAGTCTTTTTTTTTTTTTTTTTTTTTTTTGAGATGGGGTCTTGCTCTGTGGCCCAGGCTGGAGTGCAGTGGTGCAATCTCGGCTCACTGCAACTTCTGCCTCCCTGGTTCAAACGATTCTTCTGCCTTAGCCTCCCGAGTAGCTGGGATTAGAGGTGCACACCACCACACCCGGCTAATTTTTGTATTTTTAGTAGAGACGGGGTTTCACCCTGTTGCTCACGCTGGTCTTGAACTCCTGACCTCGTGATCCACCTGCCTCTGCCTCCCAAAGTGCTGGGATTACAGGCGTAAGCCACCACACCTGCCCGTAAATATAAGTCTTAATTCCTCAGCCCATTACAGTCCTAGAAACTAAGGAAAACTAAAGCTAGACAGAAGCAGCCTTGCTAGCTCATCTGCAAGCTTGGAGTTCTTGTTCTATGCAAGGACCTAGGCCTGGCCCTGAAGGGAGCTCCGTGCAGCAAGCCTGAACATCCCTGTCCCTATGAGGCTTTCATCCATGGTTCCCTGACAATCAGGATTCTTCTTTTTCTGAGTTGGGCAGTGCTATGGTCTGCATGTGCTCTCCAAAACTCATAGGTTGAAACTTTCTTTTTTTTTTTGTGGAGTCTCACTCTGTTGCCCAGTCTGGAGTGCAATGGCGCAATCTCGGCTCACTGCAACCTCTGCCTCCCAGATTCAAGCGATTCTCCTGCCTCAGCCTCCCAAGTAGCTGGGATTACAGATGCCCACCTCCACGCCTGGCTAATTTTTGTATTTTTAGTAGAGACAGGGTTTCACTATGTTGGCCAGGCTGGTCTCAAACTCCTGACCTGAAGTGATCCGCCTGCCTCAGCCTTCCAAAGTACTGGGATTATAGGCGTGAGCCACCACACCCAGCCCATATTTTGAAACTTAATCGACAATGTGATGATATTATTAGGTGGGGTCTTTAGGATGTGATTAAGTCGTGAGGGTAGAGCCCTTGTGAATGGGATTAATGCCCTTATAAAATGGCTGGGAAGAATTCTCTAGGCCCATTTTGCCCTTCATGTGAGGACACAGCCTTTGTTCCCTCTGGAGGAAGCAATAAGGTGCCATCTTGGAAGCAGAGGCCAGGCCTCACCAGACACCGAACCTGCCTTGATCTTGGACTTCCAGCCTCCAGAACTCTGAGAAATAAATTTCTGTTCTTTATAAATTACTCAGCCTCAGGCATTTTGTTATAGTGGCCCACACGGACTAACTAAGACAGGCAGAAGTGGTTTTTCCCTATACTTTGACCAAGCAAGGGTTCTAGGTAGGAGGGTGAAGGCAATTCTACTTAGAAGGTCAGCTCTTGTTCCAGAAGGGGAGGCTGGCATGGCTCACCCAGGGTAACCATCCATTTCTAACAGACATGGCAGTCACCACGTACTTCTAAAAGGAAGCTTGGGACAATGTAGCACCCCTCCCTGCTTGCCATCCTTCAGTGGCTCTCCATTGCTTTTAGGAGTGCAGCCAGACTCCTTACCCGGGCATAGAAGGCCCTTTGTGAACTGACCTTGGCTTACCTCACTGATCTCTCCTTCTCTCTCTCTCTCTGCCCTCTAGCCACGCAAATATTTCTACAGTTCCTCAAAGTCAGCACCCTCTCTTTCTCACCTCCGGGCTTTTGCACGTACTGTTGCTCTGCCTGGAATATGCTAGATTCGACTAACTCTGGGGCTCAGTTTAGGTGTGACTTCTTTCAGAAAGACTTCTCTGACAATTACCTGTCCCCCAAAAGGAAAAACAAAACCCACTGGGCAGAAGGACTCCCTTAGCGGCTCAGCCACACTCTATTTCTCCGGCCTTGTTCTTGGTCCAGCAGATGGAGTCCACCCCATTAAATGTCTACTTCTCTGGCAGTCTGTAAGCCCTGAGAGAAGGGACTCTGTCCTCCCAGTGTCCCCTCAGCCAGTGCAGTGCCTGCCACATGGCAGGTGCTCAATATATATTTCTTGCATGAATGAACAAACAAGGAATTTAAAAACCATCAGAATAGCTCCTTTCTGAAACTACCCTGGCCTGGGATGCAGATGATTCTTAATAAATTTCTCACTTTCCCATGAACTTGGCAATAACTCATCTATCTCTTCCTTACTCCACTGCCAACTGCCACTCCCTCTTCTCTTTTATGTTCTTCTTGGGGTTCTGAGCCTTACCAACCACTGAGCTCTCCCTTGGCTGAATAATGACCAGGGAAGAGCTACCCCATCCCCTGTTCTTGGAGCACCTACTAGGTGCAAGGGCATCAGATGCATGTCTGAAAGAATGCACCAAGAACCCCGGGAGGTAAACTGTATTATTTTTGAACATTTCCAAAGTTGTGAAATATAACATTTGTATTCAGCCAGGTGCGGTGGCTGAATAGCACTTTGGGAGGCCGAGGTGGGCAGACCACCTGAGGTCAGGAGTTCAAGACCAGCCTGACCAACATGGAGAAACCCCATCTCTACTAAAAATTCAAAAAAAAAAAAAAAAATTAGCCGGGAGTGGTGGCATGCACCCGTAATCCCAGCTACTTGGGAGGCTGAGGCAGGAGAATCACTTGAACCCGTTAGGCGGAGGTTGCAGTGAGCCGAGATCACGCCATTGCACTCCAGCTTGGGCAACAAGAGCGAAACTCCATCTCAAAAAAAAAAAAAAAATTGTATTCACAAACACCAAAAGCATAAACGTAGAGTTTAACAAAGTATTATCAACTAACATTTGCTTCCTCACTGCCCAGGTCCCGGTAAGTTGTCCATATCCCAGAGGCCTCACATCCTGTCCAGGCCGCCACCTCTTCCCTCCCAATCGGTAATAGCTTCCTTGCTTTGTTGAAGACATCTAAGCAGGCACCCCTAAACCATAGAGTGTTGTGCTTTTGAAAACCTCTTGATTAAAATGTACTTGACATACAGTACAGTGCACATATTTAAGGTATGATTTTAAGGTAGATATTACTATTGTCTTGATTTGTGAGATGAGGACAGTGAGGCCCAGAGAGGGGAAGTTGACTCTCCCAGGGCCCCACACCATCTGTGACACTAATGGCAGCCTGGGCAAGGCTGGGATGGGGGCGTCCCAGGTTGGCAGGGAGACTCAGGGCAACTGGGATGAGCTCTAATACGGACCCAGAAAAGTCCGGGGGAAGAGCAGAAAGGAAGTAAAGAAGCAAGCTCATGCCTGGGCTTTGTTTCCCAGACATTCCCATCAGAGTGCGTTAAAACCTCTTCCTTCCCACTGTTTCCCTTCGCCCCTCCTTAGCGCTCCTCATGGAGATAGCTGGGTGTAGTTGCTATGAACGGAGGGGAACTCCTGGGGCTGAGAAGCCCAGGGAAGAACCATTCAGTTCCTCATTTTCCCAGCTAACAGCTTATAAAAATCTGTTATTTCACTAACAATTGAGTGTGTGGAAACACATTGGAGTCGAGGATCATCCTCATTCAAGGCATGCGCACAGAGAGGCAGCAGAGCACAGAGGTTACAGGGCAGCAGAGCACGCACAGGGGTTAAAAGGCAGCCCTTGGGGTCACACTCCGAGCCTGGCTCTCGCCTTCCAGGGTCCTCGGACAGGGTCTTTTCCTCCCTGATCAGCGTCCATTTCTCTTTTAATGTGAGGTCACAGCAGGTGCATCCGCGAAGACAATGCCTGTACAGCACATGATACTGCACCTGGCACAAAGGGAGGGCTTTGAAAATGTTGGCTATGGTGGTGAATAAAAAATAACGTGACATGTCAGAGGTAGAGAGCAAGAGACTTAGTCTGTATAGAACCCCCAAGGATGTGCCTTTGTTCTGGGGCATTCGAGGTGGAGACTCTGATGGTACCAACTTCAGAGGGGGCCGTGCAGCCCTTGGTGGGGCTCATCAGCATTTGGAGAGGGTCCCGGGGGACCTCTGCAATGAGATGGAGGGATGCAAGGAGTGAAGAGCCGCCTGTCACCAGCGCGCCCTCCCCATGCACCCCATGTGCACTGCCGGCAGCAGCCGCCCCACTGGAAGCCATCTGGCCTCAGTCAGCGTCCCTGCCCCTGCCCCCAGTGCCAGCCTAGGGCTGCCTAGGTGACGGGGCTCAACTGCAGGGCTGCATCCCACACTAGGGGGTTGCTAAGACCAGGATGTCAGGGGTAGACACACTCAAGGAAAAGGGCGGAAGGTGGGGAGGTAATGTCATGATTGGCACCTAACACCAGGTCCTCAGATGAACAAGGAAGTTCAGGGGCAGGTACTCTGGGGAGGAGCAGGCCGAGGTCTGGCCTCTCTCTGTGCCTCTGCTTCGATTTTCTCTCTCCTCTTCCTTCCTGCTTTCACTTTTGCTTTCTTCCCTTGCCCTCCCTCCTCTTCCTCTTGTCCTTTCCCTCTCTCTTAGGATGAAATAGATTCCTAGGGCTGCCATAGTAAGTCACCACAAACTGGGTGGCTTCAAACAACAGAAGTTTGTTTTCTCACAGTTCTGGAGGCCTGAAGTCCAAAATCAAGGTATTGGCTGGGTTGGTTCCTTCTGGAGGCTCTGAGAAAGAAGCCTCCGTCTCCTGCCTCCCCCAGCTTCTGGTGGCTTCAGTAATCTTTGGCATTTCTTGGCTTGTGGCCGCATTACTCCAATCTCTGCCTCCATCTTCATATGGCCCCGCCGCTGTGTCTCTGGGTGTCATATCTCCCTCCTTTCACATATAAAGACACCAGTCATTGGATTTAGGGCCCACCCTAAATCCAGGATTATCTCATCTCTAGATCCTTAACTCAATTACATCTGCCAAGACCCTTTTTTCCAATAAGGTCTTTTTTCTTTTTCTTTTTAAATTTGTATTTTCTTTTTTTTCTTCCTGGTTCTTAGTAAGTGTGCACCAAATAAGGTCTTATTCCGAGGTTCTGGGTGAACATACCTTGGCTGGGAGCACTATAACCAACTAAACTCTTTCACTTTCTCTTCACACCCCTACTCTTCATTCCACCCTCCGGACCCGTTTCTCTCCCCCTGCTTTTCCCTCCCCTCCTTCCTTTGTCTCACCCTCTCCCCTTTTCCCTCTTGCTCTTCCTCTCTTTCTCCTCTCCTCTTCCTCAACTTACTTATTTCATAAACTTCTGTTCTGTGCTGCCCCATTACTTAGCTTGCACTGATCATATCCCCATGTAAGTTTGTAGCTCTGGCGCCCAGCAACAGCTAGTCTAGAATTTTTACTATTATTTAAAATTCTGGCAAAAACAGATTCGATTGGCTCAGCCTGGTCAAGTGTCCAACCAGCTGTGGGTGGAGGGGTATCAGAAAGTGAATATTGAGTTACAAGCAACCAACTGTGTCTGCTGCATCTTCTTAGGGGCATTCCTCAGTAGTGTTTTCTTCTGTTTAATTTTCATTACAGAAATGTTCAAATATACAGGAGAGAATAGCAAAATGAACCCCATGTACCATTGCCCAGCTTCAACAACCATATTTTGCCATTCTTATTTCATCTCTCTCTCTCTCTCTGCCCCAGCCCCCTTTTTCCTCCCTCCTTGGATCATTAAAAGCAAGTGGCTGGCAGATCACTTGAGGTCAGGAGTTAGAGACCATCCTGGCCAACATGGTGAAACCCTGTCTCCACTAATAATACATTTAAAAAATTAGCTGGAGGCCAGGCACGGTGGAACAAGCCTGTAATCCCAGCACTTTGGGAGGCTGAGGTGGGCAGATCACCTGAGGTCAGGAATTCGAGAGCAGCCTGGCCAACATGGCAAAACCCCGTCTCCACTAAAAACATAAAAAATTAGCTGGGCATGGTGGCGGGTGTCTGTAATCCCAGCTACTTGGGAGGCTGAGGCAGGAGAATTGCTTGAACCTGGGAGGCGGAGGTTGCAGTGAGCCGAGATTGCACCACTGCACTCCAGCCTGGGGGACAGGGCAAGACTCCATCTCAAAAAACAAAACAAAATAAAAGCAATTTTGTAATACACTTTATTTTTTAGAGTAGGAATAGCTTCAGGTACACAGCAAACTTGAGCATAAAGTACACAGAGTTCCCACATACCCCCTGCTCCCCATGCACAGCCCCCCCAACTATCAGCATGTACCAGAGTGGCACATTTGTTACAGCTGATGAACCTACATTGACACAGTGCCATCACCCACAGCCCATTTGGGGCTGGCTATTGACAGGTGATCATTTCTTTTCTTTATCCTTTTTTTTGAGACAGGATCTCACTCTGTCATCCAGGCTGGAGTGCAGTGGCACGATCATGACTTAGTGCAACCTCAAACCCCCAGGCTCAAGCTATTCACTCACCTCAGCCTCCCCAGTAGCTGGGACTACAAGTATGTGCCATTGCACCAGGCTAATTTTTCCTTATTTTGTACAGACAGAAGTCTCACTATGTTGCCCAAGCTGGCCTTGAACTCCTGACCTCAAGCTATCCTCCCACCTCAGCCTCCCAAAGTGCTGAAATTATAGGTGTGAGCCACTGCACCTGGTTCATTTCACTTTTGACTACTACAATGTATATCGGTGACAGATACAACCTGATATTATGACATTAGAAACCTCTCGATGGGGTGCAACGGAAAGTACAGGCACCATTTATAAGAGTCTTGCCACAAATACTGAACCTGAATCTCATCAAGGCTCTGGAGCTCATCATTAGTTTACAGGAAATACCACAGACTCACAGTGATAAAAATGCCTTCCAATTCCGTAGAGCTGCTTGACTTTTTAAAGCATATTTACGTGGATTACGGCCTCCTTTTATAACCATAGTCACCCTAGATTTGGGTTGACAAGATAAACATTCTTATTCCCATTTCAGAGACTGAATAATTAAGGTAACAAGGAAGTGAAATGAGAACTTAATTGAGGGCCACCAGGCTTGGTTTCAAGTCCTGGCTCTAACACTAATCACCTTTGTGACCTTGGGCAAGGCTGGGACCCCACAAAGCTACAGTTAATGCACCAAGATTTGCCCAGGACAACCCTGGTTTATACCTGCTGAATCTGTGTGGTTATCATCTGAGACTTCTTTTTCTCTAAAATGTGTTCCAGGCTGGGTGTGGTGGTTCATGCCTATAATCCCAGCAATTTGGGAGGCCAAGGTTGGTGAATCACTTAAGGCCAGGAGTTCGAGACCAGCCTGGCCAACATGGTGAAACCTCGTCTCTACTAAAAATACAAAAATTAGCCAGGAGTGGTGGCGGGCGCCTGTAATCCCAGCTACTGGGGAGGCTGAGGCAAGAGAATCACTTGAACCTGAGAGGCGGAGGTTGCAGTGAGCCGAGATCATAATATTGCACTCCACCCTGGGCGAACAGAGCAAGGCTCCAACTAGAAAATAAAAATTAAAAAATAAATAAAATAAAATAAAATGAAATAAAATAAAACGTGTTCCAGCTTGGACAATAAATTATATCGTTCCCTTACCTAAAGCTGTAGATGACGAGGAGTACAGACCAAGCCAGTGGTTTTCTATCCTGGTTGCACAACAGAATCACTAGGGGAGAGTTTCTAAGCTTCCAATGCTTCAACCCCACCCTAAACCAATCAAATCAGAAGATTTGCAGGGGTGGGACCTGACATGGAATGTGACTGGAACTTCCTATGTGATTCTAATGTGCAGCCAGGGTCACAGCCACGCCATTGGGTGCTCCTGTCACTGAGCAGCAGCCAGCTACTAACAGTGACAAGCATCACCTGGCAGCTTGTGCAAATTAGGAAGGTCAGGTCCCGCCCCATTCCAACTGTCTTAGTCTGTTTGTGCTGCTGTAACAAAATACCACGAATTGCATAATATACTAGCAAGAGAAACTTATTTCTAACTGGGCGCAGTGGCTCACATCTTTAATCCCAGCACTTTGGGAGGCCAAAGCAGGCGGATCACTTAAGGCCAGGAGTTCAAGACCAGCCTGGCCAACATGGGGAAAACCTGTTTCTACTAAAAATACAAAAATTAGCCGGGCACACTGGTTTCCCAGCTACTCGAGAGGCTGAGGCACAAGAATGGGTTGAAGCTGGGGAACGGAGGTTGCAGTGAGCTGAGATCACATCCACTGTGCTCCATCTCAAAAAAAAAAGAAAAAGAAGAAGAAGAAAAGAAACTTATTTCTCACAGTTCTGGAGGTCAGGATGTCCAAGGTGGACGTGCCATTGGTCTTTGTATCTGGTGATGCCTTGAACACTGTGTTCTCCGGATGGGAGGAATGCTATGTCCTCACATGGCACAAGGGATGGAAGGACAAAAGAACATCCCTTTCAACCTTGAGCCTTTTTGTAAGGGTGCTAATCCCATTCATGAGAGTGGCATCCTCATGACTTAATAACCTCCCAAAGGCTACACCTCTTAATACTCTTGCATTATGGATTAATTTTGTTTATTTATTTATTTATTTATTTATGTTTTGAGATAGAGTCTCATTCTGTCATTCTGTCACTCAGGCTGGAGTGCAATGACATGATCTCAGCTCGCTGCAACCTCTGCCTCCTAGGTTCAAGCGACTCTCCTGCCTCAGCCTCCCAAGTAGCTGGGACTACAGGCGCCTGCCACTACGCTCAGCTAATTTTTGTATGTTTACTAGAGACAGGGTTTTGCCATGTTGGCCAGGCTGGTCTCGAACTCCTGACCTCAAGTGATCCGCCTGCCTCAACCTTCCAAAGTGCTGAGATTACAGGTGTGAGCCACCGTGCCTGGCCAGATTAATTCTGAACATGAATTTTGGAGGGGACACCATCATTCAAACCATTGCACCTACAGACTGAATCAGAATTTGCATTTGAACAAGATCCCCTAAGGATCTTGCACTGTGAAGTTTGAGAAGCACCTCTCTAAAACCCCTAAAATCGGACTGCTTCTAAATGACTTGGCCAATATCACTTGGCTGGTAAGAGTCAGACCTTAACCTGGGCAACTGGCTCTTGGTTTCTTATTTTGTTTACTTTTTATCTTTGAAGATGGGGTCTCATTCTGTCACCCAGGCTGGAGTGCAGTGGCAGGATCATAGCTCACTGCAGCCTCAAACTCCTGGGCACAAGCAATCCTCCCACCTCAGCCCATTTTACAGATGACAAAAGTTGAGGCTCAGAGAGATTAAGTCATTTGCTGGAGGTCATGGAGGAGCCAGTTATGAGCAGCAGGCCACAGCAAATTCAGAGCCACTCAGTGGGCTAGTTGAAAGGATCCCAATGCAAGCAAAACACAGATACTCTGAGACCAGGGAAGAGAAATTAAATTCAGTTTCATTTTGCTTTTTAGGGCAGAAGAAAGGGCTACAAGAAGTAAAGCAGAGATGAGAAGGACGTAAGAGGAATTTGATCATCTAAAAACTGTGGCACACTTTGTAATTCTGTCTTTAAAAAACGATCTGGGGCTGGGTGCGGTGACTCACACTTGTAATCCCAGCACTTTGGGAGACTGAGGTGAGAGGATCACTTTGCCCAAGAGTTTGAGACCAGAGTGGGCAATATAGCAAGACCCCTATCTCTACAAAACAAATTTAAAAGTTAGCCAGGTACAGTGGCACACACCTGTAGTCTCAGCTACTCGGGAGGCTGAGGTGTGAGGATAGCTTAAGCCCAGGAGTTTGAGGCTGCAGTGAGCTATGATCTCACCACTGCACTCCAGCCTGGACAACAGAGTGAGACCTTGTCTCAGAAAAAAAACAAAACAAACAAAAAACAGATTTGGAGTGTGTGCCCCAAGTTGCTGGAGAAAAAGAGGACCAGATTGACCCTAACCCTCTGGAGGCTTCAAAGTGTCTCCCTGTGTGTTGGATGGTGTCACTTGAGGTCAGTTTCCAGGAAAGATACCAAGGTGTACTATAAGAAACCACCTTGATATGTGGGGGCTTAAGACAAGCCTTTGTTATTGCTCTCAAGTCTATTTCTCAAATTAGGCATGTCCACTGATCCGGGTCCAGTGGAGCTGACCTCCACTGGGCTCAGACATCTAATATCAGTGACAGGTTGTCTGGGGCCGTCTAGTCTTAGATGGCCTCACTTACACATCTGGAGGCCAGCAGGCTGTCGGCTGGGGTAATGGTGGGGTTTCAGCCTTGTATCTCTCACCATCCAGCAGGCTAGCTCAGGCTTCTTCACACGGCAGCAGTGCAGTTCCAAGGGAGGGAGCAGAAACATGCAAGGCTGCCTGAACAGATGCAGTCAGCCACACATTCAGTCAGCTGCGTATTATTCATGGGGGTGCCAGCAATGATTCAAGAGGTGGGAAAATAGGCCGCACCTCTTGATAAGGACTTGCTGCAAGGAGTGGGACATCGTGGCCATTTTTGGAAAAAAATTTACAGATTGGTTTATGGAAGCAGAAATATAAAATAATAGGGACAAACAATAGACAAATAATGAGGGTAGAGGAGAGGAGGTGGGGGGAGGAAGATTTTTTTTTTAATGCCAAAACACTAGTTTATTTATTGATTGATGCTTTTAACAAATACTCAGTGAGCATCTACTGTGGACCGGCGCTATGCTGGCCCTGAAGGTATAACGGGAGGTAGACCTAGAACCTGCCCTCCTGGGTCTTACAGTTTAGAGCAGGAGACAGAAAAGGAAACCCACCCTACAATTCACCATGGCAAGTGCTATGTTAGGGGAAGTGTGGACAACTTTGGGGACTCACAGTGGTAATACCTAACCAGCTTCAGATGAGAGAAGGAACCAGGGAAGGCTTCAGTCATAAATTCTGAAGCAAAATCCATGGTATGAACCATGCCAAAGAGGAGATGGAGAAGAGAGAAAAGCAACTGAGAAAATGGAATCCCAGAGACGAGAGAGTACAGCTTGTGGATTCCGTATGGCTGGAGTAAAGAGATGGAAGATGAGAGTTGAGAGAAGCAGATAGAGACTTATGCAAGAGAAGCAAAGGAGGCCGGGCATGGTGGTTCATGCCTGTAATCCCAGCACTTTGAGAGGCCAAGGTGGGTGGATCACTTGAGCTCAGGAGTTCGAGACCAGCCTGGCCAACATGGGGAAACCCCGTCTCTACTAAAAATAAGAAAATTAGTCAGGCATGGTGGCATGTGACTGTAATGCCAGCTACTTGGGAGGCTGAGGCACAAGAATTGCTTGAATCCAGGAGGAGGAATTTGCAGTGAGCCAAGATCGCACCACTGCACTCCAGCCTGGGCAACAGAGAGAGATTTTGTCTCAAAAAAAGAAAGAAAGAGAGAGAAGTGAAGGAGTTAAGACTTCGCTTGGAAAGATTTTTTTTTTTTTTTTTTGAGACGGAGTCTCACTCTGTCGCCCAGGCTGGAGTGCAGTGGTGCCCGAACTCGGCTCACTGCAAGCTCCACCTCCTGGGTTCACGCCATTCTCATGCCTCAGCCTCCGAAGTAGCTGGGACTACAGGCGCCCGCCGCCACGCCTGGCTAATTTTCTGTATTTTTAGTAGAGATGGGGTTTCACCATGTTAGCCAAGATGTCTCGATCTCCTGACCTTGTGATCCGCCCGCCTCAGCCTCCCAAAGTGCTGGGATTACTGGCGTGAGGAAAGATTTTTAACTTGCTAGATTAGATTGGCATGTTACAAAGACCACTTGCTCATCTTGGTGTGGAAGGTGGACATTGTGGGGAGAGGATTTTTGTAGGAATGGGGAAGATGAGATTCAGGAAGCACAGTTAGGAGATACTGAACAATCCAAGCACAAAATGATGGCTGAACTAAAAGGATACTGTAGGACTACAGAGTGGGGAACACACTAGAGAAAGCCTTGAAAGGAAAATGCTCCAGGATGGTGTAGGAGAGGGCAGACTTTCCCTCTACCCTATGAGGCATTTGATAATTGCATCTATGAAATCAATTGATAGTAGGCAGATGAACAGGTGATATAGTTTGCATGTGTCCCAGTCCAAATCTCATGTCGAACTGTAATCTCCAATGTTGGAGGTGTGGCCTCATTGGAAGTAAAGGCTCGGTGCTGCCAAGTGCAAACAGCACTCAGGCAAAAGTTCTCTCAGCAAGGCAATTTACTTCTATAGAAGGGTGTGTCTCACGGATGGAGCAATGGCGAGAGCACACCCGGACAATGGAGGGGAAGGGGTTCTTATTCCCGACACAGGTAGCCCCTACTGCTGTGTCTTTCCCCTATTGGCTACGGTTGGACGGCACAGTCTAAGCTAATTCCGATTGGCTATTTTAAAGAGAGCGAGGGTATGAGCCGGAGTGGTGGGGTGAGTAGTTGTAGTGGGAGGGACAGTTACAGAGCAGGTGACTAAGGATTACTAAGGACAGAACAAGTGACTAAGCATGCCTAAGGACAGAACAGGTGATAGAGGCTAGGAGGGGGTTGTTTACTGAAACTACGGGCAAGGAAGGTAAAGAACGAGGAAGTTAACTTTAAAATGGAGAACAAAGAACAGGGAAGCTGAACATACTGACATATTGGTTCTTTGAAGAAGAACTCAGAACTTATTGTACTTAACAATTTTTCTCCCTCTTGAATTTTAAAGGAAGTTAACAGGCTAAACTTTGAAGAGGAATTTACTGTATCCTACAGCCTGGTAGGAGGTGATTGGATCATAAGGGCAGATTTCTCATGAATGATTTAGTACCATCCCCCTGGTACTGTCCTCAAGATAGAGATAGTGAGTGAATTCACAAGCGATCTGGTTGTTTAAAAGTGTGTAGCACCTCCCGCCCCTCTCTCTTGCTCCTGTTTTCGCCATGTGACCTGCTGACTCCCTTTTGCCTTCTGCCATGATTGTAAGTTTCCTGAGGCCTCCCCAGAAGCCAAGCAGACATCAGCATAATGCTTCCTTTACAGCTGCAGAACTATGAGCCAGTTAAACCTCTTTTCTTTATAAATTACCCAGTCTCAGGGTTTTTTTGCTGTTTTGTTTTGTTTTGTTTTGTTTTTGTGGCAGGGTCTCACTCTGTTGCTCAGGCTAGAGTGCAGTGGTGCAGTCTCTGCTCACTGCAACCTCTGCCTCCTGGGTTCAATCAATTCTCATGCCTCAGCCTCTCAAGTACTTGGGACGACAGACATGCAACACCACGCCCGGCTAATTTTTGTGTTTTTAGTAAAGATGGGATTTCGCCATGTTGGCCAGGCTGCCTCAGATATTTCTTTATGGCAATGTGAGAATGGACTAATACTAAAGAAGAAAAGGTAAACACATTTATTACATGCGCAGAGGCATTACATGAAAGAAAAGTGAATACCCCCAAACCCAGTAAGATCTAGAAGTTTAGATCCTCTCTTCATGTATGACAGGGGAGGGGGTTTTGGCAACTTAAGGGAAAAATAGACGATTTTGGGGAAAGATGAATGGGCCCTCAGAAGAATATGCAACAACCTGTGACAAAGTCTGTCTTGGCTGGCATCGACCTCCTGTCCCCTCTCCTGTGATAGGAGCCAATCTTCCCTGGTTGATGAGAGTCCAGGCAGGGGATTCATGACCACTGAGTTTCTTTTGGAGGAGTCCTCTTTAGGCAGAAAAAGGGAACCCAGAGAAAGCTCTGCCTGTATTGCTATTCCCCGAGTGCCCTCAGGCCAAAGCAATCAAAATACCAAACCAGTATGTTTTGGGGTGACATTTCCTGAATGCCTTCATTTGGTAATAGCTGCAAGACGGCAGAAAATTCTAGAATGTTGTCTGGAATTTCTACCTTCAGCGAGATGGATAGATGGTGGTACTATTCAGCAAGATAGAAAACCTTGATTAAGGATAGTTGCCTTCATTGAGCACAAAATTTGATTCTAAGCTTCCCAGCAGCAAAGGCAAAAGGAAAACAAGATAAATGACCTCATCTCAAGGTTCCCTAACATGAGCCGCACCAGTGCACTATAGAAACCAAACTTCCTCATAAGGTACACAAGCAGAATTGACTGAGGGGATCTCCGTAGAAAGGAGCGCGAACGAAATAAAGGAAAAGGCCTTTGGCAGTAGTTCTATAAAAGATGCAGAAACGTTCTTTGCAGGCCTGTTCAGTATATCAACATCGACCCGTGATAAAAGCTGAGAGCAAGATATTAAATCACAGCTCTGTAGAGTAATTTGTTCAAAAAAAGTCCGTGTAATGGCCTCTGGGTACCTAACTTGCTAAAGAGTTTTGAGCTCCCAGCATCTAGAGAAGTGAGAGATTGGACAAATGAAAGGCACTTGCACTAATTAATACATTTTATAAACCTGAAATTAGGAGTTCAAGACCTACGTGTGCAAATTAGTGCCCCAGGATAATTTTAAAGGGAAAAATATTAAAGTCCCAATTCCAGCAAATACCATTAACAACATAATCAAATAACTTAGGGCTTCATTTTTAAAATGTTAAAGCAATTAGAATCCATTGTGGGCCAGGTGCAGTGGCTCACGCCTGTAATCCTGGCACTTTGGGAGGCCAAGGCAGACAGATCACTTGAGGTCAGGAGTTCAAAACCAACCTGGCCAACATGGTGAAATCCCATCTCTACTAAAAATACAAAAATTAGCCAGGCATGGTGGTGCGTGCCTGTAATCCCAGCCAGGTACTTGAGAGGCTTAGGCAGGAGAATCGCTTGAACCCGGGGGGCAGAGGTTGCAGTGAGCTCAGAGAGAGCCACTGCACTCCAGTCTGAGCAATAGAGCGAGACTCAGTCTCAAAAAAAAAAAAAAAGAATCCATTGTGGGTATTTTTTAATTAAATTTTTTCCTGATTACTAAGGTAATTCAGGTTTATTATAGAAATTGGGAAATTTTAGAGAAATAGAAAGAAAAAAGTCACTCTAATCCCAGCAAAGATATCTAACTGCTGTTAATATTGTGAGATATATAGATATAGATATAGATATATTGTGAGATATATATATAGAGATATAGATATATTGTGAGATATATATATATAGAGAGAGAGATATATACACACATACACACACACATATGTCTTTCCAATCATTTTTCTAGGCCTACATATAAGTAAATATTTTTCTCTTAGAAGAATTAGGATAAGGCTGGATCAACTGTGTTACATCCTGTTTTTTTTTACTACATTTGCTAATGACAAATAGAAGCCTTTGTTTTAAAGGAATTTAATGTTCCAATGACTTCTCTCAATTTCTCAAAATCTGTGTTTTTGTCACTCGTGAGGACTTTGGTGTAGTAACTATATCTATATATCTATATCTATATATATGTGGTAACTATACTATATATAGATACATTGTGAGATATATATATAGATATATATAGATGATATATATAGATATATAGATATATAGATATATATAGATATATATAGATGATATATATATATAGATATATATAGATGATATATATAGATATATATAGATGATATATATAGATATATATAGATGATATATATATAGATAGATATAGATATATATAGATGATATATATATAGATAGATATAGATATATATATATATACACAAACACACACATATATGCCTTTCCAATCATTTTTCTAGGCCTACATATAAGCAAATATTTTTCTCTTAGAAGAATTAGGATAAGGCTGGATCAACTGTGTTACATCCTGTTTTTTTTCACTACATTTGCTAATGACAAACAGAAGCCTTTGTTTTAAAGGAATTTAATGTTCCAATGACTTCTCTCAATTTCTCAAAATCTGTGTTTTTGTCACTCGTGTGGACTTTGGTGTAGTAACTCTGCTTGTCCTACTAGCTTTCTGAAAAACAGAAGAGAGGTTGGTGAACTTGACTTTTTCTTGCCAAGGACTTAATTGTGTCATTTATAATAGAGATCTTGGGGCCTGGCATTTTAGCACATTGAGAAAGAAATATGCTAATGTGCTGTCCTTCACAGAGAGCACAAGAATAATTAGCCACCCCAGGGCCACTCCTGAACAGGTTGTTGCAGCCTTGCTGCCTCCTTTCCTGGGGAACTTTCCAGAGGGAAATTCTTCCCTAGTAACTATTCTACTGGCATGCAACTTCAATGCTTCCTTTCTCTTCCCTGCAATGTCATTGTGGTAGATTGTAAAAAGGGACACAATACTACTTCTCTCATCAGAGATTAAGTTTATTTTCTAAGCCCTTCAATCACGGCTGACCTTGTGATTTTTGTTGATCTGTAGAAGTGGCAGATGTGACAATGTGTCAGTTCGAAGCCTAGGACTTAAGAGGTCTTACTATTCTTGTTGCTCCTTTCCACCAACATGCAAACAAGCCTGGGCTAGACTGTTGGGTGAAAAAAAAAAAAAAAAAAAACACGTGGAGAGAGGCCCCATTCATTCCAGCCAAGACCATTAAAAACCAGCAGCTCCAGTGACCATGGGGGAGCCCAGTGGAAACTAGCTAAACCCAGATCAGACCAGAAGAACTGAAACTGATGACTTACTAAACCGAGAGCTAAATAAATGGTGGTTGTTTTGAGTTAGTAAGCTTTAGGGTACTTGATTACACAGGAAAGGCTGGCTGATACAATCACTTGGGGCGGGGGCAGAGGTTTCTTTATTCTGTTTACGATAAAGTATTAATGTAAAAGCATTAATTGCATAGCACCAGGGATGTAATAAGCATTCAAAAAATGGCATTAGTATCAAATGAGATGAGTGTATTGGCAGGGCTGGTACCTTCTGGAGGCTTCTGGGGAGAATCCATTTCCCTGCCTTTCACAGCTTCCAAAGGCTGCCTGCATTCCTTGGCTTACGGACACTGGATAAGACACAAAGACACAATGGCAAAAACTATGTCTATTTTGATTACGGGCATACTAGGTGGTCCCTAAATGATACAAATGCCACTTGTTGAACGCTTATTCCATACCTGGTGCTATGCAATTGATGCTTTTACATTAATTGTTACTTTATCATAAACAGAATAAAGCAACTTCTGCCCCCGCCCCAAAAAGATGTGCACATTTCAATACCCAGAACCTGTGAATATGTTTTCTTACATAGCAAAGGGAATTTTGAAGATGTGATTGAGTTAAGGCCCTTTAAATGGAGAGATTATTCTGGATTATCCAGGTGAGACCAATGTAATCACAAGGCTCCTTATAACAGGGAGGCAGGAGGATCAAAGTCAAAGAAAGGAGATGTGACTATGGAAACAGGATGGAGTGATGTGCTCTGAAGATGGAGGAAGGGGCCACAAGCCAAGGAATGCAGGCAGCCTTTGGAAGCTGTGAAAGGCAGGGAAATGGATTCTCCCCAGAAGCCTCCAGAAGGTACCAGCCATGCCAATACACTGATCTCATACTTCAGACCTCTAGGACCATAAGAGAATAAACTTGCATTGTGTTAAGCCACAAAATTTGTTACAGCAGGAATAGTAAGCTAATACAGATTTAATTCCCATGAAACTTTATAAAGTATTTACTGTCATCATTTCCATTTTACTTATGAGGAAACTGAGCCTCAGACTAGCTAAGTAACTTTCCCAGCAGTTAAGTGGCAGCACTACGTCAAAACTGGCCTTCTAAACCTTACACTCTAGAGCCTCCGACTGGGTCAGAGAAAGACTACTGGATTTGGAGTCCAGATGGGAAGCACCTCTATAAAAAATTGGGAATGAAGAGTTGGATCAGATGACTTCAGACGATCCCTTCCTGTCCTAATATTCTGTGACTTCTAAACACTGAATCCGCATCTTTCAGTGCCAGGTTCCCAAACTTGCAAGAGGAGCAGGTAGGACTCAGAGGGGCTCAGTCACACCTGAAGAAGGCGTCAGAAGAAATCTCCAGAAATGGAGTGTGGACCATACCAAACTAGGACCTTTAAAAAGATAACAGGGGTCTGGGCACGGTGGCTCACGCCTGTAATCCCAGCATTTTGGGAGGCCAAGGCGGGTGGATCACGAGGTCAGGAGATCAAGACCATCCTGGCTAACATGGTGAAACCCTGTCCCTATTAAAAAAAAATACAAAAAAATTAGCCGGGCGTGGTGGCGCGTGCATGTAGTCCCAGCTACTTGGGAGGCTGAGGCAGGAGTATGGGATGAACCCGGGAGGCGGAGGTTGCAGTGAGCCAAGATCGCGCCACTACACTCCAGCCTGGGCGACAGAGTGAGACTCTGTCTCAAATAAAATAAAATAAAATAAAATAAAATAAAATAAAATAAAATAAAATAAATAACAGCTGTCAGAATTCTAGTAGATAGTGCCACAGCCCCCTTAAATCCACAGAATGAGCACTGTGGTGGCCTCCCCCTCCTCCACCTGCCCAGCTCTGATGTGTAGTAGCTCAGGGTTTGCATGAGTTCCACTTAATTGCTGGGAAAGTTACTTAGCTGGTCTGAGGCTCAGTTTCCTCATACGTAAAATGGGAATGATGACAGTAGTGTGTACTTTCTAAGGTTTCGTGGGAATTAAATCTGTATTAGCTTACTATTCCTGCTGTAACAAATTTTGTGGCTTAACACAACACAAATTTATTCTCTTGCAGTCCTAGAGGTCTGAAGTTTGAGATCAGTATATTGGCAGGGCTGGTACCTTCTGGAGGCTTCTGGGAAGAATCCATTTCCCTGCCTTTCACAGCTTCCAGAGGAGAAGCAACTGAGCCAGCTCATCCCCAGGATGAGCTGTGATTGGCCCAAGCCCT
This sequence comes from Nomascus leucogenys, assembly GCF_006542625.1. Lineage (NCBI taxonomy): Eukaryota > Metazoa > Chordata > Mammalia > Primates > Hylobatidae > Nomascus > Nomascus leucogenys. Next base: position 67,842,342 of record NC_044401.1, on the reverse strand, counting down.
TCATTGTAATCCCATCTCCCTTGCCACAGTGATTAATAAGAATGATGTTCAGGACTTCTGTTCGGTGATTGGAGAAAGAGAGCTCTCTCTTATTCCTGAGAGTATAGTATGCAGATATGAGGCCTGGGACAGCTGTAGCCACTTTGTTACAATGAGGGAAGCCAGTCTGAGGCTAAAGCCAGTGCACAGAGAAGGGCAGAACAGAGAAACTTACAGAGAAACTGAGCCACGTCCTTGATCAAACTATTCCTGAAGTCTAACCTACCTCTGAACCTTCAAATAATAAAACCTAATAAATTCTCTTTGTTGGTTTGACGGTTTTAGGAGCTTCGTTTTTCATGCTCTACTTTTAAAGCAAAACTATCCTAACAGACGTCAACCAGTCACCTCTACAGTATCTATTTAGAGGGACAGATATAGGCAATTTGCCTCACAGTTTAGCTTCCTGGGAGAACCACTTGGCTCTTGGTCATTTCTCTCCTTACACTTCTTATCTTCCCTACAATCAACTATAGCTCTCTGTATCCTTAAGCACCTGGTTTGATTCTAGCTAGCTCACGCAGATAACTATTTTTTGACTTTATTTCAACCTATATTTCTTTGCCCTCTGCTCTACTATTGGCCCTCACCGTTGTCTTGAGTTTCTTTATAATGAATTCTGGTCTGTCTGATATGCCAATCTCATCACCCACATATCAGTGGTCAAAAACTCTGGGCCCAATCCTCCCTTCTCAGAGGACCAAGGAAGCCATAACCTTCCCACTACTTGAACCCTGTGGCTGATGAAATGGCCCCAGGGACAGAGGCTTCTGCTGAACTGCCCAAACTTGGATGAAGTGTCAAGGAGGCTAAAGGTTCTCAGTCTCTGAACATCACCAAGCAGAGGCTACACTGGCCCTGACCCGGGGTGCTGTAAGGGAGACCCCTGACTCAGGGAAGGAACCGGAAACATGAAAGTAAAGAGATCTGCATTACAGTCCCAGCTCTTTCACCACAGGGCTCTGAGGCCTTGGCTCTTCTCTGGGCCTCATTTTCTTCATCTGTAAAAAAGGTTTCAGAAGTCTTTAGCCCCAGTTGATATTTGAGCAACCTCATGAGAGACCTTGAGCCAGAACCACTTAGCAAATCAGCTCGCAAATTTCTAACCCACAGAAACTGTGAGATCATAAATGTGTGTTGTTCAAAGCCTTTAAATTTGAGGGTACAGTCATCCCCTGGTATCTGCAGGGATTGGTTCCAGGACCGCTTCAGATACCAAAATCCATGGATGCTCAGGTTCCTGATATCAAAGGATATAGTCCCCAGAGTTATTTGGTGCTGGTAATCTGTTTAGGGATTTTGAACTTGGAATTCATGTAGGAATTTCAGGTGGCCAAAGTTTTCCAATGAGATTATCCATAGTTTCCATTATATTATCAAAGGAGGATGTAACACAAAATTTTTAGAACTACAGGCCTACATTATCTTAAAGGTTCTTCTCAGCTTTGGCAATCTGTCATTCTAGATGCCTTACGACAGTGGATTCACTATACGGAATGCATTCAAATGCAGGCACATAAGCTGCGAATCAAGGAAGTCAGAATTGCCCCAAGCCTTCCAATTTAATGTAAAATTCAGAATTGTATATGAGTTCCAATTGCATATTCCCTGTACAATAATTCTTAGGTATACTAACCTTTGAGAACCACTAAGCTAGACCGGAAGAAGACACAAAGAGCAATTCTACAAGCTCGTATTTTGGGCACTTAAACCATTCTCCTTTAAAAGAACTACCATCTAGACCCCCAAACTAAAAACTGCACTGTAAAATAAGGTTTATGTCATTCCCAGGGTGTGCAAAGCACTGGTGGAACAGAGGAGAAGCAATCAATACTGCCTGGAAGGGGCACGGGAAGCTGAGGAACGCTCCAGAGAAGGTGATGTCAGGGCATGGCAGGGCGTCCTGGGCAGGGGGAGAGCATGTGCAGAGACCCGCAGGCTCAGATGCCAGTGCTCACCATGCAGGGGGGACTGGGAGGCATGTAGAGAGGTGAAATGGTGGGAGATGGGGCTGGGAAGAAATTGGGACTGGATTTTCAAGGCTTTGTGAGCTGTGTTAAGGGCTTAGCGCCAGCACTGGCAGGCAGGGCAGAGGGTATATACACACAGGTGGGACGTCAAACAAAGCTCTGGGCAAACACACCCCTGAGCTGCATGGAGGAAGAGCCTGGCTGGGTCTCAGGAAGCCTGGGAACAGTTGCCCTGCATATTCTCTATATCTCAGCCCAGGACACAGGCTGGAGGAAAATAAAGGCTTCTTGGTGAAGCTAAGCTCACTTTGTCCAGGGGTGGCTTATTAGGTTAACAGTGTAGCCCTGCAAGAAATGAATGGAAACTGACTTTTTACACATGTATTAGTTATCTATTGCTGCATAACAAACTACATTACCCTTGGATTCCACATCTGTGGATTTAACCAGCCACGGACCAAAAATATTCAAAAAATAACGACAATAATAACACAATAAAAATAATATAAATAAAAAAGAATACAGTATAATAACTATTCATACATAACATTACATTGTATTAGGTATTACAAGTAATCTAGAGATGATTTCAAATATACAGAAAGATGTGCATAAATTAAATGCAAATACTATACCCTTTTATATCAGGAACTTGAGCATCCACGGATTTTGGTATCTGAAGGGGTCCTGGAACCAATCCCTGCAGATACCAAGGGATGACTGTACCCTCAAATTTAGAAGCTTCAAACAACACACATTTATGATCTCACAGTTTCTGTGGGTTAGAAATTTGCGAGCTGATTTGCTAAGTGGTTCTGGCTCAAGGTCTCTCATGAGGTTGCTCAAATATCAACTGGGGCTAAAGACTTCTGAAAGCTCACGTGGGGTGAGTGGGGCCTCCAAGCTGCTCACTCACATGGCTGTGGGCAGGAGGCCTCAGTTTCTCACCACCTGGGCTTCTCTGTAGGGCTGATTGAATGTCCTCAGAACATGGCAGCTGACTTCCCTCAGAGCAGATGATCCAAGAGAGAGCCAGGGGGAGGTTAAAACCCCTTTTGTGCTCTGATCTTGGATGTTACTGTCAGATCCTCCACAGTATTCATTACAAGTGAGTCTCTAAGTCCAGCCCACACTTTTTAAAAATGGAGTGTCACTCTGTCGCCCAGGCTGGAGTGCAGTGGCACGATCTCGGCTCACTGCAACCTCTACCTCCCAGGTTCAAGCGATTCTTGTGCCTCAGCCTCCTGAGTAGCTGGGATTATAGGCAACCGCCACCACGCCCACCTAATTTTTGTATCTTTAGTAGAGATGGGGTTTTGCCATGTTGGTAGGGTTCATCTTTTGAAGGGAGAAGGGTCAAAGAATATTGGACATATTTTTAAGCCATCACAAGCCAATCTAAAGTAATAATTTTAGGAATATTCTCAGGTGTGAAAGCCCAGGCAGCCACATTCCTAGGTTAATGATTATCAGATTCACTGTACATACAAATCAACTGGGGGTGCTTGGTAAAAGGAAAGATTCCTATGCCTACCTCCAAAATATTCTATATGAGGAGTTTGGGAGTACGGCCCAGAAATTTGCCTATTTTGCTAAGTTGTCAGGGTATTCTAACACAGATTATTGAGGTCCAGGAATCTGCATTTTGGTAAGTCCCCAAGGTTATTTGGTCCTGGTAATCTGTAAAAATCCCCACCTCAGAATTGACAATAATTGCCAATTGGTATGGCAGTTTGGAAATTCCAATACATTTGGGAATAACTAAGTGGTTAGAAGGTCAGCCAAGGACAGAGGCCAGAATAAAGTAGCACATGGGCACGGCTCTCCATGAACACCCACACAGAGAGAGGGCAGCAATCACAACACGTTTTCTACTCTCCTGGACCAAGACCCTGGGAGCTTCTCAACACAACACTCCAGGCAGCCACCTCTAACCATTCAGAGTTGGTGCAGGACTTGTGACCTATTTGCAATCCTTGACCTAAGGTCACATGCCCAGGAATCCACTAGTTCTGACACGTGACAGTGCTTTAGAGTTCTGGCCAGTCAGAGATTTCTTCAGCATGCGCTGAGAAGGAGCTGGGTACAGCTATGATCAATTTTATAAATGAACGTGGATAATGGGGTGGAAAACGGGGATAGGATCGTGGGGGATGGGAGGTGTTCTTGGCCAGCACTCATCCCTGGGAAACTTTGGTCTGGTTCAAATGGTGGGACACTCAAGTAACAGGCTCAGGATAGAGGCCTGTACTTCCCCCTGATGAGGAACAGGGTTAGGAGGTGGGCCGGGGGTGGCCCTTTGTTTAGTTAGCCTTGTCTGGTTCTTCATGGAGCTTGCGGGAAGATTGCCAGGACCCTCTGTGAGTTTCCAGGCATTGTCTGGGCCCCTCTTGCTCTCTTTTTATGGGATGGTTTATGTCTGCTCCTCGGCCCTGGGAGGGAACCCGCACAAGAGTTGCTAAGCAGCTGCTGGAGCCTTTCTGTTTTAAGCCAGGACACTATTGTCTCTCTCTTTATTTCCCATAAGGAGCCGTGACCCAGGTGGTTACTGAGCTGCCGCCAAGTCTGCAGCGCTATTGGTGCAGAAAAGGGCAAAGAGCGAACAGAGCCATCAAACAGCATGAGGAGCAGGTGAGGGGTATGAGAGCCCAGCATTAATAACTGTGGCAAAGCCTGGGCCTCACGCCCTCGTGTACACATCACGCCCCTGCAAGTTCACCTCCACTGTTCAGGGTCTGATCGCCTGGAGGATGGGTGTGGCTTTTCCTGCAGGGACCCGCATGCTCAGACCTATTTCCCCAGGGGCTTCTGTGGGCCGCAGAATCAGGGAAACGTTTCCCCGAGAAGCTTGACATGGCATTGTGTCGAACCCCTGGAAAACCTTACCCCCCAAACCTTCCTCCCTCTGCTGCTTGTCTCTAACTGAGCTGTTTCTAAGGCAATTGTAGCTATATAATTTTCTATTTTTTCCCCACACTTAATCATGCTCCTCGTTAAAAAAAAATTAGAAAATAAAGATATGAATTAAAAAAACCACCCTACACCCAAAGATAACCACTGTTAACATTCTGAGATATTCCTTCTAGACTTTTTCTCTCTCTGCATGCGTGTGTATGTGCGCGTGTGAGTGTATTTATATATATGCGTGTATATATATAAAATCAGGCACCATTGATATTTTGGATGGGATAAATCTTTTTTGCAGGGGCTGTTCTGTGAATTGTAGAATATTTAGCAGCATCCCTGGTCTCCCTACCCACTAGATGCCAGCAGCACTCCCCACCCCCACTTGTGATAACTAAACCTATCTCTAGATATTATCAAATGTCCCCAGAGGGACAAAATCACCCTCTGTTTAAAATCACTGCTTTGGCTGGGCACGGTGGCTCACTCCTGTAATCCCAGCACTTTGGGAGGCTGAGGTGGGCAGATCACTTAAGGTCAGGAGTTTGAGACTGGCCTGGCCAACATGGTGAAACCCCGTCTCTACTAAAATTACAAAAATTAGGTGGGAGTGGTGGTGAGTGCCTGTAATCCCAGCTACTCGGAAGGCTGAGGCAGGAAAATTGCTTGAACCCGGGAGGCAGAGGTTGCAGTGAGCTGAGATCACGCCACTGCACTTCAGCCTGGGCAACAGAGTGAGACCCCATCTCACTCTGTGAGATAAAAATAAAATAAATAAAAATAAAAATAAATCACTGCTTAGACACACACACTCACTAAATGAAATCATATTGTAAATACTTTCTTGTCTTTAAAAAAATTTACCATGCCATGAACTCTTTCTGTTGCCAGCTATTAGGAATCTACACACCATTGTTTGCAATGGCCACAGAGCTCTCTGTCAGTTGGGCTCAACGTGAAAATTGTACATCACCAGTCCCGTCATTGGACACTGTGTGTGTATACCGCACAGCCTGCCTTATAAGCTGCTTTTTAAATTTAAAATATCATGAACATCTTTCCGTGTCACAGCTGTGGGATGTTGACCAAGTCATTTCACCTCTCTAAAGCTCCATTTCCTCCTCTGCGCAATGAGGGGTGTACTGTGAGAATCAATGACCAGGACAAGTGTTCTGTGCTTAGTGCAGACCCTGGCACAGGAGGCACCCACAATAAAGGGCCACAGCTGTGTTTAATGTCCTTGTTATGGTCCCTACGTCATGATTTTTAAATGGCTTTTTATGGCCATCTCTCATATGCAGACACCATACATTATTAAATTAGGCCCTATAGTTGGACTTTTAGGTGGTTTCCAAATTTCCACTATCATAAATCACTCTACCATTAATACAATTATGCATCGTTTCCACTGATGTCTGGGGAAATTAGTAAAAGTGGATAAGCCGATCCACCTATCCTAACCTGGGACTTACGAAACAAAAGACAAATTATTTTCTTCATAACCCAGTTTTAGACAAATTGTATCCCCTTCTTCCTGTTAAGCTCCGCCCCCAGCGCCTCTAGCCCTGCTCGTTTATCTGGTCGTGAGTCACGTGCTAACCAGCACCACAGGGCATGGTTCCCAGGCTAAGCCCAGGTTGGTCTTTTACTGCTCTTATGCCAAGCCCAAGTCCCCTTCTTTCTGCCTTGAGACCACCCGGGGTTGTATTCAAGTGCCTGCAGGATTCCTCTTCTATTTGGTTTTTAAGTTACAGGTGTACAATATTTGATGTATATAATGCATGTGTACAGTTAAAAGAGTGATGATAAAACAAATATCCCTGGACAAGCCTGGTGGCACACACCTGTAATCCCAGCATTTTGGGAGGCCGAGGTGGGAGGACTGCTTAAGCCCAGGAGTTCAAGTCCAGCCTGGGCAATATGGTGAGAGCCCCATCTCCTCACAAAATAAAATTTTAAAACATTAGCCAGGTATGATGGCACATGCCTGTGGTCCCAGCTACTTGGGAGGCCAATATGGGAGGATTGCTTGAGCCTGGAAGGTTGAGGCTGCAGTGAGCCATAATTGTGCCACTGCATTCCAGCCTGGATAACAGAGCAAGATGCTGTCTCAAAAAAAAAAAAAAAAAAAAAAAAAAAAAAGAATATCCCTGTGTCCACCATCCAGGCCAAAAAATAAGAGTCAATACCCAAAAGTGCCTAACTGCACGTGTGTCTCTCCTGCTTCCTGGGTGTCTGGGGTAGAAGGGGAGGGTCCACTGGGAACACCCCAGCTGGCCCCTTACTGGCTCTGTGGCCTTGGGCACATTAGTTAACTCTGGGAGCTGATACAGGAGTATCTGCTCTTTGAAATGGAAGATTGACCCACAGATTAAATGAGATGCTTCTTTTGGTAAACCCTGAGCCCAGAGCTTGGCACCAAGGAGGTGCCCAAAGCAAAGCAGCTAATTGTTTTTACTGTGGAGGGGAGTTTCTGGACAGGGAATTCAAGAACATGATTGTTGCCTGGCACTGCCAGCCCCTTAGCTCTGTGAGCCTAGGCAAGGCAAGCCCTGGGCCTCAGTTTTCTCAGGTGGGAAATGAAGGGGCTGGACTCCCTAGGAAAGCTCTAACTTCCTTTCCAGCTGTGACCTGTTGAACTTCTACTAATCATTAAGCCAAGGAAAATGGGTTACGATGAAGCAAGAACTTAACAGAGGGTCACTGTTTACAGTGCCTTTAGCTGGCTCCTAGAAACAGACAGTGTGACTGGCCCAAGAGCACATGCTCAGAAGGTAATAATCGGGTTCATAATGATAATACTTCCAACACTTTTTCTGGAGGATGCTGTACTAAGAGCTGCATATACGTCCTTTTATTTAACTCTGAAGTTAAACAAATCTATCCAATAGATTGTATTTTTATGCCTATTTTATGGGAGTGGAAACTGGGGCTCAGAGAGGCTCTACGGCTTCTCCAAGGTCATGGAGCCCTGGCCTTTCCATCCGGAAGCCTGTGCTTAAACCAGCACTGCTCAGACCTTAATGAGCGCCTGCGTCCCACGGGGATCTTGTGGAAATGCAGATTCCGATGCCGCAAGTCTGGGGTGGGGCCCGAGATCCTACATTTCTAACAAATTCTCGGATGGTGCTGAGGCTGGTGGTCTTCTCATTACCCTTTGAGTACTGAGACTTGGCCACTGTTGCACGCTCCGGGAGCCAAGCTGAGCAGGGACTCAGGGTCTCAGACTCTTTGGTTTCGTCAACATCAACTTCCTGGCTATTTTTATCACATCCCAGGAAGAGAAACTGTGGGCATCACATACCAAACAAGACTGCTTCTGGGTCAGACACACCAGAAAGGAAACGTTTCCTGTTGACAATAAGGTTCTAGTTTCTCCCTCTGGCAATGTTTATTTTTCCAGGCATTTGTTGAAACCTCTGCTTCATATCTTGTCCCACTGAGGACGGTGATTCAAGACACAAACTCACAGTTGATTTCAACCACACACCTTCATGCTAGCGTGGGGCATTCAACCTATCCCAGGTGCCCTGTCAGATCCCAAACACGGCATAACATTTATTTTGGCTACCACTAAGGGTCTGTGCTTTATACTGTTAGTCATGCCCATCAAGTCTGGAAGGGAATTTATATATAGGCTACTCTCAGAAAGGAAGCCTTTTACTTGTAGAGTCCAGAGGGAGACACAAAACATTTCTTTTTCCCCACAAGTCATCATTTAGTCCATAAAAATGGGCATTTGGGAACCCCTCCTGGCTCTGGTCTCCCTGGATCCCCTTCTCCCGTCTCTCCTCTGTCCCCAGTTCTGCCGAGGTCCTGGCATCATTTTTCTGTCTCTCTGCTCTCCCCCTCCCAGGGTCGTGGCTCCATGCTGAAATAGCCTGTCCTCCAGGGTCTTCAGAGGGGAACATCCAGACAGGACAAACACATGTTTCTCTTCCAGAACTGCGATGCGTTATTCTGCCGTCAGTGCCTCAGTTTCCTCTTTGGGGAACTGCATCCCTGTCGAAAAGGACCAAGGCGGGGGGATGGACAATCTCAACTTCTGATTCTGCTGATACCACCTCTGCAATGTTCCATGTGGTTTGAGGCTGAAAGGGGCCATCATGGGATGGGAACAGGGTGCAGCTTGCCCTGAGTAACAGGGAAGGGGAGTGGCCTCACGTCAAACCAGCCCGAACAGAAGAGGGCGGTTACAGCATGCGCGAGAATGTCTGCGTGATGCCGGTAGGAATGCCTCCCAGACCTGACATTGTGCTGCAAGGTGACAGTGAATATGTGACAACTGCAGATGCATTCGTAAGAACTGCAGATTCTTTTGTAGTTCTTGAGTGTGATGATCAGGTGCTCACATGCATGTGTGAGATGTGCCACCCTCGAACTTCATTTTGAAGTCAGCACATTACCTGTCTGACATGAAAACAAACCAAGAAACTGTAGACGCTGTTCTCTTGAGGAAATAATGAGTTATAATTGTTGCTGACCAGTTTGGCATGGGACTAAGTCTTTCCACCTTAATTTCTTCCCGTGTGCCACAAGACGTTCAAGCCTTTGGTCAATATTCACTACTTCAAAGTCCAGAAGTCACTTCTGTGAATCCAGGCTGCACGCAAATACCCACAGAGCCAGCATCACAGACTTGTGACCTGTGAAGTCACATGTGGCCCCACTCTCAGAAGGGCCCTGCACTTGTCACAATGCTCTGCCCACACCCTCTGGAAATTCACAATACATTTTGAACAAAGGACCTACATTTTCATTTTGTACTGAGCCTGGCAAATTATGTAGCCAGTCCTGAATTCCAAGGATAGCCACTGGGTTCTCAGACCTCACTTCCTTTTCCTTCCAATTAAAACAAAATTTCAAGTCTGTTGCTGGTCATGGCAGAACCATCCGAAATCAGGAATTGGACTCAGAGCTGCAAGCTTGGTCTACCTGTAGGAGGAGTTCCTCTCCCTAGGCCAGGACTCTCTGGAAAAAGACTCTGGAGAAGAGGGTGGGGAGCTGTGGTGGGGCCCAGCTCTGCATCTTCAGATATTTTAACTAGGAGTCAGGGAACCCTGCCATGCCCCATAGTCTGGTGGCAATATTTGTCCCTCTGCCAGAAGCACAACTTAAACGTCTCTATCTTCCGGTCCTAGAGAAGCGATTTCATTCTGATCAATTTGGCCTGCATATAATGGATAGTCCTGTGTTCAGAAGGGTGTTGTAAGAGCCCCAGTGACAGAAGGGGCTAGCGGTAGAGTGTGAAGACACAGTGTCCCACAGCTCTCAGGGACTTTATTGGGACAACTGGGGCAATTTGAGTGTAGACTGTATATTTGACACTATTATTGTATCAATGTGTGTTTTCTTGGGTGTGATGATAGTCTTTCTGATTATGTAGGAGGATGCTCCTTGTTTTGGTAGACACATTCTAAAGAATTTACAGGTGAAATTCCACGAAGTCTGTAACTTACTTTCAAATGTTCTGGGAGAAAATGATATATGTAATATATATATTTACATGAGAGTTTTCCTCTGAAATCTCTAGATTCTAAAGTCTAAAGATTCTCTAGTAATGGATTTATTATGAATTGTGCAACATTGGAGATTTGAGGTTGGAGTAATCTCTATTTCATGCTGGCTTTAGTCCATGTTGGCTATGGAAGTTTGCAGTCATTTCTTTATTAATGAAAACTGACAGGTGGACACTATTACCACCTTGTATTGATCAGACTTTACCAGAGGAAATCCAGGATTCTTCGCATGGACAACTGTGTCAATAAAAACAAATTTCCTCTGAGAAAATAAAAATAAGTAATAAAGACTCAGGCTGGGCATGGTGGTTCACACTTGTAATCCAGCAGTTTGGGACACTGAAAAAGGAGAATCACTTGAGCCCAGCAGTTCAAGACCAGCCTAGGCTACCAAGCAAGACTCCATCTCTACAAAAAATAAAAATAAAGACTCTCTCTCTCTTTCTCACACAGCTTTATCTATCTAATGTATCTTATCTATCTATCATCTATCTACCTATCATCTGTCTATCTATAAACAGAGAGAAGAGGGAGACAGATAAATAAAGCAAATATGGAGAAATGTCATTGGTTGGTGAGACTGGTTGAAAGTGTATATATTTTTTCAATTTTTCTTTGGCTTGAAGTCCTTCTAAATAAAATGTTGAGAGGGAAAATACACTATTTCTCCCGATGAGCTTGTCATCACTGGGAGATAAGATGTCTATCATCTTACTCTGGGTCACCCCAGAAGCAAATCCTGAGATAAAGGTTCAAGTGCAACTTGTTTATTCAGTAAGTGATCCAGGAAACAGCAGCGGAGAAGTGAGGTGGGAGAAGGCAACCAATAAGGAGAATATCATCAAATCTCTGCCATCTCTGAAAGTCAAGGGGACTTCACACCTGGGAAACTCTGGAGTCGCATAGAATGTCTCGGGTGAGAGCTGGGGTATTTATACCCAGTGCAGTCACAGGATGGGGGCTGCCCCCATGGGTGTGGCAGCCAGAGAAGGCCCCGAGCAGTAGGTATTCAGGCCGAGCACTAGTAAGGCCTGACATCTGCTCCACAATCTTCCATCCATTCATTCAACCAACTTCCACCTAGTGGACCCAGGTCCAGGCACTAGGCACTGGGGAAATAGTACTCATGAAGACAGACACAACCTCTGCTCCCACAGGAGAATGAGAACAAGTGGGGAAAACAAACAAAAACCAGGTAAACAAAAATTGACAACAGAGGGGAGATTACAATTCACCTGGTCCTCTAATCATTGAACTTTTAGTAAGCACCTATTGTGTGTTGGTCATAATTGCAGACATAGGGAATATATAGATGAAACAAGAATTGTAGGTCCTTAAGCAATTCATAATTTTTTTTTCTTGAAGGAAAACAATCTAGTCGAAGTCCTCACAGCTCCAGAGGGGTGAGACACTGAAGTCCAGCTGCAAGGATATTTAAAGAATGGGCCCATTGCTTACATTTAGCTAGAAAAGCCCCTCTGTCCACCCCATCCACCATCCTCCCAGGGTGCTAACTCTAGCCTGAGAACTGACCCCGAGGACTGTCCTTCAATTAACTGAATTCGCTCCTGAAACAATGGCAGCAGAAGGGTACACTCTGGGCTAAGCGCGGCGGCTGACGCCTGTAATCCCAGCACTTTGGGAGGCCGAGGCAGGCAGATCACTTCAGGCCAAGAGTTTGAGACCAGCCTGGCCAAAATGATGAAACCCCATCTCTACCAAAACTACAAAAATTAGCTGAGCATGGTGGTACACGCCTGTAGTACCAGCTACTTGGGAGGCTGAGGCAGGAGAATCGCTTGAACCTAGGAGGAGGAGGTTGCAATGAGCTGAGATTGTGCCACTGCACTCCAGCCTGGGAGACACAGAGAGACTCTGTGTGTTAAAAAAAAAAAAAAAAATGGAGGGCACACTCTGGCTCTGTTCTCAAGTCCCAGGCTCCTCTGGATTTTGTGGTGCCTGTAAGTACCTTGATATTCCCCAGAGGAAAGAGGGGACATGGGGTCCACCTGTGAAAATCACACTACCTCCCTTTCTGCCTGGCTCCCTTGGAAACTCCCAAACGTTGCTCCCCTGTCTTCTAAAATTAGAGACATCCACAAAATCTGGTTCAACTCCCTCCTGAACACCAAATGGATAATTTGTACTAGATTCATCATTTAACTGATGATGGCAATATGTTGTGTGATTTCAGCATCAAACACATTGCACTTCTGTCATTGTGTCCATCGGGCAACAAAGACAGAGATGAGGTTACATCTCATCTCATGCATCTCAGAGATGACGCATGTGTTACAAACATCAAATGCTGAGCTTTGGGTAGTTGCTGCTGTTTTTTATTTGTTTTTCTGTTTGTTTTGTTTTTAATGTCAGGCACAGTGGTTCAAGCCTACAGGCCCTGGAGGCTGGAGGCTGAGGCAGGAGGATCTTTGAAATCCTTGAGCCCAGGAATTTGAAGCTGCAGTGAGCTATGATCATACCACTGCACTCAAGCCTGAACAACATAGCGAGACCCTGTCTCTAAAAAATTAACTACCTGACAGGGGAGATACTATGATCATGAAAGTGGTTTTCCCAGGGCAAGCCTTATCCATTACACTCCAGATGTGCTGACTCATGCAATTTCCCCAAATGTGGGAAACTCGACTACATAATTTCTGGTAGTAGGGGACTGCGTTCATGCTCTCTCCTACTAAAAAATAAAAATTAAAAAAAAATAAATAAAAATTCCACTAAACTAAAAACAAACAAAACAATCCAAAAGGCAAGAATTAGAGCTTTGAGAATTGCAGACCTATTGTTCTGAGCTGGTTTCTCCAACGTGGTGTGGAGTGAATCCTTTACTTTCAGTCAAGTCTCTATTGCTTTCCTATAACTTTGATGAAGGAGAACTCACACTTTTTAAAAGGAGGGCCTAGGAAAGCTATCCATCTGGGCTGTGTGTTGGTTCCTGAATGGTGCCAGGCTGGCAGTAGAGGAAGCTCTGGCCTGAAGGTTGGCTCAACCCCATTCTTCATTGGGCCAGCTTTGGGCAACCCACACCCACACCCACACGCTACATTGTTCTGTGTTCAAGAGCTTCCTTGAAGCCTCTCTTCTCTCTCTCCCTCTTTTTTTTTTTTTTTTTTTTTTTTTTTTGAGACAGTCTCTCTCTGTCACCCAGGCTGGAGTGAAGTCACACGATCTCGGCTCCGTGCAGCCTCTGCCTCCCAGGTTCAAGCAATTCTCATGTCTCAGCCTCCAGAGTAGCTGACTACAAGCATGTGCCACCACGCCCGGCTAATTTTTCTATTTTTTGTAAAGATGGGGTTTCGCCATGTTGGCCAGGCTGGTCTTGAACTCCTGTCCTGTCCTCAAGTGATCCGGCTGCCTTGACCTCCCAAAGTGCTGAGATTACAGGCATAAGCCACTGTGCCCAGTCTCTTTTCTTTCTCTTTTGCAAATAATCTACCTCAGGGCCCTGTGGGCTCTGCATCTCTCTAGGCTGTGCTCCTCATAGCTGGCCTCCAGCCTCTCCACACAGCAGTCACAGGAAGCCTCCTAAATGCACAGGTACTGATGGGGGCTCCTCCGCCAAGGCCATCAGCTGCTCCCTGTGCTCCCCGGGAGGAAGCCCTTACTCCTTGACACAACATCAAAGCTCCCACCAGGGCCCCAGCTCTCCCGCCCCAGCCCCATCTCTCCTTTCCTCCAATTCTGCACCCCGGCAAAAAGAATTACCTGCTGCGCCTCTAACAGTCCAAGACATCTGCAAATACAGTTGCCTCTACCTGGAAAGGACTTCTTCCTTTTGCCCCCTCACCTTCCCAAACCCCTATTTTCACGTAACCCATTTTCCCTCCTTTCTCTAGACTTTGCTTAGATGCCACCTCCTCTAGCTGGCCTTGCCTGACCCCTGACACTTGGGTGAGATGCTACCCGTGGGCTCCCCAATCACAGCAGCCAGGGATGGGTTTGTAGTTTTACCTGTGTCTCACAGAGCTCCCAGTGTGGAACACAGGCTCGATAAATGTGTGAATGATATGTGGATGAGTATGTGGATGGACATTTACTAGGCACTCGGTTGGCCCCTGAAATGGGGTTGTTCTATATTGGTGCTGCGTAGGTGGGGGCCACCAACTGGTACTGCTTGTCCACTGGCTATTACCGATTTGCAACAAATTAAGTACAGACATTGAGTGTGTTTCAAAACTTGCAAAGCACTTTAACTGAGTGATTTTATGTCTGCTGAAACTAATCATAAAAAACACTGAGCTCATATTTTGTATGCCTTGGTTTTATTTTTTTCTATTAAATTATGTCAATTGTATTTTACTGTATTGGTCTGCAATGGATTAGAAATCTCAAACACTGGCTGGGTGCAGTAGCTCATGCCTGTAATCCCATCACTTTGGGAGTCAGAGGTGGGCGGATCACTTAAGGTCAGGAGTTCGAGACCAGCCTGGCCAACATGGCAAAAGCCCCTCTCTACTAAAAATACAAAAATTAGCTGGGAGTGGTGGCGGGTGCCTGTAACCCCAGCTGCTCGGGAGGCTGAGGCATGAGAATCGCTTGAATCCGGGAGCTGGAAGTTGCAGTGAGCCAAGACTGTGCCATGGCACTCCAGCCTGAGCAACAGAGCAGGACTCTGTCTCAAACAACAAAAAAAGAAATCTCAAAAACTGACCTTTTATCCCCAGATAATTTGAGAAGCACTGTTCTACACTGTTCCTAGGGCAACAAGACAAATGTGTGTGGGGTCTCAGTGTGTGCGTATGTGTGTGTGGTGTTTGTGGAATGGGTGACAACAGGAAAGGGAAGAATTTAGAAGGTAAACTTGGTTGAATCTGCATTTGCAGGGAAGCTTTTCCATATGACAACGTCAAAAGACTTTCTCAGAATCGAATACGCCAGAATAAACAGCTTATAGAATGGTCATCTGAACCTGATGTCCCCAAAGGGAGAATAAATTGCAGCTATTAAGATCATCCTATTCATCTAACTGACCGAGACAGCCCCATGCACGTGGTGGCCCATGCCATAAAAATGTGTCCCTCTCAAAAAACAAATAAACAAAACACCAAAATTTTAATAAATGGTTATTTATATTGAACGCAAAATAAATAAATAAAGCATCTTTCTCACTCACTTTGGAGACATGATTTTTAAATGTGTTTCCTAACTTTCCCCAATCTGGCTTCCATTAGAGAACTATTTCCCAAATTAACCTCTGTGCCCTCTCAAGTAAAGAACGCAAGAGATTTCTACCAGCTATTTTCTCCCATTTTGAACATGCCACGTGTGTTTAACAGCAGGCAGAGATTTCCAGGCTAGAAGTGGTAGTAAAGGGATCTTTTAGCAACTGTTCTTTGAAAATCGGCACAGTTTTTTTTTTAATGACAGGCACCTGTTTCGCCCCAAAAGGTCTCTCACATTGCTATCCTGAGCCAAATGTTTAATTGATGCTAAGGAATTTTACATTCAGTCACCTTCCAAGTGCTGAGCAAATGGAGTGCCAATAGGCTATGTGATGGGGGACCAGGGTAAAGACTGAACTTTATCTGTGCTCGTGAGGAGAGATCAGATAAGTCACCAGTGGCTTCAGCAACAATGAGTTATCATTCTCCACACTTGTGCAGGAAAAGGTCAAAGCACGCAGTGATGAACATGCATCTGAGGCCCCAGAAACGGTTTTCTTAGCCACGGCCTCCGGAATCACACACACTGGGTTGTTTCTTTGAAGGCAGAGCTAAACACATGTAGCGGAGAAGTTCAGGGTTCAAAGTGTAATTTCAAAAACAAAGAACCAAGGTTCCCACTTAAACATCTAGGTAAATGGACACAGGCCATGAGGGTGGGCTTATTAGAAGCAAAGGCACGCCTTTTCTGCACAGACTGCCAAGATGCCGCTGAATCTTCCTCCCGAGAGCCATACCCTAGGTCCACACCCTTCTATACTCACTCTGGGCTTACTGTGAGGTTTGATTCGATTGATGGGAAAGCAGCAAATGTGGCCCGGGTAGAGATTTTTTTTTTTTTGAGACAGGGTCTCACTGTGTTGCCCAGGCTGGAGTACGGAGGCACAGTCTCGGCTCACTACAGCCTCAACCTCCCAGGCTCAAGTGATCCTCCCACCTCAGCCTCCCGATTAGCTGGGACTACAGGCATGGGCCACCATGATCAGCTAATTTTTCTATTTTTTGTAGAGATGGAGTTTCACCATGTTGCCTAGCCTGGTCTCCAACTCCTGGGCTCAAGCGATCTGCCACATCAGCCTCCCAAAGTGCTGGGATTACAGGCATGAATCACTGTGCCCAGCCCCACAAGCAGATCTTTAAATAGTACTGTACCTTGGCACTTGCCCTTGTTTGCTGCTCATTGGAACCCTGAGTCCACCATATGAACAAGCCTGAGTTAGCCACCTGGAGGATGAGAGGCTACCTGGAGCAGAGATGAGCCCCCCCAACTGAAGTCCTTCAGGACCAATTAGCCTGCTTAATGCCAGATAGGTGAGTGAGGCCATGCTAGATCATACAGCCCCAGCTGAGCCACCAGCTGCCCACGGAGATCAGTCACATGCCCCACAAAAGAGGAACCACCCAACTGACCCATGGGATCATAAAAAATAATAACTGTTTGTCATTTTAAGCCTATGATAAGGTAGTTTGCTACACAGGAAAAGCCAACTGATACGCATTCATTCATTTATTCATTCATCCACTTACTTATTTAACAAATATGTATTGAGAGCCTTCTGTTGGCTCATGGCGCTAGGCAGAAAGGCAACACAAAGAGGCCATGAGCTCCTTGAAGCCAAGGATATAGCTTATTTGTCTCTGTTTTCCAGGCCTGGCACACTCCAGCATATATATAGGAGGTGCTCAAAAACTTTATCTAATAAACACATGAATTGGAATTAATCCCAAGGGAACAATTATAGATCTCAAGCTTTAAAAGTGCAGATTGCTTGACTCAGCAATTCCACTTCTGAGAATTTAATGTAAGGAAATATTTTCAGGATGTGTGCAAAAAATTTAATTACAAGAATGTCCTATCACAGCTTCGTTTACAGTGGCTTCATTGGATTTGGTTGAAAACACATTGGTGGGAATAGCAGTGTAGTCTCTGTGACAATTTGGTTGAAAAGAACATTGCAATCACGGGTGCAGGTAATTTCAATCCCCTCTGGAGTAGCTTTATGACTTTTTTGCTCCTTTAGACAAAAAAAAATGTAAATATCTTACAGAATTTGGGGGATTTTATTCTCCTCTACTTTTAAAATTTCTAATTCCCTTTCAGACAAATAATATGTTCTGGGCTGCTAATAAGAAGAAGAAAAAAATTGTTTTATGTCTATCAATAAGGAGTTGGTTAAAGGACAGTGCAAGCATATGATGGGTGTTCCTCATTTTAAGGGATATGGTAGAGAAAGGATAGAGATGTATGCCTCTGTTTACATCAAAAGGTGGTCATTATGTCCATCAGGGTTCTCCAGGGAAACAGAATTCAGAAAGAGAGAGAGAGATTTTAAGGAATTGGCTTACATGATTGGCGGAGACTGCCAAGTCTGAAATTTGTAGGGTAGGCTGGCAGGCTAGAAACTCAGACAAGAGTTGATGCTATATCCCAGTCTGAAATCTGCAGGCTGTCAGGCTGGAAACTGAGGAAGATTTCCATGATCCCTCCTCTCCAGGAAACGTCAGTTTTGGCTCTAAGACCTTCGCATGATTGGATGAAGCCCACCCACATTATCAAAGGTAATCTCCTTTATTTAAAGTCAGCTGACTGTAGATGCGCATTACTTCTGTGGAATATACCTTCACAGCAGCATCTGGATGGGCGCTCGACCAAACAACTGGGCACCATAACCTAACCAAGGTAACGCATAAAATTTAACCATCGCTGTCGTGAGTTGGAAAAAAAAATCAGACTACAAAATAGAATAATTTGGTTCTATTTTTAAAGAGGAAAATTATAACATATATCTATAGAAAAGAAATCAGGAAAGGTCTGCACCAATGTGTTAACAATGATTGTCTCTGAGAGGGTCTGATTGCTGGTCTCTCTCCTCTCTGCTGGTCTGGTTTTCCTGTTTTGCCTGAGAAGAGAAAGCCTTGCTATTGAAAGAAAACAAGTAAAAGGAACAAAGAATTAAAGAACCTTGTCAATGCCCTTCAGCCAAAGACCACCCAGGAACACACCTGTTGTTGAACAAGTTGGTTTTGTTACTGGTAGAAACTAGAGAGCATGAATACCATGGGGAACTGTGGGAGTTTCCGTAGACGGTGATAGAAAGAATCTAGCACAGGATTTGGGCTTTGGTTGAGTAATCTGGCGGAAGGCTTAAGGAAACAGGCTCACTCTAGATTCAGTGCTGTCAGAAAGCAGCCACAGTTCTAGAATTCAGTATCACAATAAGTCTTATATATACGGAAGGCAAACTAAATCAAGGATAAAGCTGTAATTGACAAAAAAGCAGCAGTCACTCATGTTAGGTGAGAAAAAGAGATGTTTGGTATCTTACGGGTTACACAATGACCTTCTTTTCAGTTTACTTTATCCTGGTTGCAGAGTGATCTTGTCTGTGTTCTGTGAGATTGTGTCTGTCCAACAGCAGAACACCATGGCCCTGCTGTGAGTATCACACTGGTTCCCGGGTGCCAGAGGTTACCTTTTTTTTTTTTTCCCTCTACCTGGATAGGGATAATACTAGGAACTTTACTTGCACTGAAGAAAAAGTCTGGAGAGGCTTTATTTTCTGTAACCGATTCTTCCTCTGTTTACTTAAGCATGTTTTGCTGAAAGTATTACTTTAGCAAATTGAACCAGGATTAGTTTTTCAATCACTAGTGCACATACCATAAATTTTGAGCATTCTATCCAAGACATGAAATGGTGAACACTAGGGTTGTTTCCATCTTTTAGGCGATAGTTGCTTCAGTCGCTTCCTTGCTAGTCTAATCCCAAACCAGAGCGTTTTTGTGTGTGTTTTTTTGTGTTTTTGTTTTGTTTTTTTAAAGACAGAGTCTCACTCTGTTGTCCAGGCTAGAATGCAGTGGCACAGTGTTGGCTTACACAACCTCTGCTTCCCAGGTTCAAGTGATTCTCCTGCCTCAGCCTCCAAAGTAGCTGGGATTATAGGCACGTGCCACCATGCCCAGCTAATTTTTGTATTTTTAGGAGAGACTAGGTTTTGCCATGTTGGCCAGGCTGAGTTCGCTGTTGCCCTCATCCAAGCTTAGGTCTTCACACTTTTAGTAAGACTTTACCTACACAGCAATACATAATGACCCACCGAACACACGCCTACCACATAGTTAAATCCAGCCCTTGGCCATTAACAGGAGCTCTCTCAGCCCTCCTAATAACATCCAGCCTAGCTATATGATTTCACTTTAAATCCACTACCCTACTAACGCTGGGCCTACTAACCAGCACACTGACTATAGACCAGGCTGGTCTTGAACTCCTAGCCTCAAGTGATCCGCCCACCTCAGCTTCCCAAAGTGCTGGGATTACAGGCGTGAGCCACTGCACCCAGCCACCAGGGCATAATTGATTGGAAATAGGGTGGTGTTGAAAAGGAGAAAACAAAACTTTAGATTTTTTTTAAATGATTATTTTGCTGAAAGATACTTAAAGAGTTGGAAAATCATTCCAGGCAAAATTTCCCCTTGGCAAACAAAAATTTCCTCTTTGTATAAACATAGTGACTGAGAATTTTCATTATCAACAAATTCAGCATTCCAACCATACTGACAGCGTAATCAATTTGCTTCCGGCCAAATTGCTCTTGACCAAATTGTCTGCTATGATATATAACAGTAAAACATTGGAAATAACCTAAACATCCAACAAGAAAGTTACTGAAGAAAGCCAAATAAATCATGGTTCATCAATACAATAAATGTCATGCTTTCACTTAAAGCAACATACATATACATTTCTTTTGAAAGGAGTAAATGAATGCTTCTAAACATTTAGGGAAAGTTACATTTATAAATAAGCCCAATTTAGGTTTGGTTGTTGTTTGTTTTTTGTTTTTTTGAGACAGGATCTCATTCTGTCACCCAGGCTGGAGTGATCACAGATCACTGGAGCCTTGAACTCCTAGGCTCAAGCAATCCTCCCACCTCAGCCTCCTGAGTAGCTGGGACCACAGCTGCGCACCACCAAGCTCAGCTAATTCCTAAATTTCTTGTAAAGACAAGGTCACACCAGGTTGCCCATACTGCTCTCAAACTCCTGGGCTCAAGCAGTCCTCCTCCCTTGCCTCCCAAAGCACGGGATTACAGGTGTGAGCCACCACACTGGCCCCAATTTAATTGTGACCATAAGGCAAATTCTAGGAATTTGACCAATAGAGACAGATCCTCTTTTCTCTTAAATATGACCCACCTTTCACTGTTTGCTCAGTTCACCAAACCTAATATTTCCTAACTATTCTTTGCTTGGTTTTTTGGAATACAGGAATCAAGTGGAAAGCAAATCTACTCAGTTCTAAACTGGCAGGAGTGGCTGGGTGTGGTGGCTCATAACTGTAATCCCAGCATTTTGGGAGACCAAAGTGGGAGGATTGCTTGAGCCCAAGAGTTTGAGACCAGCCTGGGCAACATAGCGAGATCTCGTCTTCATTTTTAAAATAAAAAAATAAAATCGCAGGGGCGATTCCAACAATATAGCCACTGGTCCAATGTCCAGGAAGTAGAGGCTGAAATGTCAGCTCGCGTCAACCCAGGAACAGAGCACTTTCTCTGTGAGAAAGATTTTACTCTTTAACTAAGCCACGGTGCCTTCCTTCTCCTGGACTTTGTTTAAAAAAATTTTTTTTGAACAGCTCTATTGAGGTATAATTAACATATAGTAAACTGCACATATTTAAGGCATGCAATACAATGAGTTTTGATTTATTCATACATCGGTGTGATTATAACCACAATCAAGGTAATGAACATAACCATTCCCCCCAAAAGTTTCCTTGTGCGTCTTCTAATCCTTCTGATACGGTTTTGCTGTGCCCCCACCCAAATCTCATCTTGAACTGTAGCTTCCACAGTTCCCACGTGTTGTGGGAGGGACCGCATGGGAGATAACTGAATCATGGGGGCAGCTTCCCCCATATTGTTGTCGTGGTAGTGAATAAGTCTCATGAGATCTGATGGTTTTATAAGGGGAAACCCCTTTTGCTTTGCTCTCACTATTTCTTTTGCCTGCTGCCATGTAACATGTGCCTTTCACCTTCCATCAAGATTGTGAGGCCTCCCCAGCCATGTGGAACTGTGAGTCCATTAAATCTCCTTTTTCTTATAACTAACCCTGTCTTGAATATGTCTCTATCAGCAGTGTGAGAACAGACTAATACACCTTCCTTTCCACCTCTTCCCAATCTCCCCTTTGAGCAACCATTGCTTTCTGTCACTATAGATAAGGTTCCATTTTCGAGAGTTTTGTATTGTTGTCAGCATCGGTAACTTATTCCTTTCGACTGCTGAGTAGCAGGACACTGTATGGATGCACAACGTTTTGTTTACGCATTCAGCAATTGAAGGGCACTCGGATTGTTTTCAC
The DNA here is from genome assembly GCF_006542625.1 of Nomascus leucogenys. NCBI lineage: Eukaryota > Metazoa > Chordata > Mammalia > Primates > Hylobatidae > Nomascus > Nomascus leucogenys. The sequence goes on along the minus strand of NC_044401.1, from coordinate 67,820,363 downwards.
TTTGGGGCAATCACACATAAAGCTGTCATAGACATTCGAACATTCTTGTGCAGGTCTTTGCATGGACGTCAACTTTCCTTTCTCTTGGGTGAATATCTAAGAGTAGAATGGCTGGATCAAATGGTAAGTTTAACTTTTTAAGAAACTGCCAAACTGCCTTCCAAGGTGCTTGCACCATTTAATGTTCCCATCAGCAGTGAGTGAGCATCTGGACTTTGTTTTCAACCCAGAGAGAAGCCTGGGTTCTGAGGACCCAAGAACTTGGGTTCTTCTGAGGAGGGCCACACATTACATAAGCATCTTTAGGAGAGGGCCCTGGAAGAGGTGGGGGACACAGCACTTGGGTGGGAATCAGCCACAGTCCACCAGCAAACTGGGGAGGCCAGTTTCGTCTGAGAGCTGGTGGGCTCTGAATCTATTCCACGCTTTTTTTGTCCCAGCCTGGGGAGTGGGGGTGGAAGTAGAGGAGGAAAAGAATTTCAGTGAGCTGCTTTTGACTTGATGTAATTTTGTTGGTTTCAATAACTATTTGTTGAAATAATCTGTGCCAAAGGAGGCCAAAAGGGAAGAGGCATAGGACTGGGGTTCAAAGAGGAGACCCTGAAGAGTCCTTGGAGGAGGAGGGAGAGTGGGAGAGGTTTAGCAGGGTAGACAGTGATTCTCATTTTACAAAATGCCCAGTATCGACATTGCTGCAGTGTTTTCAGCGCTAGGGAAATGACATCCTTAAGGCTTGAATTCTAGATCCTGCAAAAACAAATTGCCCTTTTAAAGTCTCACAGTTAAAGAGATATTTAGTGTCTCTTGAACATGTGGTCGGAGGGTTTTCTGATGGGAATCCTTGGTTGTTTTTAACAAAATAAGCCAGATCCAGAGGCTACATGACAGGACCCGGGCATCTCTCAGGCTGTCTTCTCGCAGCTCTTCTTCTTTCCTAGCCTAATTTCTAGACTCTCTGCACCTGTGGTCTTTGTTTCACTCCAGCATCACCTTTTCAGTCTCTGCCATTAATTGGACTCATTGAATGCACTGGGCTCATACTGGCTTCCTAGTTGCTGAATCCAGTGCCCTTTTCTCAAATCTTGTTCTCCTGCTCTCATGGCACCATTTTGACATGGAAGATGGGCAGGGAAGTGCTGGGAAGGGAAGGGCATGGTGCCTTGCTAGGGCTCCACCCCTGAGCCTGTGCCTACGCACCTAGGTGAAGACAGGCACTCCTGCCTTCACGCACAAAGGTTGCATTTCCCAAGACCACCCTGGTCGGCCACACCCCGATCCTGTGCTGTAAATAAACCCGAGACCTTAGTGGGTATACACACAAGAAGCAGCTGAGCATTGAGAAGAACACACCAGCCGAAGAACACACAAGCAGCTGGACGTCAGGAGCACACTGACAGGCACTGGCAGGCTGGCAGGCCATCAACCAGCGCAACAACACGGAGTTTGGCTGGGGCAGTTGGAGGGGAGCCCCGCTGCTGAGCAGCCTGACTCTAGGGGAAAACCACCTTTCCATTCCATCTCCCTTCAGCAACCCCATCTGCTGAGAGCTACTTCCACTCAATAAAACCTTGTACTCATTCTCCAAGCTCACATGTGATCTGATTCTTCCAGTATACCAAAGCAAGAAACCCCAGGATACAGAAAGCCCTCTGTCCTTGCGATAAGGCAGGAGGTTTAATAGAGCTGACTAACACAAGCCACCTACAGATGGCAAAACTAAAAGAGCACCCTGTAACACATGCCCACTGGCGCTTCAGGAGCTGTAAGCATTCACCCCTGGATGCTGCTGTGGGGTCGGAGCCCCACAGCCTGCCCATCTGCCTGCTCCCCCTAGAGGTTTGAGCAGCGGGGCACTGAAGAAGCGAGCTGCACACGCCTGTGAGGGGGACAGGGGAACTTTTCCCATTTCAATATGGCCTTCCCACTCACCTCCTCCTTCTAGACAGCTCTCCTGCCTAGGTCTCCATGGCGCTGTTCTACCTAGCTCTCCTGCCGCAGGGTGACTTCCCTGGGAAGCTGTCTCTGAGATGGAGATGATCAGGGAGTGCTCTCAGCATCACTCCGTGGAGGGAGCAGAGGGAAGCAGGACTGGGAGGCAGAAGCTGAGCTGTGGAACAGTCTCAGCAAAGGCCTCAGCCAGCTCCACAGGGACAGGCATTCGGGGCACTGAGTTGGAGCAAAAGAATCAGGTCTTTACACACCCGGTTGATCAGTCGGTGGGGGTGGGCTCCCTGGAAGTAGGCAAGACTTTGGGCAAGGTGGTGTTATTTAGCCATGGGCCATTCATTCCAACAGCGTTTCCAGCAGCTGGGGGAATCAGTCCCTCCCCAAAAGGGGATCTGGGCAGCACACTACAGTGCCCACCACATCTTCCTTCTCTCCAGCCGCTCCTTCCCTGGCGTAGGTGACCACTTTCCTCTGGCCTCAGGCTATGGCCTTCTGCTCTTCTCTATTTACAATCTCTTTTGTAAAACACTAATAAAGTATTTCATTTACACTTCATACAGGAACAGTAACTAGCACTTACTGGGTGCGTCCTATGAGTAGATGCCAGGCACTGTGCTAGGCACTGCCAATATATTATCTCATTAACTTCCCAGAAACCCACTGGCATTAGGGGATATGAAAACTCTTTATCACAGCCAAGGAAAGTGCCAGAAGAGTCTTCTTAAAAAAACAAAACAAAATCCTGTTTCTGCCTGTCACCTCCTTCCTAGCTCAAGGACCTTTGATGGCTCCCAGTTACTGTTGGAATAAAAGCCCAGACTCCTAACTCAGCACCCAAGGCCCTCCGCAACCTGCCTTGAGCCTCCGTTTTTACAATTCTTCCTCTTTCCACTCTTGCCAAACCGAGCCCTTCACTAGGACCTTCACCTGGCCTGCTCCAACCTTCTCTGAGACTAGCTTGGCATAGCTCCTAACTATGCCTGTCCCTTCCTTCGACAGTCATTCATTCACGTATCCATTTGCTCATTTATTGTAGGCCTAACATATACTAGGCTGTGTGTCGGGCGTTGGGGATACAATGCTGAACAGACACAGCCTGTCCTCCCCTTCAGAATCTTAAAATTGTGCAAGAAAGACGAATGTTATTCAAACTTGCCAAATTTTCAGAGTTATTTATTTATTAATCATTATTATTATTTTTTCAGACGGAGTCTCGCTCTGTCACCCAGGCTGGAGTGCAGTGGAGCAATCTCAGCTCACTGCAACCTCTGCCTCCGGCGTTCAAGCGATCCCCTGCCTCAGCCTCCCAAGTAGCTGGGATTACAGGTGCCCAACACCACGCCCAGCTAATTTTTGTATTTTTGGTAGATACGGGGTTTCACCATGTTGGCCAGGCTGGTCTCAAACTCCTGACCTCAGGTGATCCATCTGCCTTGGCCTCCCAAAGAGCTGGGATTACAGGTGTGAGCCACCATGCCCAGCCTCAAATAGTTATTGAATTCCAGCTTTGGCTCAGTGCTAAGAGGGGAGCATCAAGGGGTGTTGAAAGCTTAAAAGGGAGTGCTGAGGACCCTTGGCGAGCCAGGTGCTCCTCCAGTGCCCATGGATGTGGCTGTGTAACTCAGTCACTTCCCCCTTTCTTCATGGGGCCTAACATAAGTGTTTCTCCTTTTCAGCTCTCCCCTTTCTCCTCTTAATGTCTACACTGCCTGTTGTCTAAGCTACTCAATCCTATGCAGCTTTGCTTTCTTAATGTAAAGCGCTGTCGTCTCTCAGGTACATTTTGAGTCTTATGAATGATAGTTATCACTGATTTGAGGACGTATCCTGTGCCAAGCAGTCTCTATGCTCTGGCACTGTTCAGCGATTACAATATCCCCACAACCATCCTTCTTCTTCTTCTCATGATCCCATCGTCTTAGTCCCGGAGGAAGCAACCCTGAGACAGAGACTCAGAGTACCTGGTTTACTTGGCAGTTTAAAGAAACATGGGCAGGTCAGTGGGGAGGTCAGGGAAGGGTAGGTGTATTATCAGGCAAGTTCACCCTGGGGGAAAACCAGAGCCAAATCCTGCTGGGGAAATTCGGGGAAATTCTGGGAAATGGCATAGAACGCGTCTCAGAATCACCGTACCCGGGGGTGAAGGAGTTGGGGTACTTATTCACCAATTCCCACCAGACACTGGTTGAGGGCTGCGTGTAGGCGGGAATGGCACTAATTCCTGGGCACTGCTGGCACCTGCAAGGGCAGGCAAAGTGGGCATCGGCAGCCTGAGAAAGCCCCCAGGTGAAGAAATGGAGGTGCCGGAGCACACTGAAGTGGTGAGGACAGAGGGCCTACTACGCCCATATTACAGATAAGTAAACTGAGGCTTCAAGGAGTCAGTCCAAGGTCACGTGGCTAGGAACTATCAGAGCCAGGATGAACTGAAGTCTTTCTGGCTCTAAAACAACATAAAATGCCCCTTGAGAGGCATTATCTTATCCTATCCTTCAATAACCCTTACAGCTCTTTGCACAGGGCTAAGAACCCAGTAAAGACTCCAAAACTGCTTCCTGGTTGATGAGCCTGAACGATGAGGAGCTTCTTAGACCCACAGAATAACAAGGCTTTTTTTCTTTGTTTGTGTTTTTGAGACTGAGTCTCACTCTATTGCCCAGGCTGGAGTGCAGTGGCGTGATCTCGGCTCACTGCAACTTCGGCCTCCTGGGTTCAAGCGATTCTCTTGCCTCAACCTCCTGAGTAGCTGGGACTATAGGCGCACACCACCATGCCTGGCTAATTTCTGTATTTTTAGTAGAGACGGAGTTTCACCATGTTGGCCAGACTTGTCTCAAACTCCTGACCTCAGATGATCCGCCCACCTCGGCTTCCCAAAGTGCTGGGATTACAGGCGTGAGCCACCATGCCAGGCCAATAACAAGCTTTTAAATGTGCCTCCCTTCTTCATGATAGCCGGTGCGATCACCTAGTTTCTGAATACATTCATGAGTGTCTCGATCCCTTTTTACCTTATCACCTCTTGGACTTGTTTGAAAAGAGGAAAACTGAGGCCCACCATCAATGACAGCTTCCTGTCATGAAGCTGAGGCCAGAACTGGAGTTGCTACTCTTGGTCTTCAGCAAAAATTCAAATGCCCATGCAATCCTTTTTTCCCCTCCATGAAATTCCCCTAACTCGATTAAAGAAAAAAAGTCAATCAATTTACATGGTAACAGAAAAGGACAGGGCCCGGTATAAAATATTCCCCCATCTGCACCAGAGGGCATGGCCTACACGCTTCAAGAGCACAGCGAAGGCCCCCGGGATTTGTTTTTCTTTCCCTGACCCGGGGACTCTGATCTCTCACTTAACCTCTGACCTCTTCAATTCAGATAACAGGGAACTGGCAGCTGGGCTGGGGGCAGCTCTGAATGCCACCCGACTCCTCCTGGGTTCATTCTGGCTATGGAGACAGAACAAAGGGAGGTGGCCCTTCCCCGTGAAGCACCCCAGGGCGGCAGCCAGTCCTGTGGGGGCCCCTGCTCAGGTGCCCACCCCAGGGAGCATAGAGGGTTACTTCATTACAGCTAATACCATTTAGAGCCTACTTTGTGCAGACAGGAAAAAGAAAATTTAAAGCAACATCAATACCTTGCTTTGACTCCATTTAAAAACATCAGACTGAAATAGGCCTCAGCAAAGATCCATGCCCCTCCCTGCAGGGAGGCCTTTTCCCCCCTACCTTAGGCCTCATTTAAAACAGGGCTACAGTCTGCATTTTAACAGCCGCTATTTAGAGGTGGGTATGAGCCACTTGTTTGAAATTGAATCAGCCATTTTTATTAAGCCATATATTTTCATTCTTGCCAGTGACGCTGGGAGACGATTTTCCAGCCTCTCTGTTTTACTTTCCAGTGTATTTTCATTGGGAGGAGAGCTGCAAACCCAGGCCCTGCAACCTCCAATTACCCTGCTCCAACCCCACGCTGCTGGGTTGGACCCAACTCTTCACAGCAACCTCAAAAACAATGAATTTTAACCCCCCCACCCGCAACACCAAAACAAATTCCTTCCTAAATAAGGAGCCCGTTAGCTCCCTCCTACCTGAATTCCCAGCCCCCATCTCCCAACTCCAGTTTCCAGTTTTGTGGCTGCCGCTGCTCCTGCTTGCTGGTGACTTGGCAGCTCAGCAGTGACCACCCACGGTCATGCCCCAGGGCTGGATGACTACTTAATCCTGCTAGGAGTTTGGCAAGAGGCTATTCACTGCCTTTAGACAATTAGACATTTCGAAGGACAGACATTTTTTTGGAATCCCTAGTTCCCAGCTGCACGTGGGTGGGCCTTTTATTCATTCATTCATTCACTCACACATTCATTCACTCACTTATTTATTCTTTCGTTTATTCATTGATTGCTTTGGAACAGCACCTGACACAGAAGGATGACAGCATGTCAGTAGCTGTCATTCATATCCACAGCCAACATTTATCAGGGACCTCCTACTATGTACCAGGAACTGAAGATGAAAGAAATGAAACCCAGCCTCTGCCTTAGTGAGATCATACCATCAGAATGTGGTTTTGCACATTGGGATCGCTCGGGGAGCTTTTAAGAAAAGCCTATACTAGGCCCCACCCGCAGAGATTCTGATGTGATTAGTCCATGGTGGGGCCAAGGTATCTGCATTTTGTAAAGGCTTCCAGATGTTTCTAACGTGCAACCAGGGCTGAAAGCCACAGCTCTAGAAGGAAGGGCAGATAAGGACACAGCTCTGCCCCAGGTTGAGGGGAGCAAGAGTAAAGTTCTGTGGATGCAAGGAGAGATGGACTCTAACCCTGCCTGAGGTCAGGAAGGATTTCTAGGGGAAGGAGACATGAAGACAGAAGTCAGCATGGGATGGGCCAAGGTACTGGGAAAGGAGAAAGGGGGAGAAGATTCCAAGAGATGGGAACAGCACAGCAATGTCCTGGGTTGAAGGCAAGCATTGCACATAGGACAATTTCCGATGATTGCATATGGCTGGAGTTGTAAGTGAGAGAAGGGAGCGGGGAATGGAGGAGACAGCTGGCAGAGCAACCCAGCAAAGGGACCAGCAGGGTGTTTTGTCATCCAGGTAAGGGGTTCAAACACTGCCTAAAAGCAATAGGGAGCAGAGGAGGGAAATGATTAATTTTGCATTTTATTTTATTATTTTTAAATTAATTTACTTATGTATTTTTGAGATGGAGCCTCACTCTGTCGCCTAGGCTGGAGTGCAGTGGTATGATCTCGGCTCACTGCAACTTCCACCTCCCGGGTTCAAGCGATTCTCGTGCCTCAGCCTCCCAAGTAATTGGGACTACAGGTGCATGCCACCACACCCAGCTAATTTTTTTTGTATTTTTAGTGGAGACAGGGTCTCCCTATGTTGCCCAGGTTGGTCTCGAACTCCTGGCTCAAGTGATGCACCCGCCTTGGCCTCCCAAAGTGCTGGAATTACAGGCATGAGCCACCACGCCTAGCCAATTTTGAATTTTAGAAAACTCCTGGCTGGGTGCAATGGCTCACACCTGTAGTCCCAGCACTTTGGGAGGCCAAGGTGGGTGGATCACGAGGTCAGGAGATAGAGACCATCCTGGCTAACATGGTGAAACCCCGTCTCTACTAAAAAAATACAAAGAAATTAGCCAGGTGTGGTGGTGGGCGCCTGTAGTCCCAGCTACTGGGGAGGCTGAGGCAGGAGAATGGTGGGAACCCTGGAGGCGGAGCTTGCAGTGACCCAAGATCGTGCCATTGCACTCCAGCCTGGGCAACAGAGCAAGACTCTGTCTCAAAAAAAAAAAAAAAAAAAAAAAAAAAAAAAAAAAAGAAAAAGAAAAGAAAAGAAAACTCCTTCAGCTATAGAATGGACTAGAGGGCAGCCAGACAGGAAGCCAGGTGAGAAATGACAATGCCTGGACGCAGGGATGTATCAGTTTAACTTAGGCTGGGCTCCCCTACACCTTCAGATAGTCTAGAACAGGAGTCAGAATTGTCCCACCTAAGGAATGAAGAAACTGGTGTATTTGCCCACATACCCCTGTCTGGTGTTGGTCCAGGGCCTCTCCTGGGGGCGTCAATGCCCCAGCATTCTGGCCTGCCTACCCCACTTCCCCAAGCATGCTCCTGGCCAAAGCAAGCTCCCTGGCAGAGAATGACAGGCACCTACAAGGACACCATCCCCTGGCTGTGGGAACAGTGGTGCCCAGGGCACATGTGCAAGGCTGCACCAGAGGCTGTGACTAGGTCTTTACCCAGTGATGGAGGGCATGAGAGACTGAGGCCAGGAAGAGGCTGGTGAGTGTGGTGAGATTGACAGGTGCAGATGGAAATGAGGAGGCAGGGGGTGCCATGAAAAGGAGGATGGCGACCCTCCAGCATGCTGACTGAGGGCACGAGCAAGTGAAACCTTTAATCTCCAGGGTCAGATCAGCACAAATACAGCCATGTGCTGGCGAACAACCTTCAGAGCATCCATGCAGGGCAGGATCATAGGATTCTGGTTGTTTGAGCTGCATGGACTTTTGGTTTCCAGGAGAGAAGAATTTGCAGCATTTGTAGCAGGCTTGGCTTTAGGCACATAAAAAGGCCTTAGCAGACTTTAATTCTGGGTCACCCCCACCCACAACCTTGTGCTCCTCCCTCTCCTCTCCCCATGATATAATCTCTGATGTAATCCTTGGTATATTTCTGTTCCCTGTCTCTCCTATCCAATCAGCTGCTGTGTTGGTTGTGAATTATTTGAAGGCAAGAAATCCACTCAAACTAATTCAAGTCCAGGAGGCCAGTTTTGGGGAAGATATGAGAGCTGGGGGAAGAACCAAGGGCAGGAAATGTAGCCAGGCTCCCTGCAGGTTCAGAAGCAGAGACCAAGACCCCAGGGGTAGAGAAAAGGCTTTTCCTATTTTTTCTGAAGCCACATAGCCTCTCGTCTTCCCCTCTATCTTTTCATCTGTTCCATCTCTGTCTCATTTTTGTTCCTCTCTGCGACCTCTCTCTGTGTCTCCGGTATTTGTGCTCAGGTGAGCACATGGCCACTCCAACCTGGCATTCTGTGGCCTCTTAGTTTAAGCCAATATAAATAGGCTTCAGTCTTTATGTCTCAATTCCTAATTCACAAGGGAGAGTACTGGATTGGTAAGTATTAGAAGACCCAACTCAAACTGGTTCCAGAAAAAAAGCAAATTTATTGCCTCAAGTAACTTAAAAGTCAAGGGTAGGCATCAGGCATTGCTGGATCCAGGGGCTTAAGTTCTTTTGTCAGCCCTTTTTTGATCTGTGCTGGTTCCCTCCAGCTTTAGATCCTCCAGTTTAGCAGTCCCAGCAGAAAAGGTGGCTTCTTTCTGACAGAAGTTCCAATCACATTCCTAGGGTTGATTCTCACTGAGCCAACCCAGATCACAGCCCCCTTGCTGAGCCAGTTGCTCTGTCCAGTGGATGGAAATGCTCATGGGCCAGACCTGAGTGACACTGCACCCTGGAACCAGATGGACTAAAAACAGGAGAATGGCCAGGCACGGTGGCTCATGCCTGCTATCCCAGCACTTTGGGAGGCCAAGGTGGGAGGATAGCTTGAGTGGCCAGAAGTTCAAGACCAGCCCAGGCAACATAGCAAAACCTTGTCTCTACAAAAAATAGAAAAATTAGCTGGGCCCGGTGGTACATGCCTGTAGTTCCAGCTACTCGGGAGGCTGAAGGGGAAGGATCACGTGAGCCTGGGAAGGTCGAGGCTGCAGTGAGGAGCAAAAAAAAAAAAAAAAAAAGCAAGGAATTTTTCTCCAAGAGGACTGAGGTGCTGGTACCAGAAAAAGGAAAAGGAGGCATGGATTTGAGCAGGCAGAAGTAAACAACCAACATGGTCAAGGGGTGATATCACCCCCTTCCATCCACCCTAAAGAGCTCTGAACACAGCAGGTTTCTTATAACAATATGGGAACCAAAGCAGTCACCACACTCTCCTGTCAATGTTATCTGAAAAATCTCACAGACATCTGCTTCTTCCTTTCCGTGACCGGGGCACCAGCCAGGGCTGACCACCAGCATGTGTGCGCTGATATGGCCACCATCGTTGTTAAAGTACTGCGCTACTTCCATCGTCTGTTGGTAAATATCCACCGGCCTGAGTCCCTGGCTTCCCCCACCCAGGCCACTCAGGCCCTCCTTTTAATCCCACAGATTGCCACAGGCTAGCCAGTGAAGGGTTAATGCTGAGTGCAGCAGGGGCCTCCAAGACCCTGACCCAGCCCCTTCTGATTGGTTGATGCTCATGACCTACCAGTTGTCTCATTGATCTGGTGCCAGTAGTTAAATATTTTGAGTATCACCCTGGCTGGCAACAGTTTCCTATCTACTCTCCTTCATTCCCCTCCGTCCCTTGACCCCCACAGTCCTCCTTCACACAGCCTTCTTAAACTCTGATCTGCACCACTCACTGGCCTCCTCATCATTCTCCCCTGCATCAGGTCCTGACTCCTTCGTAGGTCTCCAGCTGCCCCTGTGAACTGGTCCCAAATGCCTTTTCAGCCTCACCTTCTCACCCACCTCCCACCCAAATGGCTTGCTTTTCCAAATACGCATGCTTCCTCATGCTTCTCTGCCTTTGCCCAAGCTGTTCCCTTTTTCTGATATTCTTTACCCACATATTTATGGAGGGGCTACTAGGTATGTGTCAGGTGCTGGCTTGGAGGAATAGACTGAGCAGGGAAGGTGGAGACAAAAAAGACAGATAGATGTTGTGAAATGTCTCCAATGGAGAAGCTCAGCCTGGAAGCAAAAAGGGGCACTTAACCCCAGGTCCCAGGAGCTCCCTGAAGGAGGATTCCTGGAGGATGAGTAGGAGGCCAGTAGGTCTGGGGCACAGCAATGAAGTCAAGGAAGCCGGCCTGCCATGCTGTGATTCCAGGGCTCCAGCAATCAGCTTCAATGCGCCCGATGTCTGAGCACACCTCCCATTTGCTGAGCGCTTTCCATGTGCCGGGCACTTGCTGACCTTTCCATGCTTGATCTCACTCATCCTCACCACCACCCTGTGAGGTGAGGCTGTGCAGAAAATGCAGCTCAGAGAGAAGACTTACACAGCTTGTGAGCAGCAGACCTGCCATCTAAGCCCAGGCTCCCTAGCCACTCTGTTCGCCTCCCACCCCATTCCCATGCCCCCTGTTTTAGGGCAGAGTACCTGCTCCACCACCCATCATTAGCAAGCTGGGCCTAAGAAGAATAATCTGGCTTCCCCACCATGCTTGGTCCACAAAGACAATCCTAGAAGTGGAAAACCAGGGAGGGGGTGGGAAGCCCTGCTCTTGGCCACTAACAAGCTGATATTTGATGTGGTTCAGCAGGTGACCTGCCTCTTTGGCTCAGTTGTGCAAAAAATGGGGATAAAAATATCTTGGGGCACTAAACAGGATAATACATAGAAAGCCAGTAAACGCGAGCCACTATGTCACCTACTCTTTCAGGACCAGATGAGAAAATGGGACAAGAAGGAAAACAAGGACTCATGCTTAGGTACCCTGGGCACAATTCCTTCCTTCCCAGACAGGGAGGGAGTCTGACTACATATCTCCTCTCTCTCTCTGCAATCAAACACATCTGGGTTGGCCTTCTGCTGTGTGATTTTGGGTAAGTCACTTAACTTCTCTGAACTTTCCTACCTTCACAATAGAGATCATTATGGAGCTCTGCCTTCATTCACTCAGCAAGCCACATGCAGCAACTACTATTTGCCAGGCATGGTAGTAGGAGCTGATGATGTAAACAAGACAAGCCCCTGCACTCATGGAGTTTATATTCTAAGGGGAAATATAGACCAGCACACACATGCACCCACACACAGTCAGGCTTTCAAATAGTGATAAGCATTCGGAAGAAAATAAAACAGGACAATGGTGCAGGAAGGAGGAGGCTGCCCGTGACAAAGTGGTCAGGGAGGGGCTCTCTGTGGAGGTAACCTGGGATCTGATACCGAGTTGGAGGGGAGAAGCCTGGCAGACAAAGATCTGGGGAAGAGCTGTTCGGCCAACAGGAGCAGCAAGTACAGAAGCCCCGGGGCATGAAGGAACTTGGTCTATTTTAGGTACAGAGAAAGCCCAGTGGGGCTGGAGTGTGCCGATCAGAGTGAGGGAGAGTTGCAGGAATGTGGGTAAAGTTCAAGATGAGGTCCTGAAAGGACTTACATGGGCCTCTGAACCATGCGAAGGGCTCCATCAATGTGAGCTACTTTGCCTGTGCTGTCCTCCCACGGGGCAGCAGGTTGGCTCACGCCAGGGAGTCACTGGACACCAGAAGGCTGCTGCTTATACACAGGCAAATACGGTAATTCTTTTCCTCCACCTCCCAGCAGTAGCAGCGGCAGCAGGGATATGAATTGATTGTCAGAAGCTGTTTAAGGGCCTGTGATTGAGGAGATGATCTGAGGTAAGCTGCTCCAGTGAAATAAAGGCCAACAGCTGCCTGGTTCCACATCAGCACTGCGCTTTTCCAAAAGGCAGCTTTGCCTTCCAGCACCCACCCCCACTCCACCCTTAGGAGGCAGGGAGCTCTCCCTTCATACTCTGGGGGAGGGAGATCCTATTTAGTGACAGATGAGATGTTGGGGACTAAACCCGAGGGCATTGAGAAGTGTAATGGCTGTGGCTGAATATGTCAGTTTCCTGTTCTTTGTGGGCAGGGTCTCAATTACAAATAAGAATTTCATGGAAATTTTTGGATTGAAAGGAGGGAGGGATTCGGGGACAATCAGTCCCATCTCAAATTAAAATCTGTGCATTCCTGAGCTTTCAAGTGGAGCATTTTACACAGAATCAATTTTTTTCATCTGAAATACGCATTCATCCATCCATGCATTTATTCGTTTACTTATTCACTCCTTCAACAAATATAAAATGCATGAGAGCTTGGGCTTTAATCATTGGATTTTTTAATATTTTAAAATTATTTTTCCAGAGACAGAGTCTTGCTCAAACTCCTGAGCTCGAGGGATCCTCCCGCCTCAGCCTCCCAAGTAGCTGGGACTACAGGTGTGTGCCACCATGCCCAGCTTGACAGATGGATTTAATGGATTTGGCTACTTACTAGCTGTGTGGCCTCAGGCAATTCACCTCACCTCTCTGAGCCCCGGGATACTCAAACCTACCTCAAAAGACTATTTGAGGATTATCCAGATAATGCTCACTAGGGACTGAGCCCAGTGCCTGGCACTGGCAAGTGACCATTTGCTACAGTGTACCAGAGGGCAAAAGAGGTGCCACAAGGTTACAAAATGAAATCAGACAAAGCCCATTAAGGAGCTCACAGATCAGGACATAAATAACCATGCCATGAGGAGCAATTTTAAATGTTCTAAGAGGCACAGAAAAAGTGACACGGCAAAAGATTTCTTCCTATTAAAAAAAATGAGGAAGACTCAAGAGGGAATTGGAAGTGACATTCGAGCTGAACCTTAAAGGGTGGGTAAGGAGACCAGGGGGCGATGCAAACAAAGGCACATTCCTAGAACCTTGCAAAGTGTGGTTTGTGGACGAGCAGCACCTGCTTCACCTGGGAGCTTGCTCAAAATACAGATTCTCAGGCCCACCCAGCCCCACAGGATCAGAATCTGCATTCGAACAACTGGGAGGTTTGGTTGCAGATCAAAGTCTGAGGAGCTCAGGACATGATCTCTGATGTCTCTGAGAAATGCCTTTGTGGCAAAGGAAGGCAGGAAGAAGAGAGAACCTCCCCACGTGTTTGGGCCAATGACAAGACATATACATGTGCCCACCCTGGGACCTTGGCCGGGGCACAGCAGAACCAGAGGCCTCCAGCTGTGCAGGGAGCAGACACCCAGAGACTAATCTGCAGGGAGGGTCAGGCATCTGGGTGGCAGATGTTACAGGGCAAAATGTTCTCTGAAGCCTCAGTTGAGCCTGTCGGCTCAGGGGACGGGACTGCAGTCCTGGCCACTTACCCATTCAATTCATTCATTCTACAAATACATACCGGGCACCTTTGTGAGCCAGGTACCAGCCAAGTTCTGCATCTAGCAATGTCATTAGCCCTCAGGCAAGCCCCTCTTCCTCAGTCCTCAGTTTCTCCATTTGTCAAGTCTGGGTTGATGTGCTTTCTATAACGCCTAAAGTCGCCTCCACCCCATTTTCTGATGCCCCCTGTCCCTTTCTTTCTTTCTTTCACAGTGTTTCCTTCTTTTCTCTATTCTCCTCGCCACACTATTCCTCACACTGGTTTCCATCCGCACAATATGGAAAATCCCAGCACCTCTCTTTCTTAGACCGAGTTCCCAGAAGCAGAGTGGAAAATGAGGGTTCGTGTGAAAGTGACTTATTAGGAAGTGGGGGGATGGAACTGGGGAACAAGGAGGCAAATAGAGGGTACCTTTGTCTCCATCCTGCAGGGGAGTGCTGGGGACAGTGTGGCTTGAGCCTCAGAGCTGTCCCCACTGGGAAGATGAGGGTGAGGGAGCTAGGTAGGCCATAAATTCCCAGGCACTTCCACTCTCCACTGGCTCCAGCAGCCTGAGGACAGCCCCCTCGACAGAGACTCAGGTGCAGGCTAGCACGAGTGAGAGCTGGCCTTTCTGAAAACGGCAAAGGGACCCAAGGGTGGAGCGCAGGTGATGCGCTGACAGCATCCACTACATTCTCTAAATAATTATAGGCCAGGTGGAATTGAGGTTCTAAAGACATAATAATAATAATAATGTTAGACCCAAATCTATCTTTTATCAAGCACTTACTTTGAGCCAACCACTGCCCTACACATGGACCATGCAGTATCTCATTTAATCTATGGGACAAATTTCTGAAGCTTTTTCAAGTTTTCTAACTCCCACTCCACCCCCAGCCCATGCAACACTACTCTTTCTTTGATCTTTCCAATTCCAAACAAAACAATTATTCACATGTATGATGATTATAGAAGCTATGAAACCGGCATGGAGAAAAGCCTTCAGGCAAGAAGAACACCTAAGAAGTCTTCACTCCACCACCAGCCACTGCTGGGGAATGGTAATTGTCTGGAAGACTGAATGATTTAACTTCCCAGACACTTGCACAGAGACTTCTCACTGGCTCCTTTAGTGAGCCTGGAAATTTCTCTAAGAGCTGTAGATAACACAAAATCTCATAGACCAGATTTAAGGGTGATTTAAAGCATTTTTCAAGGGAACTTTGGCCTTCCAACTGACTTTACAACAGAACCTCGTGTGAAAACGTTAAGTCTGCAGCACCGTCAGTGTTTCAACTCACAGAGAAGAGGACAGAGGAACAGAGAGGGAACAGAACCTGCTCAGGGTCACACAGCTAATAGGAGAAGGTGGTAGGGTTGTTGCTGAAGCATTTAGGTTTCAAATCTGTGTTCCCGATTGCAAGGCCACACTGCGCCTGAGGGAGAAGGAGGAACACTCAGTGTTTTCTGGAAACCATGAGGGGCCTGGTCACTCCGAGGACTGTGCGGTAGCAGCCCTCGGCTCTGTCCCTCCTTGGCTCCAAAGAGAGGAGATAATCCCTCATCCATCTTTCACCCAGCCTCGCGTGGTCCCTATTGGCAGCAGCTGCCTGACACTGCCTCTGAAAGATGCCTAAGACTCTGCCAGCCCAGTGTTTAATGCATGCAAAGCCTTTTCCAAAGAAGTCACTTAAAAAGATTACACAGGACAGAATCACCCCTCCTGCCTCCAGCTTAGGGAGTCTTTGCAGCTGGCCTGGAGCTAAGCTAAGGAAGCGGAGTCTTTAGCAGCCTGAAAATAAAGTGAGCCTTCATTTGAGAAATCACTCAGAACACCAGCTGCAAGAGCTCTGCTCACTGACTCATTCAGCAACTCTTTGCTGTATATCTGAGTGCAGGCACCACACCAGGCTTTGGGGATGGACTGGGAACATGGTCCCCGCCCTCCTGGAGCTTACATTCTAGGAGAAAGGCCCCACTCCCACAGGAATGCCCATCTTACCATGTGACTCTCCCCAAAATGGGGGATCCTTTCCCTTGCTCATCCCTGAAGGACAGCTCAGATGCTTCTTCACTCTCACTGCAAGGCTAGGGATGGAGGTCCTGGGGAGGAGACCATTCTGGTTTCATTTACTTTTCTCTTTAGCTTCCTCTCTCTCCTCTTTCTGAACACCCTCCTTGCTATCTGGATGGAAGAAGGGGCAAAAGGAGGAAGGAATAACATGTTCGTGAATGAAGAGAAGAAGAAAGGAAGAAAAAAGTTGAGGATGAGAGGAAGGGAAGAGAACAAAGTAAGGCTGGGGATGACGACACCTGTGGCCAACCCAGGATGGAGGGTGGGATGAATGTGAAGCCACCGAGGACCTGGATGTCCTCTCCCTTTTACCAAAGCCCTTCAGGCACTGAGGGGACTGGGAAAAGGGGAGAGGACTGACAGATATGAAGAGATTGAGAAGAAACATCACCCAACCTTGTAGCAGCATCCCCCAAGTTCACCAGCCTGCTCAGATTTTTTTTTTTTTTTCAGTATGAAACACTTAACAATCCTTCTCACACTTGCCAGTAGCTTATGGCAGAGGTCAGCAAACTATAGCCTGTGGGATAATCCCACCTGCTGCCTGATTTTGTAAATAAAGTTTTATTGGAACATAGCCACTCTCAGTTCTGTATTGTCAAGGGCTGCTTTCACACTACAACACAGAGCTGATTAGTTGCCACAGAGACTGTGTGGTCTGCAAAGCCTAAAATATTTACTAGCTGGCTGCTTATAGAAAAAGTTCGCCAACCCTTGGGTGTTATTTCTAGGCTCTTGAGCCTTCAGAGTTCTAAAATTGCTTATCAATTCTTCAGCACTTCCTTTAAATCCACTCATCAAATATTTATAGAAGCCTACTGTATTAGAATATTCTCTTTTTGTTGCAAGTGATGGAAAACTCAGCTCACGTGGGCTCCAGCTAAAAAAAAGGGGAAGAGGGTTCTTGTTTCCTGTAACTGAAAAGCCCAGGGATTGAGGGACTTCAAGTATGGCTGAGCCCAGGAGCTCAAACAACAGCAGCATGATATGGCGGTTAGAAACAACTTGCTTCTAACCAACAGAACACAGCAAAGGTGATGAGTTGTCACTTTTGTGATTAGGTTACAAGAGATTATAACCTCTGTCTTGCTAGCAGACTCTCTCTCTTGCCTTCTTGGCTTGTGCACTCGGATGAAGATAGCTGCCATGTTGGAAGGGCCCGCATGGCCAGAAGTGGAGGCAACTTCCAGTCAAAACCAGTGAGGACTGAGACTCTCAATCAAACAGCCCTCCCAGGAACCAAATTCCACCAACAACCATGTAAGCTTGGATGCAGATCCTTTCTCAATCAAACCTCCTGCTGAGACGCCAGCTATGGCTGACATCTTGCTTGCAAACTGCTGAAAGACCCGGAAGCAGGGGACCTGGCTGAACTGTGCCCAGATTCCTGACCCATGGAAACTGTGAGATAATAAGAATGTGTGTGTGTGTGTGTGTGTGTGTGTTTAAATATATATTTTTTTTGTAGAGACGGAGTCTTGCTTTGTTGCCCAGGTTGATCTTAAACCTCTGGCCTCAAACAATCCTCCCAAAGTGTTGGGATTATAGGCGTGCGCCACCATGTCTGGCCATGTGTGTTTTTTTGTTTTTTTGTTTTTTTTTTTTTGAGACAGGGTTTTGCTCTGTCTTCCAGACTGGGGTGCAGCAGTGCAATCTCAGGTCACTGCAACCTCCGCCATCCGGGTTCAAGCAATTCTCCAGCCTCAGCCTCCTGAGTAGCTGGGATTACAGGCATGCACCACCACGCCTGCCTAATTTTGTATTTTTAGTAGAGACAGGGTTTTGTCATGTTGGCCAGGCTGGTCTCGAACTCCTGACCTCAAGTGATCTGCCTGCTTTGGCCTCCCAAAGTGCTGGGATTACAGGTGTGAGCCACTGCTCCCAGTCCCACATATGTTGTTTTAAGCAGTCAGGTTTGTGGCAATTTTCTATGCAGCAATGAATAACGAATACATACCCTCCTCTCTGAGAGAGGCTGGGAAGGTAATTTTTAGCTAGGTACATTGTCATCGCCAACAAAATTGGGGTTCCCTACGAAAAAGGAGGAGAATGGATATTGCCGGGAAAGGCACAGATATCTCACAGAAGCCACTGAGGCATACCTGGGAGGAGAAGCCAGTGTCTTGGATCAGGGCAGTGGCAGCCGGAAGAGAGGGTAGTGATTGGATTCCAGGTTCCTGAAGTAGCAGCAATCTTGTTTCTTTTAGAACAGCCTTCCTTTCACTTATTAGCAGTTGGCAAGGTCCCCTCAGCTCCTCTCATACATGACCTGGTTCCTACACAGAGTTCCGGAAATGGAGCTCAAATCAGAAATCCAAAGCACTGCAGGAAAAACAGACTGGGCACAAAAGCCTCTGGCTAGTTCCAAGTCACACCTTTCCTCTCATTCCCCCCTATTCAGTGGGTTTCTGGTAGTATGATTCAGGAGGATCTGGTAGTATGGCAAAAACGTCTTTCCTGGAGAGTTGAGAAAGTCTGTGATTCCAGATGCAGAAATAAAACTTATCCTTTAAAGTGTCTGCAGAAATGAAAAGAAACCCAGGTCCCTTTATAAATGTTTTAAAAATATACAGTACAGATTTGGGGGTCTAGACATGAATTTTATGGTTTAAAATCCAGCTAACCCAACCCTTCTGAGTCTCCACTTGGGGAGTTTGGAAAATGCATAATTTTAAGGGAGGCTGAATTTATGAGCGTTGTAGTTATAGCAACAGACACTTTAGATTCTGGGAGGCAGGTCCATGAGACTGTTACATAACAGTCAACTTTGTGGTAAAAAAAAAAAATGCAGGGAACACCAAGGCTGCTAAAAAATACATATAATAGAACCAAAAGAAGAGGGAGATGGCGGGCAAGAGGGAGAAAAATGAAGGCTGCAAAGGCTTTTTCAAAGAACATGATGAATCTTCTTGTGAAGGGGCAGGAGCTTCATCTCGCAGGCTTGCTGCTGCCAGCTCAGGCATGTAGGGAGAAACTCATCAGACAAAAGAGCAGACAAAAATATGGATGCAGCACTCAGGGGCCTGCCAAGCTGAGGATTAGGAAACAACAAAAAACACATGAATTGTGGAGGGGAGAGCTGCCTTCAGAGGGAACCTTGACTTAGGGAAGCCCAAAAGGAAGGCATGGGTCAGGGCTGGGGTGCTCTTTTCTCCTCTCATTTTCCTAATTCTGAGGCAGTCCCTACTATCCCGGGGAACTGTTCTTTGGAAGGAAGAGAAGTCAAAGATGCATCTCCCCAAGATTTCAGAAATCATGCTCTCTACCATGAAGCACTGGTACAAGATTGGAATCTCATGGTGCCATGGTGTTCTGATCATGGAACAAGATTGGAGTCTCGTGGTGTTGTGATCATGCACAGAACAGCCTTTTGAACCAGGCAACAAGGGTCTTAGCCTGGCCTCCCACTTCAAAGAGTCCTTCTGGCTTTGTGCCTCCTCAAAGGGGCAGATGTTTAAGGAGTCCATGGGACCAAAGAGATGTGTGCATCTGAGCCCCATGCCCTCCCGCTTCTAGGCCATAGTCTGGGTTCCTGGAATCCTTACTTCTCTGCCCAAGTAGCTCTAATCCTGTTTCCAGAATATGCGTCGGCCTCTTCCCTTCTTTCTTTGTTGGAAGTCCAAACCTGCCCACCAGCATGTGCACCCAAGTCTGAGAGTTGACTTAGGGGCAGCTGTTTGAAGGACAGTGGGGATTAAACAGGGATATGCAGGCTGGAGTGTCCACAAACAAGAGAGAGAGACAGAGAAACAGAGAGAGAGAGAGAGAGAGCATGCATGAGTGAGGGACATTCTTCACAATGCAAAATGGAACCGGGGTGGAACAGAAGGGGAGTGGGTGGAGTCAGGGCTGCTCTCCCTGCAAGATCACATTTGGGTGTGGAGGACCAAGGAGCCCGAGAAATCTAAAGTCCATCCTGGTGTTGCAGGGCATTAAGAAGATACATTTGTCAAAGTTGGAGGGTAGAACTTATTTTCCATAGCATTTTGTAGTGGGATGGATAATGTTTAAATACTTAGATGTCACTTTCACAAGCCCCCACTTGCACTCTTGCCACAGGGGCCAACCTGAATACAGAGCTTGTGGTTCTGCTCTGCTTAGCTCCCATCATCCTGGCAGAAGGAGGAAAGGCAGTTGGAGGTGTCAAACCCTTTCCTACTGTGAAGTCAGACACTAAAAGATAATTCGGCAAACTATAAAAAAAACAAAAAGCCCACTGGAACCTTGGCTGGAGTGCAACAGGGCCATCACGGTCATCCTCCATTGCACATGACACATGATGGCTGCAGAGTCATTATTCTGCTCCTGACATGTGCCCTCTCCTCCAGTGACCTCAGCCAGGGGCCCAGGCTCCTGCAAAGGAGCCCCTCACCCCTCACCTGCCCCCCAACCCCCTGCCTCCCCCTAAGCTGGTCCACACAGCTGAAGCAAAAAGCCATCTCCTATCTCAGCTTCAGACCCTAGCAAGAAAAATCAATAGCAATTTGGCCCCTGGCCAGTCCTGTGTCACTCTGGAGAAGCCAGTCTTATTTGCCATCCCCTAGAAGAAGCCAGGGCACTGGAGCCTTCAGACAGAATGAAGCCCAAATCCTCTTCCTAGGATCATCTTGGCATGCCCTGATTTACAACCTCAGGGATCTGCTCCGGCCTCAGGTGCCCCAGCCAGGCCGTCTCCAGCCCGAGGGAAAACTGAGCTGCCTGTTCAGCTGTTCCTAGGCATAGCAGTGACCTCAGCTAGAGCCCCAGGCCCATCCGGGTGTGCCTGGTAAATGGATGGGATGGGCCTCTGAAATGTCTTTGCACATGGGCTCAGAGAGCCTCTGGGAGAGGACTCGCCCTATGGGAAAACAGAGCCGGGAGCCTTAAGCTTGGCCTAGTAACAAAGCCTTCATTGTTAAGGAGGGCACATATACCATGAGGTCTGCTCTTAGGTTTTCTATTCCAGCCTGGCGTCCTGTAGACTAGGGTAGGAGGGAGGAGGGCCATAAAGACTGCAGGGAGAAAAAAGCTACAAGTTTTTTATTAAAACTCCATCAGGCCTTTCTGAAGGGGAATCATGTTTAAGCCTCCTTTCCCATACCCACTTCCCTCAGGAAGACACAAATTAATAATGACAACATTGAGTTAGTGCTTATGTTGTGCCAGGCACCGAGCTAAGAACTTAGATCCATTTTCTCATTTAACTTTTACTACTATAGCCTGATGAAATAGTACAGTTTTCATCAAGTACATTTTATGGATAAGAAAGCCAAGACACAAGGAGTGTCACCCAGATAGTAAAAAGGTCAACCCAAGGTTTTTTGTTGTTGTCTTTTGTTTTGTTTTTTGAGACGGAGTTTTGCTCTTGTTGCCCAGGCTGGAGTGCAATGGTATGATCTTGGCTCACTGCAACCTCTGCCTCCTGGGTTCCAGAGATTCTCCTGCCTCAGCCTCCCAAGTAGCTGGGATTACAGGCACCTGCCACCATGCCTGGCTAATTTTTGTATTTTTAGTAGAGATGGGGTTTCACCATGTTGGCCAGGCTGGTCTTGAACTCCTGACCTCAGGTGATCCGCTTGCCTCAGCCTCCCAAAGTGCTGGGATTACAGGTGTGAGCCACTGTACCCGGCCCAAACCAGGGTCTGAATCTTGGCCATTCCACTACAGCCTCTTCTCTTTACCACTGAACCATACCAATCTGGTCAATTCTAGGAACTGAGTGGATCAGGTTTGAAGAAGAGTGGAGCTATATAATGCATCAAAAGATCGGCCATGATTGCAATTCATAGCTTCCGTTTCTTCCATGTAGCCAGCATGCAAGAAAACATTAGACTTGGGTATCAGCAAGTGGTGGGAGGAATTAAAGGGATCAGAGCTCACCAGACTCTCTGGTTTGAAACTGAATCCACCGTAGTAGTTTGAATAGCATCCCCCCAGAATTTGTGTTCACCAGGAACCTCAGAATGTGACCTTATTTGAAAATAGCCTCTTTGCAGATGTAATTAGTTAACAAGAGGTTATACTGGTTTAAGGTGGGACGTAAATAAAATGACTGGTGTCCTTATAAGAAGAGGAGAGGAACACACAGAAGATAAGGCCATGTGAAGACAGAGGCAGGGATCAAAGCAAGGCAGCTACAAGGCAGGGAGCCCCAAGGACTTCCGGCAACCCCAAACGCTAGGAGGAGTCAAGGAAGTATCCTTCCTCTAGCCTTCAGTGGGAGCATGCTCCTGTCAATACCTGGCTTCATGCTTCTACCTCCAGAACTGTGAGAGAACACATTGCTGCTGTTTTAAGCCACCCACTTCATGGTTATTGGTTACAGCAGTCCTAGAAAATTAATACAAAAGTTTAGAAAAGTGAGGATGTTCCATGTGGTCCAATTGAGCTACGAGAGTCATCTGTGTTGCAGTTTGGGGCCCAAGCCCCAGCTACCAAAAAAATGTGACTTGGCTTCCTATCGGTCATTACTCCTTGTATGCTTATCTCTCTTAGATTGGTAGACAGCCATCTTTTTTCTTTGGCTGCCCAGCACTCATTTTACATTCTGATTTTTCCAGAAATCTTCATCTTTCATTCTAGATTACTTTTGGGGGAATTATCTCATTTTTGGTTAATGAGATCTGCAGGGAAAGTACTGCATCATGGGATGGGATCATCTCCCACTACAGAACTCAAAGGCACAGTCCCTGCCTCTCTCTAGCTTAATATGTTGGAGAACAGGACGACCATGTAAGCTCAGGCAATTGGATTTTCTTTCCTGGGCTACTGTATAGTGAAAGATCAAGAGTCAGGCCATTCCATGAAGGGTGACATACTCGCAGAAAGGTTCCTGCTTGGAGACTGCTGCTGTGATTCATGCCACAGCCTCCGACATTGCCTTGGTTTCTGTTCCTATCCAAGTCTTATCCATCAGTCCAGAATCCATTTCCCATTCTAACAACATCCAGATTTCCTTTCGGAAAATTACTTTCTGTCATTGTATGAGCGTCTCCTATATGTTAGCTAGAGTTGATTTCTGTCGCTTGCAACCACAAACTGTAATTGATACACTGAAGAGATCGATGGAGAGGGGGCAGTTTGGCCTGAGCAGGACTTAAGTTTTGAAGGGCTTCTGGACAAACAAAACAATGAACCATAATACTATAGCAACTTTATCCAAATACTTGTATCACTGATGGGAGTGTAAATTGGTCTAATCACTTTGAAAGTCTGTTTGGCAGAACAGACACATGAAAAAATGCTCATCATCACTGGCCATCAGAGAAATGCAAATTAAAACCACAATGAGATACCATCTCACACCAGTTAGAACGGCCATCATTAAAAAGGTCAGGAAACAACAGGTGCTGGAGAGGATGTGGAGAAATAGAAACACTTTTACACTGTTGGTGGGACTGTAAACTAGTTCAACCATTGTGGAAGTCGGTGTGGCGATTCCTCAGGGATCTAGAACTAGAAGTACCATTTGACCCAGCCATCCCATTACTGGGTATATACCCAAAGGATTATAAATCATGCTGCTATAAAGACACATGCACACGTATGTGTATTGCAGCGCTATTCACAATAGCAAAGACTTGGAACCAACCCAAATGTCCATCAATGATAGACTGGATTAAGAAAATGTGGCACATATACACCATGTAATACTATGCAGCTATAAAAAAAGATGAGTTCATGTCCTTTGCTGGGACATGGATGAGGCTGGAAATCATCACTCTCAGCAAACATATCTCAAGGACAGAAAACCAAACACTGCATGTTCCCACTCATAGGTGGGAATTGAACAATGAGAACACATGGACCCAGGAAGGGGAACATCACACACCGGGGCTGTCGTGGGGTGGGGGGAGTGGGGAGGGACAGCATTAGGAGATATACCTAATGTAAATGACGAGTTAATGGGTGCAGCACCCCAACATGGCACATGGATACATATGTAACAAACCTGCCCATTGTGCACATGTACCCTAGAACTTAAAGTATAATAATAATTTAAAAATTAACAAATAAATAAAATTAAAAAAAGAAAGTCTGTTTGGCAGTATTGACTAAAGCTAAATATAAGCATAGCCTATGACCTAGCCACAATTTATACATACACACATGCACACACACACGTGCACACACACGTACATGCACACACATATGTATAGATCCCCAACAGAAATGCTTGCATATGTTCACCAAAAGACAGGAACAAAGATATTCACAACAGCGCCATTCTTAAGAGTCCCAAACTGGAAACTACCCAAATGCCCATCTACACTAGAAAGGATAACTAAACATTGTACGTACTACATCCATGCAATGGCATACTACACAGAAATGAAAATTACAAGCTACAGCTGTATTCACTAACGTAACTATATCTTCCAAACATAATGTGGAGCAAAATAAACTAGATTTTAAAAAGCCTATATGATTCCTATTTATATCAAGTTTTAAAAGAGGCAACCAGAATCTATAGTGTTAGAAGTTAGGATAGCAGGGCCAGGAGCGGTGGCTCATGCCTGTAATCCCAGCACTTTGGGAGGCCAAGGCTGGCAGATCATCTGAGGTCAGGAGTTCGAGACCAGCCCTGGCCAACATGGCGAAACCCCATCTGTATACAGAAAAAGACATAAATTGTAAGTTACAAAAAAAAAAAGTAAAAATACAAAAAAGTCCAAAAATACAAAAAAATTAGCCAGGTGTGGTGGTGCACACCTGTAGTCCCAGCTACTTGGGAGGCTGAGGCAGGAGAATCACTTGAACCTGGGAGGCAGACACTGCAGTGATTGGAGATCGCGCCACTGCAGTCCGGCCTGGGCAACAGAGCAAGACTCCATTTCAAAAAAAAGAATTAGGATAGTGGTTACCCTGGGGATGGGGGCCTACCCTTGCTAATGGAAGGGGGCACAAAGGAGATTCTCTGGTGCTGGGAATCTGCTGTTTCTTGATCTTAGTGCTGGTTACATGCGTGGGTTCATTTTATGAAAAATCCATGGAACTGAATACTTATCATTCGTGTCTCTTTCTATATACATATTACACTTTAATAAAGCTTACCCAAAATCTCTAATGCAGATTCCTCATGCTCTCCAACAGATTATTATACTATAGGGGGGATGACACTTGAGGAGTCCTGCCCATTGAGGACTCCTGAAAACACAGCAGCTTCAGGTCCTTGGGGTGCACCAGCCAAGCAGAAATGAGAAGTCACAGTGCCCTGCATCAGTCACAACTGTACCCAGTTGTACAGGGAAAGCAGCAGTGGTACCTCATATACCAAGGGTGCCCAGAATAAGGAGGCCAGAGCAGGAGAAAGGAAATAGAGTGGTTTACGCCAGGCGGTACTGACTGTTCATATTTATGAGCACATATGTGGCACCCTAATGACTTCTATAAATACTAGGGGAAGATTCAGTAAAAAGCCTGGATCCTGCCTTATAAGTGGGGGCAAGAGCCGGCAAAAGCCTGGTACATGTCACTGGGTCTGGTCTGGCAACCCAAGTGACACAGAAGCATCAGGGATCTTTGGGAATGCCACTCCACAAAAGTTAAAGGCGACAATAAACAAAGAGTTTGGTCAAAACAAAACCTACACCTTCCAGTGGCACAGTCACTGCAGGTTGGGAAGTGTCTGATATCTTTACACACTTTAGTGCATTTGATTCACCCAGCATCCCAATGAGATAGGTATACTAGGGGGAGAAAAGCTTGTATCATTAAGTGGTAGGGTACAGCACATTAATTTTAAGAACACACATACTGAAATTAGACCCGATTTCAAATTCTGACTCTGATAGGCTGGGTGCAGTGGCTCATGCCTGTAATCCCACCACTTTAAGAGGCCAAGGTTGGTGGATCCCTTGAGCGCAGGAGTTCCAGACCAGCCTGGGCAACACTGTGAAACTTCGTCTCTACAAAACATGCAAAAATTAGCCAGGCATGGTAGTGAGTGCCTGTAGTCCCAGCTTCTCGGGTGGCTGTGGCGGGAGGATCAATTGAGTACAGGAGGTGGAGTCTGCAGTGAGCTGAGATCACACCACTGCACCACTATACTCCAGCCTGGGCGACAGAGTGAGACCCTATCTAAAAAGAAAAGAAAAAAGAAAAAAATGAGCCAGGCATGGTGGTGCGTGCTTATAGTCCCAGCTACTGGAGAGGCTGAGGTGAGAGGTTTGCTCGAGCCCAAGAGTTTGAGGCTGCAGTAAGCTATGACTGCACCACTGCACTCCAACCTGGGTGGCAGAGTGAGACCCCATCTGCAGAAAAAAAAAAATTCTCTTTTTTTTTTTTTTTGAGATGAAGTCTCGCTGTGCTGCCCAGGCTGGAGTGCAATGGCAGGATCTCGGCTCACTGCAACCTCCACCCCCTGGGTTCAACCAATTCTCCTGCCTCAGCCTCCCGAGTAGCTAGGACTACAGTCATGCACCACCACGCCCAGCTAATGTTTGTATTTTTAGTAGAAACAAGGTTTCACCATGTTGGCCAGGCTGGTCTCAAACTCCCGACCTCAAGTGATCCGCCCGCCTCAGCCTCCCAAAGTGCTGGGATTACAGGTGTGAGCCACCGTGCCCGGCCCTGATTCTTTTATTTACTAGTTATATAGTCTTGAATTTGTTCCTTAAGTTCACTGAGCCTCAATTTTCGTTTTTTCTTTTTTTTTTTTTTTTCTTTTTGAGATGGAGTCTGTCTCTGTCCCCCAGGCTGGAGTGCAGTGGTGCCCTCTTGGTTCACTGCAACCTACACTTCCCAGGTTCAAGCGATTCTCCTGCCTCAGCCTCACAGGTAGCTGGTGTTACAGGCACCTACCACCACTCCCGACTAATTTTTTGTGTTTTTACTAGAGATGGGGTTTCACCGTGTTAGGCTGGTCTCGAACTCCTGGCCTCAAGTAATCTTCCTGCCTCGGCCTCCCAAAGTGCTGGGATTACAGGCGTGAGCCACTGTGCCCAGCCAAGCCTCAGTTTTCTTATCTGTAAAACGTGAACAATAATATTACCTACCCCATTATATGGTTGTAAAGATTAAACAAGATAATGCATATGAAGTACTTAGCAGAGTGCCTGACCTACAGAAAGAACTCAGTGTTACTGTTTTTCTTATCATTTTTTATAATCTTTTCATTTATTTTAAAGAGAAACTAGAATATTAAGCAAGAATGGCATTTATGATTTATCTTTTGTAAACTTTAAAATGGAGTCTGTTAGCTACAATACTCTGATAAATATTTTTGAACATGCTTTCACTGTCATGTAACTCCTCAGAATCAATAAAGATATTATCAATTCACACATGCCCAGGACATAATATCTTAAATGCTGGCGGCCACCTAGCCCCACTGGCTCACAACTGCTGAACCCAAATTGTTTCTTTCTGTTAGGATCTTATCTGGATATTAATCCCTACAGCAGGTGGGAGGGAATGGCATGGCCTTTTTTTCCCCAGAGGTGCTGTCAATGATAAGAGGAGAATGAAGACTCCTAATCGATTCCTATTGAGGAGGCTACAGGGGTACTTGAGAGGCAATGGAAAGGTCATTAAGGACACTTTGGGGTAATTTACGGGGTCTCATTATCTTTTCTCCTAAAAATACATAAAATCTGGCAAACTCTTCATCTGTTTTGGAATAAAAATATCTAAGAGAATAGAATATATCAAGAAGGGCCAAGTGGATGTTTCCATCAACCATGTGGCCCCATCTCCCCTGGAGATTTTGGCCAGGTGTGGTGGTTCACATCTGTAATCCCATCACTTTGAGAGGCTGAGGCAGGAGGATCACTTGAGGCCAGGAGTTCGAGACCAGGGTGGACAACAAAGTGAGACCACCCCCAACCCCACCAAAAATAAAAGAAAAATTATCTAGGAGAGATGGTGCATGCCTGTAGTCCCACCTACTCAGGAAACTGAGATGGGAGGATTGCTTGAGCCTAGGAGGTTGAGGCTGCAGTGGGCCAAGATCACACCACTGTACTGCAGGCTGGGTGACAAAGCAAGACTCAGTCTCAAATAAATAAATACATAGGAGATTTTCTCTTTGCTAACATTCCTAACTCGAATGGCCCATTTGTAAAGAATAAGCAGAAGGTGTAATTACAGAGATATTATGCAGGTCTTATATTTCTAAGGTCCAGCATCTCTCAATATGTGCTCTGCACAAGTAACTCAGCAAATAGGGTTCTAGGAAGAAACAAGTGTGGGGACATTTAACACTATTATCAAGGACATTTTGTTGCTGTCTCCCCAGCATAGCTCCCCCACCTTCCATTTTTCTTTGGGGACTCACCCTCCCCTACACTCTGACTCTAGAATCTGGCTAGAGTGTCATCCCTCCCTCTAGGAGTGGAGCGTGTGGTCTAGGCCTCAGCCAATCAGCAAGTCATATTTCCCTAGTCACAGTGATTGGTTCAGAAGTGAGTATGTGACTCGTTCAGAACCAATGAGACACAATGAGGTTTTCATAGTGGGTGCTGGGAAAAAGGCACATATTTTTTCCCATTGGTTTACCCAGTGAGATGTGATACTGGAGCTGTGGCAGCCATCTTGTGGTCACTAGGTGAGAGCCTGCCTGAGCCTGGAACCAGCACAGAAGCAAAATGAAAAACAAAACAAAACAACAACAACAACAACAACAACAACAACAAAATGGATGGAAAGCATGTGGCAGCTACAAAACTGCCCCTCTCAGATCTCCTGTGATGGGGAGGGTAGTTGACTAATGGCCCCAGCTGCTGCTCTCCAAATCTGAATCCATCACCATGCTGTGACCAGGACCATTTTTCCC
Organism: Nomascus leucogenys; assembly: GCF_006542625.1. Lineage (NCBI taxonomy): Eukaryota > Metazoa > Chordata > Mammalia > Primates > Hylobatidae > Nomascus > Nomascus leucogenys. The sequence continues at coordinate 67,791,641 of NC_044401.1, read as the reverse complement.
ATGGCTGCTCCCAGACAGTGAAAGAGCCCAGCAGGGACACCAGGGCAGATCCGTTTCCTCAGGAGACAGGCCCATAGCCACACCAAACTGCAAGGGAGGCTGGAGAATACAGCCTTTATCTTACGGAGTCATGCGCCCAGCTAAAAACTATGAGCTTTTATAAGAAGGTGCAAAAGGATATCGTGGACAGCTAGAAATCTCTGCCACTGAGATTTTAATTTTCGGGACATAATCACAGATGGTTCCTCCCTCTGGTTCCCTTCCTGCCTTCTTCTAATTACTCCTGTGCAGTCTTTCTTTACAATGCAATGTGCTTACCTCCCATCCCCCACACCACCATCAAAGTTCACACTTAGTTTTCTTTCTCCTACTGTTGTAAAAATAACCTCTTGCTTCTTCCCTCTCTGTGATAAATTCATCCTGGCTAAGCCAAACACATAAGGCTTCTTAAATGCTGCTTTGTACACACTTCCTCTTGTTTCTTACCATTGAAGCACCTTGTCTATGGGGGAAAAGAACAACCTCTTTGGTCTTTTTCTCTGGACTCTCCCTAACCTGGCCTCTTCCTGACTACTTGAAGCTCGTTCTCACCATGACCTGGCAAACTGGGGCTGCTTCTCTTCACCAATATACAGCTCCTCACCAGTTTTTTGTTCTTGTTTTTCATGTTTATTACCTGTTGTTTACCCCAGGTCCTCTCTCTTCCTTGACCTTCTCCTGGACCATTGGTCTTTTGCAGATAAAGAACAGATTTTCAGGCTACCTCAAGCCATTACTCCAGTGAATTACAAGGACACGTATAACATACTGATAACAGGGATCTCAAAACAAACCAAGAAAGGTGAACTGCTGAGCTTCCTGGAGTGTGGAATAGACTTTAGAATTTGAAAAAGCAAGTTGGTTTATTGGTTAAATTGTGGACTTTGGAGTCCAACAGGCTGGGTTTTTCAGGCTTGGTTCTTCCAATTACTAGCTATGTGACCTTGAGCAAATGAATTAAGCTTCCTTTCCACATTTGATAAGCAGGATAAAGATAAAACCACCTCTATAGGGTTGTTGGGAGGTTAAATGAGATGATATATATAAGCCACTTGGCCCAGGGCCTGGAAAATAGAAGGCACTCAGTAAATGCAGGTGGGTCTTGTGTTTGGAGTCCACACAGGAACTAGATCCAGAGAGAGTTGAAGGATCCTCACTCCATTCCACACTTCTCACAACCCAGTTACTTTGTCTCCATTTCTGTGTCTTCTCTAGCTTCTTTACTATTTACTGATTCTTTCCTCATATTTCGGCTTCAGTCCTTCTGGATTGGCACTGCTCATTGTAGCACCTCTTGGGCACAGCATTTCCTGCCCGGCTCTGTGCCCCTGAGCAGCTCCTATTGGCTGTCCCTGGTCAGGGTTGCAGGCTGGTCCAATCATCCCTGGTGCAAAGGAGAGGAAGTCCTTGTGGGGAGGCCGTGGACATGAAAGGAATGAGCCACTGGGTACATGTGCTGTCACAGATGGCCTGCTCTGCACTTCTACCTCCTAAAGCACAGATGGGAAGAAATGGATCTTGTCTAAGATCTACCCTGTACCTGACTGGGCATTTACACAGAAGCTTCACTCATTCAGGACTGCATTAGAATTCTCATGGCTAGGTTGGCCGTCACTTCATTAAAAAAATAAAAGTTATATTTTATAACTGCACTGGCATAAAGAATATCATCTAGGCTGGATTCATTGTTACATATTGATTTTTTTAATACTTATTTTTTCTCCTGTTTGTAAAGGAAAATAACAACACTATCATGTACCCCTAATAGTATCTGGGCCTCAGGCACTGTGTCTACTAGGCCTAATGGAGAAGTAGATCCTGCATTCGCCCATTCAATAAGTATGTATTGAACATCTACTATGGGCCAGGCACTGCTCTAAGAACAGAGAGTACAGAGGTGAGGAAAATAGAGTTACTGTCCTCATTGGCTTAATTTTCTAGTGTAAGCTCCAGATCATTCCTCAAAACCTCAAAACACAGTATGAAGTTTTCTGAGGCTATTTCTCACTAGTAATTATGGGGAACTGGGATTAAAAGAGCCCTTCTTCTGTTGCTTTAACGCTTGGACTTAGTAGGAAAAGATAAAATCACCAGCATGCTAATTGAACGGGCTGTGCCTCAACAAAGACAATGCACAGTTCATCTAAGTTCTGAGAACAATGGGAGGTGGTGTGCGCTTTCATCCTGTGCTCCTCCTTTCTTATGCAGACTCCTTTGGGAGGCAGTGCGGGGCAGTGGTTAAGCAGCAGGCTCTGGAGTGTTCCAACTCCAGCCCCAGCTCTCCCTGGCTTCATAGCTTTGAGTAGATTATCCTCGCTCCACCTTAGTTTTCTCAAATGTAAAATGTTTCTTCAGGACTCTTATGAGGATTACAGGAGAAAACTCGTTTGTAGCATGGTGAGATCTCAAGAAATGTGTGCTATTAATTAATATTAGTGGCTGCCCGAGACTGTGAGGCTGTCTGCATCCTGGGACAAAGAGTGGCCTAATCCATTAGCGATGTTGGCCAAGGACAGCGCCTTTGTTCTGTACCTGCTACCTCGAGAGAAGACTCGGGGTATAAGAGCAGAGCACAAAGGCAAGGGCGATATTTACAATAACCTCCATTTGCTGAGTGCACCCTATACATGGGGTTTTTGCTGCTTACTTGAATCACATTATTTCATTTAATACTCTCCAGTCAAGAGTAAGATAGGCATTACTGTACCCATTTTACAACAGAGAACGTGGAAGCCTAGGAAGGTAAGTAGATGGCATGGCAGAGGGGAAACTGCAGCCATGGAGACTGCCCTCCCTTGGGTTCTTCTCTTTTAGCCAGGGTTGCAGGTGGAAGTAGCCCCCAGTGAGACTGCAGGGAGGATCTGGCTTGGTGCTAGCATCAGTTAAATCACATATTTCCCGGTGCTGGTGGGCAGGTACTTTGTGGATAAATCATCAATACAGGGAAGGTGGTTTCTGGCAGCTGCTAAAATGGAATCTAGGACTTCTCAGGCATGCGACATTTCCCAGACCCGGGGAAAGCAGTGGAAGAACTTTGAACAGCGTTTAGCCCTTTCTCCTCTTTCTTTGAGCCAATGAGGCCATTCAGCACTTGTGTTCACCAAGCCTCCCGAGTGGCTTTTGTCGCAGCTGCTGAAGTCAATAATAGCAGCAGCCATAGGGAGATTTATAGGGGAAGTTCACACCTTCACCTCTCAAAATTGTAGGTAAATACAAAGCTCCCACAAACCACATGGTACGTTGTTTAAATCCCTGTGCGGAATCCGTAGGTCTGGCCCCTGCCCACTTCTCCCAGTGCTCTCCCCACTTCTCCCTGCCTGGCCTTGGTTCTCTATTAATATTTAACTGCTCCTAATTCCTCAAGAGCCTATTCTGATTCTCCTTTCTATGTGCTTTTCCAAGATGCACTTCTCCACGGGATGCTGCTCCCCATCCAGAAATCTACTGTTCTACTCCCTCCCTCATCATCCTTTCTACCAGCAACCCTTCTCCTTCTATCAGTCATTGTGTAACAAACCACCCAGATTCAGCAGCTTAACGCAACTATTCTTATTGCTCATGGTTATTTGAGGTGCTGTGAGTTGACTGAGCTCCACTGAAAGTTTCTCACGTGGGGTCTCTCAGTCAGTTGCAGTCAAATGGTAGCCAGGGCTGGAGTTATCTGAAGGCTCAACTGGACTGGACACCCAACATAGCTCCTTCACACACCTGTCCCTTGCCTGGGTGAGATGGGTGGAAAAGCCAGCTACGGAGATGGTATTTCTGTGTCTTCTTGTGATGCCTTCCCATGGCTAGGTTGGGCTTCCTCACAGCATGGTGGCCTCAGCATAGTCAGACTTTTGACATGACAGCTGATTTCTCCCAGAACATGCATTCCAAGAGACCAAGGTGGAAGCTGCAAGGCCTTTTATGACCTAGCCTTGGAAGTCACACAGAGCCACTTCTACCACATTCTGTTGTTTATATACGTCAGCCCAGACTCAACACGGGAAGGGCCTAAAAAAAGGCATGAGTGTCAAGCAGTGTGTCTCATTGAGAGCCACCTTGAAGACTGGCTACCACACCTTCTGGTCCTTCCCTGTTCTCTGCACATCATGTACACCCTTACCTAGGCATTTATCTTAGGACTTCATAGTTGCTTCTCTTCTGTCTCCCTACTCCACCATGAGTGCTGTTGTTTAACTATTTTTGAGCCTTTGGTGCCTGGTCTTCTGCCTGGCACTCACTAAACACATGTCACTTTATAGAATTCAGCCAAACTGTGACTTAGAGCTCCCCCAGCCTCAAGGCTCCAATCAGATGGCTCCCCCACCTCCAACTGAAAGAGGAGCACCCCCAAACTTGGACCCAGTCCAGGCCTGTTACCCTACAGACAACACAAAACAAAGCACTTCTCTTTTTTCCCTCTAGGACGACAAGTTAATTCAGTTCTTGAAAAAGATGCCAACTGACAGCCCCACAGATTGAGAAACATATGTCTTCCTCCACAGGGGCCTTGCATGTGGAGAAGCATGGGCGGTTTCTGAGGAGGGCAGCTGAGTGTGGGCATGCGTGGAGACCCAGCCGTGGACCTGTACTCTCAAGGGCCAAGCCCGCCCCACTAGAAACAGCCAAGGTGGGGAGGATGTTTCCTTAACAAAGATATCACCTCCGGGCACAATCTGACAATCTGCCTGGCTTCAAGCTTCAGTTCTGCCTGAGTTCTTCCAGCTTTGTTAGATTTTAGGTGGTTTGGGGTGGGAGGAAGAATGAAGAGGAAACACATCTTATCTTGATAGTGAAGACCAAGGGAATGAATTCAAGAGAAGGATGATAGGATGAAGTAGAAGAAAAAGAAGTAAGACAAAATACCCTTCCTAGATAAGATACAAGGGAACTGCTCGTTCGTTCCTGCCCTCATTAACTACATTCACTCACCCTCCTGCAAATCATGACCCAAACCTTCTTCTTTATTAAAAATAATATAACAAGAGTTATCAATTAGTGAGTGCTTGCTATAGGGCAGGCACTGTGCTAAACATTTTATGTATATTATCCTGCTTAATCTGCACAATTCTGGGAGACGGTTGTCTTACCTGTCCCTCCCCACTCCATCCCAGCTAAGCCATCCCACCCCTGCCATTTTATGGAAAAAGAAACTGAGGTTCAGAAAGGTCAAGTAATTTGGCAAAGATTACAGAGCTCAGGCCAGACAAGGTGGCTCATGCCTGTAATCCCACCACTTTGGGAGGCTGAGGCGGTCAGATTACCTGAGACCAGGAGTTCAAGACCAGCCTGGCTAACATAGTGAAACTCCATCTCTACTAAAAATATAAAAACTAGCCAGGTGTGGTGGCGCAGGCCTGTAATCCCAGCTACAGGGGAAGCTGAGGCACAAGAATCGCTTAAACAGGGGAGGCAGAGGTTGCAGGGAGCCGAGATAGCGCCACTGCACTCCAGCCTGGGTGATAGAGTGAGACTTCATCTCAAAAAAAAAAAGAAAATGAAAAAAACAAAACAAAACAAAACAAACAAAGATTACAGAGCTCATACATGGCAGAGCCAAGATTCTTACTCTGGCCTGTCGGCTTCTAGAGCCTTGATACTCAAAGTTGGTCAAGCAGCACCAGTATCACCGAGGAACTTATTGGAAATACATGTTAGGACTCCCGCTCCAGGACCTATTAGATCAGAATCAGTATTTTTATAGCACCACCAGGTGATTATTTTACACAGTGAAGTTTGAGAAAAGCTGTCCACCGTCCTAGAGTTTGTGTGCCCCTCGGCCTTTGTCCTCCAGGTGGAAGCAGTCCTGAGGGCACTGGCTTGATGCACAGGCATTGACAGAGCCTTGCCTAATTGGTGACTGTTGCCCAGCACAGATGGGCAAGAGCATATGCAATTGACCATTGTAGAATGGGGTGGAGGACACAACCAACCCCAGACTGCTGCTATCAAGCACAGTTATTGGGATGTCCCATTCTGCAGCCCCTCAAGACAAGGTTACCAGTGGAAAGAAATTCTTTGTAAAATGTTTATTTTTCTACTATGTATAATTTACATTCAGCTAAATACTCAAGTTTTACTTGTGTAATCACCACCCCGATGAAGGTATCAACATTCCCCGCACTCCAGATGGCTCTCTCCTACTCTATTCCCCTCAAAATCAACACCCTCCAAAATGACCTCTATTATCATAGATTCAGTTCACCTGTTTCTAAACTTCAGCTAAATAGAATCACCCTGAATGTTTTCTTTCGTATGCATGTAGCTATGACATTCAGCCATGTTACTGTATATTTCAGTATTTCATTCTCTTTCATTACTCAGTAGTACTCCATACATGAACACACCACAGTTTCTGTGTTGTTTCTGTTTGGGGGATATTATTAATAAAGCTGCTATGGATATTTCTGTACATGTTTTTGGGTGGACATCCACACTCACTTCTCTTAGATTAAGTGCACAAGCAGGGAATTGCTTTTATTCAGCATATATTAAGTTGTTTGTTTGGGTTTCTCTTTTTGAGACAGACTTTCTGTCTGTCACCCAGGTTGGAGTGTCTGGGCATGATCTCAGCTCATGGCAACCTCTGCCTCCGGGTTCAAGAGATTCTCGTGCCTCAGCCTCCCAAGTAGCTGGATTATAGGCACGCACCACCTTGCCCAGCTAATTTCTTTTTGTATTTTTAGTAGAGATGGGATTTAGCCATGTTAGCCAGGCTGATCTCAAACTCCCTATCTCAAGTGATACACCTACCTCGGCCTCCAAAAATGTTGGGATTACAGGTGTGAGCCACTGCATCTAGCCCAACATATATTAAGTTATATTAGCTACTGTCAAACAGTTTTTCCAAGTGGTTGTACCAATTTATACTGCTGCTAAAATGTGTGAGAGTGGGGACTCCTTTTTAAGCCTAGCCCCATAGTTAGCCAGGATTCCATTATTCTTTACTGAGTTGCTCTCCTTTGGAAAAGGAAAGAGAGATTTTCTCCTAATTTCTTATCTAAGAAATGATGGCATTACACATCATCTGCAATCAATACCTGGTTGTTTGCCTTCAGATATCAGGTACAGAGCCCTTTTATGACACACCAGAAAAGACACTTGGTCCCAGTGAGCTGCAACAATTGCAACTATATATTAATAGCTTCTGTTCACGTTAGAAAAAAGCTGCCAAAGATGTAATCAACCTTTACAAACATATGGGGCAAATTTCAGGGCTGTGCATGGGGAATTCATGGCACAACTCACATTAATGATAACCTGAAATAATAGGAGCTCTGTGAAATTACACCCCCGAGGACTTCTCCATATCACAGGCCATATATTAACACTCACACCTCCCTCCTGGGACCCTTTGGTTGACTGGAAAGAGGCGAGACTTGGGTCTCAGAAGTACAGTCAGGGGCACAAAGCCCACACTAATCGCTTACTGACCCCTGACCAGCCATTTAGCCTTTCTACAACTCAATGTCCCTTCCAATAAAACGGGCGGCCTGACTTCCAGACTTTCTTCTTTCCCCTCCCTCCTCTTAGCCTGCACGTTCTGTTTCTCCATTCATTTTTTAAGACTTTTTATTTTGAAGTAACTCACAGAATTGAAGAATAGAAGGAACTCCTTTCTACCGTTTGTCCAGCTTCACCAATTAACATTTTGCCATATTTGTTGTATCACTCCCCCTGTCTAAATAATATCATCTTCCCCTAAAACATTTGAGAGTTCATTGTAGACATCACACCCACTTACCCCTAGTATTTCAGCATGCACTTCCTTAGAAAGGGACATCCTTTTATATAAGAGAAAATAGAACTGTATTTAATATCAATGTTTATTTTTCTAGTATGTATAATTTACATCTAGCTATTCAAGTCCTACTTGTGTAATCACCACCCAAATGAAGGTATCAATTCCCAGCACCCCAGATGGCCCTCTCCTACCCTCTCCACCTCAAAATCAACACCCCCCAAAATGCACTATTCTGACCTGTTATCTAATGCATAGTTCATATATAAATGTCTCCAACTGTCTCGATAATGTCATTTGTACTACTCCCGCTTCTCCTTACCCAGGACTGGTCTAGGACCAGGCATTACATTCAGTGTACATGCATGTATTATCTCTTTTACTCTCATACCGTTTTTTAGCCTGTCTTTCTCTTTCATAATATTGGCATTTTGAAGAGTGCAGACCACTGGTTCTATAGAATGCCCTGGAACTTGTCACTGTGTATACTCTTACCACCCTCAGATTTGCAAATTCTCAGAAATGAAATGTTTTCTCCCCACCACGCTTTTGTTTGCACAAAACCCTACACCTGGAATCCCCTTTCCTTTCTCTTTCACTGGGTAATTCCTACTCAACTTTCTCTGATACCCTTTTTTATGACCCCCTAGGACTAAGAGGAAAGCCCCTCCTGTAGGCTTTTACCACCCAAGCTTGGCCCATCTGAGCATCTGTCAAACTCTACTGTGCACAATGGCTCACACCTGGAATCACAGCAACTTGGGAAGCTGAGGCAGGAGGACTCCTTGAGCCCAGGAGTTTGAGATCAGCCTGGGCAACATAGCAAGACCTTGTCTCTAAAAAATAAAACATAATGGTACGCTGCTGTCATTGACCACTGTCCCACCCAAGGCTCTCACTTCTGCCCAGTTCTGGCTCCCCCTAACAAGTTCAGCTCTGAAAGCCTGACATCATCTGCTACATGTCCAGGGTCCCTCTTTGAGTCATGGGTAACCTGGGGCATTGTAGAATAGAGTGCACCTTGTCTGTCAGGGGTGGCATGGCCTGTGTCACCAGCCAGTACTGGGGAAGCCCTCTGTAGATGGGGCCATCCTGCAGATGCCTGCAGACCGCATAGAATACATGTGATCGTAACAACTACAGCAATAACAGCAATTTTAATAGCGAATGCATAGCACTTACTTGGTGCCATGTCTAAATTATTTACATATATTAAGTCACTATTGCTATGAGGCAGACATTTCAATAGTGTGCACCTGGAATAATCTGAAGGCTCCTTCACACACAAGCCTGGTGATTAATGCTGACTGTTGCCTGAGGGCCTAGTAATGGCTATCAGCCAGAATGCCTGGATGTACCTCCCCATGTGGCCTCGGCTTCCTTAAAATATGGTGCCTGGGTTCCAAGAGTGAGTGTCTCCAGGTAGAAACAGAGAGCCAGAAAGACCCTAGATCATTTATGACTTAGCTTTGGAAGTCACATAGAATCTTCTCTGCCATAGTCCTTTGGTCAGAGGAGTCACAAGCCCCCACTCATATTCAAGGGGAGGGGACACAGACACCCTCCTCTGGTGGGAGAAGTGGCAGCCACACTGTGAGAAGAGTCCGTGGGATGAGCCGTGGCATCTTTGGAAGATGCAGTTGGCAGCTGCTTGTTAGTGAGGAAGCAGGGATTTGAACCTGCACGGCCAGGCCCCAGAGTCCATACTCTTAACCAGCCTGCTGTGCTTGCTCCAGAGCAGGTGAGGCCAGCAGCTGATAACACTGAGCCTGGGACTAGCACCCTTGCAGGGCCCCTTCTCTTGTCCATCCATCACTGTTTGAACCCCTTTCATGGACATCCATCCCAGAGCCTCAGGCCCCACTCCAGCCCCTTCTAGAACCTCTCTTTTATCTTCTTTCCCAAAAGGCCTTGGGAGCCATTGAAACCAGTGCCCAATCATAAGCTACCAGAAGCCTAGTTCTGCTTTCCTTCCTTCAGGCACTCTTGAGTTGAGATGATGTTTGCTGCACTTATCAGGGACAGCTTCCTGGAGGAGTGCTCAGTTTCCCAGCGAAAATGGGCGGAATTTTTTGAATGTAATGAAGAAAGA